>NC_142825.1:3292500-3917500 GCF_057945365.1 Rhopilema esculentum
GATCACTTCTTTTTACAGAACCCACAAGGAATAAGGGTAGGAAGAGAACGAAACATTGCCGCTTGGAAGAACGGTATATAGGCATTCATTTCTTCCTTTTTAATTATGACCAACAGGAGATCTGATAAGGCAACATGCTAGCTGAGATGCCAATGCCACAATATCTAGCCTAGATGCCAATGCCTCAAAAGCTAGCCTAGACGCCAGTGCCTCAATAGCTATCCTAGATGCCAATGCCTCAATAGCTAGCCTAGATGCCTATGTCTCAAAAGCTAGCCTAGATGCCAATGCCTCAATAGCTATCCTAGATGCCAATGCCTCAATAGCTAGCCTAGATGCAAATGCCTCAATAGCTATCCTAGATGCCAATGCCTCAATAGCTAGCCTAGATGCCAATGCCTTAATAGCTAGCCTAGATGCCAATGCCTCAATAGCTATCCTAGATGCCAATGCCTCAATAGCTAGCCTAAATGCCAATGCCTCAATAGCTACACTAGATGCCAATGCCTCAATAGGTAGCCTAAATGGCAATGCCACAATAGTAGCCTAGATGCCAATGCCTCAATAGCTAGCCTAGATGCCAATGCCTCAATAGCTATCCAATTCTTGAATTTTTGAATTTTTAACTTTGCGTTTTGGATTCAGGGTTTGAAGAAAAAGAGTTGGAAGTTGGAACACTGCCTGTGTTGGGAACATGGACAATTACTGCCATATTTGGTTATCAGGTATTGTCTATTCTGGTATCAACTTGTAAATATAGGCACCTATCTTATTTAATGTACTAAAGTATTAGAGAAACCTTCTGTATTACCTACATTTTTAGTGCATGCACTGTTTAGCAGAAATACACTTGTTTTAGAATTTTAGTTTTCCGAAAAGTGATTTGATTGGTAATCAGCCAGTGGTCATGATGTTTACAACTTTATGGCCAAAACCCAGTTTTATTTAATGAAAATGCCATAATATGTATTTAATACCCGTTTAATGCAAAGAAGAATATGCAGCTGCCTGTTCAAAGCAAGCTACTGAAGGATAATAAATATATTTGTCTTGTGTGTTTGTATCGTGATCATCGGTGGAAAGGCAAGTGATTATTAAGTACGGGCACAGCTCTGGTTATAAAGTAAATATGAGCTAAAATGCTGAGATTATTGATGTATCTAATATTCAATGATTATGATGAATATAGCAGTTGAAAGAATATAAACAAATCAGTGAAAAGTACTGTGAAATTTCTATGTTTTGGCTTGTGTCATTCGAAGTTTTAAACTGACAAGGCTCAATTGGTCCCGTTTTTCATTAATTTCGTATGTTCTATTTCAGAATAAGGTCAATTCTTCAACAACATTTGTCGTCAAGGAATATGGTTAGCCCTAATGCATAACATTGTTGTCTCTCAAATTCCTTTTTAAATACTATGAAACTTGGAAACAGAGATGGAAACTACGCTGACAACCTCTTCCTTTCAAGAAACTTTTGTCTGATTTTGTCAAGAAACTTTTTTCATTATATTTCATAGCAATTTGACAACCAAAACGCCATACCCACAGACGTAAGAACTAGGGGCAAACGAAGAACCTGCCCCCAATTTTCAGATACAGCTAACTGTCTTTATGCCTGCATTTCCCCCCCCCCCACCAACCTTTGAGATGCTTCCTATGTCGTTATGTGTAACTCAGTCACATTGATTTACCCAATGTTTTTTTTCTTTTAAAGGCAATTGACATCAGCTTATCAACAATTAGCCAATCAACGAGCCTTATACGACTGGCACGGTATTTGATTGGCTAATATAGATTGACAGGTGGCTTAAGCCTTGTTAGTATTTGTCGATTGCCTTTAATTCAGATGCATATATTTATTGCACTTTCTTTCATTTAGTTCTTCCAACGTTTCGTGTTGAGATTCAGCCTCCATCATACATCACTGAGAGACAGAATAGATTCAACGTCAAGGTTTCTGCTAAGTAAGCCACGTTAATGTAATTTCATGTCCCTTTGCCTTATGATGTTTGCATGCGAACTCTGAAGAACCACGGTTTACTAGACTGCTTAAAGACAATCGACAGAAACAAAAGTCGCGTCAGTCAGCCTTTCAGAGTTAACAATAGAACAAATTGCCTTTAAAGCACATTGGTTGGAATACACAATAGACATATTGTTGAGTATCCAATCGGCAAAGGATTGCAAAGCTTATGGTCAACTCTGAACGATTGACTGACAGGATAAAGCGCTTGTTGATTGGCGAAGAGTTTCTGTCGATCGCCTTTAATGTCTGACTGTCAAGATGTGATGTTTTGCTGTATTTTCTTCATTTGTTATATTTAGCTCTTACCAACCAATAAGAAATGCCATTATTTCTCTCACATCAGTTTCCTAGCATCTGTATTTAGGTTCGGCTCCTGTATTTAAATTTCCCTTACCGCTACCAACAACTTTCTAATGTGTATACTCTGAGAATTAAGTATGCTTTTTTGCTTTTCCGTGCTATTTTGATTTTTCTTCTTATGCGAATGTATGCGTGGTGAGAGATCACCCCGTCTATGTAGAATAACATTTGTTTATCCCTAATGCTGTTGTTGTTGTTTCTGTGGTTGTTGTTGTTGTATATTTATTTCACTTCGATTAATAATACAAATAGTTAGTCTTCAAAATACACCTACTAATTTCAATTGATGGCTAAGGTGCATTCAAAATATGTTTGCTAAAACAATACGTTCGTTAAAGTAAAATTTAAATAATCGTTTAATTTTCTACGTGTTTTTTACATTATTCACGATAAAACGACAGGCATGGCAGTTGCACGTAAGACCATCCCATTGTTTTATCAAACTTTTGAACGTGTCTAAGTCATCTGACGATTTTAGTTCATTTGGCAAACAGTTCCAGATCTGTGGTCCTGAGAACTTCAGACTGTTGTTGCCGAAAGCAACCTGATTTGGCCGATAATGAGTTTTATTATGAGGATTTTGCAATGAATAATTAGAAGATCCAACTGGAAAAATATCTTTCATGATGGGTGGATTCGGACAATTCAGAGACTTAAAAATTTCAAAAGAGAGATCTCTAAGTCAGGAAATATAGCTGAGACTTTGTTAAACAGTCAATATACATTGTATCTTTTCAATCTTTTTACACGAGACCTGGACCAGATCGGATCCAAAAGTATCCGGATACTTATAGATCAGATCCCAGGCGTTTACACGGGATCGGATCAAGATGAGATCTACAGATATGTAAAAAAGGAAATCTGTAACAGACTATCAAGTTGTACGCTACTGAGCAATATTTGGGAGTTTGAAATTGAATGTGTTTCATAATGATTGAGATTTAAAGAGCTGTGTACGATGTCGACTAATCTAGGAATGACAGTTGTAAGCAATTGTCTCACTAATGTCTGTAAACGAAAATTTCTAATAGTTTGTGCAAAAAAACTTGAGCAGAATGTGAACATTCATTCATTGTTCTTATAAGATGTTAAACTGTTACCGTTTCTTTTTCTTGTTTCTATCAGGCGCGGATCTAGACCGGTTTCACAGGTTTTAAAGAACCGGTCAAGTTCTAAGAGCTATGTTTCTCTGTAAATCTTGAATTTTTGATCTAAAATTTCAATTGTAACAATTGCTGCATTTCTCGCTGATTGACTTAAGTTTACACACTGAATTGAACACCCACAATATTCCGACAGAGAAGTATCCGAGGAATTCAAAATCGAGAAAATCAGTCGCCACTCGAAATGACAGTTTTTAGTATGCTATCTATGCGCCAATGCTGAAACCGGTAGCTATTGACTTGTGAAAACCTGTGAAAACCGGTACCCATATGTTTCCCTTATGCGAAAAGCCGGTGCCTAAAAAGCATATTCGACATCGATGTCGATAGCGCGAAAGTGTGGACGCTTTGATACAAAATGATACAAAATGGAATACGGATGCAAATAAGAATCTGAGGTTTTGTATTGAGGGACTAGACATCCTTTCTCGGAAAATGTCAAGAAAATTAGAATCGAAGTCGCAAGAAGAGCATCGAGATAATGCTGAATGGAGTAAAATTGTGACATTTTACATAAAGTATGGGCAAATTAATCACATCTTGCTAACCTTTTTAGCAACTTTTAGCAATATTTATGGGCCAATAACACACATGGCTGTAACAGGGTAAACCACGCAGAAACCGGTCAAAGATTTGGCTAGATCCGCGACTTGGAAAGGTCTGTTGTGTTGTCCCAGAAATCGATTGGATATCCGGTATTTCATGGTGTTATAAAAATCTGCATTCAATCGACTGATCCGCTCTAATCTTCCAATCGAATTTTTCTTACAGGTACAGTTTTGGTAAACACGTTAAGGGTACACTTCGAATCGAAATGCTTGTTGTTTTCGAAAACGGCAGAGAGATAAAGGTTGAAGATCGATGGCTCCCGGTATGTCAAGTAACGGTGTTCTTAAGTGTGACGTCATCAACAATGTAATTTTTCCTTTTACAACAATTTTCCATCATCAACAATTTTTTGCTTTTTGCCATACACCTTAAAAAAAATCAAAAATACCTGTGAGTAAACAAAGCCAATTGAATATTGTAAAAATTGGGTGAGATATAGCCTATGAAATCCAAAGTTTAGTTTATTTTGGCTTAGCACACAAAGCTTAGAACCGAGACCAAATTACATTAACTTTGTCACCCCTTTTACAGATTTCACACATGTAAACGTATTTCACGACTGTCTTTACAAGCCATCCAATCAAATTTACGATGATCCAATGATCTTCTTGTCCAAACCAATCCAATCCAATTCAATCCAACGTAATTAATTATACTCGCAAACATTTTAGGTTGTAGCAGCACTAAAAATTTCGTGAATTTTATTTCGTTTGCTTTCATCAACTATTTTTTTACAGATACGTGGAGAAAGTGTTAGCTCCGTCAGTGTTGGAAAACTTGTAGCTCCAAAGGAAATACCTTCATTTCCTGCCGGACAACGATTGAAAATCAAAGCAGAAGTCACCGAAGATGCAACTGGAACAAAGCTTAGAGCCAAGCCTGTATTTGTTCATGTCGTAAAAAGTCCATACACAATCAGTTTTGAGAAAAGCCCAAGATTCTTTAAGCCATCCGTATCTTTTAGAGTGACCGTAAGTTGATTTTGTAGTTATTTTTGTTGCCTGGTAAAGTACCAGAGAGTAAGTGGTCCATTTTTATTGACCATGTTTAGAGAATGTGTATTTTTATCAAATGTGTTTTAATTTCGCTGCAGAATTGAACAAATCGTCCACTTTCCGCTGACATGAAACTGTAACTTGAGGAACTGTCTCTTATTAAACGGGTTTAGTGCACATTTTTCAGAGAAAGGCCTGTCTTATTGCCAGTAGCTTAGTATTGGGTTTATATTTGCCCGTCATTTTTCAACATAAAGCAAATGGGATTTTTGTTCCCAATGCTTAGCAAAATAACAAAATTACTCAAATTAATGAATTCTGCAAATGATTAAGTATCAGGTTTACTTTCTCTTTTGAAATTTGTGATTTTGAAATTTTCTATATCTTATTTTCGAAGTTAGCTTACTGGGTAGTGACCAATTGCACCTCCCACTACCGAAACGGCTCATCAATAAATTGTTTTATCAATTCTTGGAAGACTTGAGCTATTGATGAGTCCCGTTTCTTAAAAGTTTTAACAAGAGTGTTACTTGGGAAGGTTGATATGGTCTACTCTTTATGCAGGCTGTAATTCGTTATCCAAATAAGGAGCCAGCACCAGAACTAAGGGTTAAATTTGAGGCCACGGATGGAAATAGGCAGCTACATATGGTGAAAGAGTCATCAAATGCTGCGAAAACTAACAACCGAGGAGAGGTTGTCTTCACATTTGATGTACCGCCAGATGCTAACCAAGCCACGAGAATCACGGTCAAGGTAACCCAAAATTTGCTAATTTCAATTTTTATGGAAGTTTTAAGCTCAATCTCCTGAAGTTTAGTTCTCTTCAGCTCCCCTGCGTTTTATTTCTCTTCTTTTCTCCTTCCTTGAGGCGATATGTTTTTACAATTTTCATGTTAGTGACGACTACATTCGAATGTACAATTAAATGATAATTATGCAAATCGCATCTATAATGTCTTTGTATTTTCTCAGGTGAAGACAGATGACAAAGAACTCCTTAATACTGAATCACAGATGACGCTAGAGCCTTACATATCCAATGCCAACAACTATATTTTGGTTAGGCCTCCTTTACAGAAACCGAGCGTGAGTGTTGTTGTTTTTGCTTCTGTTGTGATCTAGCCATATTACCGGCTGTGGTTTGTGCACAATTGGTGAGGTTTGTGTTAGGGTAGAATAAGGTTAAAGAGAGAGATTGATGGACTTTCAAGTTCTGAGTTACAATGCTTGTATAGCGAAAATGATAGGCTATGTTATTTATAAAATTGAAATGAGTTGATATCAAGTCTCATCGATCGTTTCAAACTGCAACCTACGAAAGCAGCATATGGAGAAGGAAGCAATGCTTGTCTCTAAGGTCGTTCTAAGATAAGTTTGGCTTTATGATTGCTAGATAAGTTGCGTTTAATAGGCTGACGATTGAAGGTAGCAATGCTTGTCTCTAAGGTGATTCTAAGATAAATTTTGCTTTATGATTGCTAGATAAGTTGGGTTTAGTAGGCTGACAATTGAAGGAAGCAATGCTTGTCTCTAAAGTGATTCTAAGATAATTTTGGCTTTATGATTGCTAGATAAGTTGGGTTTAATAGGCTGACGATTGAAGGTAGCAATGCTTGTCTCTAAGGTGATTCTAAGATAATTTTGGCTTTATGATTGCTAGATAAGTTGGGTTTAATAGGCTGACGATTGAAGGAAGCAATGCTTGTCTCTAAGGTCATTCTAAGATAAATTTGGCTTTATGATTGCTAGATAAGTTGGGTTTAATAGGCTGACGATTGAAGGTAGCAATGCTTGTCTCTAAGGTGATTCTAAGATAATTTTGGCTTTATGATTGCTAGATAAGTTGGGTTTAATAGGCTGACGATTGAAGTAAGCAATGCTTGTCTCTAAGGTCATTCTAAGATAAATTTGGCTTTATGATTGCTAGATAAGTTGGGTTTAATAGGCTGATGATTTACACTGTTTTTCTTTTGTTTTAAGAGAAACTGGTGTCGTAGAAGCTAGAGAGGTCATTATTGCGTTTTGAAAAACCTCTGTTAAGAATTTGTCATTTTAGCATCCAGCTAAAAAGGTTTCTCTTTTAATTCTAGATTAACCAACGAATTTCCGTAACTTTTCTTATTCCAATGCAAGCTGGCATAAACCAAATAAATTACCTGGTAAGTTTAAGGTTTAACATCTGGATGACGTCTGCAATGTTATCAACTGTCTCTCAGTCCTAGAAAAAAAGGTCATTGTGCGAATCTTATTATTGTGCTGAATGCAATTAATAATACTTTGATAATCAACCTGAACGTAAAATGATAATTTTCAGGGAAGGGAATTAGCAATGACGCTAGGGGAACATTTGGTACCTTCCTGCTATTTTTGATATAGTAATTTCATTAAACAGAGCCTTATCTAATTGCCACATGAAAACATTCAAACAAAGTTCGAGAAGATCAAATTCATCGTCATCTTCATGATTAGGAAACAGTTGGGGAGGTTTCCAGACACCAAAATTAAACTCCGGTATTTTTTATAGCTCGTCCTCATCGGCAACAAGATCAAGATTTCTTTCAATTGGTATTTCAAACATTTAAGACTTATGAGAGACCATTAATGAGCGAAAATGAGATGTTTGCGATAGTTTTCAGCCACTGGTTTTCCTTTTCTACGGAAAATATGTCACCAGTCACACTAAATGATCAAAAACAACAACAACGGTTTTCAATTTATGATCACTTACAGCATACTACAACGTGCTTGCTATAAGTGAATGCAGTAATTTACAATTATAAATGCTTCGAAGAATCGATGGACATGGGTGTCAATGCTCCAAACACACCCATCATGCACCCTCCCTCCCCTCTCCCCTTCCCCTTTCTCTTCACTCTCCCCTGTCCCCCTTCCCTCCCACCCTGACAAAATTGCAGCGATTCAGTAGCTGAATACATTAATAAAAACAACATTTTTCGTTTAGTTCTTGTCTCGTGGGAAAATCGTTAAAACTGGCGTCATCCAAAAACAAATTGGAACAGAAACTACTTTGAATGTTGACATTACAGCAGATATGGCACCTAAATGCAGAATACTGGCCTTTTTCGTTAGAAATGGAGAAATGGCCTCTGATTCAGTTTTGATGGACGTCGAGAATGGTTATAAAAACGAGGTAAGCAATGCTTTCAGACTTTAAAGACGCGTAACGTTTAGTAACAGTTTCGTATTTCTTGCAATGCTATACTAAGTCTTGGTAATGCTAATCGCTACCGGTTCCTTTCCCGAATATGTTTGAAGAATTGTTTGTTGTTGTTTATTGTTTATCGAATATATGAAGAATTGGTTCATTAGACCATTTTGCATATTTATTTCAATCTCATTTGTTATTTTATAAAGAGTTGCAGGTTCAAGCTTCCCTCGTTTTGCAGGTTCTTCTTAATACAGACCCAGCTCCAGACCAAACATATCACCCTGCGCAAGACTTCGTTGTCAAAATGAAGACCAGCACAAAATCAGTCGTTGGCTTATTAGCAGTCGACCAAAGTATTTACTATCTTAGAAACGAGAGTAGAGTTACAAATGAGAAGGTAATCTCTCTCTAACAAAAGTATACGCGACCCAAGTCATCTTTAGCATTGTTTTGTGGCACAGAGCCCAGGGAAATGCATGAAAATATTATCTGTGGAATCTTTTCCCACAATCTCAAGCCCTTTTTAAGTGTAAAATCAATTTTAATGAGATTGCTGGCAGCACTAATAGCCTGTGGATTGTAATTGGCACGGTTTCCTCAGTCAATGGTGTACATCCTTGAGTCCACAGTCCACACTATCTCTGGTAATGTAAGCAATACCTTTTATATCTTTGTGATTTTCAAACCTTTAGCTGAATACCTTTGATGAAAGATGATAAAAAGATATGTTTTGCACTTGTTCTGACTTTCAGGTATTCAGTGATATAGGTTCATTTGATTTGGGATGTGGACTTGGTTCAGGACGAAACAACAAAGACGTTTTTGATGTGAGTTGTATCACTGATAGCACCTTTAATCTGCATTTTCATAGCCGATGCCAATTAGCAATTATCTTTAAAGATACTAAAATTTTAGAGAATAACGTAGAAACTGTTAAGTGCAATAAACACTTCGATAAACGACACAGAGCAAGTCAGACTCAGAGGAACTAAACATCCATATTTGTTACACGTTGTATTTGTTACTTTCTAGCTTCCGAAAATATGTTTAAGATTACTGAAAAGCTATGTTTATCGAGCAGTGTCCTTCCTTGTCCTTCTTCTTCTCATTCCTCCAATGCTCTCTGAGTTGCAACCCTAATCATTGAGCTATCCTCGCACAAACGAATATCATTTTGATTTTAAGACACGTTATTTGAGTGCCAGTGAGTTGCGTATATGTTTTTCACTGTATTAATGCGAGTATCGTCTCTAAATATCTAATTTCAGAGAGCTGGTTTATCGATGCTAACAGATGCAGCAGTACCCGTCTCAAAACGTGAAGGTGTGTATGTAACAATTCATTCAATATATCGCGCAGCTGTCTGGGGCCACTAGTAATGAACTCAATGACATGAGGAATACGTTCTGTCACGGTACACTTCACACTCTGTTCTGTATAAAGGCAGCACCAAGGAAGGAAAGGGGGGAATATGGTTGGAAAGGGGGGAATCTGGTTGGGTTTGTTCTATTTTCCTTCTTTGCAGTAAATTGACCGTGGGGTAGGGTAGTTTATCGCTATGCTAGTACCATTAACACGGAAATGCCCCCAGGCATAACTAGAAAATGGTTTCAGTTGAAATTTATTCGATTTTCTCATTTAATAGATTTACTTTGCGGTAAAGACCCGAAAAGAAGAAGAAGAAGAAGTGTTGCGGGAGGCATCAGTGAGTACTGCTTGGCTTTTGAAAGATTGAAGCGGGCAGCAAGTGGGGTTTAGGGGAGAGCTAGTGGCTTAGGCTGGAATCACAAGACGACGCCAAAAGACCTAAGATGAGAGTATGTCCAGGAAATTTACCAATGGGCTCACAATTAGCAGTTACCAAGATCTGTTACTGTTAGGCCAAATAATTACAGACACCTTCTTAAGGTGTGGGGGTCACATTCGTTACGGAAAATAAGATAATATTGCAATTTCTAAAAAAGGGAACCTATGGTTTGCTCAAAAGTCAAATTTATGTCCTTGAACTGGAGAAGAAGAGATTCCAGTCACCAGTAAGGAAGGGGGGCGGAGGGGATACTGCCGACTATGTGCAGAGACCCTTGTAATGTCAGTTCCGTCTGGCCTGTTAGAATGGACGAGGTTTACCCTTGTTCCTTACTGGCTTTGAGATCAGAGATTTTGTCCTTTGCCTTTTTGCTTGTACTACAAAACCCTGCGTTACTGACGAAACTCAGTAAAAAAATATTAAAAAATCAGAATAAAAATAAATTATCACCGTATAATTGATTTTGCTGACAAGTTTTTTTTAATTTGAAAGTTTTAATTACATTTTGTAAATGTTTACGTTACGTTTTCTGAAAGACAGCTACTTATTGACTATTTTATCCCTTTCAGGTTTGCTTGATAAGAAATGTTGTCAGGGCATTTGCTGCCAAAAACTTCGAAGCATCGCCGGTACACTGCCAAAAGGAACGAAATGCAAAGAGCTTCAAAAACACATCCCCTCAGTTTGTTGGCCTGACTTCTATTCATGTTGCCTCAGGAATTTTGCATGTGAGTATTTCTATTTATCTCTGTATAGTTGTTTCTTTTAAAGCGTCAAAAATGGAGCCAGGCGGGTTAAAACAGGGGCTCAAAAAGGTTTTTCATACACTCTTTTTTATAAGAAACAGCAAATATAAGTTCAGGCTCACTGTTTTTAATTTTTTCGATGGTCTGAGGCTGGATTGTTCTTAATTTGCTCCAAATTAAGTAAACAGTGGGATTGCTAGTGTTTTCGACACATGAGACAACCTTCATTTGCCAACAAGTTTGAAAATACACCGAAAAACCACCCACACATGGGCAAGTATCCTCGTTTTTGAGATAAAACATTCTAGCTCAGCCTTAGCTTGTTCTTAACTTTTAACCAAATTTTGAGGCTCGTGTTCTTATAAAAGTATTCTTATGAAAAAGATTGTATGCTTCAATCAGATTGGTTGCCCTGGATGAAATTCTACGTTGCTTCAATGTAGTAAGTAACGCTCTCTATAAAAATATTCAAATAATTATTTGGCTGTGCTATTTTTCTGATTTTAAATAAATGAGTCAAAATGACCGGTTTTTGTGATATATTGACAATTTACCGGACCGAAATTAATCCTTCGTTCAGATTGCCTTGCCTAATTCGTCTCTTCGCATGCTCTATCTAACTTCACCATTTTCTGAAATTACTACCCAGCGAGTGCAAGTTGCTCAATTCCTGTCTTTGTATATGGATTTGAATGTATTGCTTTCACTAGCAAATATGACTTTTTCTAGGCCTATAAAACACATTTTACAGTTCCTTTATTATTTGTTTTCAAATGTAAATTATTCAGTGCAAAACTGTTCTAAAGTGTTCCTTTGTTGAAATCATTGCTTTCTCAACTGAATACCTCTGTATCTTTAAGCTCGCGGAAGAAGCGCCATTGGTCCAGATGATGAATTTGAAGTAAGACCTGATGATATTGACGATGACGTCACACAGCTGACAACACGAGAGTTTTTTCCAGAATCATGGATTTGGGTTAAAGCAGAAACAAAGTGTGTACAATCTTTTTTATAAGAACATTTTTATAATCTGAGGCTGAGCTACTGTAAAATGCAATTTTGAACAACGTTTTATGTATCTCAAAAATGAAGATTTTTAGCCATGTGCGGGTGCTTAATATTCAAACATGATGCCAAATGTTTCAGTCACTTTGTTGGCAAATGAGGCCTGAACAGCTCCATAGAGCGAAAACACTAGCAATCGCACTGCTCATACCCTCTTAATTTAAAAACAAACTAAAACAATCCAGCGTAAAATTTTGGAAAAAATTAAGAACAATCAGCATGAACCTAAATTTACTGGTTCTTATGAAAAGAGTTTACTTCCAATATCTTCTCGAAAATTTAGATTTATACAATTGTGCCTCTAGTGGCTAAGAATGCCAATGTCCGTTCGTGAGGGGACCATTATAGGGAAGTATCCTTTATTGGGATGCAATCGATTGATGCAAAGTCATGGCCCATGGCATGAATTAGAAAGTGGGAGGGGGACAAGGCTTCGTTCGCTTTTCATTGCAACTTTGAAATTACTTGCTTTGCAAAAAGTGGGGAGCCATGGCCACCCCGGCCCCTCCCCGGTTTCGTGGGCCCCGAGAGTTTCATGTATCTCCTGCAAACATGTTTGCTAAAAGCAATTGTAACTGTTGTGCTTTGAAGGGTAACTTTTTCCATTTATGTCGTAGTGATGACGGGTCTTTGGAGCAAGGATTCACCCTTCCTGATTCGATTACAACATGGGAAATTTCTGCAATCGCAATGAACAGTCAAACTGGGTTTGGTTTATCGAACACAGTCAATATTCAAAGCAGAATGAATTTGTTTATCCACCTTAAGATGCCACCTTCTGTACAACGTCGTGAGCAAATTACAGTGTACGCTGTTTTGTACAATTTCAATGCAAGGAATACACGTGTAAGGCATTTGATATCTTCAATGATTTTTTTTGGCAGTGAGCCACGTGCAAAATAACTGTATATGATGAAATCAACTTTACATGATGAAATCAGCTTTACATGATGAAATCACCTTTACATGATGAAATCACCTTTATATTATGAAATCACCTTTACATGATGAAATCACCTTTATATTATGAAATCACCTTTACATGATGAAATCAACTTTACATGATGAAATCAACTTTACATGATGAAATCAGCTTTACATGATGAAATCAGCTTTACATGATGAAATCACCTTTATATTATGAAATCACCTTTACATGAACAAATCACCTTTGAATGATGAAACCACCTTTACATGATGAAATCACCTTTATCTGATGAAATCGCCTCTAAATGATAAAATCAACTGTAATGAATAAATCACCTAGACATTATGAAATCATTTTAGATGAAAAAATCTTTAAAAAATCAATTTTATGCATATTTGTCAGATTTAAGACAAGTTTCTCCTCCCCCTACTTTTGCGTTTATGTCGCCCACAGCCCTCCCCGTCTGGGAAACAGGAAAGACCAAGGAAATGCATTTTAGGTCAAATGTCTTACATTTTTTTAGGTGAATCTATTCTTCATTGGCCATGCTTCATTTTGCTCGATTGCAAAGCCAGGTGAAAGATCCGAGCGTCTCTCAGTTGTTGTGAAGGGAAATGACGCTGTTGCCATCCCATTTACAGTTATACCTCTTCAAGTGGGTGACAGTCCCATAGAGATTCAGGCCTTCACCGTAGATTTAGGAGACAGAATACGGAAAAACCTTCGTGTTGTGGTAAGTGCAATTCATATATCTTAAATTTGAAAATGTATTTGAAAAAAAATAAATCAAGACGGACATCGCTACATCGGACGCACAGCCAAAAGATTGGGGGATAGAATAAAACAACATGTTCCTTTCAACATAAGAAACAAAACTGTCCCTCAAAGAGAACAGCCTCCCCGATCTTGTAGGTGTAAAAACACTGCTAAAACAAGTCATTTTGCCATCGGTCAACATCTTTTAGACAACCCAGATTGTGCAAAACTCTATAATGACGACATGTTTCGGATAATGGGCAGAGCCCGGTCGTCTTTTCATCTAGCAGTTTTGGGATCGATCTGCATACAAACGAAAATGCCGCCATTGTGTAGACAGAAGGAGTTCTTGAACTCCAGTGGTAATTTTCCTTTCGGCACGCGGCAATGATTGGTCAACTATACCGGTCTTAAGCTTGGCTTGTGCTTGGTGTTTGCATATTTCGATCCACAACTGGGTATATACTTTCCATCGTTTTCTTTAGGACCCTTATTCTGATGTTTTATGCTCGAGGAGTGTCAGACGAAAAAGCTTTTAGCCATTATGTTATAAAATATTATCTTTTTCCAAAACCATTTTCAAATTCTGTATCACCAAAAGACTATTCATATCTTGAATTGTTGAATTTCTTCTCAGTATAAAAGATGATCTCCTTCAAGACTGTTTTTATAATCTTTAAATGAAATTATAAAAGATTCTTACACATGGTAGAACAGCTCAATCTACCTATTATTAATCGATTCACAGCCAAAGGAAGACAGTCACTTTGCCGTTTGAATCACCAAGATTCTGTCTTGGTTCAAAACTTTATGAACTTTTTTAATTGTTTGCACATTAAAAAGTATTCTAGAGCCTAATATTAGATGGTGTAGTCGAAAAATAGTCTAAAGATATATTTTTGATACACCATTAGCTTTTAGGCTATAGATTTATAAGCCTTTTGTTAGTCTTTTCGTTTTGCCTGACAGCCTCCTAACAGAAAACCCTTCTCTATTTTTGCAGCCTGAAGGTCTTCCAAAACAGGAAACAATTTCCATAGTTCTGGATCCACAAGGTTTTCTTTTAAACAACATTAGACATTTCATCCTTTTGTGAAATTTCAATCGATAAAGCCTTACTACTCTTGTAGAATAACAAACAATTGCTTTCCTACATAGATGATACTTTCTGATGAATTGTTTCAAAAGTTCGAAATGATTTGATTGTCATTTTTTTAATTTCTTCTATCTCATTTATTTGATCTGGTATGTTAAAATTGTAGTGCTGATTCCAGCGGGGCGTGTCATTTACTGTCAGATCCAATTTTTGATATACTGAAGTTGTTTTGCATATTTTGAGGTATTCCATGTGTAATAGGACTGAAACCTAGCATAAATTACCTTAATTATGCATTGATCTTCTCCCTGCTTGTATAAATTGTAATCGGCGCTTAGAATTATTAGTCAATGAAGCCCCCCTACGAAGCCCGCTACACGAATTCCACGCCATCTCTCGCTGTCGCTCTGTAACTGCCCAAAGCCCTATTACACGTACCCCCCCCCCCCCCCGGGTAAAGGTTTCACATAGTAAAAGCCCAAAAAATTACATTTGCTCCAATTCAAAGCCTAAAATGTAGCTTTATCCTTGAATATATGTGAGTACCCCCCCTCCCTTCTGGAATTCCATGTTGTTGTTCCAGTTTTCGTGGCCAAACGCTGCATTCGTCACACATGGTTATGGCTACATTTATAGAATCATAGATTTTATAGAATCTCCGGATATTTATATGAATAGAAACCATTTAGAAGGAGTTTGGTGTGAATACCGTTAGTTAAAGAAATTGCGTACTGCAAGAAAAATTTTATATTGGAAAGGTCGTACTTGAAAATATTGTTTTTTCTGACTTCACAGGTATTATGGATAGCGATGACCCGAGAGGGAAAAAAATAGTTGGTATGTTGCTGCTTTATTATCAAAGCATTTTTCAAAAAATGTTCTAATTTAAAATTGTTTATAACCACTTTTACTCTTTTAAACAGTTTCTATGCTCGGTGTCATCTCGGTTTCAGCAAAAGTTTAAAAAAAGTCCTAGTATTTTTTCATGCCTATATATGATTTTATACATTTTACTGTGTTTGTTTAAAGAGGTCAAAAGAGACGGCGTGCAGCTTAACAGTTTGAAAGTGGCTCTGCCGGATAACCTTGTTCCTGGCTCTTTGAGAGTCATGATCTACGCAACAGGTAAGCATTTCTGCAAATCAGGCCAGTTTCTAACCCCCATTCATCTTTATCAACACTTCATGATAGCTTGTACTTCATTATGAAACAACAGAAGTTTGTCTAAAGACACTTCCTGGGGACGAGAAAGGAAAAACTTTAGGGGCTATACTCCTTTCCTGTGATATGCAAGCACAACTCTATTTCTCTTCTTCTTTTTACTTACTAGAAAATTGGCCTAGTTGAGGAGTTGAATTTGATTCATCCTGAAATTTGTCCACTGGGGTTTGTCAAAACAGTGGCAATCACCACTGCCCAGCGAGCTTTTTTATGGGGGAAAGCAGGTACCCTTTCATTGGGTATTGTTTTTACCTGACTTGTAAAACAGGCTGCTGTTAAAAGTACGCTTTCAGATGGCGTGATTAGACAACATTTTTGTTTCTTTTCAGGGAACTTAATGGCACCAGGAGTGAAAGATATGGTTGAAAATGGCCTTAATAATTTAATCGTTATGCCTAGTGGGTGTGGGGAACAAACAATGATTTATATGGCACCGCTTGTTTATGTTTTGAAGTACTTGTACACAATAAAGGATGGTGTCACCGATGAAATAGAAAGAAAAGCCTATAACTTCATGAGAGCAGGTAAGACTATCTTTACTTGTGGTCCGAAACGAAACGCATGCTGCAAGTTAAATTTGCCTCGATCTTTTCTTTAATTTACTCAAGTCCGAATTGAATTTTTTTTCTTTAATTCATAGTCAATAGATTAAGACCCCGTTTACACTACCAAAAGATGAACAAAACCAAGAGTTCCGTGGTTTCGTTCTTGTTTTGGCACCATACCACTTTTTTCATTGTGTTTGCATTGAAGCAAAAGGGAGCTGAACCAAATTGACCCTGTTTAGACTTTAGTAAAAAGAACATATCAAGTGGTGCGACAATGACGTCTGACATTTTAAGAGAGCCTCGCTTTAACGCTAGTTTGAGCCGCGTTTTCAATCGTGACCAAAAAGTACCATTCCGGACCATTTACACTAAAAAAAGCAAGCACGATTTGGGAATGGAACCAAATCGTGCTTGTTTCTTCTAGTGTGAACGGTCAGGAACGGTACTTTTTGGTTACGATTGAAAACGCGGCTCAAACTAGCGTTAAAGCGAGGCTCTCTGAAAATGTCAGACGTCATTGTCGCACCACTTGATATGTTCTTTTTACTAAAGTCTAAACAGGGTCAATTTGGTTCAGCTCCCTTTTGTAGGTTAAAATAGCGTTGAAGCGAGGCGTTCTGAAAACGTTGGGCTTCGTCACTGCGCTATTGAGCATGATTCACTGAAAGTTCCGTTCTTTTTACTAATGTGCAAATTGGGTCAAATTCTTTTTGCTCCATTTTGGTTTCATTTCTTTTTGCTTCAACGTAAACGCGATGAAAAAAGAACTATCGTACCCAAGCAAGAGTGTAATCCTTGAAGTTTTGTTCTTTTAGGGTTTGAAACCATTTTTTGTTTCTGTTAATTGCTCAAAGTAATGTAAATGCCATTTGAAGTGACTAAATGACCGTGTGTCTTTTCCTGCTTTGATTGCCACAGCATAATGTGATGTTTTTTGATATTTTGAAAACTGGAACAAACTCATCCAGCCTCGAGTTTTATTTCGACTTCTTGTCCCGGGGGGTCACTTGCGCTTTACATTTACGGGGGGTCCATCCGCAACTATCAAAATGCACCTAAAAGTCTCAAAAGCAAGTCAAACAGACCCAGTAGTATCCACTTAAACATTTTGATGAGACCCAAAAATATCAAAATACAAAAAATTGTTGCTTATCACATAAAAAACTACCAATCATTATAACTGAGTGGTTCTTTTATGACGTCATTCCTTAGATTAGAGATACACAAGAGTACCCTGATCAAACCCATGCATTCTGTGTAGCAACTGATTCAAAATATTTATATTTACTATTTTGCTCATGTGTCTGATTTTGCTTTGTGTTGGTTGAAACCGTAAGTGTCAGAAAGGTAATTTGTAAATCAGGTCAAAAGTATCAGATCACAAGGAAAATTCTTACCCATGATTATCGCATGGATGCACCGTATGTAAATGTTCACGTGACCCCCTGGGCTTTATGTAAATGCAGCCGTTGCTTTTGACCAGCATCCTAAACAAAACACGTGTCCGTGTCAAATGCGTTTCTGCATGGGCATGACCCCCCTGAACTTTAAAGAAGTGCTAATATAGATTTCGTAATCCAGTTGTAAGAACCAGATTCCCTTTGCATGGTTGCCAAGCATGGTCTATGATACAGTATACGTTTGTTAAAGTTGTACAATGTAAAGCTCATAAAAATTCATAACATCTACCTTCTTTATAGGATACAGAAATGAACTGAGATACAGAAGAAATGACAATTCGTATAGTGTTTGGGGTCAAAAAACTGCCCCTATGACTTGGTATGTACCTTATGCCTTTCTAGAGAAACGTTTTACGCAGAATTCTTGATACGTTTTAGGAAAATGAAATTGCAATGTGTTATCAAGGAACTTGGTAAGTTGAAGGTTGTGGGAGAATCATCCCCTAACAATTCATCAAGGTAAGGTACGGTGAACCACCCTAATTATTTTGGCCTTAAGTTTTTGGGATAGTTAATATAACGTTTGCCCAAGTCCCCGTGTTTTATGAAAAAGACTTCTAACGACCCAGATGAATCAACTTGTAATTTTGAAATTTGTTTGTTCCAAAAGGAGAATAACTCAGCAAACGTCTCATTAAAAAGGCAGCTTGTTCATTTATTCGACACTGGTCCCTTACATAAATGTTTCGTTTTCTCTTTCCAGGCTCAGCGCGTTTGTGAACAAAGTTTTCTGTCAGGCCTCTGCTTATATCAAAGACGACATTGATAGCAATCTTATCTGTAGCACTTTCAAGTTCTTGGAATCGAAGCAAGTTGCCGATGGCTCTTTCGCTGAAGCCCTACACGTTTATCACAGGGAAATGAGGGTATGATATAGAATACGATATTTGGTCATTGTTTCGCCTTTTTTCAAAAATACCATTCGGCGGTATTCAGCATTTTTTGGGGAGGCAAGTCTCAATGTTCATTGCCTAGGATTATTATTCTATCCATTTGTCCGAATCAATGAGAATGTGCATCACATGCACATGCGCATTAGGGCGATGGCTTGTGGACAAGATTTACATTTAATTGCGCGTCTAAGCATATAATCTATTATAATAAAGGGCGCCTACACAGCGGCAGAGCAGACTCCACAGTTTTCTCTGTTAATCAGATTTCTTTGTCTGGCGTACAATATTTACCGTTTGACTAACTGCTCATATATTTAGCGTACCTAAACAAATGCCCCGGAAGGCCTTCGGTAGGGGGATGGGGGAGGTGTCCGTACAGTTGACATGAAATCCACCATGAATTGATAGAGAGAGTTTCACTTCCTTATCAGAAATGTGCACCTTCTTTGTCTCGAATATTTTCAGTAGGCCTACTTACACATCCAAAATGCAGATATTGCACAGATACAGAATTTTATCTACTGAATTGATAAAAACAATCGACAAATAATAGAAATATAACTAAAAAAGTTAGTAAATAGATCGAATAAAATCAAGCAATATATAGACATTTGAGTCCCTTTTTATTTCACACTCTGTTTCTAGGCCATGTTTTAAGGAAACATAACACTGCCCTAAGCTTGTGCAAGCGTCCCGGATGATAATTATGTGAAAAATATAAGCCAGAGTTTCATTCCGACTGTTCTTATGACTCTTTTGATTGAGACTGGCTTACACCCATAAGAGCCACGAATGCTCCTACCACAGAATATATTATACGATGTGAAAATGACAACATTAATTTAAACTGTGCAAGTGATTCAGAATTTCGAAAGCCAACGGACCTTGGAACAAGTACTGGTTCGTCTCCGCAACAAGTATACAAACACGCCAATAAATTCAAAGTTGATTTTACGATGCAAAGCAATCGGGAGCCTTTGTCAAATCGCTTCGTCATGCAATCAACACACTACCCTATCAACTGTCAAGTTTCTCGAAATCGGAAGATACAAAATCTTCGCGACTGTGTGTTGCTTCGTTGTTACGTTATGAAAAGATGTACTTTGAAAACGATTAAACAACACGAAACAGGGTGGCAAAACGAATAAACTTTCCAACAAACTTTTCACTCAACAAAAGTCGAACGAAATGTTTAATCGTTTTGCCAGGCCTTTATATTATGACAAGATGTACTTTTAAACGACGCGTCTCTCTATTTTTTAGGGTGAAGTCGATAATAAAGTTGCATTGACAGCTTTTGTTGTTATATCTTTGACAGAATGCAGCTCGCAATGTACAAATACTGTAAGTTGCTACACTCTTTGCGAGTATTTTTACTTTTGATCAATGTCTGATACATTTTCAAGAGACCTGTTCACACAATGTTCACATGTTATTTTGATACCAGATTTTAATATCGAATAATGCATGCGGAGCTTTTTCAACACATTAACTAAGGAAGCCATGGCTCTTTTAGCCTCTATAGAATATTGCCCCCTTATATAAGAACAAAACTTTGATTGCACCACCTCCCCAAGTTAAGCCCCCGCCCCGTAAAATATCACATTTCTAATTATATTGGCCGTAAGCACATTAGAATTGTCAGTTTGAAGCTGTAACTTTCCCCTCTTTTATTTCAGGATACAAAAGTGTTGTCAAAGGCCACTAGCTTTCTCGAGAAGGCAGTTCCTGGCATCAAGGCTGGCAACCTCATGGCAATTGTTGCATACGCACTTGCATTGACGGGTAGTCCGGGCAAAAACAACGCTTACAGTAAGCTCGTAGAGATGTTGAAGAGGGACAGGAAAGATGGTATGAAACTTTGACAAACACTACTTTATTTAGGTAGCCAAATTCCTTTTAGACTTGCCAAGTTCTATAAACACAGAAAGGCCCATCTGAATGCTAAGATGCATACTAAGAATGCTATGAAGTTCGTTAAGTGTGCTTTTAGAGCGTTTCAGCACCCTGCCCCTAGTTGCCCCCCCCCCCTTAAATCTGCCAATGTCTTCAGTGATGTACTGTACTCTTCTCTTTGTTAGGAGATAATTCAATGGGTTTAGAATTCTCAGTCAGAAAGCTCATTAAAATGTCCAACCTGCGCGACTGCAATGTGAAAAGATCTGTTTCTTCTTTTTCTTGTGTCATGACATCGAATGCCGTAGACAGGTCTCGGTGGTGTTTCTTCTATATCTTGCAATCTAGTCTAGTTGTTTTTTTCTCTAATATGCAACCTCTTCATCCTTCACTCCAACATTTTCAATCTTTGCCTTCTTCTTGCTCGCTTCTCGGTCGGTCATCTCAGCCTCTATGATCTTCCTTTCTATCCCCTCTTCTCTATCCCCTCTTCTCTTCACAACTCATGTCCAATGAAACTTCATTGCTCTTCATGATAGTGTTCAACAGTTGTCTTTTCACTCCCTTCTTGGCCAAAACATTTTCCACCCAAGAGATCCTCATCATTCTTCTGTTTAGGCGCTAGAAAGCATTGAATAATGCGGGGCAAGTGCTTGCGCATTAAAGTTTAAGCCACTGCTCTTTGATTGAAAGGGGGACGAGGGCTAGTACACTCATAAAAGAGTTGCGTGCCGTTTTCACAATAATTCATTTGTTAACTTGTTTGGTGTTTGATTCCAGTACTGAAAACATTTTGCTGTTTTAGATCGCAGTGTCGCGTACATTCCGGACGGAGGTTTGGCATCACAAGTTGAGGCAACGTCTTACGCACTTCTCACGATGATAGCCATGAATAAAATAAAAGACGCTGGACCTCTCGTCATCTGGTTAACTTCGATGAGAAATGCCAGAGGATCTTTCATTTCAACTCAAGTTAGCAATCCATCTTATTTTTATTAGTACATTGTTGGCTTGATCAAATATATCATTGTCTCAGCATGTTCATTCTAATGTAATTTCAACGCTGCCCCGGTCGATTTTCTTTTTATTTTGAATATTACATCTTAAACATACTTTTAACATTGTACCATATACTCATTTTATACTAATTCTTCACAGATGTCTGGCCTTAATATGCTTCATTATAGCTATTAGTAAGCTAGGGGCAGGTCCTCCCCACTATTAATCCCCATCTGCAGGAGTTTAGTGCTATGAAAAGCACAAAGGGGCCTAGTGAATAACTTCGCAAAAACATTACCAGAAGTAGAAATGACTACTTCTCGGAAGTACGAAGGGGCTCTGACCCATGCCTTTCACTCTACCCTTATATGGGTACTAGTTGATTGTTACGCACGCTCTGGTAAAGACATTTGTTTTCTCTAACTTATAAGAGCCTCGATTTCCTTTCATTTTTCTTTTACAGTAGATTTGGATCTATGGGTCTAAAAAGATCTGTCGTGAAACCAAGTTAGCAAGCATGGTACATTGATAAAGATTGTATTCTAACCAGTTCCCTTCTTTCCAGGACACTGTTGTTGCTCTGCAAGCCCTATCAGAGTATTCTTCAAAGGCATCTACGGGAGAAATGGACCTAAGAATCACCGTAGCTTCCTCCAAGATTGACAGAAAAATATTTCGAATTCAAAAGAGCGACGCGCTTGTTCGCCAGCAGCAAGATGTACGTATCTTGTTCGTTTTTATGTCGTGAACCGATTTCGTTTTTCAGTGTCAACCACATCCCAGTCATCCCAGCTTTCCAAATCATTCTGGCTTAAATATTTTCACCTATAATTATAAAGACGGTTTGAAACCATTTGGGCAAATTTCCAAGAGTAGCCATTTGAACATGTGTACATCAAAAATCTATTTTTAAAAATTTGATGTTATTTCGAAGTATTTTAAAATTGTTGTGTATCAGTAACTCATATGTTATTTGACTTCGTGTTGGATTTCAGTATGCATAAACAGTTAATTTTTTTTTAGATAACTAAAGCAGCTCCTGGGGAAGTTTCAATAGAGACCAAAGGCACGGGTGTTGCGCAACTCCAGGTATTCCCTGTTTCGGGCAATTTTTTATCTTCGTATTTGCCAAAAATGGATCATAGAATTTGAATCTTCATGTTGAAATTAGAGACATACAGAATTGATGATATCAACCCGTATCGGTGAACTGAGACTTTCTTCACTGCCATTGTACCAGATCAACTATACTTTGTTTGCTGATGTTGATGACAGTATCAGTGATGTCTAGCTCAAACATCTGCTTGGCTTCTGATAAACGCATTTCAATGACGCATCTTCTTAAGACAAAGTATTCTATATAAATTCATTTCCACCCAGAATTATACTCTTTTTTATACAAGTTGGTTTCCCTCATTCAAGGCCATGTGTATAAGACCTCATTCGAGAGCTTAGTCCCACCTGATGGTGCACTCTCGTCTCGCATAACAATGTTAATATATCTTCTATTGAAAGTCGCACCAACTTCTTTCAACGCTATGACCTAACAGAGGTGTGACCAAAATTAAAGGATTTAGTATCAGATCACTAAATCAGACTAATAGTAAATCTTTAACTAAACGCTTGCCTATGATGGGGTTTGCCGACATAAATGATGGATATATGCAGTTTTGAATGCTAAAAATTCAAGTTTGATAAGAAGGTTGCATAAATAGTTGGACTGGCACTCAAATTTCATCTAAAGCTACAAAATTTGGCCTAAAAAATGAACCAGCAAATGGTTTGGTTTAATAGAAAACGATAGGAAAAGCCGCGAACTTTGCCACTCAAATGACCTTGAATCGGCATTCCTGTTTACAGGCCATCGGCATCAATCAGCCCCCAATCACTTACTTCATTTTCTTGACCGATCGAAGGGTTTTTACACCAACCCCACCATTGCTTTTTAAGCTTTTCGTCAATTATCCAAGCATCTCTACTTCTCCAATATCACTCTACCATCTTTTTTCGATTAGCAGTTTGTTCAATTTGAAGCACTGCCGGGGATAGCTGAACCCTCCTAGTAGATTCCTAGGGGCTCAAACCCCGAAACCCTCATGCAGTTGGCGCCAATGATATGAACTCGAAATGCAACACCGCAAACATTAGATTAATTTATGGGAACAAGCAAGCATATTATCGCGCCGAGAGTAGACGACTAAATACTACTAAACAAGAGAAATAATGTTTATACAGTTGAAGTTTTCTATTGTAATCTAATTGTAATCTAATTGTAATAATGTATGTACTAAATATAAAGATGAGCTTCTGATAATATCCTTGCTTTGTCTGTGATTTTGACGTTCTTCTTGGCAGCTTGAGTTAACATACAACGTACCAGATGAGGGGAAAGACTGTCAGTATGACGTCACAATTACAACCAGGGAAGAGATTGACAATCAACTCAATGACGATGCTATACCCATCAAACCAGCCAAGCCAAAGAAGAACAAGAAAAAGAAGAACAAGAAAAATAAGAACAAAGGGAAATGCAAAGGAAAGAAAAAACACAGCAAAAAGTGCAAAAAAGGAAATCGAAATACCCAAGGTGACGAGGTTCCCAATAGGTTGAGGATCAGCATTTGTATAAGGTTAGCAATCTTGATATCAAAATGTTTACTTTGAACTTTCGCAAGAGCAAAGGTCCTGGCAGTGCTCAGTGACCCTTTCTCTTACCACAAGATTGCTGAGAGAAACCAGTGGAGTTATTAAAAACAGTGTGATTCCCAGTATAAAAATACGTTCATGATTGGAATTACCTTGTTGATGCATAGTAAATTTATTAGATTCCAAATGGCTTGGGTCGTATCTAAAAAGTTATAAGCAGCAGATAAGCAGCAGGCTTGAGTCTTGCCCTGGTCGTGCAACTCACTCGTGCTATCTTTAAGTAAAGTTTTTGTTTTTAGAATAAAAGCTATTTCCAATCCTTTCTTTAAATTTGGTTTGAAAAAACAAAATTTTTTCGCCTTTTTCCCTCAAATACCCCTTTAGTACCCACGGATATTGCACACACTGTTGTTAATTTTAAGCATCATTTCATAACGCAGGCACAACTTCAACAATGGATCTGTAATGACAATGGCAGAAGTTGGTTTGCTGTCAGGGTTTAAAGCGGACAATGAATCACTCAAAAACGTATGGTATTCACTGTTTCTTTGCGTATTAGCGAACCTGGCTAGGTAATCTGATTTACCTCATGTCATACATACCCGGGAGTTGGTGGTCTTGAACAAGCGAATCATCATTTATCTTTAGTCAGAGAAGGGCTCCTTTGCGAATATGACATCCAGCAAATCATGTTTCTTATCCTTATTTGCAATTTTGGCCACTATTTTGATGCATGCATGCATCAAAATAGATCAAGGTTCTTTATTGCTACAGTAGACTTTCGTTTATCGTAAATTGTATTTCACCATTGTTAATTTTTACTTTTAATAAGGTTTGTAACTATTTCTACCACAAGCCTTCGAAAAACAGCAATTTTTTGCTGATGGGACTATCGTGCTTTAATAATTCATGAAATTCTCAAGAGTAACAATAAGTTTAAAGTTAGCAAAACTTGTACAACTCTTTGAGGCACATTTTGGGACAACATAATCACTTGAAAATTGAATTCTTTCTTGTGTTTCGGTCAATTGACCAGGTTCTAAAGCCTACTAAGCCTATATTGTATTGGGTTTTCTTCAAGTAAACACTGAGTGGCCTAAATTTACGAACAAACCACTTCATATATTATATTTTTTGTATTATCACGGGATCTTCATAAATAAACACTAAACCTGACATGAAATATAATTGCTAAGTGCCTCACTGTCACTATTCAAAGATGTGTTATATGTTATATTTTACGACTCTGAAATTCTGTTATTCGTTTTAGCTAATGACCTTATGGCAAGGTCCTAAAGTCAATTTTGATTTTGTTTTACAGCTCCTCGATAACGTAAAACCAAAGGTCTATAAGTACGAAATAAGCGATCGAAGTGTGGTATTTTACCTGGAAAAGGTTTGTTTTGTTTTATATTCTAAAGCTCGTGCAACTCATTCTCAAACTAAAACCTTTTTTGAAACTGAGTTCTACTTGTTTTGCAACTGGAGGACTAACGATTTACTCTTTTTGGATGAAGTTGGTCTACTGCCGACTGTTGAGGCTCAATGCATTTGTCTCCTGGCATCTTCTTACCCCGATTAATAACATTTAACATTTACAATATCAAAAATGTCTTTTAGGTCACTACTACTAAAAGCTGTTTTGGTTTTGCTATGGTAAGAGCTTTCAAAGTTGGAGCTCTGCAGGCCGTTCCAGTCAAAGTTTATGACTATTACGAGCCAGGTAATCTAATCTTAATGCTATGCTTGTAGAACGTTGCATGTAATGAAGAATGCCAAAATAAAAATTTTACATTCAAATTCGTTATTGACTGTTTTGTGAATCCCCAACCCCCAACTTTCAATCAAATAATGTATAGAGGAAATCAAATTTAGGGTCGTTTGAATTAGAAATGTTCTTTTTTGAGAGGCCAATTTAATGAATATGATTCACTTATTAATAACCTTGATTGATTAGCATTTCGCAAAAAAAGATACCTAGATACATCTGTTCAGGGATATGTTTTATTTCAGATTTCATTTCAGATAACAATCTATAGACACTTAATTTCTTACAACAAATTTTTATAACTTTTTTGTTTTGTGAATTTTTTTAGGCCAGATATGCACCAAATTTTACCGTCCAAGCCGAAACAGTGCGTTGCTGAAAGTGATTTGTGAAGATGAGGACCAGTGCTCGTGCTCTCAAGGTACTTATAAGTTCATCTTTCAAGTAGGGTCGACAGTTAGGCAATAAAGAGCAAGCCCGTAGGAAAGGGTTAATTAGCCCCTTCGCCCTCAAAATGCCAATTTTGTGAAACTAGAGTTCATCTGCTAAATGTTGCTTCGTTAAATGGATAAAACATTTAAAAAGCATATAGATTTAGATCAGATTGACGAATATTTAGATTTGGATTTTTTAATTATGAGAATAAATTTGTTTGATCTTAGTCAAAGTACCTGCCTCCTTTTTTTATTCTAGTAGCACCTGAGTTGTAAATAAGTTAAACGAGCACAAACCTAGGCCTTCGCAAATGATCACATTGAACAAAACATTACAGAATAGCTTCTACTCTCCAAACGACGAACAACAAATTTTGTCCAAATTCAAATGCTTTGCCCCAAAAATACACTGACGTATCACTCATGAATTTCGACCAGAATTAGGCAATGTTATCGATATTTTGCTAATTTTCTGAACCACAAGTTAGTGTGCTAAAAGAATCATTTGATACTGCAGGCACCGCGGAGAAGGGAAGGGGGTCAGGGCAAAAAATTTATCAATTAATCAAGTACAGTCAAACAACGTTTTGATTTAAGCCCCCCCAACCTTTTTTAGACCCCCACTTGTCTCAACCTGTAGTGATACTTTAAATCCTTTGATTTCCTGGTTTTTTTATTTTAGGTAGTTGTCCTAAACAGCGGTCAACCAATCCTAAACCACTACAGAAAACTGCCTGTCTCCACTCTGATTATGGTAAGATACCGTGTGCATTTGATATACCCTACCGGAACTGAAGTGTTTCGAGGCAGTGCAAAAATGTTGATAACACCAGGGACAGATATTGAAAGCAACGATTCGGGACGGGGGTGTTAGATAATGATACGGTTTGGTGGTTCACCGTTATGGTGCCTTAAAAAGACTGAAAACGCCCATTTTTTACATTTACGATTTTAACTTAAAAATAAAAAAAAGATACCAAGATTAGTGAGGTAAAATATTGGCGCCATTAAATTGGCTGCCATATAAGGCTCTTGTTACCGATGAAATCAAGATTCACCAAATGAAACAAAGATATTAAGGGGTCTACACCCACCCCCACCCCTGGCCTCCGGGAAGTCCGTCTTCCGATATCGCACAACCAAAGAGTAGTTCTGCTAGAAGCAAAAGTTGAGTTTAAATTTAATGTATCTAAGGTATTTTTGCTGATAATTCTCGGTAAAAAAGATAACAGAATCGGAACGGCTTTTAGTGCTGAACATTGATAAAACCAAGTTGATGAATTGGATGTGAATTGATCACAATGATAGCATTGGCTGACTTTGTTTACGAACAGCATCTATCATTCCATAATTTCATTTCTCGCATAACCTCTTGAAATATGTATCTTGCATAGCTTTGTTATATGATATAGAATGTTCTTTCATTCTTGGAAATTTTGATTACAGTTTTCACTGGAATAGTTCGTGACATAGAAGACCAGAATTCGATGCAGAAAATTGCATTTCGAGTGGTGGATGTTTACAAAACTTATTCGAATGACCAGAAGAAAGATAGCAAGATGCATATGTACAAATTAACAAACTGCGACTATCCAGAGATCAAATCTGGTAAACAATATTTGATAATGGTGAAGAAATCGGAGGCTCATGTTATGAACGAAGACACGTACGTTTTGGAATGGCCTGATTCAGCAAGTAAAGCTAGGAAGGTGAAGAATGCCCTTAATCAAGTCCGTCAAGGAGCTGTTTGTGATGAAATGACTGCGTAGGATATCTGAAGTACAACTTCATATGACAAATTATATATAGAACATTCTTAGGATAGATTTTTCTACCGAGCATGCTTCTTTTTGTTCTTCGATATATTCGTTACATACCAAAATCTTTTGTCGTTTTTTATTTTTTAAAACCTGAACGTATAAACAGAAAATTCGATCTACTGGTTATTATCAATCGCCCGGTGTAGTTTCTGTACTCCGATCAACTGTCCCCCCCCCCCGGAGGACAAGAGGGGGCAAGAGGGGACAAGTATTGCACTTATTGATATTCAGATTTTACCGGGGCGTTTAGAAAGAATATAATATTCCCCCTTTATAAAGACTACAGAGGAACAAAGGGCAAATGAGTATGAGAATAAAAGGTGCTTGATTGGAACACTCTGGTGTGACCAAAGCATCGCTGCAGAGCCTGTTGAGGTAATAAAAGAAAAGTCGACGAGAGGCGGGCCTTCGTCTGTCATGTTTACAGGCCGCTTTCAACAACAAAATTTACCATGACAAGCGTTAATTCAACCGAGCGGGCTCTTCACTCGACATATCGTACTTAGCTAATGGTCTAGCTAGATAGAGGCAGCCTTTCCACTAGCCTGGGTTAAAACATACTCGGGTTAAAAGTTATCCGTTTTTAAAGTGAGTCAATGGAAACGGCACTTTTCTTCGACCCATTTTTAATCCGTTTTTGATCGTTCCCACTAAGCCGGGTTAATATGTATCCAGGGTTAAAAGTTGTAAGAGAGATAAGTATTTGCATCAATAATCCTTCAATTTCTATCGTTGTAAGCCAATGGAAGCAACATTGACAGTCAGGATTTTGTTTTTTGATTTTTGGCGCCGTCTCAATTTTTAAACGTTGCTGTTGTTGCAAGTGGATCAAAAGTTATCCGGGTTCGGCGTTTCCATTAACTCACAGGTGAGTCAAAAGATACCCGGGTAAAAACTGACCCACTTTGAGACCCGTTTTCAAACTTATCCGTTTTTCAAGTGGGTTAGTGGGAACGCGACGCAGAAACGGATAGCTGAAATCGGATTCGTTTTAAAATGTATGCATTCACTTGATTCTAGAGACTTTGATATCATTCTTCAGAGGTGTCAGAAAGTTTTTGACGGAGGGCCCTTTTAACATGGGGTAGAATATCTTCCCCGTCCAATGCGTACATGCTTCAAGGGGGCACTAGCCCCCTAGCTTTTCAATAGTAGCATCTTGAAAGAAAATAAAATCGCTATGAAATGGGCATGATTAACGAAAGCAATTTGCCCGACAAAATCTGCTTTTTTAAAGATTGGGGAGGGGTTGCAGCACCTCCCCCAATACCCTCCAGCAGTTTCGCCCCTGTTTGTCATGATTTCACCAATCAAGCTGATTGGCCTTAACTCACCCTCGGGGGAGGGGGGTAACTTAATAGGTTTGACGTACGGGGACGTGCCATTATTTAGGGGTACCTTTATCAAAAAAATGCGGAATTATGGGTATTAGTTTTTCAATTATGTGCGGAATTATGGGTACCGTTTGAAGAAATATACAGAGTTATCGATACCATTTTGGAAAACCAGTTAGCTAGGAACTTAGCAACACCATTAGGCATGCAAAAATCATATTTTGAAAACCATGGCTATAACGGAACTGAAGGAAAACATGACTGGTTTGAAAAGCTTTTAGCCAGTGGTGATCATGGAAACTTTTTTAAGAACATGCAGAAAGATTCTATTGATAATGACACAGAAGAAGAAGCTGATGGCCTTATTGATGAAGCAAATACCTCAGATGGTATGATATTTATTCTCTGATATTTTAAAATCATAGTGCATTTTATGTCTGTTGAAGTTGATATAGATTTCAGCAGTGGCGGCCTGGCCCTTTTCGCCTGGGGGGGGGGGGGGCAGCATCAAAATGGCGCCCTCAATAACTAACACTATTGTCTTTTTCCTGAGAATATTAGCAGTACAGGGACGTTGCCAAGAAATTCAAAGTGGTGGGGGGGGGGGGGGGGCTCGAGTTAATAGCTTTATCTGACTAAAAAACCAAGGGGCGGCGAGAGGTTGTCAGAGGCCTTTGGTATAACTCTGAATAAAGGAGCTTCTTGCGGGCGGAGCGAGCAGAAAATTTTTGCGACCACGCCCTTTAGATTGGCTTAAAATACATTTCAAAATATTTCTTGCAGCCATTTTCTTGAAATCGTTAAAAAATTTTGCTATTTTTAAGGCATCCTTTTAGCACGCTTGATTAATTCCAATCTTAAAATGGATTTCATTACTTTTTATTAAGGAAAAGAATCCATCCTATCTTTGTATCGTCGAGACAAATTGGTCCTTTCATGAGAAATCGAGCAATGAGACAAAATCTACTGACCCCCACATGAGCAGGTTTCTGAAGGCCAGCAGAGCCAAAGAGAGTCATCGAAAATCAAAATTTTCCCTGAAAGGGGGGCATGAGTCCGGACACCCTAAACACAGACTGTCCCCAACACCCTAAACACAGTCTGTGTGCACTATGAGTGATGTGTTCTCCACACAAAAGAATTTAACTACGTAAGTTTCCTGACAATCCTCTAAAAAATTGATTAATTTTTTCACCCCTGGGAACAGTACAAATGTTTTGTCTGGATAATACAGTACTGAAGGGGCACAAAGACGTGCCCTTGAAGTGAGAATGTTCTAGGGGGTATGGGGGCGTGCACCCCAATAAAGTTTTGAATCTTATGGCATCTTTTTTGTCTTTGCTGGCCTCCTAGAGACCTAATAACCAGACAAGTCGGTCGTATCTAACTTTTTTTGAGTTTTAGGCCCTATACAAGCTTTGGCACCCCTATAAAAATGTCAGCTGGGGCCCTGCCCCCTGGCCCCCCTGCCAGGCCACCACTGGATTTCAGTGAGAAACAGAAGGGCCATCTATTTTCTGAGAATATTTGTTTGATTTTGTTTAGAACATATATTTGGCAAATACCCAAGTGATGTGTTCTCTGCACAACTTTTGAGGTATAATTGGTACTATCTCTTCTTTTTTTTACATCAACTCATGTGCTGAAATTATGATCACTGACTTGCACTGTCCAATAAATCTCTTAGTGAAAGTAGTGTCTAGACCATAGAGTCAAAGCTTTTCAACATGCTTTGTAATATAGATGAAAACTAGTTTGCTTTTTGAAGGCAATTCAATTCAGTTCAATTTAATTCATGTATATTTTCAACAATAATTAACTAAATACAGTATCAAAATAAAACTTGATGTTTTAAAGCTACATTAGACAATTATATAAACAAGAAGAATAACAATACATCAATTTACCAGTATATTGCTGAAGGAAAGAGCTCTGATAGAGCTTTCGGGCCATATGCCTTTTCTAATCATCTACTATCACAATGGTATATGGTTGGTAAGTTACTATGTACATGCTGTTTTTACCAAAGGAATCCTTGTGTACTATTACCTTTTCTAGATTCCTACAGTGAACAGCTTACCCCAGACAGAGAAGAACAACTAGCAATGCAATCTGCTCTTGAAAGATGTGTTGCCCAGCATAATAGTGAACATGCAACTGACCAAAAGGAAAGGTAAATTTTGATTTTCGGTTTTATATATATCAGTCATGACTGAAAATATGCCCACAAATGTATTGCAGATAGCTTGTTACAGCAGACTTTAAGCATTACCGTCCCTTTATTACCTCTTGATTCACATGCATTGTGAGCTTTTAACTACTTTTAACTACTTCAGCAAGCCCCTTTTAGAATTATTGATGTCAACTCAAGCTTTCCTAAGAACTGATTGGAGTTATTTTGTATTTGATTCAATTCTTACAGTAGTCATTGCTTTTGTCTTGTAAATCCAATTAATTATGTTCAAGTTCATAATTTTCAGAAAGAAGATACCTTAGTAAATTTCATATTTTCATCATGTGTATCCAGTGACTTTGTTTTGCAGCTCAAAGCACTTTCCAACAATAATGGTACCAGGACATGGGAGGCAGTATAAATCAACCCTTGTAAGGCTTATCAACGAGGACCCGCATTTATCCAAGGATCGGTAAGGACACATGATTATCATACCATTTCTGTTTCCTTTTGCAATTCATGATCTTTATGATTGTTTCCTTTCCCTTTGCAGTTGTTGTCTAAACTTGGGCATTGCAAATAACTTGTTCTTGTTCCAACTGCAGTGCAAGTTGTGTAAATTATTACACATTGGAGAACTTGCCATTACTGTATTCTCAGATTTTCGAAAAATACTCCTACTGTACGGGCGATTCCATCCCTGCATTGCCCTACCCTGGGTTGCGGCTCTGGTACCCAGGGTAGCATTGCCCTGACTTTGTACCATTCAGCACGAGATTCATCTCCAGATTCATCCCCAGATTCATCCCCAGATTCATCCCCAGATTCATCTCCAGATTCATCTCCAGATTCATCTCCAGATTCATCCCCAGATTCATCTCCAGATTCATCTCCAGATTCATCCCCAGATTCATCTCCAGATTCATCTCCAGATTCATCCCCAGATTCATCCCCAGCTTAATCTCCAGTTTCATCTCTAGATTCATCCCCAGATTCATCTCCAGATTCATCCCCAGATTCATCCCCAGATTCATCCCCAGATTCATCTCCAGATTCATCCCCAGATTCATCTCCAGATTCATCTCCAGATTCATCCCCAGATTCATCCCCAGATTCATCTCCAGATTCATCCCCAGATTCATCTCCAGATTCATCCCCAGATTCATCCCCAGATTCATCCCCAGATTCATCTCCAGATTCATCTCCAGATTCATCCCCAGATTAATCCCCAGATTCATCCCCAGATTCAAAAACTTGCTTGCACTGTGCAATTAGTAAGAAAATGTGTTATTTCCCAAGTTTCTATTCAATTTCCACTCGATAAAAGCTTTTTTTTGCCAATTCATCCTTGATGTTTTTAGCGGGCCCAGGCGTGCGTATTTTCCATCCCCAGATTTATGCCCAGATTCGCGTTTTGCTTAATATGGGTCTAAAAATAGCTTGAGATGTGTCAAAATGACAATTTTGAGCCTACCAATGTTGCTAGCTGGCCTAGGCAGTACTTTTTATCCCCAGATTCACGGTCATAGGGATACCAAAAGACCACGGGGATACTATTGCCAAACCCATAACCGAACAGCAGTTATTAACGCACAAAACAAATTTCAAGAGAACAGTTTTAGAAAATCAAAACAGAACAGCAGCATTTCTAATTACAATTTTTTGAAGCAACATGACATATAAAGCTTGCTGAATTGTAGCAAGAAGATCATAAAAGCAATCAAATTAAAAGGCATCATTATATGTCGAATTGACGTTAAAAATTGTGTGCCATATAAATGTATCTTTCTTTTTTTCTCCATTACTTCAAAAAAATTTGAAAAACAATAAAGATTTTGAGGTACAAAGTAACGGCCACATGGTATTTGTCCTATTTCAATAGAATGCTTTATCATATTTTATCAATGACAAAAACATTTTCTCTCGAACCAAGGGCAATACTTGTCCCCTCATACCCCCTCTTGTCCTCCGTGGGGCACAGTTGATCGGAGTACAGAAACTACACCGGGCGATTGATAATAACCAGTAGATCGAATTTTCTGTTTAAACGCTCAGGTTTTAAAAAATAATAAACGACAAAAGATTTTGGTATTTAACGAATATATCGAAGAACAAAAAGAAGCATGCTCGGTAGAAAAATCTATCCTAAGAATGTTCCATATATAATTTGTCATATGAAGTTGTACTTCAGATATCCTACGCAGTCATTTCATCACAAACAGCTCCTTGACGCACTTGATTAAGGGCATTCTTCACCTTCCTAGCCTTTCTTACTGAACCAGGCCATTCCAAAACGTACGTGTCTTCGTTCATAACATAAACCTCCGATTTCTTCACCATTATCAAATATTGTTTACCAGATTTGATCTCTGGATAGTCGCAGTTTGTTAATTTGTACATGTACACCTCGATATCTTTCTTCAGGCCATTCGAATAAGTTTTGTAGACATCCACCACTCGAAATGCAATTTTCTGCATCGAATTCTGGTCTTCTATGTCAACAACTATTCCAGTGAAAACTGTAATCAAAATTTCCAAGAATGAAAGAACATTTTATATAATATAACAAAGCTATGCAAGATACATATTTCAAGAGGCTATGCGAGAAATGAAATTATGCAATGATAGATGCTGTTCGTAAACAAAGTCAGCCAATGCTATCATTGTGATCAATTCACATCCAATTCATCAACTTGGTTTTATCAATGTTCAGCACTAAAAGCCGTTCCGATTCTGTTATCTTTTCTACCGAGAATTATCAGCGAAAATACCTTAGATACATTAAATTTAAACTTTTGCTTCTAGCAGAACTACTCTTTGGTTGTGCGATACCGGAAGACCGACTTCCCGGAGGCCAGGGGTGGGGGTGGGTGCAGACCCCTTAATATCTTTGTTTCATTTGGTGAATCTTGATTTCATCGGTAACAAGAGCCTTATATGGCAGCTTATTAAATGGCGCCAATATTTTACTTGACTAATCTTGGTATGTTTTTTGTTTTTAAGTTAAAATCGTAAATGTAAAAAATGGGCGTTTTCAGTCTTTTTAAGGCACCATAACGGTGAACAACCAAAACCATATCATTATCCAACACCCCCGTCCCGAATCGTTGCTTTCAATATCTGTCCCTGGCGTTATCAACATTTTTGCACTGCCTTGAAACACTTCAGTTCCGGTAGGGTATATCAAATGCACACGGTATCTTACCATAATCAGAGTGGAGACAGGCAGTTCTCTGTAGTGGTTTAGGATTGGTTGACCGCTGTTTAGGACAACTACCTAAAATAAAAAACCAGGAAATCAAAGGATTTAAAGTATCACTACAGGCACCGTCGAGCGTTGAGACAAGTGGGGGGGGGGGTCTAAACAAATGCAGGGGGGCCTGAACCAGAAAGAGTGATTTGACTGGTGATCCGGACTACTGCTTTGTGCTTTGCCTTGCAACACACGTTATGCTTCGCAGCGACCGCACCGCCACGCCTTACTTGTGTTGCTTAGCATTTTAGTTTAATGGTCGCTACCAACAAAGTTATACAGGAGATATATTTTAAAGCTCGTTTTGCTTGTTTTTCTACGTTCGTTTTCTAATTAACTCAGACCCCGTTTACACGATGTCGGTACCACACCGGCATGAAATGACACCGGCATGATATCTTTTGTTTCTAGGCCAACCGTTTACACCATACCGTACCATGCCGGTATGAAAAGGTGTTAACCCGGATTAAAACCATGTCGATAGCCATACCGGTACGGGTTCATGCCGGTGTGGTAACGAAGTGCGACAAGCGCCTAATTGGACAAGCGCCTAATTGGACAAGCGCCTAATTGGACAAGCGCCTAATTGGACAAGCGCCCAATTGGACAAGCGCCCAATTGGACAAGCGCCCAATTGGACAAGTGCCCAATTGGACAAGTGCCCAATTGGACAAGCGCCCAATTGGACAAGCGCCCAATTGGACAAGCGCCCAATTGGACAAGCGCCCAATTGGACAAGCGCCCAATTGGACAAGCGCGCAATAGGGCAATAATTAATATATCGGTTATTCTTTTTCTCAAGCAATATGATATCATACCAGTATAGTGTAAACAGGGCGCAAGAAAACAAAGGATTTACCCATACCGGCATGGTTTCATGCCGGCGTCAAATCATACCGGCATGGTACCGACACAGTGTAAACCGGGTCTCAGTAACACATTTATATTTTCTCGGAATTATATCTTTTAACCCTATTAACCTCGCAGATTTTGAATAAACCTTCGCATATCATTTATTTGTCCCTTGAGCCATACCATTATGTTGCACAATTATGTATTTAGATTCTGACACAATTGGTTCAGTTCGTTTAATGAGAATGCTTGTGAAAGGTTCTCCGGTTAGTTTGAAAAATCGTTTTAGGCCCCGGCCAAACCAGTGCAACATTTCATCCAACAAATCCCAACACTGTTGGCGACTTTTAGGCATTGTTGGACATTGTTGGATGCAGGGGTGGCCAACCTAACGCAACATTTCATCCAACATTTGTCGATTTATCATCGACAGCATTCTCAAGGCCTACCTCACTCACTTATTGAGCATGGCGATTGGACTTGATTACAAACAAAAAGATAAGGAGCAGCAGTGTTTTAAGCCCCGGCCAAACGAGCCAACATTTCACCCAACATTTCAGCCAACATGCTCTGTTCGTATATTTGAGAATATAATCAAACAAGAGCCAATTTTTCCTTTGATGTTAGGTTCTATCTTTTGTAAGCTTCCTGATCCAACATAACAAATCAAATTGCGGCGGCCTTTTTAGGGAACGTGTTTTTGTTGGACAGGGTGGCCAAACCATACCAACATCGTCCAACATCATCCAACATTTTTTATCAAAGTCAAACTTCGTCAAACATCACCCAACATCATCTCACATCGTCCAACATGGGTGGCCAAACCGTCTATACCCAACATTTTTGGGATTTGTTGGACGAAATGTGGCGCTGGTTTGGCCGGGGCTTTACTTGTAAAAGCATTTCGTGGATATATATCTTGTTGTTCCGAGAAATTTGTCGTTGTTCTTTCGTTTGATTCTGGAAATAGGTCCATAGACCGCTGAACATATTACAATTCATTGGTAAATTTTTTGAATTTTTTGCCCTAGCCCCGTTCCCTTTTCAGCGGTGCCTGCAGTATCAAAGGATTCTTTTAGCACACTAACTTGTGGTTCAGAAAATTAGCAAAAACTCGATAACATTGCCTATTTCTGGTCGAAATTCATGAGTGATACGCCAGTGTCTTTTGGGGGCAAAGCATTTGAATTTATCAAAATTTGTTGTTCGTCGTTTGGAGAGTAGAAGCTGTTCTGTAATGTTTTGTTCAATGTGATCATTTGCGAAGGCCTAGGTTTGTGCTCGTTTAACTTATTTACAACACAGGTGCTACTAGAATAAAAAAAGGAGGCAGGTACCTTGACTAAGATCAAACAAATTTATTCTCATAATTAAAAAATCCAAATCTAAATATTCGTCAATCTGATCTAAATCTATATGCTTTTTAAATGTTTTATCCATTCAACGAAGCAACATTTAGCAGATGAACTTTAATTTCACAAAATTGAAATTTTGAGGGCAAAGGGGCTAATTAACCCTTTCCTACGCGCTTGCTCTTTATTACTGTCGACCCTACTTGAAAGATGAACTTATAAGTACCTTGAGAGCACGAGCACTGGTCCTCATCTTCACAAATCACTTTCAGCAACGCACTGTTTCGGCTTGGACGGTAAAATTTGGTGCATATCTGGCCTAAAAAAAATCAAAAAACAAAAAAGTTTTAAAAATTTGTTGTAAGAATTTAAGTGTCTATAGATTGTTCTTGAAATCTGAAATAAAACATATCCCTGGACAGATGTATCTAGGTATCTTTTTTTGTGAAATGCTAATCAATCAAGGTTATTAGTAAGTGCATCATATTCATTAAATTGGCCTCTCAAAAAAGAACATTATTAATTCAAATGACCCTAAAATTGATTTCCTCTATACATTATTGATTGAAAGTTGGGGGTTGGGGATTCACAAAACAGTCAATAACGAATTTGAATGTAAAATTTTTATTTTGGCATTCTTCATTACATGCAACATTCTACAAGCATAGCATTAAGATTAGATTACCTGGCTCGTAATAGTCATAAACTTTGACTGGAACGGCCTGCAGAGCTCCAACTTTGAAAGCTCTTACCATAGCAAAACCAAAACAGCTTTTAGTAGTAGTGACCTAAAAGGCATTTTTGATATTGTAAGTTTTAAATGTTATTAATCGGGGTAAGAAGATGCCAGTAGACAAATGCATTGAGCCTCAACAGTCGGCAGTAAACCAACTTCATCCAAAAAGAGTAAATCGTTAGTCCTCCAGTTGCAAAACAAGTAGAACTCAGTTTCAAAAAAGGTTTTAGTTTGAGAATGATTTGCACCAGTTTTAGAATATAAATCAAAACAAACCTTTTCCAGGTAAAATACCACACTTCGATCGCTTATTTCGTACTGATAGACCTTTGGTTTTACATTATCAAGGAGCTGTAAAACAAAATCAAAATTGACTTTAGGACCTTGCCATAAGGTCATTAGCTAAAACGAATAACAGAATTGCAGTGTCGTAAAATATAACATATAACACATCTTTGAATAGTTACAGTGAGGCACTTAGCAATTATATTTCATGTCAGGTTTAGTGTTTATTTATGAAGATCTTATGATAATACAAAAATATAATATATGAAGTGGTTTGTTCGTAAATTTAAGCACTCAGTGTTTACTTGAAGAAAACCCAATACAATATAGGCTTAGTAGGCTTAGTAAGCTGGTCAATTGACCGAAACACAAGAAAGAATTCAATTTTCAAGTGATTATGTTGTCTTAAAATGTGCCTCAAAGAGTTGTACAAGTTTTGCTAACTTTAAACTCATTGTTACTCTTGAGAATTTCATGAATTATTAAAGCACGATAGTCCCATCAGCAAAAAATGGCTGCTTTCCGAAGGCTTGTGGTAGAGATAGTTACAAACCTTATTAAAAGTAAAAATTAACAATGGTGAAATACAATTTACGATAAACGAAAGTCTACTGTAGCAATAAAGAACCTTGATCTAATTTGATGCATGCATCAAAATAGTGGCCAAAATTGCAAATAAGGATAAAAAACATGATTTGCTGGATGTCATATTCGCAAAGGAGCCCTTCTCTGACTAAAGATAAATGATGATTCGCTTGTTCAAGACCACCAACTCCCGGGTATGTATGACATGAGGTAAATCAGATTACCTAGCCAGGTTCGCTAGGACACAAAGAAACAGTGAATACCATACGTTTTTGAGTGATTCATTGTCCGCTTTAAACCCTGACAGCAAACCAACTTCTGCCATTGTCATTACAGATCCATTGTTGAAGTTGTGCCTGCGTTATGAAATGATGCTTAAAATTAACAACAGTGTGTGCAATATCCGTGGGTACTAAAGAGGTATTTGAAGGGAAAAGGCGAAAAAATTTTGTTTTTTCAAACCAAATTTAAAGAAAGGATTGGAAATAGCTTTTATTCTAAAAACAAAAACTTTACTTAAAGATAGCACGAGTGAGTTGCACGACCAGGGCAAGACTCAAGCCTGCTGCTTATCTGCTGCTTATAACTTTTTAGATACGACCCAAGCCATTTGGAGTCTAATAAATTTATTATGCATCAACAAGGTAATTTCAATCATGAACGTATTTTTATACTGGGAATCACATTTTTTTTAATAACTCTACTGGTTTCTCTCAGCAATCTTGTGGCAAGAACAAGGGTCACTGAGCACTGCCAGGACCTTTGCTCTTGCGAAAGTTCAAAGTAAACATTTTGATATCAAGATTGCTAACCTTATACAAATGCTGATCCTCAACCTATTGGGAGCCTTGTCACCTTGGGTCTTTCGATTTCCTTTTTTGCACTTTTTGCTGTGTTTTTTCTTTCCTTTGCATTTCCCTTTGTTCTTATTTTTCTTGTTCTTCTTTGGCTTGGCTGGTTTGATGGGTATAGCATCGTCATTGAGTCGATTGTCAATCTCTTCCCTGGTTGTAATTGTGACGTCATACTGACAGTCTTTCCCCTCATCTGGTACGTTGTATGTTAACTCAAGCTGCCAAGAAAAACGTCAAAATCACAGACAAAGCAAGGATATTATCAGAAGCTCATCTTTATATTTAGTACATACATTATTACAATTAGATTACAATTAGATTACAATAGAAAACTTCAACTGTATAAACATTATTTCTCTTGTTTAGTAGTATTTAGTCGTCTACTCTCGGCGCGATAATATGCTTGCTTGTTCCCATAAATTAATCTAATGTTTGCGGTGTTGCATTTCGAGTTCATATCATTGGCGCCAACTGCATGAGGGTTTCGGGGTTTGAGCCCCTAGGAATCTACTAGGAGGGTTCAGCTATCCCCGGCAGTGCTTCAAATTGAACAAACTGCTAATCGAAAAAAGATGGTAGAGTGATATTGGAGAAGTAGAGATGCTTGGATAATTGACGAAAAGCTTAAAAAGCAATGGTGGGGTTGGTGTAAAAACCCTTCGATCGGTCAAGAAAATGAAGTAAGTGATTGGGGGCTGATTGATGCCGATGGCCTGTAAACAGGAATGCCGATTCAAGGTCATTTGAGTGGCAAAGTTCGCGGCTTTTCCTATCGTTTTCTATTAAACCAAACCATTTGCTGGTTCATTTTTTAGGCCAAATTTTGTAGCTTTAGATGAAATTGGAGTGCCAGTCCAACTATTTATGCAACCTTCTTATCAAACTTGAATTTTTAGCATTCAAAACTGCATATATCCATCATTTATGTCGGCAAACCCCATCATAGGCAAGCGTTTAGTTAAAGATTTACTATTAGTCTGATTTAGTGATCTGATACTAAATCCTTTAATTTTGGTCACAGCTCTGTTAGGTCATAGCGTTGAAAAAAGTTGGTGCGACTTTCAATAGAAGAGATATTAACATCGTTATGCGAGACGAGAGTGCACCATCAGGTGGGACTAAGCTCTCGAATGAGGTCTTATACACATGGCCTTGAATGAGGGAAACCAACTTGTATAAAAAAGAGTATAATTCTGGGTGGAAATGAATTTATATAGAATACTTTGTCTTAAGAAGATGCGTCATTGAAATGCGTTTATCAGAAGCCAAGCAGATGTTTGAGCTAGACATCACTGATACTGGCATCAACATCAGCAAACAAAGTATAGTTGATTCGGTACAATGGCAGTGAAGAAAGTCTCAGTTCACCGATACGGGTTGATATCATCAATTCTGTATGTCTCTAATTTCAACATGAAGATTCAAATTTTATGATCCATTTTTGGCAAATACGAAGATAAAAAATTGCTCGAAACAGAGAGTACCTGGAGTTGCGCAACACCCGTGCCTTTGGTCTGTACGAAAACTGTCCCAGGAGCTGCTTTAGTTATCTAAAAAAAAAAATTAACTGTTTATGCATACTGAAATCCAACACAAAGTCAAATAATTTATGAGTTACTGATACACAACAATTTTTAAATATAGATTTTTGATGTACACATGTTCAAATGGCTACTCTTGGAAATTTGCCTAAATGGTTTCAAACCTCCTTTATAATTATAAGTGAAAATATTTAAGCCAGAATGATTTGGAAAGCTGGGATGACTGGGATGTGGTTGATACTGAAAAACGAAATCGGTTCACGACATAAAAACGAACAAGATACGCACATCTTGCTGCTGGCGAACAAGCGCGTCACTCTTTTGAATTCGAAATATTTTTCTGTCAATCTTGGAGGAAGCTACGGTGATTCTTAGGTCCATTTCTCCCGTAGATGCTTTTGAAGAATACTCTGATAGGGCTTGCAGAGCAACAACAGTGTCCTGGAAAGAAGGGAACTGGTTAGAATACAATCTTTTCCAATGTACCATGCTTGCTAACCTGGTTTCACGACAGATCTCTTTAGACCCATAAGTTCCAAATCTACTGTAAAAGAAAAATGAAAGGAAATCGAGGCTCTTATAAGTTAGAAAAAACAAAGCTCTTTACCAGAGCGTGCGTAACAATCAACTAGTACCCATATTTGGGTAGAGTGAAAGGCATGGGTCAGAGCCCCTTCGTACTTCCGAGAAGTAGTCATTTCTACTTCTGGTAATGTTTTTGCGAAGTTATTCACTAGGCCCCTTTGTGCTTTTCATAGCACTAAACTCCTGCAGATGGGGATTAATGGTGGGGAGGACCTGCCCCTAGCTTTCTAATAGCTATAATGAACCTAATTAAGGCCAGCCATCTGTGAAGAATTAGTATAAAATGAGTATATGGTACAATGTTAAAAGAATGTTTAAGATGTAATATTCAAAATAAAAAGAAAATCGACCGGGGGCAGCGTTGAAATAACATTAGAATGAACATGCCGAGACAATGATATATTTGATCAAGCCAACAATGTACTAATAAAAATAAGATGGATTGCTAACTTGAGTTGAAATGAAGGATCCTCTGGCATTTCTCATCGAAGTTAACCAGATGACGAGAGGTCCAGCGTCTTTTATTTTATTCATGGCTATCATCGTGAGAAGTGCGTAAGACGTTGCCTCAACTTGTGATGCCAAACCTCCGTCCGGAATGTACGCGACACTGCGATCTAAAACAGCAAAATGTTTTTTCAGTACTGGAATCAAACACCAAACAAGTTAACAAATGAATTATTGTGAAAACGGCACGCAACTCTTTTATGAGTGTACTAGCCCTCGTCCCCCTTTCAATCTAAGAGCAGTGGCTTAAACTTCAATGCGCAAGCACTTGCCCCGCATTATTCAATGCTTTCTAGCGCCTAAACAGAAGAATGATGAGGATCTCTTGGGTGGAAAATCTTTTAGCCAAGAAGGGAGTGAAAAGACAACTGTTGAACACTATCATGAAGAGCAATGGGGTTTCATTGGACATGAGCTGTGAAGAGAAGAGGGGATAGAAAGGAAGATCATAGAGGCTGAGATGACCGAGAAGCGAGCAAGAAGAAGGCAAAGATTGAAGATGTTGGAGTGAAGGATGAAGAGGTTGCATATTAGAGATGAGAAACAACTAGACTAGATTGCAAGATATAGAAGAAACACTACCGAGACCTGTCTACGGCATTCGATGGCATGACACAAGAAAAAGAAGAAACAGATCTTTTCACATTGCAGTCGCGCAGGTTGGACATTTTAATGAGCTCTCTGACTGAGAATTCTAAACCCATTGAATTATCTCTTAACAAAATGAAGATACAGTACATCACTGAAGACATTGGCAGATTTAAGGGGGGGCAACTAGGGGCAGGGTGCTCAAACGCTCTAAAAGCACACTTAACGAACTTCATAGCATTTTTAGTATGCATCTTAGCATTCAGATGGGCCCTTCTGTGTTTTAAAGAACTTCCCAAGTCTAAAAGGAATTTGGCTACCTAAATAAAGTAGTGTTTGTTAAAGTTTCATACCATCTTTCCTGTCCCTCTTCAACATCTCTACGAGCTTACTGTAAGCGTTGTTTTTGCCCGGACTACCCGTCAAAGCAAGTGCGTATGCAACAATTGCCATGAGGTTGCCTGCTTTGATGCCAGGAACTGCCTTCTCGAGAAAGCTAGTGGCCTTTGACAACACTTTTGTATCCTGAAATAAAAGAGGGGAAAGTTACAGCTTCAAACTGACAATTCTAATGTGCTTACGGCCAATTTAATTAGAAATGTGATATTTTACGGGGCGGGGGCTTAACTTGGGGAGGTGGTGCAATCAAAGTTTTGTTCTTATATAAGGGGCAATATTCTATAGAGGCTAAAAGAGCCATGGCTTCCTTAGTTGATGTGTTGAAAAAGCTCCGCATGCATTATTGGATATTAAAATCTGGTATCAAAATAACATGTGAACATTGTGTGAACAGGGCTCCCGAAAATGTATCAGACATTCATCAAAAGTAAAAAATACTCGCAAAGAGTGTAGCAACTTACAGTATTTGTACATTGCGAGCTGCATTCTGTCAAAGATATAACAACAAAAGCTGTCAATGCAACTTTATTATCGACTTCACCCTAAAAAATAGAGAGACACATCGTTTAAAAGTACATCTTGTTATAATATAAAGCCCTGGCAAAACGATTAAACATTTCGTTCAACTTTTGTTGAGTGAAAAGTTTGTTGGAAAGTTTATTCGTTTTGCCACCCTGTTTCGTGTTGTTTAATCGTTTTCAAAGTACATCTTTTCATAACGTAACAACGAAGCAACACACAGTCGCGAAGATTTTGTATCTTCCGATTTCGAGAAACTTGACAGTTGAAACCTGTTTTGTGTTGTCGTGTTGAGTGTTGTTGAGCAAAGTTTTATTCTGGTCAAGAATGTTTAGCAAATGTTTAGTCGTTTTGCCACCAATTAAACATTTGTTGTGCTAGCGCAGGGGCGGTAGCTGTGGGAATCCAAAGGTTTTCCACGGTTTTCCTATCTCTACGTGACCCAAAATCTCTAGAATGCCTTCGTGAGACATTTGCTTCGTCTCCTTGTGGGCTACTGTGTCTTCCTCAACAGTCAATTTTGTTATCGATGTGCTAAAAAGTGTTTTCTTTTCCCTTTCTTTTATCAAGTTCTTATTTTTATCCACTCCTTGCACTTGAAGTCTTTTATGCTAGCATACAACAAAACAAAAAGCAAGAAAATTCCTATGCAAAATGTTAAGTAAAGTTCTAAAATGTTGAGTAAAGTTTAATGAAAAGTTTAGTCATGTTTTGCCACCCTCGCTAAACTTTGCTCAACTTAACTAAAGAAATGTTTAGTGAAATGTTTAGTGAAACTTTTAGTCATTTTGCCAAGACTTAAGCCAGTCTCATTCAAAAAACGATAAAAATTCTTAAAAAAGAAAAAGAGTGGGGATGAAAGTCTGGCTTATATTTTTCAAATATTTATAATATCTATATGCTTAGTATTTTCTTATATTTAGGGCACTTCTTGCCCCCTCTGCCGCTGTGTAGGCGCCCTTTATTATAATAGATTATATGCTTAGACGCGCAATTATATGTAAATCTTGTCCACAAGCCATCGCCCTAATGCGCATGTGCATGTGATGCACATTCTCATTGATTCGGACAAATGGATAGAATAATAATCCTAGGCAATGAACATTGAGACTTGCCTCCCCTAAAAATGCTAAATACCGCCGAATGGTATTTTTGAAAAAAGGCGAAACAATGACCAAATATCGTATTCTATATCATACCCTCATTTCCCTCTGATAAACGGGTAGGGCTTCAGCGAAAGAACCATCGGCAACTTGCTTCGATTCCAAGAACTTGAAAGTGCTACAGATAAGATTGCTATCAATGTCGTCTTTGATATAAGCAGAGGCCTGACAGAAAACTTTGTTCACAAACGCGCTGAGCCTGGAAAGAGAAAACAAAACATTTATGTAAGGGACCAGTGTCGAATAAATGAACAAGCTGCCTTTTTAATGAGACGTTTGCTGAGTTATTCTCCTTTTGGAACAAACAAATTTCAAAATTACAAGTTGATTCACCTGGGTCGTTAGAAGTCTTTTTCATAAAACACGGGGACTTGGGCAAACGTTGTATTAACTATCCCAAAAACTTAAGGCGAAAGTAATTAGGGTGGTTCACCGTACCTTACCTTGATGAATTGTTAGGGGATGATTCTCCCACAACCTTCAACTTACCAAGTTCCTTAATAACACATTGCAATTTCATTTTCCTAAAACGTGTCAAGAATTCTGCGTAAAACTTTTCTCTAGAAATGCATAAGGAACATACCAAGTCATAGGGGCAGTTTTTTGACCCCAAACACTATACGAATTGTCATTTCTTCTGTATCTCAGTTCATTTCTGTATCCTATAAAGAAGGTAGATGTTATGAATTTTTGTGAGCTTTACATTGTACAACTTTAACAAACGTATACTGTATCATAGACCATGCTTGGCAACCATGCAAAGGGAATCTGGTTCTTACAACTGGATTACGAAATCTATATTTGCACTACTTTAAAGTTCAGGGGGGTCATGCCCATGCAGAAACGCATTTGACACGGGGACGAGTTTTATTTAGGATGCTGGTCAAAAGCAACGGCTGCATTTACATAAAGCCCAGGGGGTCACGTGAACATTTACATACGGTGCATCCATGCGATAATCATGGGTAAGAATTTTCCTTGTGATCTGATACTTTTGACCTGATTTACAAATTACCTTTCTGATACTTATGGTTTCAACCAACACAAAACAAAATCAGACACATGAGCAAGAGTAAATATAAATATTTTGAATCAGTTGCTACACAGAATGCATGGGTTTGATCAAGTACTATTGTGTATCTCTAATCTAAGGAATGACGTCATAAAAGAACCACTCAGTTATAATGATTGGTAGTTTTTTATGTGATAAGCAACAATGTTTTGTAATTTGATATTTTTGGGTCTCATCAAAATGTTTAAGTGGATACTATTGGGTCTGTTTGACTTGCTTTTGAGACTTAGGTGAATTTTGATAGTTGCGGATGGAACCCCCGTAAATGTAAAGCGCAAGTGACCCCCCGGGACAAGAAGTCGAAATAAAACTCGAGGCGGGATGAGTTTGTTCCAGTTTTCAAAATATCAAAAAACATCACATTATGCTGTGGCAATCAAAGCAGGAAAAGACACACGGTCATTTAGTCACTTCAAATGGCATTTACATTACTTTGAGCAATTAACAGAAACAAAAAATGGTTTTAAACCCTAAAAGAACAAAACTTCAAGGATTACACTCTTGCTTGGGTACGATAGTTCTTTTTTCATCGCGTTTACGTTGAAGCAAAAAGAAATGAAACCAAAATGGAGCAAAAAGAATTTGACCCAATTTGCACATTAGTAAAAAGAACGGAACTTTCAGTGAATCATGCTCAATAGCGCAGTGACGAAGCCCAACGTTTTCAGAACGCCTCGCTTCAACGCTATTTTAACCTGTGTTTCAATCGTAACCAAAAAGTACCGTTCCTGACCGTTCACACTAGAAGAAACAAGCACGATATGGTTCCATTCCCAAATCGTGCTTGCTTTTTTTAGTGTAAATGGTCCGGAATGGTACTTTTAGGTCACGATTGAAAACGCGGCTCAAACTAGCGTTAAAGCGAGGCTCTCTGAAAATGTCAGACGTCATTGTCGCACCACTTGATATGTTCTTTTTACTAAAGTCTAAACTGGGTCAATTTGGTTCAGCTCCCTTTTGCTTCAATGCAAACACGATGAAAAAAGTGGTATGGTGCCAAAACAAGAACGAAACCACGGGACTCTTGGTTTTGTTCATCTTTTGGTAGTGTAAACGGGGTCTTAATCTATTGACTATGAATTAAAGAAAAAAAATTCAATTCGGACTTGTGTAAATTAAAAAAAGATCGAGGCAAAATTAACTTGCAGCATGCGTTTCGTTTCGGACCACAAGTAAAGATAGTCTTACCTGCTCTCATGAAGTTATAGGCTTTTCTTTCTATTTCATCGGTGACACCATCCTTCATTGTGTACAAGTACTTCAAAACATAAACAAGCGGTGCCATATAAATCATTGTTTGTTCCCCACACCCTCTAGGCATAACGATTAAATTATTAAGGCCATTTTCAACCATATCTTTCACTCCTGGTGCCATTAAGTTCCCTGAAAAGAAACAAAAATGTTGTCTAATCACGCCATCTGAAAGCGTACTTTTAACAGCAGCCTGTTTTACAAGTCAGGTAAAAACAATACCCAATGAAAGGGTACCTGCTTTACCCCATAAAAAAGCTCGCTGGACAGTGGTGATTGCCACTGTTTTGACAAACCCCAGTGGACAAATTTCAGGATGAATCAAATTCAACTCCTCAACTAGGCCAATTTTCTAGTAAGTAAAAAGAAGAAGAGAAATAGAGTTGTGGTTGCATATCACAGGAAAGGAGTATAGCCCCTAAAGTTTTTCCTTTTTTCGTCCCCAGCAGGAAGTGTCTTTAGACAAACTTCTGTTGTTTCATAATGAAGTACAAGCTATCACGAAGTGTTGATAAAGATGAATGGGGGTTAGAAACTGGCCTAGATTTGCAGAAATGCTTACCTGTTACGTAGATCATGACTCTCAAAGAGCCAGGAACAAGGTTATCCGGCAGAGCCACTTTCAAACTGTTAAGTTGCACGCCGATTCTTTTGACCTCTATGAACAAACACAGTAAAATGTATAAAATCATATATAGGCATGAAAAAATACTAGGACTTTTTTTAAACTTTTGCTGAAACCGAGATGACACCGAGCATAGAAACTGTTCAAAAGAGTAAAAGTGGTTATAAACAATTTTAAATTAGAACATTTTTTGAAAAATGCTTTGATAATAAAGCAGCAACATACCAACTTTTTGTTTCCCTTTCGGGTCATCGCTATCCATAATACCTGTGAAGTCAGAAAAAACAATATTTTCAAGTACGACCTTTCCAATATAAAATTTTTCTTGCAGTACGCAATTTCTTCAACCAACGGTATTCACACCAAACTCCTTTCAAATGGTTTCTATTCATATAAATATCCGGAGATTCTATAAAATCTATGATTCTATAAATGTAACCATAACCATGTGTGACGAATGCAGCGTTTGGCCACAAAAACTGGAACAACAACATGGAATTCCAGAAGGGAGGGGGGGGGGTACTCACATATATTCAAGGATAAAGCTACATTTTAGGCTTTGAATTGGAGCAAATGTAATTTTTTGGGCTTTTACTATGAGAAACCTTTAAAGAAATAGAGCAAAATCGAAAACTTTCTCACGAACTTTTTTTTGGGCCAATTTTTATGCTAGAATTTCTTTCTGGATGATGGTTTGAACCCCAGCCTGAGCTCCCCTGTCCTCGATACATATTTGAGTACCCGGGGGGGGGGGGGGTAAGTGTAATAGGGCTTTGGGCAGTTACAGAGCGACAGCGAGAGATGGCGTGGAATTCGTGTAGCGGGCTTCGTAGGGGGGCTTCATTGACTAATAATTCTAAGCGCCGATTACAATTTATACAAGCAGGGAGAAGATCAATGCATAATTAAGGTAATTTATGCTAGGTTTCAGTCCTATTACACATGGAATACCTCAAAATATGCAAAACAACTTCAGTATATCAAAAATTGGATCTGACAGTAAATGACACGCCCCGCTGGAATCGGCACTACAATTTTAACATACCAGATCAAATAAATGAGATAGAAGAAATTAAAAAAATGACAATCAAATCATTTCGAACTTTTGAAACAATTCATCAGAAAGTATCATCTATGTAGGAAAGCAATTGTTTGTTATTCTACAAGAGTAGTAAGGCTTTATCGATTGAAATTTCACAAAAGGATGAAATGTCTAATGTTGTTTAAAAGCAAACCTTGTGGATCCAGAACTATGGAAGTTGTTTCCTGTTTTTGAAGACCTTCTGGCTGCAAAATAGAGAAGGGTTTTCTGTTAGGAGGCTGTCAGGCAAAACGAAAAGACTAATAGAAGGCATATAAATCTATAGCTTAAAAGCTAATGGTGTATGAAAAATATATCTTTAGACTATTTTTCGATTACACCATCTAATATTAGGCTCTAGAATACTTTTTAATGTGCAAACAGCAAAAAAAGTTCATAAAGCTTTGAACCAAGACAGAATCTTGGTGATTCAAACGGCAAAGTGACTGTCTTCCTTTGGCTGTGAATCGATGAATAATAGGTAGATTGAGCTGTTCTACCATGTGTAAAAATGTTTTATATTTTCATTTAAAGATTATAAAAACAGTCTTGCAGGAGATCATCTTTTATACTGAGAAGAAATTCAACAATTCAAGATATGGACAGTTTTTTGGTGATACAGAATTTGAAAATGGTTTTGGAAAAAGCAAACATTTTAAAACATAATGGCTGAAAACTTTTTCTTCTGACACTCCTCAGAACATAAAACGTCAGAATAAGGGTCCGAAAGAACACGATGGAAAGTATATATCGAAATAGTTGTAGATGGAAATAGGCCAATCAGAAAAACGCAAGCACAATACCGGTATAATTGTCCAATCAGTGCCGCGAGCCTAAAGAAAAATTATCACTGAAGTTCAAGAACTCTATCTGTCTACACAATGGCAGCTTTTTCGTTTGTATGTAGATCGGTTCCAAAACTGCTAGATGGAAGGACGACCGGGCTCTGCCGATTATCTGAAACATGTCGTCATTATAGAGTTTTGCACAATCTGGGTTGTCTAAAAGATGTTGACCGATGGCAAAATGACTTGTTTTTACACCTACAAGATCGGGGAGGCTGTACTCTTTGAGGGGCAGTTTTGTTTCCTATGTTGAAAGGAACATCTTGTTTTATTCTATCCCCCAATCTTTTGGCTGTGCGTCCTAAGTAGCCAGAATCACACTGGCACGTAAATTCATAAACAACGGAACTTTTTCTAGTTGGTAGGAACGCAATCCTTTTGAATGGATGAAAGGGCTCTCCTAATGCTGTAAACAATACGAGCAAAGAAACATTTCGTGATGGCTTGCTTAATCTGACTCTCGAATCGCAAGGAAGTGTTACCAATCCAAGGTAGTTTCAGATAAACTGGGTACTTTTCGGTCAGAAAAACTTTTGAACAGCCGAAAACTTGCGATCTTCTCCTTAGTATAAGACAAAATCAGTGGCGTAGTGTGACTTTTTCAACTGGGTATTCTCTATTTAACAAAAGGGTGGGGCAGGGTGTGGCTCAATGGGGCTTGATGAAAATAAGGGGATAATAGGAAGATTAAAAGGACTAGCTATTGAAATTTTATCTAATTTTCTTTTTGGTTCATTTGCAAGTACTGCACTGTCAGGGCATTACTATGATGAAAACGATACTTTGCTGAAGAACGCAACGCAAATATACTCTTCGAACTCATACATTGCATCAAATTACCACTAACCATTTCATCAAAAGTAATTCAAATCAAAACATATAATTGAAAGTCAGTAACATTTTACTGGTCGAAATAGGTCCCAATAGTTGTTGTTGAATCGTCTAAAATTTGCACTGATGTAAAGAGGAAGTAACTGTAAACACCTACTCTTGATACCTTAATACAAAAGGGCTTTCGAAAGTTTCGAAATTATTCACATAGAGCATTACACGAGTTATAAATGGTTTGTGGTATGCAGTATAGACTTTTTTCTTCATGACCTAATAGTGATATTTTCGATACAAATTAATGGTTGAAAGAATCGAAGGTAATGAGACGAGACTGCACAATAATGCAACTGAATGCGCTCGAATAATGCAAACAAAAAAGGCCAACAATATAACTGAATGCACCAGGCAACTATAAGGATATTATCCAGGCCTATCTGCATTCACTTTAATTCTATCACATAATACAAACAGAAACACCCCTGATTGGCAAGCAATAACAAAATTGGTATTTCTAAAGGGCACAGATCTGAGTCAGTGTAGTATTATGCAGAAGCCTACCTTTCCTTTCCACTTTGCTGTTGGTAGATTAAGATTAGGGGTCAAATGAGAGAATGATTATGAAACAGTAATACGGACATTGCAATAGCTTTTGAATGAAGTCATATTTACTGTTTTTCATGAAGCTCCATCACTCCAACGGCTCCGACGTCCATTAACTGTTTATATCGATCTCAAAACGAGACTATTTTGAACTAACTTTGAGGCTGTACGCTGCATATTTCTCAGCGTACAGGAGCATTGTTTTAGCTGATTAACGGTAAATATTATTCATTGAAAGGAGCATTTTGATTGGTGAAAGTACCTTCTAGGGTATTCACTGCGTATTCATGACCGATCTCCATTCAACATGAAGTAGCTCAATCTTCAAAATTAGCTTCAAAGATCTCCCAGCTTCTCTATGCTTCGCAGCGTTATCGTTTCCATCAATTTCGTGATATTTTGTACTTATACAAAATGTAGAATATCGAAGGTAACGAATTCAACCAGAATCAATAGCCCAAAAACATTTTTTACTTATTACAATTATACGTCGTATTAATATTTTTTCTGAGAAATCTCAGGGTATTCACTGAATACCTTGAATACCCGGACGCTACGCCACTGGACAAAATGACATCTTTTGGTTTGCCGTTGTCCGGAAAGATCGTTTTAAGTTTTTCTAGTTCAGCGTGAAGTTTAGATTTCGAGCAGATCATGGGTGCCCTACGAACCTTATTCTGATGATTTTAGCCAATATGTTATAAATGTTTGCTTTATTCAAAGACAATTTTAAATACACGATATATGAATTGCACCTACCACAACACTAAGGTTTTTGCGTATTTTGTCTCCAAAATCTACGGTGAAGGCCTGAACCTCTATGGGACTGTCACCCACTTGAAGAGGTATAACTGTAAATGGGATGGCAACAGCGTCATTTCCCTTCACAACAACTGAGAGACGCTCGGATCTTTCATCTGGCTTTGCCATCGAGCAAAATGAAGCATGGCCAATGAAGAATAGATTCACCTAAAAAATGTAAGACATTTGACCTAAAATGTATTTCCTTGGTCTTTCCTGTTTTCCTAGACGGGGAGGGCTGTGGGCGACATAAACGCAAAAGTAGGGGGAGGAGAAACTTGTCTTAAATCTGACAAATATGCATAAAATGGATTTTTTAAAGATTTTGTCATCTAAAATGATTTCATCATATAAAGGTGATTTCATCATGCAAAGGTGATTTCATCATGTAAAGGTGATTTCATCATGTAAAGGTGATTTCATCATGTAAAGGTGATTTCATCATGTAAAGGTGATTTTATCATTTAAAGGGGATTCATCACACAAATGCCTTACATGTGTTTCCCTTGCATTGAAATTGTACAAAACAGCGTACACTGTAGTTTGCTCATGACGTTGTACAGAAGGTGGCATCTTAAGGTGGATAAACAAATTCATTCTGCTTTGAATATTGACTGTGTTCGATAAACCAAACCCAGTTTGACTGTTCATTGCGATTGCAGAAATTTCCCAAGTTGTAATCGAATCAGGAAGGGTGAATCCTTGCTCCAAAAACCCGTCATCACTACGACATAAATGGAAAAAGTTACCCTTCAAAGCACAACAGTTACAACTGCTTTTAGCAAACACGTTTGCAAGAGATACATGAAACTCTCGGGGCCCACGAAACCGGGGAGGGGCCGGGGTGGCCATGGCTCCCCACTTTTTGCAAAGCAAGTAATTTCAAAGTTGCAATGAAAAGCGAACGAAGCCTTGTCCCCCTCCCACTTTCTAATTCATGCCATGGGCCATGACTTTGCATCAATCGATTGCATCCCAATAAAGGATACTTCCCGATAATGGTCTCCTCACGAACGGTCATTGGCATTCTTAGCCACTAGAGGCACAATTGTATAAATTCAAATTTTCGAGAAGATATTGGAAGTAAACTTTTTTCACAAGAACCAGTAAATTTGGTCTGACTCAAGTTCAGGCTGATTGTTCTTAATTTTTTCCAAAATTTTACGCTGGATTGTTTTAGTTTGTTTTTAAATTAAGATGATGCTAGCAGTGCGATTGCTAGTGTTTTCGCTCTATGGAGCTGTTCAGGCGTCATTTGCCAACAAAGTGACTGAAACATTTGGCGCCATGTTTGAATATTAAGCACCCGCACATGGCTAAAAATCTTCATAAAACGTTGTTCAAAATTGCATTTTACAGTAGCTCAGCCTCAGCTTATAAAATTGTTCTTATAAAAAAGATTGTATTCACTTTGTTTCTGCTTTAACCCAAATCCACGATTCTGGAAAAAACTCTCGTGTTGTCAGCTGTGTGACGTCATCGTCAATATCATCAGGTCTTACTTCAAATTCATCATCTGGACCAATGGCGCTTCTTCCGCGAGCTTGAAGATACAGAGGTATTCAGTTGAGAAAGCAATGATTTCAACAAAACAACACTTTAGAACAGTTTTGCACTGAATAATTTACATATGAAAACAAATAATAAAGGAACTGTAAAATGTGTTTTCTAGGCCTATAAAAAGTCATATTTGCGAGTGAAAGCAATACATTCAAATCCATATACAAAGACAGGAATTGAGCAACTTGCACTCGCTGGGTAGTAATTTCAGAAAATGGTGAAGTTAGATAGAGCATGCGAAGAGACGAATTAGGCAAGGCAATCTGAACGAAGGATTAATTTCGGTCCGGTAAGTTGTCAATATATCACAAAAACCGGTCATTTTGACTCATATTTAAAATCAGAAAAATAGCACAGCCAAATAATTATTTGAATATTTTTATAGAGAGCGCTACTTACTACATTGAAGCAACGTAGAATTTCATCCAGGGCAACCAATCTGATTGAAGCATACACTCTTTTTCATAAGAATACTTTTATAAGAACACGAGCCTCAAAATTTGGTTAAAAATTAAGAACAAATTAAGAACAAGTTAAGACGGAGCTAGAATGTTTTATCTCAAAAACCGAGGATACTTGCCCATGTGTGGGTGGTTTTTCGGTGTATTTTCAAACTTGTTGGCAAATGAAGGTTGTCTCATGTGTCGAAAACACTAGCAATCCCACTGTTTACTTAATTTGGAGCAAATTAAGAACAATCCAGCCTCAGACCATCGAAAAAATTAAAAACAGCGAGCCTTAACTTATATTTGCTGTTTCTTATAAAAAAGAGTGTCTGAAAAACCTTTTTGAGCCCCTGTTTTAACCCGCCTGACTCCATTTTTGACGCTTTAAAAGAAACAACTATACAAAGATGGATAGAAATACACACATGCAAAATTCCTGAGGCAACATGAATAGAAGTCAGGCCAACAAACTGAGGGGATGTGTTTTTGAAGCTCTTTGCATTTCGTTCCTTTTGGCAGTGTACCGGCGATGCTTCGAAGTTTTTGGCAGCAAATGCCCTGACAACATTTCTTATCAAGCAAACCTGAAAGGGATAAAATAGTCAATGAGCAGCTGTCTTTCAGAAAACGTAACATAAACAATTACAAAATGTAATTAAAACTTTCAAATTAAAAAAAACTTGTCAGCAAAATCAATTATACGGTGATAATTTATTTTTATTCTGATTTTTTTATATTTTTTACTGAGTTTCGTCAGTAACGCAGGTTTTTGTAGTACAAGCAAAACGGCAATGGACAAAATCTCTGATCTCAAAGCCAGGAAGAAACAAGGGTAAACCTCGTCTATTCTAACAGGCCAAACGGAACTGACATTACAAGGGTCTCTGCACATAGTCGGCAGTATCCCCCCGCCCCCCTCCCTTACTGATGACTGGAATCTCTTCTTCTCCAGTTCCAGGACATAAATTTGACTTTTGAGCAAACCATAGGTTCCCTTTTTTAGAAATTGCAATATTATCTTATTTTCCGTAACGAATGTGACCCCCACATCATAAGAAGGTGTCTGTAATTATTTGGCCTGACAGTAACAGATCTTGGTAACTGCTAATTGTGAGCCTATTGGTAAATTTCCTGGACATACTCTCATCTTAGGTCTTTTGGCGTCGTCTTGTGATTCCAGCCTAAGCCACTAGCTCTCCCCTAAACCCCGCTTGCTTCCCGTTTCAATCTTTCAAAAGCCAAGCAGTACTCACTGATGCCTCCCACAACACTTCTTCTTCTTCTTCTTTTCGGGTCTTCACCGCAAAGTAAATCTATGAAATGAGAAAATCGAATAAATTTCAACTGAAACCATTTTCTAGTTATGCCTGGGGGCATTTCCGTGTTAATGGTACTAGCATAGCGATAAAATACCCTACCCCACGGTCAATTTACTGCAAAGAAGGAAAATAGAACAAACCCAACCAGATTCCCCCTTTTCAACCATATTCCCCCCTTTCCTTCCTTGGTGCTGCCTTTATACAGAACAGAGTGTGAAGTGTACCGTGACAGAACGTATTCCTCATGTCATTGAGTTCATCACTAGTGGCCCCCGATAGCTGCGCGATATATTGAATGAATTGTTACATACACACCTTCACGTTTTGAGACGGGCACTGCTGCATCTGTTAGCATCGATAAACCAGCTCTCTGAAATTAGATATTTGGAGACGATACTCGCATTAATACAGTGAAAAACATATAAGCAACTCACTGGCACTCAAATAACGTGTCTTAAAATCAAAATGATATTCGTTTGTGCGAGGATAGCTCAATGATTAGGGTTGCAACTCAGAGAGCATTTGAGGAATGAGAAGAAGAAGGACAAGGAAGGACACTGCTCGATAAACATAGCTTTTCAGTAATCTTAAACATATTTTCGGAAGCTAGAAAGTAACAAATACAACGTGTAACAAATATGGATGTTTAGTTCCTCTGAGTCTGACTTGCTCTGTGTCGTTTATCGAAGTGTTTATTGCACTTAACAGTTTCTACGTTATTCTTTAAAATTTTAGTATCTTTAATGATAATTGCTAATTGGCATCGGCTATGAAAATGCAGATTAAAGGTGCTATCAGTGATACAACTCACATCAAAAACGTCTTTGTTGTTTCGTCCTGAACCAAGTCCACATCCCAAATCAAATGAACCTATATCACTGAATACCTGAAAGTCAGAACAAGTGCAAAACATATCTTTTTATCATCTTTCGTCAAAGGTATTCAGCTAAAGGATTGAAAATCACAAAGATATAAAAGGTATTGCTTACATTACCAGAGATAGTGTGGACTATGGACTCAAGGATGTACACCATTGACTGAGGAAACCGTGCCAATTACAATCCACAGGCTATTAGTGCTGCCAGCAATCTCATTAAAATTGATTTTACACTTAAAAAGGGCTTGAGATTGTGGGAAAAGATTCCACAGATAATATTTTCATGCATTACCCTGGGCTCTGTGCCACAAAACAATGCTAAAGATGACTTGGGTCGCGTATACTTTTGTTAGAGAGAGATTACCTTCTCATTTGTAACTCTACTCTTGTTTCTTAGATAGTAAATACTTTGGTCGACTGCTAATAAGCCAACGACTGATTTTGTGCTGGTCTTCATTTTGACAGCGAGGTCTTGCCCGGGGCGAAATGTTTGGTCTGGAGCTGGGTCTGTATTAAGAAGAACCTGCAAAACGAGGGAAGCTTGAACCTGCAACTCTTTATACAATAACAAATGAGATTGAAATAAATATGCAAAATGGTCTAATGAACCAATTCTTCATATATTCGATAAACAATAAACAACAACAAACAATTCTTCAAACATATTCGGGAAAGGAACCGGTAGCGATTAGCATTACCAAGACTTAGTATAGCATTGCAAGAAATACGAAACTGTTACTAAACGTTACGCGTCTGTAAAGTCTGAAAGCATTGCTTACCTCGTTTTTATAACCATTCTCGACGTCCATCAAAACTGAGTCAGAGGCCATTTCTCCATTTCTAACGAAAAAGGCCAGTATTCTGCATTTAGGTGCCATATCTGCTGTAATGTCAACATTCAAAGTAGTTTCTGTTCCAATTTGTTTTTGGATGACACCAGTTTTAACGATTTTCCCACGAGACAAGAACTAAACGAAAAATGTTGTTCTTATTCATGTATTCAGCTACTGATATTCAGCTACTCGTGGTCTCTCATCAGTTTTAATGTCTAGAATACCCTCTCTAGATGTTTTTATGTGGCGATTAGATAAGGCTCTGCTTAATGAAATTACTATATCAAAAATAGCAGGAAGGTACCAAATATTCCCCTAGTGCCATTGCTAATGTCTTCCCTGAAAATCATCATTTTGGGTCAGGTTGATTATCAAAGTATTATTAATTGCATTCAGCACAATAATAAGATTCGCACAATGACCTTTTTTTCTAGGACTGAGAGACAATTGATAACATTGCAGACGTCATCCAGATGTTAAACCTTAAACTTACCAGGTAATTTATTTGGTTTATGCCAGCTTGCATTGGAATAAGAAAAGTTACGGAAATTCGTTGGTTAATCTAGAATTAAAAGAGAAACCTTTTTAGCTGGATGCTAAAATGACAAATTCTTAACAGAGGTTTTTCAAAACGTAATAATGACCTCTCTAGCTTCTACGACACCAGTTTCTCTTAAAACAAAAGAAAAACAGTGTAAATCATCAGCCTATTAAACCCAACTTATCTAGCAATCATAAAGCCAAATTTATCTTAGAATCACCTTAGAGACAAGCATTGCTTCCTTCAATCGTCAGCCTATTAAACCCAACTTATCTAGCAATCATAAAGCCAAAATTATCTTAGAATCACCTTAGAGACAAGCATTGCTACCTTCAATCGTCAGCCTATTAAACCCAACTTATCTAGCAATCATAAAGCCAAACTTATCTTAGAATCACCTTAGAGACAAGCATTGCTACCTTCAATCGTCAGCCTATTAAACCCAACTTATCTAGCAATCATAAAGCCAAACTTATCTTAGAATCACCTTAGAGACAAGCATTGCTACCTTCAATCGTCAGCCTATTAAACCCAACTTATCTAGCAATCATAAAGCCAAAATTGTCTTAGAATGACCTTAGAGACAAGCATTGCTTCCTTCTCCATATGCTGCTTTCGTAGGTTGCAGCTTGAAACGATCGATGAGACTTGATATCAAATCATTTCAATTTTATAAATAACATAGCCTATCATTTTCGCTATACAAGCATTGTAACTCAGAACTTGAAAGTCCATCAATCTCTCTCTTTAACCTTATTCTACCCTAACACGAACCTCACCAATTGTGCACAAACCACAGCCGGTAATATGGCTAGATCACAACAGAAGCAAAAACAACAACACTCACGCTCGGTTTCTGTAAAGGAGGCCTAACCAAAATATAGTTGTTGGCATTGGATATGTAAGGCTCTAGCGTCATCTGTGATTCAATGTTAAGGAGTTCTTTGTCATCTGTCTTCACCTGAGAAAATACAAAGACATTATAGATGCGATTTGCATAATTATCATTTAATTGTACATTCGAATGTAGTCGTCACTAACATGAAAATCGTAAAAACATATCGCCTTAAGGAAGGAGAAAAGAAGAGAAATAAAACGCAGAGGAGCTGAAGGGAACTAAACTTCAAGAGATTAAGCTTAAAACTTCCATAAAAATTAAAATTAGCAAATTTTGGGTTACCTTGACCGTGATTCTCGTGGTTTGGTTAGCATCTGGCGGTACATCAAATGTGAAGACAACCTCTCCTCGGTTGTTAGTTTTCGCAGCATTTGATGACTCTTTCACCATATGTAGCTGCCTATTTCCATCCGTGGCCTCAAATTTAACCCTTAGTTCTGGTGCTGGCTCCTTATTTGGATAACGAATTACAGCCTGCATAAAGAGTAGACCATATCAACCTTCCCAAGTAACACTCTTGTTAAAACTTTTAAGAAACGGGACTCATCAATAGCTCAAGTCTTCCAAGAATTGATAAAACAATTTGTTGATGAGCCGTTTCGGTAGTGGGAGGTGCAATTGGTCACTACCCAGTAAGCTAACTTCGAAAATAAGATATAGAAAATTTCAAAATCACAAATTTCAAAAGAGAAAGTAAACCTGATACTTAATCATTTGCAGAATTCATTAATTTGAGTAATTTTGTTATTTTGCTAAGCATTGGGAACAAAAGTCCCATTTGCTTTATGTTGAAAAATGACGGGCAAATATAAACCCAATACTAAGCCACTGGCAATAAGACAGGCCTTTCTCTGAAAAATCTGCACTAAACCCATTTAATAAGAGACAGTTCCTCAAATTACAGTTTCATGTCAGCGGAAAGTGGACGATTTGTTCAATTCTGCAGCGAAATTAAAACACATTTGATAAAAATACACATTCTCTAAACATGGTCAATAAAAATGGACCACTGACTCTCTGGTACTTTACCAGGCAACAAAAATAACTACAAAATCAACTTACGGTCACTCTAAAAGATACGGATGGCTTGAAGAATCTTGGGCTTTTCTCAAAACTGATTGTGTATGGACTTTTTACGATATGAACAAATACAGGCTTGGCTCTAAGCTTTGTTCCAGTTGCATCTTCGGTGACTTCTGCTTTGATTTTCAATCGTTGTCCGGCAGGAAATGAGGATATTTCCTTTGGAGCTACAAGTTTTCCAACCCTGACGGAGCTAACACTTTCTCCACGTATCTGCAAAAAAATAATTGATGAAAGCAAACGAAATAAAATTCACGAAATTTTCAGTGCTGCTACAACCTAAAATGTTTGCGAGTATAATTAATTACGTTGGATTGAATTGGATTGGATTGGTTTGGACAAGAAGATCATTGGATCATCGTAAATTTGCCTGGGTCTGCGCGCAGGCTAACATTTGATTGGATGGCTTGTAAAAACAGTCGTGAAATACGTTTCCATGTGTGAAATCTGTAAAAGGGGTCACTCGGTTCTAAGTGCTGCGCGAACAAAGCCAATATAAACTAAACTTGGGATTTCATAGGCTATATCTCACCCAATTTTTACAATATTCAATTGGCTTTGTTTACTCACAGATATTTTATGATTTTCTTTAAGGTGTATGGCAAAAAGCAATAAATTGTTGATGATGGAAAATCGTTGTAAAAGGAAAAATTATATTGTTGATGACGTCACACTTAAGAAGGCCGTTACTTGACATACCGGGAGCCATCGATCTTCAATCTTTATCTCTCTGCCGTTTTCGAAAAGAACAAGCATTTCGATTCGAAGTGTACCCTTAACGTGTTTACCAAAACTGTACCTGTAAGAAAAATTCGATTGGAAGATCAGAGTCGATTGAATGCAGATTTTTATAAGACCGTGAATTTCCGGATATCCAATCGCTTTCTGGGACAACACAATAGAAACAAGAACAAGAAACGGTAACAGTTTAACATCTTATGACTATGAATGAATGAATGACTATTCAAAATTGCCGAATTATGTTTACAGAAGTTAGTGAGACAATTGCTTACAACGGTCATTCCGAAATTAGTCAGTGTCGTACATAACTCTTTGAATCTCAATCATTATAAAACACATTCAACTCGTTAATAGCGAACAGGTCTGTAGCTAACAACTGGAAAGCCGGTTACCGATCGCTATTTTTAAGTTTTCCAAAAACTCGATCAAGTCTAGATTGATCCATGCAAAGGTTTGTAGCTTCAGGCAATATAGTTATATTCAGTCTGTACAAATGTTATTCCACATAGACGAGGCGATTTTTGTTTCTGTTCGCCAATCAACAAGCGCTTTATCCTGTAAGTCAATCGTTCAGAGTTAGCGGTAAGGGTAGTTGGTAGCGGTAAGGGAAATTGAAATACAGGGGCCGAACCTAAATACAGATGCTAGGAAACTGATGTGAGAGAAATAATGGCATTTCTTATTGGTTGGTAAGAGCTAAATATAACAAATGAAGTAAATACAGCAAAACATCGCATCTTGACAGTCAGACATTAAAGGCGATCGACAGAAACTCTTCGCCAATCAACAAGCGCTTTATCCTGTCAGTCAATCGTTCAGAGTTGACCATAAGCTTTGCAATCCTTTGCCGATTGGATACTCAACAATATGTCTATTGTGTATTCCAACCAATGTGCTTTAAAGGCAATTTGTTCTATTGTTAACTCTGAAAGGCTGACTGACGCGACTTTTGTTTCTGTCGATTGTCTTTAAGCAGACTAGTAAACCGCGGTTCTTTAGAGTTCGCATGCAAACATCATAAGGCAAAGGGACATGAAATTACAATAACGTGGCTTACTTGGCAGAAACCTTGACATTGAATCTGTTCTGTCTCTCAGTGATGTATGATGGGGGCTGAATCTCAACACGAAACGTTGGAAGAACTAAATGAAAGAAAGTGCAATAAATATATGCATCTGAATTAAAGGCAATCGACAAATACTAACAAGGCTTAAGCCACCTGTCAATCTATATTAGCCAATCAAATACCGTGCCAGTCGTATAAGGCTCGTTGATTGGCTAATTGTTGATAAGCTGATGTCGATTGCCTTTAAAAGAAAAAAAACATTGGGTAAATCAATGTGACTGAGTTACACACAACGACGTAGAACGCATCTCAAAGGTTGGTGGGGGGGGGGGGCAAATGCAGGCATAAAGACAGTTAGCTGTATCTGAAAATTGGGGGCCGGCTCTTCCGTTGCCCCTAGTTCTTACGTCTGTGGGTATTGCGTTTTGCTTGTCAAATTGCTATGAAATATAATGAAAAACTATCAGACAAAAGTTTCTTGAAAGGAAGAGGTTGTCAGCGTAGTTTCCATCTCTGTTTCCCAGTTTCATAGTATTTAAAAAGGAATTTGAGATACAACAATGTTATGCATTAGGGCTAACCATATTCCTTGACGACAAATGTTGTTGAAGAGTTGACCTTATTCTGAAATAGAACATACGAAATTAATGAAAAACGGGACCAATTGAGCCTTGTCAGTTTAAAACTTCGAATGACACAAGCCAAAACATAGAAATTTCACAGTACTTTTCACTGATTTGTTTATATTCTTTCAACTGCTATATTCATCATAATCATTGAATATTAGATACATCAATAATCTCAGCATTTTAGCTCATATTTACTTTATAACCAGAGCTGTGCCAGTACTTAATAATCACTTGCCTTTCCACCGATGATCACGATACAAACACACAAGACAAATATATTTATTATCCTTCAGTAGCTTGCTTTGAACAGGCAGCTGCATATTCTTCTTTGCATTAAACGGGTATTAAATACATATTATGGCATTTTCATTAAATAAAACTGGGTTTTGGCCATAAAGTTGTAAACATCATGACCACTGGCTGATTACCAATCAAATCACTTTTCGGAAAACTAAAATTCTAAAACAAGTGTATTTCTGCTAAACAGTGCATGCACTAAAAATGTAGGTAATACAGAAGGTTTCTCTAATACTTTAGTACATGAAATAAGATAGATGCCTATATTTATAAGTTGGTATCAGAATAGACAATACCTGATAACCAAATATGGCAGTAATTGTCCATGTTCCCAACACAGGCAGTGTTCCAACTGCCAATTCTCTTTCCTCAAACCCTGAATCCAGAACGCAAAGTTAAAAATTCAAAAATTCAAGAATTGGATAGCTATTGAGGCATTGGCATCTAGGCTAGCTATTGAGGCATTGGCATCTAGTGTAGCTATCGAGGCATTGCCATTTAGGCTACCTATTGAGGCATTGGCATCTAGTGTAGCTATTGAGGCATTGGCATTTAGGCTAGCTATTGAGGCATTGGCGTCTAGGCTACTATTGTGGCATTGGCAACTAGGCTAGCTATTGAGGCATTGGCATCTAGGCTAGCTTTTGAGGCATTGGCATCTAGTGTAGCCCTTGAGGCATTGGCATCTAGTGTAGCTATTGAGGCATTTGCATCTAGGCTAGCTATTGAGGCATTGGCATCTAGGATAGCTATTGAGGCATTGGCATCTAGGCTAGCTTTTGAGACATAGGCATCTAGGCTAGCTATTGAGGCATTGGCATCTAGGATAGCTATTGAGGCACTGGCGTCTAGGCTAGCTTTTGAGGCATTGGCATCTAGGCTAGCTATTGTGGCACTGGCATCTCAGCTAGCCTGTTGCCTTATCAGATCTCCTGTTGGTCATAATTGAAAAGGAAGAAATGAATGCCTATATACCGTTCTTCCAAGCGGCAATGTTTCGTTCTCTTCCTACCCTTACTCCTTGTGGGTTCTGTAAAAAGAAGTGGACTCAACCAAAATATTCAAAGTGCAAGCGGACAATTATGCATCTTATTAGGGTTAAACAATTATTGACTCGTCACTTAGATGCGAAAGTAAGTTAAAAAGTTATATCATCCAACTTCAATGCAGTTGAACGTTAACTAAATAGAAACTGGAAGATTGTGTGAATGTTTATAAGAACAATTACAATCGCTAAACTAAAAAATAAACTCTGTACATCAAAATGCAAAATTGTTATAAATTTTGACAAATACCTTTACTTCTATCGTCACCTAAGTAGGAAAGAAAAGAAAACCAATCTTACATTTGTATTTTCGATCAAGCTATTTTTGATAACAGAGATAGGGATTGACTTTGAGTTTTATAGTTATACAATGAAAGGTATCAAGCTCTTGGTTGCATTCTGGGGTGTCATGGAGAGGGGGCAGATTACCCTTTAAATTTTCAACTAACACCCCGTAAGCAGCAGGAATTGTTAAATTTTGATGAGCATTGTCTGCATTTTCATAATTTATATGTAAAAGCAAAGAATGCAATAACTCATTTTTTAAAATGCAACGGTTAGAATTAAGATAAAAGGTCAGTTAAACATGGTCGAAACTTTCAAAAATGCAAAAAAAAACGGTTAGAATTAAGATATGATCGAAACATGATGCTGAAAAACATTCCAAAAATGGAAAAATCGTTTTTGGCCAAATTTTTCAACGCGTCGGCGAAAGTATTCCCCTCAAAATGCCGGCAAAAGTATCTGAATCCTGTCTGAAGCCACGATGCAATTCTCACGATTTTAGTTCTCGCACTTACGAATGTAAAATCAAGAAAGTTTAAGGGACATGTACAGTGAATGGTTTAAGAATAGAATAGAATAGAATCATATGAAATACAGAACAATATAATATAATACAATATTATACAATATAATATAATACAATACAATACAATACAGTACAGTATTGTACAGTACAGTTCAATACAATACAATACAATACAAAACAATACAATACAATATAATATCATATGTTATAATATAATATAATATGTTATAATATAATATAATATAAAATAATATAATATAATATAATGTAATATAAAATAATATAATATAATATAATATAATATAATATAATATAATATAATATAATATAATATAATATAATATAATATAATATAATATAATATAATATAATATAATATAATATAATATAATATAACACGACAAACTTACGTTCTCTTTTAATGGAAGCATGTCGACACCAACTGGAATAATGCGGTACTTAACTAAAAAATAAGTTTAATGTTGATTAAAAAATGATTAAAAAATGCTGCAGAAGTATTCTAGTAGTGGTGTCTTACACTATCGGCAGTAGCGCAGTTTCACAGTTTCACCCTTTTTCAGAGTTCATCAGTAGTGCTAGACTGAATATGGACTTACAGTTGGCCCAGGACCAATGATCAGGCTGTAAAAAGCCTGCTTTCTAGATCCCTAACTTGAAAGTATGGACCCTCTACTTTCAAGTCAGGGGTTTGGAGCACAGGCTAGCTGAGAATGGCAAAGTACGTTGGAAAAGGAAAAGGGAAGACAATAGTGCGAAAAGGTAAGAAGAAGAAGAAGAATAATAATAATAAGAAGAAGAAGAAGCAGAAATGACGAGAAAAAAGAACAAGAAGAAGAAGAAGAAGTGGAGGAAGAAGAAGAAGAAGAAGAAGAAGAAGAAGAAGAAGAAGGAGAAGAAGAAGAAGAAGGAGAAGAAGAAGAAGATGAGAAAGAAGAAGAAGAAGAAGACGAAAAGGAAAAAGAAGAAGAAGAAGAAGAGGAGGAAAAAAAAGAAAAAGAAAGAAGAAGGAGAAGAAGAAGAAGTAGTGGAGGAAGAAGAAGAAAAAGAAAGAAGAAGAAGAAGAACAAAGAAGAAGGAGAAGAAGAAAGAAGAAGAAGAAGAAGAAGAAAGAAGAAGAAGAAGAAGAAGAAAGAAGAAGATGAGGAACAGGAACAGGACCAGGAAGAAGAAAGCATAAGTCTTTTAAATGACTCGAATGGTCATTAAAAAAATTACCAAGTAGGCCATTTAAACCTGGCGTAGAAATTATAATTAGCTTACCTTTCTGCCCCGGCGAATAAAGTGGCTTGTCCGTTTGAATAAAAACTGTACCGCTTTTCCAGTGTACCAGGACGGGGGCAACCTTATGAAAGCCAGGTGCTTTAACCACCAAGTTGACGTATATCTTAGCTGTCCCAAATAAGTTCGGGAGATTTTTCTCTGTTATCTGTATAGAGAAAAAATACACAAGTTACTAAATGATCGGATACTTTGATGAATTGCTCAATTTTTGAAATTTTGCAAAAGCACCCCAGGCCTACACGTTTCTTATTATAAGAGACTGTTTTATAAGAAACTAGTAATAGGATTGGCAAAAATTTTAGAATCTTTATTGCTACAATGCCTGCGAAAATTACTTGGAACACCCAGCAGTGCATTGCATTTTATATCTTTTATTCCTTTTCCTAAAAAATCACTACTTCCTCCCCCTTCCCCCTAAAACAATGTTGATAATTTAGAGAATATCACAAAAGAAGCGCAAAAGAAAGTGCTTCCTTAAATCCTAACCAGTTTTATAGTAAACCAACATTGTTCTGCTGGGGAGAGGGGGATGATTGATTTTGACCTTTAAAATTGATGTCAGTGTTCCAAGACTTTTGGCAGGCATTGTAGGCTCAAGAAAAATTAATGATAATTAAAATTTAAAAGAGTCAATGGTAAGTATTGAGTTCTATTTAGAGAAGGCTTAACGATATCAGTGGTGTAGAGATGATGTCACTATAGATCGTTTGAACTAGTTATTTTTGCACAAAGTTTTAATAACTTTTTTATTATTTTCTTATTTTGTTGACTTTTCTTTGGAAAAGATAGTATACTTTGGATTTTCATTTGCGTGGGTTTTTCGTCACTATCTGTTTTTATATTCCAAAAGTGCTAAACTTCAAAACGATAAGGCAATTTTAGATCACGAAAATAAGAAACCAACCAAGAACATTTCAGTACAAAAACGCCAAAAATTTGATGTCAAATTAAGAAACTTTTAGTACATAGTGCTGATCCATGTTTCTTATCAAGAGACGTGTAATTCATGTCACGAAAGTCTAAAAATACTCATAGAAAAGAATAGAAGATATTGGACTCATCGGGGCGCTATAGCATGAATACTGAACACCATTTAATCTAGTTTAGATCAAATGCCTGTATCTACCAGAGCATAAAATGTGTTTGGGCCTTCTATATCCATCAGTCTCGAGCAAAACGCAGCAGGAATTAGGAAATAGTTTTTCTTAGAAGATGATGCATAATGGTAATACTAATGAGCTGTGGCGAAGCCAAAGGTCCTGCTTGTCCTGCTGGGCAGGACCACAAATTTCCAAAGATAACAATTTTTAAAATAAGAAAATTGATTCACTTTATGAAATCATTATATGCCTGATTCAAAGGTATTTCTTGTCTTATTTTGCACTTATACTTCATGGCGGTGCCCTTTTTCAAGTTTGAAACACAGGGTGACTGGGATAGAATTTCGAGTATCCCGTACATAAGTTGATATCGTCGAAAATTTAGCCCTGTGGCCAGTCCGGCCCAATTCTCGTAGGCAGGACTAAACCCTATGTTTGGTCCTGCCCAACAATGGGCAAATGCCTCGTAGCCCTGTTTTTGGCCCTGCCTCACAATAGAAGAAAACAATGGCATTCCTGCCCTTCAGAAATGGCAGGACCCCAGGCCCTGCTCATTCATGAAGGCAGGACCTAGACTTTTGGAGCCCTATGTTTCGGTATTTTATAATTTGTTGATTTCATCAGTTCGTCATCCTGCCTTAACAGGAACTACCATACCATTGAAAGGTCCCGAAGAAAGGCGTCTGCTTAAACAATGGGAATTCTTGGGAGATTTTGTACTCGGTGACTCAGATTGTATTGTACTGGCAAGATGTCAGGGGTCTCTTCTGATATTCAAAATAAATTAATTAAAGACCCTATCTACCATGCTACAGACCTACCCATGTTGTGACAAAATATTTTTACTTTTTTAAATAATTTGCATCAACTATATTTCCCGTATATATTACAACTGTATATGCCTATTTGTACAAGCAATTTCTCTTTAGTTGATGATTTAAAAAATTTCAATCAATGAAAACATTTTCAAATGTTACTTATTTTAGAAAGAATTTTTGTGATGCTCTTTTGACTTCTTCAATGTAAGGCAGGAGGAACTTGAAAGGATCCGAACCCTCGTCCCCTTTTTTCCAAAATGCGGCAGTGAAAAATGTTTCTCTGCAATCTCGATTTCAACCTATCCAGAAGGGTGTTCCCCCCTATTCCGAGGGTCTTTGGGGCGTGCCTTTACGCAATTTTCCGAGGATCTTTAGGGCGTGACCCCAGACTCCCTTTGGGCAGGACCACCTTTTATTGGTATGCTTCGCCACTGGAACTGTTAAAAGTGCACCAACCTTTAGCTTCACGACTTTTGGTTCACCTTTAAATTAAAAGAAAAATGAAATTAAGGAGGGCAGAGTTGTTATGCGGCAGTCAAAACATGGATGATTTCATGCGGATGGTAAGATAATTTGCTTCGTGATTATTGCTACAAAAAGTGCCGCGAAGTTTTGTCATAGTGACCGGTGAATGGGTGAAAACTTTTCTTAGTTTGCTGTCCTTTGAAAAAGGTTGTACACAGCAGTCCAGAAAAACCTAGTTTTCGCCCACGTGAAAGTGTTTGTTGGAGTGAAGATTTCGAAATTTGAAACGATTTTAATGCACTAACGTAGCTGTTGACAGAATCGGAAAGGCCCAAGGCCTACTCAAAGTGATTAGCAAAGATGCTGTAACAAGGCCCATAGCTAAAATAGCACCCTGGGTACCAGAGCCTGATGAACCCAGGGATAAAGTACAATAGACGGCTGCGGCGGCAAAGAATGAGTGCTTGCTCTAAAAATATTTCAGTGACTAGTTTCGAACTATATTTCTGGGACTAAATGATGGAGACTCTGGCACCCATGGTACTGAAATAGGTCCGGATGAAAACACACTGGAATTTAACCGACACTGAATAGGCCCAATAATAATAGGCCGTTAATCCAGAATTGCCCAAACTGGGGTTAATCCGGCTCTGGGAGGGCCTTTGTCCGTCAAATGCTAAGTAATCTCATATTATCTCTATAACATATGATTTGTGGAAAGCAATATATCCCTCGTTTTTTCTCAAAAGCCCTCCTTCCAATTGAATCTCTTTCTGACGACACTCCCATTAGGTCAATGATATAGAAGCACCTTAGGCATTAGGTGATTTGGAAACAAAAAAGTCTCACCTGGCTGGAAATTTTGCGTAACCCTGCTGATCATGGCAGCGCGACCTGGGGCCTGCAAGTACAGTTCAACATTGCAAGGACTTGCAACTTGAACAGAAATAGTCTCCTCCACATTCAGTCTGAAGACGTTTGGTGCAACAACGAAGTAACTGTAAAAGAGAACATAGGTACACTTTTTTAAATAAGAAAACTATTAAATTTTTTTCGAGCCTCGATATTTTTAAGACATTTTAGAATTCTTATTCTTGTCAAATTTGATTTGGTTTTAAGGGAACGTCAAAGGACTTGAATACTGGTCGTATTGCACAAATCGCAAGAATTGCGTGAAAAGCAATCGATCAGCACACATTAGGAAGCGGTTTTGCAGTGACATGAGCATATCGTCGCGACGAAAATATTATCTTGACGAAAAGTAGAACTGAGTTTTGACGATTGTCAGAATCTAAGGGCGGATTTAAGCAACAATGATTGGGGGAGAGTACTAGACACTAATTTTGGTGCCACACCCTTTAGGTCACTGGTAAATGATGGAAAGGCCCATTTTTGAAATTTGGTTTCTAACTGTGGCATAGCCAGATTTGGAAGATTGGTAGCCAAAGAGGAAGATATTTTTGCTGAGCACACCCCTAAGAATTTGGAAAAACATCCCTTTTGTAAGTGTGTTTGAAAAAGTCATGCCATTTTTATGTGGCAATTCCCCTTTATTCAACGTCATAGGTTGGCGACCATATTCTACAACAACTGGCTTTTTCCTTCACAGTTCCACTAGCGTTTAAATCCTGAATTGTGTAAGGCGAGGAATCTCTACGTGTATAAAGTGATTTTTCAAAGTTGTAATCAAATATCTAAAAAAATTAACCGTATTCAAAAGTTTTAAGCCAAGTCCGTTTTCCTTGGAGCAAAGTCCAATTTTTGCGACGATGCCCTTGAGATTAGCTAAAAATACATTGAGAATACCCCCCCCCCTCGCTATGCTACTGATAAGAAGATAAATACTGATAAAAATAAATAAAGTAAAATCTTGCTACTTTCTTACTATTGACTACCAACAAATGATTTTTACCGATTGAAAAAAATTTACCGAAGGACACAGAACTATTGGGGGTTGTCACACCTCCTACACCCCCCCCCCTCTAAATCCGTCCCTGGTCGCAACATTAGCCATAGAATTCAATGAATTTTCAGACTGCATGGGTCAACGTGTCTCCAAGTGGAATGGATTCACACTAGAGAGAAATAGAAGAAGAAAGTGATTTCCCCGAACAACGTTATACCGTTTATTTCAAAGCTTAGGATCTCAGTGAAATACAAGAAGGCAATATCATCAACCTTGCAAAGTCAGGACCTCGTAAACAGGGAATAATTTTACAGGGCCTGAGCAATTTATTAGTTGGGAAAGTAAACAAAACATAGGAAAAAAGGGAAAACATTATCGGAAGAAAAAGCACCTTGAATCGACATTTTTTCGTAAATTACCTGGCTCATTGTGGCATCGCTGGCAGTTCTGTTTGTTCCTTTCTCTAGGGGTTCTATGCCTCTTTGAATCTAAAAATATAATACGCATGTGCCATGGCCCAAAAACGGGTGTACTCATTTCACACTCCAGCTGAAACTTGCTGCATCTCATCTTCCCAACAATTGAGTTATCAAGACTAACGGGCTATGCTCGAAACGTCGTTAATTATTTCAAAAGATTTCTCCTGGTACCAGTGGCGGAGCCACGGGGGGAAAGGTTAGGAAAAGGGCGTGGTCCAAATGGGCGTTGTCCCTGACACACCTTTTGTTCCCCCACTTATCCCAGGCTGGAGCCGCCACTGCCTGGTACAATTTACTCACATTGATCGTTTTATGGAAAACTTTAGACTTTGGGTTTTGCAAAACAGGCAGCTTCTGGAAAATCACAAGAAAGGAAAATCAGTCCTCTGCCATTTCTATTTGACAATGTTCACCTCAAGGATAAATCAATAGAGATGTTTTGTTAAGGCAAAACGACACACTCACCTCTGAGCTGATGAGGAAGATGCAACGGAGAGTAAAACGAAGGCCCACAAAAAGGCCATCGTAATGAAAACGCTTAAAATATTTCTTGAGAAGTAATGACTGTGCCTCTTTCCTCGCACTTGGCAACTTGATGTTGCTGCAGCAGATGCGATTTCAATCTATTTTGTGCTTTAACCAATTCAAGCGGAAGCAAATTCATGACGTAAAAAGGAAGTCAAGGGAAATTTATGTTCCGGGTCGAAACCATAGGCCTTCTTCAGGAGTTCTAGGCAGGGCTATGGCTGTGAAAATCTGATTTCTCAACTAACCGAGATGATCTCGATGGGTTTGTATACTTCCAAGCATGGAGATTCAGAATCCAAGATGGGACCAATAAGATTTTGCATCAGTATCACGTGATTGATGACGAAATTGATAACGACAGAAACAGTCATAAATCCGCTATTTATTCAAAATAAATTGTACAATTTAGCAATTCTGGGTTTTATGTGAATACGCATTTCAAGAGCTTTCAATTGATGTATCATTTACTTGCTTATTTTGTGACGTCATCAGTGGATTTACCCAAGTTCTGCCACAACATTTGTGCTGATAGCTAAGTGAGTTGGAATTCACTACAAATGCGCTAAAACTATGTTAATCTAAATATGTTTGATACTTCTTGACATTATTTGACTATTCTTGACACTACGAAGTCATAATCATCATCATAATGCACTTGTGTAGTGCAACAGCAATGACGATAAAGCAGTTTATTTATAGAGCGACTCTACACCTAGCCGCTGCAAGCTTTTTTACAAGTATTGAAACAGGATTACATATCTAGTTAAAATTGTTTGAAAGCTAATTTCATTCCAGTGTTGAGCTAAAAGTATTCTCTTTGCTTATATGCATAAGTACTTGCGCGTTGGTAATGAAAATTTCATTGCAGCCGTAGCTTCCCTAATTCCTGTCGGCAGTTAATCGAGGAGTTCCTGGAATTATCTTTCCTGGAATTATCTGGAAGCACAAGACGACGCAATAAGCCTCACAGAAATGGCTGTTACGTTTCTGGTATTTTCCTTCAGCCATATGTCAATGTACTTGGGCTTTTCCAGATCATGTATGTACTAAAATGAAAGCTTCATCAGATGCCAGTTTCTACGTTCCTTCACTGGCAACCAGTCAATTGTACCAGTTCTTTCTCTTTAGCGTATTGGCCTAGTAGAAAACCTGTATTTTATAACTTTTTGCAATCATTTTAGGAGTCTCAACGGAAGAGGTTGAATAGGAACGTCAGTATAGTCCAAATTGGACATAACGAGAAGTTCAGCAGCTTGTCTGTATGATTCTAACGGAACGAGTTTTCTCTGATTTTTGCTATTATGGACATGGTATAGATCCATGAAGATGTTACATAAGCTATATGGTAGTCCCATCATAGATGATCGCTCAATATTGCACTAAAAGTTTTTGTTCAAGACCCATTCCCCCAGTCTGTAGAACTGGTTCGTATTCTTGAAGATTGTTATGTTTTGAAAGATGTTTTGTACACAAAACCATAAACTTTGTCGTATTTCGGTTTTGAATGAGATTTGAATACGAAGACCAAGAAATTTACTTTTAAAAGTGTTTATCCCAATTCAATTCTTTAAGAAGGACTCAAAATTTATGGAAAAGATCTAGGGCTGATAAGGAATTTATATTGGGAACAAAAAGCTGCATTTAGATTAAATAGAGAAGTGGGTGGATGGATTGAAATTCAAAAAAGAGTCCGACAAGGTTGTATTATATCTCCTGATTTATTTGATATTTATATTGAAGAGACTTTAAACAAAATCAAGACGTGTGATGGTTTAAAACTGGGGACAAGAAATTACAATAATTTGAGATACGCAGATAATACAACTTTGATGGTAGACACAGACAAGAATTTTCAAGAACTCAATTGTTCTGCCCGGTGGAGAGAGGATTCTACATACTCTGGGACGGGCTGTGCCATATTTTGGGGTACCTTCTTGGGGTTTCGGTAGAAACAAACATGGTCATTAATTTTGGGTCATAAATTTTGGGTTAGAAACAAACATGGTCATAAATTTTGGGATTGATTTTGGCATGTTGTTGGATTTTTGCAAATTTGATATAGAAGTCATGATGGTGATACTCTTGGAACTCAGCCTTGTACCTCTGTCACCAATACTTCACTCCATTTAGATACTCAAAGACTGACCACTTCAGAAACACTTAGCACATGCGTTTTAACGGAAGTGACAGATCTAATATCACGTGACTCGTTACTTGTTACATCATTCGTTACAAAGGGTATGCATTTCATAATGGCACACCCCGTCCTCTGCCTATAAAAGTTACCCCTCTCCCCCGAAAAGATGAATGTTTAGTTTTTTTCTGCAAGTTTATTGCTGGTGCTTGTTAAAAGCAGCTTCCCTCCTCGATCACTAGCCAGGAGGAACTAAGGCAGCCAAGCAAAGAAGAAACTTTTCTTTCTCAACATAAGAACTATTTCTGTTCTTATTCTACAATCTTTGCTAATATTAGATATCAACATAAAATATCTGCGAATTCATTCAATGTGCAAACTATCCTAGTACCAGGTACAATCAGAATGGATTATGTTAGAACTGGTAAAATTAGTTCTTCATACAAAGTGTTGTACCATCCCCCAGGCTCAACATTGAAACATCAACTCGCTTGTCGTTCCTGATTTTGTAATTCAGCTCAGAGATTGACTTGGTGCTCTCGTCAAATGAAGTCTTTTCCTCGAGTACCTTTCCGCTCCATAGTGTGTTGTCGATGGCTATTATACCTCCCTGCCTTATTAATACCAAAGCTCTCTCATAGTACCTTCCGTAATTCGCCTTGTCAGCATCGATGAAAACAAAGTCAAATGTTCCTTCCTGTCCCTCTTCTATCAGAGCATCGAGGGTCTCAATTGCAGGTCTGATGTTTATCTTTATTTTTGACACGCAATCTTCCGTCCAGAATGTTTTTCCAATATTAATGAAATCTTCTGACACATCACAAGCTACCACTTCTCCATCGTCAGGGAGCGCAAGTGCAACGCTACAGGCATTGTATCCAGTGAATGTCCCGACCTCTATACATCTGAAAATGCAAAAGCAGGTATTATGAGCAATACGCTTCCCAAAGCGTGTTGTGCCCGTCAATCGAGCTGGAAATTTCTACATTGACGTAATAGTCAAAGTAACGGAATAAAGCTTCAGTGAGTTGATACCTGATAAACCTTTATTTATCCAATTATCTTTTAGCTGTAATAGGATGTTAAACTTTCGCTCAAAGCTAAAGTTAGTAGCAAACTCAATACATCCATAGCAATTGTCAGAAACCTAGAGCTTGTTATTAAAAACATAAAAATTTTATGCTGCTTGAAGGTGAACTGACACGCAAAACTATTTTTGATATAATGCAAAAAAACGATGCATGGAATCTTAATTTCAAGTTTTCGGTTAATTATTATTGTCCGTTTTAACGCAATTCCGCTCTAAATGTCATGAAATTATCGTCGAGTAGTCGACCATTGTCGGCATTTCATGTTACCCAGTGCGTGTGACGTCACAATCACCATGTTTTTTATTCCTTGAAGGCAAATCAAGACAGTTCAGTTCATCTTGTTCAGTTACTATTCGAGGAGATCTATGTAGCCTGTGATCCAAGATATATAAAAATTCAAGGCTACTGAAATGTACGAAGGAAATGTGCTGGCTGGTACTGCGTTATGATAGGAGGGAATTCAAGTTTGGAAGGAATAGGCTTTTTTCGCTGCTCGAAGAAATTCTCATTTCTGAAGTTAATCATGCGGACAAATGTTCGAGTTTTTCATTTTATCATGAATCTATCCAAAATCATTTATCATCAATTAACAACACTTCATCTCAGTTTAGCTTAAATTTAAAGCTACATGTCGACATTCTCTCAAAAGTCATTTCTACCCTTACAATTTAGAATGTCATATTTGCATTCATTGTGTTGTGACATGAACAGCTTACTGTGAGCTTCTTTTTCATCATTGAGATTTTCCTGTTAAAGCTTGAGCATCTTGCGCAATCAAATTTAAACAACTTGCAATTAAATTAATGTTCATTTAACACAAAATACGATTCAAAACCGAATAAAATCAATAAAGATATTCTTCCCTGTTGCTACAGGGCTTTTAAACTAATTAGTTAAAAAATATGCTTACTATGGAACTATGCCAATGGCAAATTTGCTTATTTTGTGGGTTTGCCTCCCCCTACCCCCACCCCTACCTGAAAAATAGATTTCTGCCTTTGAACATACATAAAGTGTTTTTGGCTTTTGCTATGCATCACTAGAAGTGCTCTATCCGACACAGGCCCCTTTAAAATGAAAACTGAAGTGAATTGAATTGCATGATTTGATTGGCGGGAAAGGAGGGCATTGGAAACGAGGCTATTCTTTTACAAGGCTGTTGTCCGAAAAGTCACGACGGATATTGATTGGAAGTAATTTCACACGTGCAATATTGATTGGAAGTAAGTTGATATAAACAGTTGTTTTTTTAAAACTACTATTGTTCATTTTACTGGTTGTCTGTTTACTGCAGCAAGCTTGAGCTATGACACTATGTTGATTTCCTTATTTGCAACAAAAACTAGCAAGTTTGTTAACACTAAGTCCTTAAATCTTTCAACAATCCATAAAATTTTTCTGCAAGCATAAATCCTTACCTGACTTGAATGCTCTTTGGTTTTATAGACTAAAGAGCAAAGTTATATTATACTAAAGGCATATTATAACTTCTTGTGTGTTTTTAAAGCAAAGGTAGCAGACAAAAGTTATATCATAGCAACAAGACCCTATTTCAAATAGGTAATATTCTTGCAAGTAAAGTGTCTTTGAACCATCCAGCTAATCCCCTTTAATAGCACTAAGGTATTTGAAACAATAAAAATGATGTTGAAACATACAATATATGGGGGCAAAAATGTGGAATGACCTACCAGTAGAAATTAGAAATTCTCCTTCAAAATATTCTTTTAAAAACAATCTTGAAATATTTTTACAAAACAACATAGCAGTCAATGATGGTTTTTAAACTTAGTCTATAAATAGATGATATTTTTCTGTGGATGACTGATAGCAACTTACAGATGATTCTTTTTACTTTTAGAACTAAAAAATTAAGCAGAACGCATCTAATTTACTAGGGGGTGCTTTCTCCTCAATTAATTTATAAACTACTGAGAAAGTTTCCTCCTTTAAATAATTCCCTGTTTACAATACTAGCTTGTTACACCTCTACTCTGTATTTGTTATGTTACGTTTATATTATTTAGCTTCCTTTTACATTGTTTATACTTTTAATCTTGGATTATTTCTAATTTGCAACAAGTGTATGTATCCAGTGGAATTTAAAATAAACTGAACTGAACTGAACTGAATATAAGTAAGACTACAGGCAGCTCCCTCCAACAGCACTGTAACACCAGTTCAAAATAAGAATGACAGAAGGCTTCAATCTTATCCAGAAAGGTAGAATGTGGAAGTATGTCACTCTAGGTACTATTAAGGAAAGCTGCATGCTTTCTGTTTGCAATTTTTAAAAGCTAAGTAGGTCATAAACTATTTTTTAAAGTGCTATAGGTTACCTCACAAGAACCAATAAGTTCTGTTTATATTTTTAAAATTATTTTTCACTGTTCTGTTTAGTGACTTGCTGGTTAAAGAAAATTTTTAATTTGAATACATTCAAACACGTTAAAGTTGAAACATAACATTTGGTTGATCCAACCCCACCAAAATATTTTTTATTCTAAGGGGCTATTATTCAAGAAAGGCAGAGGGATTTCTTAGGATGATAAAGGCATGGTTTCAGAATTCTGTGAATCCTAGTGTTATAGTACCTCTTCCTTTAATGGAAGTCACAAATACCTTTTTCAAAAAAGTACTCCATTTTAACCAGCCTATAATATGTTTAAATAAGAAATGGTTTTTCAGTCAATGGCCATCAGTTCTGCCCCTTGCCTTTTTCCTTGCCAGTTGCTTCAAATTAGCATGTTTCAAACAACCAATAACACTACATAATTAAATTATGAATTATTTTAGATCTACATTGAGACTGAACAAGAAAATTGGCTAACAAAAATTAGAGGAGGGGCCAAAAATATGATAGAATACGGTAAACAGGAGTGGCTATGCATTCGTGACAATTCTAATTTACGAACCCACCGGTGCTTGGAATAGCATGGAATAATGGGATTTCATCATTGGAGGATGATTTTGTCATCCGCAATCTAATTGGTCAGCACTTGCATTCTACCAGAATTTCGTTCCAGTGAATATGCCACGATTGTAAACATTAATGCGACAAAAGAAAATTATTTAGATAAAAGGACATTTTTCATGCAAAATAGATGAAAACATCGAATCAGTAGAAATCTTTAGCTTTTCTCGGAAACATGCACAGGAACAGGTACAAGAAACAGTACTTTGAAATCTGACCGGTGCTCAAGCACCCTTTGCGCCCCCTGGATCCGCCACTGAAGCAGGACACATTATAACAGATGCATTATAACAGATAACGTATTCTGCCAGTGAATGTTGCAAAATTAAGGTGTCTCTGTCTATGTTTACCGCATCTATTTTGGCGAAATTTTAAGAGAAACAAGATTTTTGGCAGCAAATATATTTATTATTAAATGCTTGATCAGTAGCGGAGAAGTAATAGAGTATATAATGAAATGGTTTGACGAGGTTTTCTTTCCATATGTTGTCGAAAGTTGGTTACCTTAAAAGCTCTAAAAATATTTTTCGTGAGGCCTATCCATATATTACAATATATACGTCCTATGATGTGCTTCTGTTATGCAATGATTAAATTATTAAATGCAATACAATCAATACAAAATACCTCTTAGCTCCCATTGACTTCAAAAGAAGTCTTAGAAACTGTGCCTCCAGCGGATCTATGATCATTTCGATCTGGCTTCCAGTCTTCACTTGAGTCTCCTCGCGAAGATCTCTAAGGAACGATGGCTCTCTTAACGAATGATCAGATATATATTTCATCAATGGATCCTCTTTATTCATGTTCGATTTCAAAACTCGGCTTTTATTCTTATTTTTGATTGAACCAAAATAATACCCAACGCCTAGAGAAACGACAGCCACCCCCGTTGTGACCAACAGCGATGGTGCAGTTATTTTTAGTAGATCCGCCATTTTGACTCAAGGCTGAAACAGTTATAGCACAGAATAGTGGATGTGGTTCAGTTCCAGGCCCCGCAAAAGTTCGTATGGAAATGTATTTACTCTAAGGTCCTCAATAGAAGGGGGAAGCTTATTAATTTTCTAATTTTTTCTGACCCCACCGGAGCTTATAATAGACTACACCCAGCAATCACATGCTAAGAAGTCATAGGGTGTCCATAACAATTTTCTACATATGTTTTTAGTCACACAGAGCCTTTTTTAACATACTAACTAGGGGGCAATTGCCCTTGCAGCCCCAATTACTTTCCATTGTACAACAGACTGGTGTCCTCCTCTTTTTATAAAAACAAAGGGTTGCCCCTGCAGCTATTTTCCCTTAGAATAGGCTATGGCTTCACGACATCCCCTTACGTTATTCACGGCATCACATACCAAAGAACATTCCCTTCAGCTTCAACACAGTTTTTTGGTGAAAACCTTTTGAACACCCTTCAAAGATTTTTACTAATTTGTGCAGAAGAACTTTTGCGTTCTTGACGCTTTTACACAACATTGTGTTTCACCAATATTTTTCAACGGCAAGGATATATTCACAAAAGTTTCAAAATCAGTAAGCTGCAAAAATCCCATGTCCTCTTAAAATTTCTACAAAAAACCTTTTTGAATCATCAGTGAAAAACCTTTCAATGGCAAAATTTTTACCCAAAATATTTAAAGAAAAACCATCAATTACAAAAGCTAGTTTTTCAAACATCGTTGAAAATCAATTCTGCAAAAATCAATTTCGCAAAATTTAGGGGAAAAGGTCTCCTTAGTAAATACTTCTTCAGCAAAAAAGTATTTTGAAGAAATGTGGCGCAAAATATATTGCGCAAAAATGTCTGGTGCAAAAAATACCTTGTTTATACGTTATGACACGAGTCGTAATTTGAATGAATTGTTCAAATGCATTGTTGCGGTGATGAAAAAGGAAATACAGGATACCTCAATAAAATAAAACAGTTCTTGGTAAAGATTTCCAAATATATTTATTAAACGTTTTTCAACAAATTTACAATCGAAATAAGATTATCATTGCGCAGTTAAGTTATTTATTATTTGGGTAAGATAAAAGAACGACTGCCTAAAACGCCTTTTTTCAATAGGACATTTGCCGGTGACTAAGTCTCATCCTAATACAGAGGCTCGCTATGTTTTTATATGTACAAAATCTTTCTTAAATAACAGAAAGGCTAATAAAGCTTTCGGTGGGTAAGGCAAAACTTAGGCCTGTTATGGGCCTATATCATATTCCTGCTTAGATTTTATAACACGCGCTAAATCCAAGCAGCTTTCGACGAAGGGCAGAGGGTAAAGCAAATCATAAATAGTAGAAGTAAACCTACTTATTATTTTGACCCTCAATTAGTATAAATTTGAGAATGGGTCTTGTTTAGCAAAAGCTTCTTTCTATTGCTCACTGCAGGATTATGACAGAAGTTTGCAGAGGCTGGCGTGCGCAAACAACGCTGCTTTAATACTGGGCATGAAATCTTTCCGTCTGAATTTTGATGGCATGAACTAAAACATCTCAAACGAAGAAAAGAAGTCAAAAAGATTGACGATAACCTTAAGAACTAAATTTAGACGAACAGCCAGGTTTTATCTGTGCTTAATTAATAATATATGTAAATAATTTGCAACCGAGAATTTCAACAAAATTTGGAAGCTTTGTAATTCGAAGTTAAAGACCTCAGGGTGCATATAAAAGGGAATAAAACTTCCCCTGGTAAGAGAAGAATGCTTGACACACAGCAATGTACCTGCGACCGACCTATAATACAATCAGTTGAATTGAGGGAAATGTGAGAGGTGATTCTACTACTCAATATTTGATTAATTAGAGGTATTTAGGTAGAAAAGAGCCGTTACTGCAGTGCTGCTCAACAACGGTATGCGAGTAAACTGGCAACTTATATCAGCTCGAAACGATCAGCTCAGCCCATCGCCTCGAAGTGTATAGATCTTCATGCTCTTGTTTCTTTAATGTTGGAAGAATTAACCCCGTATTTCAATTTTTCTTAAAATATCAAATGATAAATATTAGTATGGACAGCAACTAAATACTACGATATAATAAAGCAAACCAGAACAGGTCACCAAAAATATCATTTTTGAACTATTAATACCCAGGGATGTCGAAAGCATTTCAAAGTTGGACGGGCAAAGATAGAAAGGGGGACTATGCTAAGAAAAGGGGCATTTTCATAAAAGTTCTAACGATAAAAAAAGCAATTTTTCAAAAAGTTGGGAGGCAAGGGTCTCTGGTGTTTCCCGGCTAGGATGTCTCTGCGAACAGTGATTGTGATACAGGAGGTGTCATTCTAGCAATATGGAGGAGAGGGGGGGGGGGGGGGTAAAATTTTTCATGACGAATTCTGGAGATGCCTGGCTATTTCAAAATTCTTTTATTTTCTAACAATTATACATTGGTGGAAATGCTACTCGTGAACATCGAAGTCTAACACAAATAATTTAGTCTCCTCTGTACCATTGCGACTCCCAACAGCACATACTAATTTCTTGTCATTGCATTTCACTCTCCACACAACTCCCCCACTGCCCCCACTATCAAGTTTTACCAAGTCCCGAACGAATTCCCCTGTTTTCAAGTCCCATAACTTAACTGATCCGTCATCAGAACTGGTTATAACAAATTTACTGTTGAATTGCAACGAAGTGACTGCACTTTGATGCTTGTTAGGCCCTGCCAAAGTATGCAGACATTGTCCAGTAACAATATCCCAAATTTTCACTGTGGAATCAGCATTGCCCGACACTAGTATATTATTACGCAGTACCATCCCACTAGTTAGTGATTGGTGCCCAAGCAAAGTGTGCCGCAACTGTCCGGTTTCACCATCCCAAACACGGATTGATGTGTCTAGTGAACCGCTAACAATATGTGACCCATCAAACTGCAGTGAGTATACTCTGTTGGAGTGCCCGGATAGCGTATGAAGACAGGTTTCTGTAGTAGGATCCCAAACTTTCACTAAGAAGTCGTAGGCACCGCTGACAACCCTTTCACCATCATATTGAACGCTGAGAAAAAAAAATTAATTGTAGCTGCTAAAACGTTATAGTGCATACACACAACACAAAATTGTGTCGACAAATGATATAAATATATATTTTGATATTTGATATTTACATTTATATATATTTTTATGTATTCAAAAACTCATAATTGTAAAATGTTTAAACGATAGTATATGAAATCAACACTTTCGTAAGACGTTTTGCTTTCGCTTCATCAGTAATCTACTGGTCTAATTATAAATATAATCTAATTATCTTATGCCTGTTTCTTCTGTTAAAACATGGGTTTGACTGTAGTGCTTTGAAAACTTATAGCTTACAAACCTTGGTATGAGGAGAATAGGCTTTAAATCTGATTCTAAATTTTCCATAACATGAAAACGACTAGGTATCTTTTACTGCCAAGGGTGCTATCTCAAGGGCTGAAAAAATCAAATTAAACTTGGGAAAATTGTGTAAGAAGCTTAATTTGAAGAATGAAGCTTCAGACCCTTGAAGATTGAACACTGCTCTTAAGGTAGGATGATTCCCTACAAAAAAGTCTTTCAACAAAAACACCCAGTTTGATTCTGAAATGCTTCAGTCAAGACCACCAATACAATTCTTCAACTTTCAGTATCAAAAATCAAAGTTAATTGCATCTTTCGGGCAAAACAACAAACACATACCATCTAACAGCAGCACCATGTCCAACTAGAACATGTAGGCACTGACCCTGCTGAATATCCCAAACTCTGAGAGTACCATCTCGAGATCCACTGACCACTTTGTCCCCATGAAGGGCTAAGCATCGAACAGTTGAGGTGTGACCATACAAAACATGGGTGCATTCTCCTGTCTCTGCATTCCAAACACGAAGAGTCCTGTCTGTTGATCCACTAACAACAATGTCGTCTTTAAGTTGAGATGACCACACTCCACCTTAATGTTAAATTGATTAGGGTAAACATTCTTTCTAATTTATTAAAAACCAAAGACAAAAAGGTTGCTTTTTTCCAGATTCATTGCATAGTAGTAATAACTAGTTGTTTTGTGCCTTTATGGTTAAAAAACTTTACAAAACTTTCAGTCGTAGCTAATGTCACCAAATTTTAGGGCACTTGCTGCACAAATCGAGACTAGAGTGATCATAAACTTGAATAATAGAAAAGCATACTGGGCAAAAACAATTTTAATAATAACACAAATGGCTCTGCTTTGGTGCTACTTCAAGATTTAAAATTGTGCCAAGATGGCACAGTTGTTAGAGGCGCAGATTACAGACTCAAGGGTCTGTGGTTTGAGTCCCTTGCATGACCAAACTTTCACCCAGAGTGGGAAGAGTTGCCAGCTCCCCATAATTCCAGGCGTGGAAATCACAAGGTGTGGTCACATCAAGAGGAAGGACCAGGACACTACTCAATAAGCGTAGGTTTCTCAGTGTCCTAAACACTACTTTCAGATGCTGGGTGGAAATAAAAATGCAAATAGGTTTAAAATTTGTAATCTGCTATATTACTGTTAAAATATAAACTTCTACTTCCATTTTGATTAATGTACAGATACGTTCTAAAAGGAAACTTATCGTCAGTTTCTGGAAAATATAGAAATATATACGATTTGTATGGTTTTAGCTTTCTTAATCAAAACATATCTAGGGACATGAAGGCCTAAGTAAAATAGCCATACAAAATTACTGATATTATCCAGCACTTATATAACAAAAGAAATTCTGGCAAAGCAAGTTTCAGGGTTAGTTATAACATTTTATAACACTTTTTTTAAAAAACTAACTCACCAGTATGTCCAACCAGTGTTCGAATAATGTTTCCAGTAATTGCCGACCAAACTTTTAAAGTATTGTCATCTGATCCACTCACAATTCTCTTTCCATCAAATTGCAAACAGGTAATGACATGATCATCGTGGCCTTTGAGGTGTTTTGGTGTCCGCACTGGCTTGCATCGCCAATTCATTTCAACTTTGTACTGCTTCAAAAACATCTTCTTGTGGGGCACTTCTAGGCAAGGTTTCCCATCTTCTTTTGAACTTTCTGTAGCTAAAGGTCTATTTATCCAATCTTCTGCTTCAATATACACATCGTATTCTCTACATTTTTCTCTCCATAATCTAAAAGTTAGTAAAAGTTATTATTCAAAAAATAGGGAAGTAAAGCAAACCAGAGCTTCAAATTTCATCAAAAAATCCAAATATATAATTTATCATAGCAAGTTGTATAATAGCAAGTTTTGTCATATCATGCCTTTGCTCCATAAAGAACACAGTGGATATAACACATCACAAGCAAACAAATTACAAATAATACAGCAAAATAATCATATTCATTTCTGAAATTTTTGCAATAGACTTGCTTGATTACAGGGGTAAATGTTTATTCTAATCATCTAGAACAAAACCTTTCATGAGAAATTTCATGCGCTGGATCTGGAAAATGAAAACGAGTTTGTCAAATGAATACATACATATTGTCTTCGGCTAATATTCTCCAGTATCTACAAGTTTGTGCAGCTCGACAAAGATCTTTTGGCTCTAGAAATGACAGAACATACAAAGCAAGCTCTTTTGGTAAAAGTGAGATAAAGTCCCTTTGAAATAATGGCTCAATTTTTGCCATGAGATGTCTAACAAGGGACATGTCACACAGCTCCACAAGCGCATTTAAGGCTGATGTCCTCTCTTCATTATTCCAGCCCTGAAAGTCATTCAACCACTGAGTCAAAGAGATGGGTGGTCCAGCTACTTTTGAGGGAAGACGTTTCCGTACAGATTCAGATGGAACAGCACAGGAAGGTAGTGGATACGTCATGTAAATTCCATCTGAAGATTTTTCAAAGTTAGATTTTGTTTCTTGCATCAAGTTCAAGCCACGCTGTTTCTTTTCAGTTGAAGGTAATACACTTTTACTATGATTTGTCCATGCTTTCCTTTTTAATTTACCCTTAGTTGAAGAAGGCGATGGGTTTGGAGATGACCTTAATGCCATCTTTGTAGGTATGATAATTTCGGAGACTTGTTTTCGTGTTGAACTTGTACGGCAAATCAGTCTTGGAACCAAAGACTCAAACAGCACACTTGATATACCAGGAACATTTTTCAAATCTTCAACAGCAGAAAATTTGCCTCCTATGCTGTTACGGAATTCTGAAATTGTCTGTGCCTTTGCTTTGCCTATTCCAGGTAGCAATTCCCATTCTTCTTGGGAGGCATTATTGATGTCAATAATTTCATCTTCATCCAACATTATGTACTTTTCACTCTGTAAAATACAAGATAAAAAAATCAAAATCAATTTAAGGTTTTCCATAAGTGTCATGTTAAAAGAACTATAAGTATTGTGTCATTCAACTTGCATAATTCAAGAAAATAAAGTTTCAGATCAAATAAGGCATAACAGAACAAAAGTTTAAGGACAAATGATAAAGATATAATTTGTTTTATGAAGGGGCCTGGGCACTTTATAAATACCCTATTACCCCCCTTATAGGCACACCTCATTCAAAGGCGCATATGGCCTCATTTAAAGGCACATATGTTACATCCAGATATAGACACAGTGTGCTTTTAAGTGGCTCTTAATCTGTCAATTTTTGCTACATTAAAAAAAAATTTGCAAATTCTGATCGATTCAATTTCAATGAAGATTTTAATGATGATGATGATGACAGTAGGCATAATGATAATCAAGAAATAGAAAGCAAGTAAAAAGATAGGGACAAAATATATATGATTGTTAGATTTTATTTTATTGAATCATAGTATTTGTGAACATTAATTTCTTGCTGCTGATATTTTTGTAGTCATTAGTTTCAACTGTTCAAATATTACTCATGAGATTTTATTGTTTAAAACTTTATTTTATTTATAGGTGCATGTGCGGGTACCTTAATTATTTTCTCCTACCCTGAAAATGACAAAATTGTGAATTTCCATTTATAAGTGCATTGCTTTTAAGCAGGATAATAGGGTAACTACCAGTGGTATCTTCTAAAAATATATCACATGATATTCTCAGTAGAACAGTTTACATTTGTTCCATAGCTAAAGTAATGGAACATTTCCATAGAAAAGGCTGCTGCATCTAAGTTGTAGAGCCTGCAAAACATTCATGGCCTGAGAATCATGGTTATCAAGGATTGAATGGGCCTAATCCAGATCAAATATTAATTGTTCATGTCCTTGGAAATTTTTTATCTTTTTGTAAACAATCAAAAGCCTTTTTGACCATTTAAAAATTAACCATTTCAAAGACACTGAACTCAGACATTTTCATTGCCTTTACTGTGGTGCTCATCGTTGAACTGCACCGAAAGGCTTCAAGCATATTGAACAAATTCATAAAGTTCTGTGTGAGCAGTTTAGCCTTTGACCAAATATGATAAGAACAAATATATATATAAATATATTTTAAATTTTGACAGCCTATTCCTAAAAATTTAAAAGCTCTTTTTGAGGAAAAAGAGATGAAGTATTCCAGATAGCTATGAGGATCAATTTAAAAAAATATTTTGTATTTTCTTCTACCAGGCATCTAGAGTTGTTCTGAGAAGCTATTCTTATCAAGCAGTGTCCTGGTCCTTCCTTTCAATGTGACCACATTTTTTCATTCCTGTGCCTTGAATTGCACACAGATGATGACTTACCTTCCTCTGGGTGAAAATTTGGTCATGTCAGGAACTCGAACCCCAGACCTGTGGATCTTTAGTTCGCACCCCTACTACTGCGCCATCTTTGCATGTACAACATTTGCCTAGCAGAACACTAAACTATTTTCAATAAATTTATGGCAGGCTTTGAGGTTATTTGCTAAACAAAATTAAGAAACTTAACAAGATTCTTTTACTTGTGGTTTTATCTGTGATTTTATAACAAACATAGTTTAGAGAAAAGTTGTTTGAATGTGATAAAGAACAGGCAAAATAATCCGAAAAATATAAAATGTAATTTCATGGATTATTTGGAAAGAAAACTACATTTTAAAAAGAATCTATCCAGTAAATACCCAATGCAAAGGCATGACACGGTTTACTATGGTGTTATTGAGATGTCAAAACGTAAATTGATACTGTTTGGCACGTGCTGAGCTAACCAATGGGGCTTCAAGAAATTAGAGAAATAAAAAATTCTAAACAATAAGAAAACTGTTTGTAATTTTAATTTTGCGAAGTATTCGACCTTACACAATAAGGAACCAGTCGTTGGAAACAGGTCCTCTTCCAGCTTTAAGTAAACTTGTTGCTTGGTAGGGATTGCCTGATGTCATACTCCTTAGGTCGATAAGTGATGGAGAAATGAACAAATCTTTTGAACTTATATTGGAAATAAATCTTTCTTATTATTTTCTTACCACTTTTACTGCTAGGACGGAATTATGATAAACATTCCTTATACCTAAAATTTGAACTTATATATTTGAGAAGCATGACCTTGACGGTTAAGGATCGAGGCACGGCCTAACCGCTGTACAAGCAGGCACTACCAAACCAATATCGGAGTTATTATGCGACAAATTAGCAACTAAAATTATAACGATATATTACCTCTTGGTTCCGAATACTCTGCAAGTGGATAAGAAAGTTGGTAAACAGAAAAGCAGGTCGTGAAATTTGGCTATACGGCGCCAACAGTTCCACCAAACAGTACACCATAAGCGATTTATAAACAAGCATGCTCCCATGATGCAAAGCGGCAATTTTGGGGTGCCAGGAGTTCCACGAGACCGCAGTGACGCTATCGCTTATTGTGGGTGTCACTTTAGACAGACGTCAAATAATTTCCAACGAAATGATGATAATATTAAATTGCACCCTTATAATTGCTTGCCATGCCTTTTCGAATAAGATGTGATTACGAAGCCTGCAGATTTCGGTATGTGGGTAGGGGTCACTTTTGGGAATACACTATAGAACTTCCTACAAAATTATATATGTATGTATGTATTATTCGGTGGTAGGGAGTATTTTCAGTGATAGGAAAGTGTCCAGAAAAGTTGTTAACCTTTCTCCAGACAAAAACATCCCAGAAGGCAAACCTTCCTCACAAAACAATATAAAATGGGCGTGGCTTGGGCGTATCCTTGGAGCTTCTATTGTTTTTCGTGGACCTTATTGCCATAATGGTCCCCTTAGGGGTGTTGGTTTAACAGGAAAAGAGCCGACGGGAAAAAGTATGATACAGGAATTTGTTACTGTTATTAGTTACAGACCGGTCCTTGATAATAGACATATATGCCATCTTTCTTTTGGAAAATTTTTTGTTTTGTTTTGTTTTTTGTTTTGACTATGTTTTGGAAAAACCTCTCTTTTATCTTATGCTTGAAGGGGTTGGTATTAGATGTTGATTTTGCTGCTGATTGAAGACAATTCCATATTCTAGGCCCTAGGTAGAATAGGCACGTTTATCCAGTATTTTCCGAAATGGCACGTCTAGTGTAAATTTTGGTCTTCGCGTAGCTCGGTCCTGGTTGTACTACATGGAGATTGCAGCCACATAGCTCGTTACTTCCAAATGCAGTTTATATCTTGATTGCTCTTTGTCCAGAGAAGTCGCTGTTACGAACCATTCTCTATTATCTTTGGAGGCTTTTTGAGGAAGAATGCTGTTATCCCAAACTTTTCTGCACTCTATGTTGGACTGAATAGAGAAACACGCCTCAGCACCTGCTAGCCTAATGACTATGTTGCCCCTGCCTCTACGCTACAGTTACAAATCATTTACAAAAGATAGGATGCCAGTACATCCGCACGCGGAATCATGATCAGGTATTGAACATGTGCTTAAAACCGTAGACTTGTCTGAAAGATATCTGATAACATTTCTTGAAAAAATGGATTTTAAGAGATCTTGCCGTCCTATTGTGCAATTTGATGATTTTGTAGGCTCCTTCTGTATGAGTAACTGTGCGTAGACATGGTAAAAAGGATAACCAATTTTCTTAAGAAAAAGTACAGTCTCTATTCCGGGACAAAAATTCTTTAAATTTGAAGAAAGATTGGAATACTTTAATTGCTTGTTGTAAATTTGAAATGGTCAAGTTTTTTTCCAAACAGCCGGTTTAATTTTCCATTAAGTTTTATAGAAGGTTCTTACATAAGGACATCAATCCTCCACAATTTCTGCACAAAGATTTTCAAAAATTGTACATGATTTTTGGCTTCAGTTAGTCATAATTTCTTTTTGATACGAAACTCCTGGTTATAACGTACAAAAAGCAAGATGACTATGAGTTGTTAGTTGAATAAAGTAGAATAGAAATAAAATAGCTCGCCACGGACAGGACGTTCAGAAAGTATTGTCCTTTATTATACCTAGAGCAGTTTTCACTATCAACGGCTAGTTGATGGCCCACAGAAAATGGACTATTATTCAAGAGAGAGACAGCACAAGAAATATGCACATATTACGCAATCAAAAGTCGGCAATATTTGTAATAGCCATAACGTTTATGTGAACGATTACGTAATATGTAAATTTGCTAAACAAAAATTGGTTAGCAAGTCCATTGACGGCAGTGTCGAGGGGGTGGAAATGATAATCTTCCATAATAATAATAATGATTGAAGATGGTAATTGCGATGATCACGATGATGATGATCAGGAAAGCATTCATGTTATCATAATTTATGGCGGAGATGACTCAACAAATGAAAGACTTTCATAGCCTGAAGTCATTTGTAATTAACTCTAATTATCATAACTATTACGAAAAACAATAAAAAAGGAAGTGTTCTTCATTCCTGGTTTTCTTCAATGAGCTGCTAATTTAAGTCACGAAGACATTTGGAGAAAAAAGGAATAAATTCTTTTTAAAGTTCATATATAAACTCAATCTATACAGTGATTATTGTGCCTATAAAATTTTTGAAATAAAGAAAATTTCGGACAACAAAGTTTTCGATCCTAAAGCCCTGGCAAAACGACTAAACATTTCACTCAACTTTTGTTTAGCCAAAAGTTTAGTGAAAAGTTTAGTCGTTTTGCCACCCTGTTTAGTGTTGTTTGGTCGTGTTGAGTGTAGTTGAGCAAAGTTTGATCCTGGTCAAAAATGTTTAGTGTTGTTTAGTGCTGTTTAGCAAATGTTTAGTCGTTTTGCCACCAATTAAACATTTGTTGCAATCGATATTTTTATCCACTGCTTGGTTGTGCATGCAACAAAATGAACCAAAAGCAAATTCCTATGCAAAATCCCCTACAACTCAACAGCGTCATAGACTGCTCGCAGTTTAAACAAGTTGAGTGAAGTTTAGTGGAAAGTTTAGTCACGTTTTGCCACCCTCAATAAACTTCGATCAATTTCACTAAACACAAGTTGAGTGAAATGTTTAGTGAAATGTTTAGTCGTTTTGCCAGGGCATAAGAACTGGTTTTGAAAGTTTTCGCGTCCGAAACTTTTCCGAAGTTTTGTGCGCTGAATGCTAACAACCCAAGAAATAAAATCTATTTGGCCCCCTTGCTCGGTCACCATGGCATCCCTGGGACTCTTTCGGCAAGTTCGCGAAAAGTAGTAGCCGAGTTCGTGCCTGTGTAGCCCCCGTCTCAGGGACGAGATGCTCTGCAACCCCTAGAAACAAAACATGGAAATCGGCGAAAGAAGCTCATAGCGTTCACACACGAAGGAATCTGGATACGATAAATGGCATCAATTATGATAAATGGCATGTAGATTAAATAAAGCCAATTTCATACACTACTTTGACATTCTCGTATCATAAGCTCTTAAGCAATGGTATTCACTAGAAACCAGGGGTTGCATGGCATTTAAGTTGGATATAGGCATCTTATTTATGGGGTTTCAAAGCCCAGAGGCATTCATTGGATGCGTATGTGTTTAATCATTATTTCAACACCACTCATTTATCCCCAGAGAGGTTATTTTGTCTACTCAATGACTGGAAACTTAACTTCAGGAAATGGTTGCTAGAGTTCTTTATTAGCAGTTTCTTATAAAAAATATGTGTATTCTTTTGAAAACACAGTTGAAAACAGTAACTTTACAATCCAATTGAACAGCCAAGATGCACAAATCGTTCCAAATTACAGTCTTAGACCAGCATCTGGTACATACATACACTGGGACGATAAATGGTATGAATGTAGTGAGAGACGAACAGTTGTCATTTTTGCAATTCCTAAAATCCAAACTCTTCATCTGCATCATCATTATCCTGCAAAGAGAATTTTAATTTACTTATGGATAAAATGTGTTTAAACTTAAAAATTCTTGAAATTTAAAGAATATTTACCATAAATAGACTAAACTGACAACTTTCAAGGACATTACCCCTGCAACTCGCCTCTTTCCACCTCCCTTTGATTTCCAGCCTCTCCTGTATAAATCCTACTTATACCCCGACCATATGATTTTGCTATTATATTGGGCTTTTTCACATAATCTTAAGTTTTCCTAAGTCTTACCTTTGTTTCTTTAACGTCGGCACCTTCTCCATATTGGATTGCATTATCGATTTCTGCAAGCAGCAGCGTGACAGATTCTTCATCCATGATGTCAAGGGGTAAAAAACTGACCAGACTGTAATCTTCAATCTAAGAAAGAGAAGGTAATCTCACCACTTTTATTAACACAAGATATCCAGGAAGGGAATTTGTCTGAGTATCACACACTGAATCACTGTATCTAAAGATGTGAAACCTGTGCATTAGCAATATGGTTTGCTGTGAAAGTTTGTAATAAGTGCACATGAAGTATAAAAGATGAAGAACTCTTAAGAATTAAGTAAGCTTTTCGATCAATTATTTTCTGAAATTGTTAAAGGAAGAAGTGAGGATCACAACAACTCACATAGATTCATTATCAAAAAAGAAATTTTTAAATCAGGTAAATTCAAAGCAAAAGCTAAGTTTTCAAAACTCACCAGTGTCCCAATAGCATGGTTAAGCTTTCTGTGTTTTGGGGTCATGGTAGATTTGAGTTCATCAAGAATCAGATCTACATCTGGATTCAAATACCTGGATTAAAGGAAAATAAAATAAAACCTAGAAATATTCGTTCTTGAGATTATTAAAAAGTTAGCCATTGTTGTGTCTTTCAACTTTCTTTATAATTTTCTTGATACTGATAGAAATCTGCAATTTTATAATTTTGACGATTGAAATAAAATTTGACGGGGAATCAAAGTTTTTTGCTGTCAAAGTTGACTAAGAACCTATCTAAACAACTTAGAAATGCCACTCTAAGTTATCATAATGAAGGCCTTGTACAATTTGATATTGCTAGACCTACAGTTATTGGATATTGACAAAATACTTGCTACGTCAAATAATTGCTTGCTGCTTTGTCAATTTTTTCAAACTTGTCGTCAAATTAAGGATGGTCCACCTAATTGTTGGCAAATGGGACCTGTACACCCCCCGTGACCACAACAACTAGCAACGAGCCTACAAGGAAAAGAATGTTAGCTCACTTTTGGAGTTCCCTCTTTGCATTTTTGTCCAGCAAATCAATTTTACTCATGATATTGACATGTGGCACCTCCAACTGGACCATTGCCGAGAGAGCAGACATAACACCAGAGAAAAACTTAGGACCGTCGATAATGAATTGAGAGTCAATGAGAAATATTCCACAAATTCTGAAATCCCAGTTCTGGAGAGTGTCAACCAACCGCCTCATTACTGGGATGTGTGTATATAACTCTATTTGACCTGGAAAAAAGTGTTGATTTGGTGAATTAAAGTATTTGTGTCTTGTTTGAGGACTTTTTTAAAACTGCAACTGTGAACATAAAGAATATAATAATCTTTTAATACCTGGGCAGTCAAACAAAATATAATCATCTTCAGCTTCACCAAGTTTTTCTTCCAACCAATCTAAATTCTCAACAAGATATCTGCAAAAAATAATATGTTATATAATGGTAGACAACAAAAATTCTACATTCTTGAATTCTCAAATTTATTTTTGAAATAATATGAGAAAGAATCATTATCAGTAGTATCGGGATAATAAGATACTAATCTGTTTGTTACAGAGGCTTGAATGATTAAAATGCTTCAGTAAATTCAAACAAAACTTAGTGCAGAAGGTTCACATTACCAGTATTTGAGACTGATTACATCTCAGGAATTCTTGGCATATAGCTTTTATCTCTTTCACGAGATAAAATTGAGATTGTTGAAGTATATTTTATTGAAAAGCAAAGAGGTTTGCATTTGAATCCAAGTTACAAAAGTGTAAAAACCTTATATTTTCACACCGTTATATTTGGATCCATGTCTCAAAAGGAGCTTTTGATACTGACATTGAAAACAAGAAAAATACCTTTTACAAAAATTTGGTCACTTTTGAAGAAACTGGGGGTTACAAGGAAGTACCATGCTCCTCCACAAGTTTTCACAACTGCCCTTCCAGAAGGAGGAAGTGCTTTTCTTATTTTTTTTATTTTTACTGTCAGTGTTTTTTTGTCAGAACATCTTCGTGACTGGGGACTACATAAATACCCTTCCAAAAGTCAGGCCTTCGAAAATCATAAAAGCATCCTGTATTATCAAGAAATTAGAGGGATGCACAAGAAATTCATGGGCATCCAAATGTTGTGTTGCACTTAAGCCATCCTCTAAAAACTGAGCCATCCTCGCACAAAACCTAAGTGTGAGGATGGCTAAGTTGTTAGGATGCTGACTACAGACCCAAGGATCTGTGGTTCGAGTCCCTGGGGCATGACCAAATTTTGACTCTAAATGAGGAGAGTCGTCAGCTCTCTGTTATTCCAGGCGTAGTAATCACGAGGTGTGGTCACATCAAAAGGAAGGACCAGGACACTGCTCGATAAGCATAAGCTTCTCAATGTCCTAAAAACTACCTTTAAATACTAGGTAGAAACAAATACAAAAAAAGTGTGTTGCAAAATTTAGACCAAGATTAAGACATTTGATAAGTTAGAAGTTTCACTAAGAATACTTACTCCATACAGAACACTAACCCACCATTTGGCCCAAGCTTTAAATCCTCCGCTTCCATGACATCTTCAAGTTCAACAAGTTCTCTAACATCTATGATGTCAAACAGAAATATTATCTGCTCAGTAAGGCTCACAACAGATCACTCAGAAACTTTACAAGTTGCAATGTTCTTAACATTCCTAATAATCTGAAACAAATCTAACATTTAAAGATGAATCAAAATTAGAATTTAATCAACATAGTTGTTACAAGCAGTGGCGAAGCCAGAGGGCAGGCGGGTCAGGCTGAGCCTGACCAACAATTTCCAGTGATATGTTTTCCCATAATGAAAAAATAACTCTAAGAGAGAAAAATATTCCTTCTCTATGTCTCTCTCTATCATCTTCAGATATTCGCTAATCTCCGGTGGAGTGCTTTTATTTATGAAATTCGCCAGACCAACGTCATAGTTTTCACTCAATGGAGCTAGGTGATTGGCCACATGTTTCAAGTGGACGCATTGTTTCTGAATATTTCGCCATAACATCTTTTTGGTCAGGCTATTTCAGAATAACCTGACCAATTGCTAAGGAAACAATGAGTTTGAGGGTAATAATTCTTGCCACTGTCTTGAAAACAATCAAGTGTCTTACTTTATTGGCTAGGAATACAATCTTGTGCATTTGGCAGAAATAATACCTAAGTCAAAAATATAAATTTGGTCAGGCTCATTCGAAATGGCCTGACCTTGTTTTGGAATTCACTTCAATGCACATTTTGTCAAAAAGTTGTTATGGCTCGCAAATCTGAGGTGAAGCGTGGTTCAATTTTGTAATTTGCAAAGAGGGAAGTCAAGGCATGGAAGCATTTCCAGTGCAAGTTATTTTCGCTCATTTGACTGTGAAACCTTTTGGTGTTAGGCTGTCAATCGAGGAGAACGGGAGGATAGGTCCATGTTGCACTCAGAAGATGCAGAGTGAGGTATTGTAAGATGACTGCTACAGGAATGCCATGAACGACTGTGTTTTAATGGCCCTCAAAGAACCTCAGTCATGTGGAAAGGAACTTTGTTGATATATTTGCTAACTGTCAGGCTTATCAAGGTGAAATTTGCCCCTCAATCAAAGTGAATTGCATTAATTTTCTAACGGTGTTTGGACCTTCTTGATGGGCTTATCATGTTTAACGCAGAGCTAAATGTGTTGTTACACTGCAGTGTACTGAATTTTAAAATTCACAATAACATTTATTTTGTTGATTTAAGTTAATGTGTGGAAATAACTTAAACAGTGTGAATAGTAAGTTGTTGGCTAATGAATCATCACAAACAAAAGGTTTCTTTTGTGTACTCCTGTTGAGAGCCAGGGGGGGAAAGTAATGAAAATAAGAAAATTATTTCTGTGTGATTTTCTTGCTTTCATTCTAAAAAAAATTCAAAATTCCTTCTAAGCTAAATGACGAAATTGCTGTTCTAGCAAATAATCAGAAGTCAAGCATTCTGCAAATTCTACATACTTTTGGTTGACTTTTGACATTAAAATATGTTAATGGAATTTTCTACAGAGTTCTTTGACCATCGCTTACTGCTGGTAGCTCACAAAATGAACTAAATTTTTTGGAAAATTGTTCCTATTCCCTTGTTCCACCATGAATAATCTGTGAAAATTGTTCCACCATGAATAAATTTTGACAAATTAGAAGTAGGCGTTTTATTATTGGGCGTGGTAAAAAGGGCGTGGCATATTGTATTTGAGCCTGACCATCCCATTAAACCTGGCTTCGCCACTGGTTACAAGATTTGATTTTTGCAATGGGCAGCAAAATTTACACAAAACATCTTACTGGAAAAAACCATTAACAAAATCATTTTAAAAATTCACCTCCTAAAACTGGATAACTAAATTGCTCTGCTGCAGGGTCGAGGTTGATAACATACACTGCTCTACCCATATTCTCACAGTGCTCGACAATAGTTTTACAGTATGTGGACTAAAACAAAGAAAACAGACCATTCAATAAAAAATCTCACTGCACAGAACTCAGGTGAGTAAGAGCAAAATCTCAAGTATGCACTTTGATTACCATATATCCTCTAAAGAACGCTGTGGGGTTTATTGCAAACTCGAAATTTTGGGTGCCGCGTTCAATAGAGGGTGGCGTTTATCAGAGGGGGGCATCCAATAGAAAGTGAAAGTTTCTCAAATGAAAAAAGTGACAAGAAAAGTGCAATGAAAAAGATAAAAACAGACTTTAGACAGATTGTATGAAAAAATTTTTAAAGTTCACAAAAGATGTCTTTACGTTCTGGAAATGTCAAGGAATGTCAATACCCCGGTGTCTGTCCTCGTCTATGAAAAAATCTTCCATAGCTTTCGAAAAGTAGGCGCTTTTCAAGATGCGGCGTTCAATAGAGGGCGGCGTTTTTTCCAAATGGTTGGCTGCAGGTGTGGAGTTCAATAGAGGGCGGCGTCTATCAGAGGGTGGCGTTTATCAAACCAATGCAAGATTATGTCGTCCTTGAGGAAACTTAAATTCTTTGTTTGCCTTTTTCATAAGCAATTGGGAAACACCCACGCTGCACCCAGTCCTTGAAATGCCATACCCTTACCAAGTGTGCAGGGAAATTTTAGAAAAAATATCTGTCGGGTGTGTACTTGCCATACTCTGCATGCAGACTGAGTACCAGAGTGCAAAGTATTTTTTGTGCGCGTGGAATTATATTCTGTCACTAACGCTTGCGCCGGAACAAATTATGTTGCAAAATGACAGGTTAAAAGCTGCGGGATTTCATTTTTAAATAGCATTTTTAAATTTCGAGATTAGGCTAGGCGGGGAATTCACACAAAAGTCCATGTTCCAACTGCGCGGATTAATCTAAATTTACAACGCGTTCCCCGCGCAGACCCAAACTTTGCAGTCTGGACTAAGTATTGTATCAAAAAAGGCCTAATAAACAAAGAATCAACTGCTGCAGCCTACAGAGAAAACTGCGAGTGCACCAGTTGTGAGCACAAAGAAGAAGTTAATTACCTTCCCGCTTCCTGCAGGACCCATTACGAGCTGTCCGTACCTTGGCATCTCGATAAAATAGCAATCAAACCAACTGCATCTCTTTTCGTTCTGTCGCCATTTTGCACGTGAAATTAAGTATAACCTCGATTTCAAACAAGATTACTTGTGGAAAATGTTGTGAGTAAATCTTTCAATTTACAAAGATTCCGCATTCAATTATGATGATATCTTCAAATTGCCATCATTTTTGTACCTTGTTGAAAAAAATTGCTGATCTTCATATCTTGAATATCTTCACAGACTTTTTACCCAAACCTTATAGATTCTATAGTAAAGGATCAAATTGGGACCAATTTTTCTCTCTGGTGTACTGCCTGACAGTTACAATCAACCCGTCAAACTGGCCAGTTGCACATCTATAAATGCTTAATAGAGACATGCAATCCTCGCCAAAATTCTTGGTACAGCAATTTTGCATAACTTCAGTAGCATCCCACTCTCCCCCTTGAAACAACGCTGAATAACAACTGTTTCAAAGCTTTAAATTCATCCAGTGTAACTTTATCAGCTAGGGTAAGTAATTGGCTTTTCGATCAACACTGTTTTATGGGGGAGGGGGGTATTTCTGTATCTTACAGCTGGAAACCTTTATTTCATCAAAATCTTTCATTGGCCGCAGGGCTTTTGTCAAGGATTGTAGTTCCACAATCATAAAGAAACAATTTTGGCCCCAGGATTAATTTCCGTTGTTTGATTTTGACTGTGAAACTTGAGTAGCAACTTAGAACAGTTCAGTCCTTAACATCAAAGTTATAACAGCTCCATATCTACTAAGTATCGATAAACTAGATACATTATACTAGTAGTTATCAGTAATCTAAAAAAATTTCTGATATCAGAGCCCAGAATGGTGTTCAGGGTTTAGAAACCTTCCTTGGACAAAATGCGAGGTTTTAGTGTGGCTTGGTATTTTTCAGGGTTTTTGACCTTACATCCAGCAGGTTTTCCAGACTCTGGGTAGTATATGTGAATTACTCGCTTTCTAATCTGACATCGGCAGTTGAAAAGCTTGCTTACGACACAATCAGGGGCGTAGCTAGCGGGAGGGGGGGTGGTGGAGTGTAGGAGGGTGTGACCCCCAATTTTTCACGAGTTCAAACGAAAATTACTTACTTTGATAAGACGGTTAAAAATCCTTGTTTGGAGTATTCGATATCCTAAAACAACGGACAATGCCTAGACTTGAATTTAACATATTAAATGAGCATAAATTTCGCCACAATTTTCAGTACCCAAGCGCAATGTGCGTTTGTGATACTGGAATTGAGGATAATGAGCACTTCTTCTTGCACTGCCCTCTGTTTGCTCCTATGCGCAATGATTTCCTTGGCCAATACCTCTCAAAACTGGATTTAAACAAAATCGATTCAAAAGCCTTACTTAATTTGCTTCTTTACGGTAGCCCAAAATTTAATGAAACTGACAAACGAATGATTTTAGATGCATCCGTAGCATATATTAAAGCAACTAACAGAATTAACTGAAGTAAAAACTTGACCGTTAGCGAACTTTTATCTTTTTTGGTTTTGGTCAAAATAAGCTCTTTGTGAATCATGGCATCAACATAAATAATCCAATGTATAGCTTCCTTTATCAACTCACTTACTTTAGCCTATTTTATCTTCCAACGCCCTTAATCGCCAGCTCTATGCAAGCTCCTGCCAAATGAAATGGTGCCATAGTTCCCAAAGTGTTATTGCATTTAAAGTAATTGTTAAGTGCTGTTCATAGCAAGAACCAGATGACGTAATGTCTATTTCTGCTGTGAACGGCAAAAAATATTGTAATTTGTTTTTGTGTTTTAAACAGTTATATAGATAAAAAAATTTAAAAAAATGTTCACGAGTTTGTCAGAAAATCTTCAGTTGGTGCAAAAGATCCCAGGTTTTCGGTAATGTCTTGGTCGGTAAATTTTACTACTTACGACCCTCCATCCCCTAGTCTTGAAGGTCAAGCTACGCCATTGGACACAATAGCTCTTCTTTATGGCAGTTCAAAATTACCATCTCTGGGAATTGAAACTAATCTTAACAAAATTTGTTAGAAAAGGAAACTACATATCAGGGTCACATCTTAGGTAGCCTGCGTCACGGAAGTTTTTGGTCTGTGACGCAGGCTATATCTTATGAAGTCGCGTCAAGTCTAAAGCAAGTTCCACATGAAGTGATCTGAAATCTGACTGTGATTTGGCGTTAAATGTATCCAATAAAAATATCTGGGTTGGTACGAGAGAGAAACAAAGAGACAGAGAGCTATCATAATATTGTTGGTAGATGTACATTGCAACCTCTAAGTAAGATAATTACCCAAGGAGAAAAAAATTACAGATGCGTTAGTGAGCAATTAATTTATGTGTTATTCATAACGGCCAATGATTTGCTATAGGTCACTGAAATGGCCTGGCAAACACTAGGGCAAATCATTCACGAAAATGAACATAGACTGAACGTAAAGAAGGTTCATATATTCAGGCAATAATAATTTACCAAGACTACGTAATAATGTGAATTTACAGACGCAACATTGTTACTTCATAACATCCAGCAGCTGTATTGGTAATCTCTTAATTGATTTTATCCACACAACAGTTTCATGGTTTAAATGTATTCGTAAACAAGGTTGGGATCTTACAAGGGAAATGTTGAAGAAAACATTTCAATACATAAAGGAATTAAAAAGGGGGGAATTCTCAAACTCGCATACAAACATGCCTGCAAATTGAACGGCAGTAAACAGTATGATTATAGAGCAAGCATATAATACTGGAAAAACTTACTATAGGGTATATACAGAGACACGTGGGACCAGAATATTATCAGCAGTATATAGGTTTCTGCTTTAGAGGGGGATGGGGAGAACGTATACAAACCTTTGACAGAAAGAAAGAAATCTGGGGTACAATTATTTGCCAATTTGTTGTAGAATTCGGAATTGGCACGGGGTCCGCTAATCGTGAGAACCATTTTGATAAATTGTTGGTGATGCCACCATTAAGTAATACTTGCGACGACTAATACGATTTTCAGCTTGTAGTAACACTTTGTATAAGATTCGATAATCCGGGCATTTCGCATTAGTAAATAAAAACCACAAATATTTCGAGAGTTTATTTCTATTGGATTTCAACCCACCCACCTACTCTTTTTCACAGTATAGTAAAACCTTGATAAAGCCAACACATTTGAAGTAGATTTATTGTCCGTTAAAGACAGGATTCCATGATCTGGCGGTTGTTTACAAAGACTGCTATAAAGAATATATGTCCGTTTTTGACGATGCGTCCGCTCATAGAGGTTTTACTGCACCGATCATATTTTGGTGTTTTACATCTATCTTATTCGAAGGTAAAATGAAAAAAACAACGCTGTAACCAAATCTGTAAAAAAAACTAAAAAATACCCCTGATTCAAATATGAACACTACTATAAAATTTTCAATATACAACCATGATTTATAACGCAACCTTTTCGTGAGTAGAGGGGGGGGGGGCGCTTTGTGGTGCAGACCCTAAATGAAAATGAAGTTTTTTTCTTTGGTTGCTTTGAAAGCTAAGGCCCTAACTCAACCTGACGGACGCGGTCTGACTTCAGCTAAATACTTAAAGATGTTAAATAATCTTTTCATTTGTAATCAAAACCTAGCATGATATTGCCTGTTAAAAATTAAATAATTTTCTAATTTAGCCAACATTATTCGCATTTTTGTGCCTGATTCGTTTACTTTGAAGATAAATCTTCCTTCTGCTCTTTTTTCGGAGGAGATAATTCTCTTGTAGGGCTGGACACGTGACTTCCATCACTTCTGACGTCACTATGTTCTCTTTCAGTGTCGCTGAATAGCGGGTTGATGACCTTCATGTCCCCAGGCTGCGGAAAATGATACAGAAATAGAGAAGAAAGTTCACTGGAAAAATGAAAGGTACCTTACGTACTGTGGCTATGATTTTGTTTATAAAGTGCTGTACGAAGAAAATGCAATGACGTTTTCATAGGGACCATAAAATATATTTAATATAGGCATTTGGCCAAGATGGCTTCTTTCCTCATCTAAATAATAACGAAACATTAATAAGGTTACAGCCCCAACACTTTTTTACACAAAAATATCCATAAACTTTAGGAAAATATAATTCTCATTGCAAAACAGAAACGTGAATACAAGCACTTCAGTCGAAACTAAACTCAAGATGGTGTTTGATTTGGTGATAAAAAAAATAAGACTCGTACCGGTGCAAGTCCAGGGCATTCATAAACCGTGTTGTCACTTTCCTCTTCTGAACTGTCACTGTCATCAACAACGCTTGCTTTTTTATCGGTACCAGACCTGACAAGAAAAAGACATTTAAATGAAACAGCTCGAGAACAGGGCAATTTTATTTGATTCTGTGATCATTAAGTGATTCTGTGATCGTGATAGAACCATTACCTCTCACATGCATTGCAATCCACTGACAGCCTATTCCTGGCCCTAGGTCAACTTTAGGTCCTCATTCAGTCTAGCCGTATTGGCGAGTCCGAATATGGAGTGAAACCGGTGTACAGCCGACTGTGTGAAGTATCAATAATTATCTGTACTTTCTACAAGAATCACTAGCTATGTGGCTGACAATGTGATAAAAATCTCCTTGACAAAAGGCAAACAAAAGCAATTTCTAGAAAGCGACAAACAACATCATCTCGCGAGAAATCAAGGCAATGTATTATTGATTCAGGCCGGGACAAGTACACTCACTTCTCCATTGCAGCCAGTTGCTTCTTGGTGTGCATGTAATGAAATACTTCGGCACTTTTTGCTAATTTCTCATCATTTGTCTGGAAATGGCAGGAAAAAATAATGAATAACAAGTCACTAAGGCCTACTGTGTGTCTAAATAACAGCAAAATCAATACAAATTGCTGTACTTTTTCCAGATGCTTCATTTGAAAAATAGCAAAAAGAGACAACATGTTTCATGAAAAGCCTTTCATAACATTGAAGTAATCCAACAGCGTGTAGGGAGAAAAATGTCTTCTGTATAATGCCCAGCATCATGGTGGTTTATCAATTCACAATAAACTTACCAGTTCTGGCTTTCTGTTCTTCTTTTTTTTCTTCACATACTTTTTTGTATCTTCTTCCGGGACGTCTTCTTGCTCGTTTCGCAATCTGAATGAAAAGCAACAGAAGCTTGAAAACAAGAAGGAGTATTTTCTAAACAAACCGTGTTTGCTTGGCATGACAGTTTTGTTCTGTCGGGCGCACTCGAACGTGAATTACAACAGAAAAAGTCTTCAGGCAAAACACAATCACATCTCTGCTCGATAAAATTCTCTAATCAAAGAGTCGCTCAACCTGCTGTACAATGAACTGGCTAGTTCGAGTGTACTGTCAACACAAGAAACAGGTGGCTATGCAAGCAGGATTCAAAAGGTTTTGTCAGTTCTTCTGATTCTGTTAACGCAGCCGAGATTTTGTTGCAGCTTCCCACAGGATTTTAATGCAACAAGCTCTGGTTGCTAGTGATCGTAAAATCAAGGATCCACTGCATTTTGTTGTGTAAAAAACCGGATGGAATATTGCGCGGCGTTTCAACTTTTATTAGGTTGGTCGGCCAATAAAAGGTATTGACAAAATTGCACAGTAAATTCAGATACAAAGACAGATTTTTGAAGTCAAGGGACACAATAAACAGTTTCTTATTTTAGCTTCGACCATATGAAGCTGTGTCTCAAAGGTCGAGCTGGGACTCCTTATGAAACAGATGTCTTGCCAAACATTGTCATTTACTGAGACATCTTGAGCACCAGTAAATCGAGCTTTAAACTAGCCGTAATCTAGGGAACCACTAATCGCAATGCTGAAATTGTGTAGAGCTTTCCCTAGAAGGCAAACGCAATCAAACTGCTTCTGGTTCAGGTTTCAGTGGCAGTTGTTTCTTGGCAGTTGCCTGCAAACCCCCTGTTACAACGTGAAGATGTGAGAATGGTTCCGCGGTTAGGGTCGCAGACTACAGGCTCAAAGGTCTGGGGTTTGAGTTCCTGCTAGGACTAAACTTTCACTTAGAGTGGTGAGGGTCGCCAGCTTTCTGTAATTCCAGGCATAGGAATCACAAAGTGTGGTTACATCGAGTGGAAGGACCAGGACATTTATCAATAAGCAGATCTTTTCAGTGTCCTAAAAATACTTTTGGAAGCTGGGCAAAAAAAAAAATATCAAATCCTGTCACAAGATGTAGTGAATGCAGTATTCGGAGCGAATCCCCCACACAAAGGGTGCAACGGGGTTTTGTTAAAAAAAGCAATAGTTCATTTGTTCTTCCTTCTATTTTCGATCTCTTTGGTGACATAATAAAAATAACGAGTTTATAAGCATCCCTCCACAGTGTTCCCAGGTTTGTGTTTTGAAGAATCGGTCTTTGCGAAGTCGAGGGTAATAACATATATACCGTAATCGTTCGAATAAGGACCCGGGAGCTTATTTAATTTTTCTGCTTTTAAGGGGGGCGCTTATTCGAGATGGGCGCTTATTTGAGATGGGCGCTTATTCGAAAGGGGCGCTTATAAAATATTCCTTTAAAAAGGGGATTGAAAATCAGCTCTCCTTTTCAAATTATACACGTAAATACCCGATAAACAATTAATTGTTAGTACTCTACAAAATATCAAGATTGCTGGACGCCATTGATTGGAGAGAAACTCAATTGTAAACCAGACCCGAGAGATGAAGCGTTAACTTTTGACAAGTATGCTTTAGGTGTTTACAAAAGGACAGATGGTAACGATGCTCTAGTTGGACATGTACCGATTGAAATTTCACAACTTTTAAATTATTTTCTAACAACTAGAGATGATGAAGACTACTTGGAGGCATCAGTTCTCGGAAAAAGAAAAAAGAGAAATCGGCTTGGTCGTACCAGCCAAATACAAAGCAACAACCAAAGACAAACGATTTGCTTACATTATGCGAGAGAAGTTAGAGGAGAAGAAGATACTTAATATTGATATAGTGCATGGTGAAATTAAGAAGTTTCCTGATAAGAAAAACAAAAAAGAATAACAATTGTCAAAGAAAAAGTGTTATTCTTTCATTTTCAAGGTCTTCCCTTCTCTCCATGCGAGATATAGAATTTTTCAATCGATTTTTTCCGCGAATTTCGAAAATTCGAATAAGCGCCCACCCTAGAACAAGGGGGCGCTTATTTGAGAGGGGCGCTTATTTGAGAGGGGCGCTTATTCGGACGATTACAGTACTGTTTTATGTTTTTCTTTTTGATATTATTGCAATCCGATGAAAAAAGAGGGCCTTGAATCAGGCGAATCTCAAACATTGTTTAGTACAATAGTTAAAGGAACAGAAAATCGTGACAAACTTACCTGTACCAGCAGTATCCAGCTAAAATGAGTCCTGCTACACCAGCTACACTGCACGCAGCAACGACCACTAATAAAAAAAGAAGTTAATTACAAGGTTGGAAAATGGAAAAATTGTTATGTAATTGTACAATGATACAAAAAGGAAATAATGTTTGCAAAGTAAGTCATTCGATGTCTCAGCTAAACAGGGTGAAGAAAGAAATATAGAAAGAAAGGAAGATAGAAAGAAAGAAAAAAAGATAGATAGATAGATAGAAAGATAGAAAGAAGATAAGGAGCTTTTTCGAACGACGATAAGATACACAGGGTGACAAAGCAATCGCTTTTTGCATGTGACACTTAGCGAACCGGGCACTGATTGGTTTGGGGCTTGATACTTAACCTAACTAAGTAAAGGCATGTATGGAATTCATTGAACAAGCTCCAAAAATCTTCGTTTATCAAATTTAATAAGTAACACCCTCTACGAGGGCAATTTGTCGTTTTTGTCAACGTTTTTTGTTTCATTATTTCACAATGACTCTTAGAACTGCAAGAGTCAGACAGCATCGGGGAATAACCCTTGAAGGGACTATGTCAAGAAAAACAAGCATTATTTCTAAATAACCCTTCAGACTTGACATTTCTAAATCCTATCGACTGAAACACATTGAGCTGTAGTTGAACAAAAAGTACACTAGGATCGCAACATAATGAATTACGATGACAAAACATTCAAAATGACATCTTTCAAAATAGTAGCAATATTGATGAAGCCTGGACTCATTATTGCCGGCCTAGAAAAATAGTTCTTTCAACTTGTAAATAGAACACCCATATGGTTGACACCCTTATGAAATTCTTTACTGCCTTTATGACATCGAGAAAGCTTTGGTTTAGGCCATGATCAATTCTGCGCACGCCAATGTTGTTTCTGGTCTCCGGTTTTCTTTTTAAGAAAGGATTATGGAATGCCATTGAATTCCTTATTAGCACTTTTAAGTTGAAGTCAGTAGCTCAAACTGGCCTGGCTTTAGTTCTGAGAGACCAATTTATATTGGAAGAGAACGTCTGAGAGAGCATTGTCACACAATAAAAATACTTACTTCCGAAACTGAAAACGTTTGCCAAAAACTCGTCCAGTAACAGCAAAGTGATCCGAAATACATTGAAACTCTCCTTGTCATTCATTTCTTCAATAACAATTTCACCTGTTTGTCTTAGTTCAGAACAATTCTTATTTGCAATTCGTATGTCATTTTCTCAAGCAGCAGAACTCGACGCCCAATGGAAGATTAACAATATTTGTTATACAGTGCTCACAAAGCGAATCAACTTCATCAATTTGAAATTAAAGTACTTCTCAAAAGGCTACATGTGCAGGGATCTTTCCATTATATCATAGCTTCTGTTGACTGACAAATAGTAAATATTGCGATTACTTCAAATAACGAAGAATAGAGCCGAAAATCTGCGAAAAGAGCTCACAAAAGGATCCAAAAAGATTGAGCGCTCTGCCTTTAACAAAAGACTACCTGTTAACAATATTATGATTGAGAAAATCTTCAATGTTTCGTCGACATCATGTGTTGCTATGACAATGCCGCGCATGCTACAACTTTTCAGAAGTGCAAATTTTTATGCTCATCGAAGAATACCGGTTATTGCATGGAAACCATACCTTAGATTCCTTAGCTGGCGTTCACTGAAAACCCCAGCTACATAAAGGTTGACATTAAAGCCTTCATTTCAGAATACAGGGCATACCAGAAACATTTTATAAGCTTTCATTTCAGAAAGCAGGGCATACCAGAAACATTTCATATGCACACTGCTACTAGACTGACAGCCATTAAACCATCAAAGATCGCAAAAGCACAAGAAGATGTTGAGGTTTATACCGAATCATAGATCAACACAGAAACGGCGGTGCAGCGAGGGTTTTTGGGGGATGATAAGGGCTAGAAACGAGATCCCTCTGCCTTCAAGCCACAGTGCCGCTGATCAGAAATAAAGACGCTCAGAGGTTAATATTGCGTTGCTACATCTCTAGACAAAGATCATGGGCAGATGCGAAATCTGACAGATGTTATTCTGAGAAATTCTCGACTGGTGCATATGCAAACATAAAGCAGATGATGAAAACAGTCAACAGCAAAGCAAATTGAACAAGTCAACTTGACGCTTGCTTTCCACATGGAAAACATGCTAATAGCCTCAAAAAAGACGAATATTCGCTGTTTTCCAGTCTACTTGGTGCCAAAATTTTATAGTTAGTTAAAACCGCAAATGGAGCTATTCTAGGCTCACCGTAGATAAATTGCCAACAACGCGCATGAGCTGTTTGTCGCAGATGGTATTCAAATCTAAAATTGTTCCTGCTTATGTGACTACTGTAGATCAGAGTGTGGGCGCAAAACCAAATTAATTCCCAGTTACTGTCAACAGGTTGTATGTCGCTGCAACTTGATGAAGAGTTTAGATATATACTACATAGGAACTATATTATATAGGTAAAAGAATTCAGTTTCTCACATTAGGACCTGGATGTTGAGTTTTGCACCCCCAGCAATTTATTTGCTGTCCCTTATTTATTTAAATTACTAAATGAATAATTGGCAATGGAGTTATCATTTTGAAAAAGGAAAGACGGCCACTTTTTTGAATAGGGGAGGAAAAACAAGCAAAACAGAGGAATTGAAGACTAAAAGTAAAATTAGAGAACATAAGATAATCTTTTGGTGGTACAAAACTTGTAAATGGCTTTGAAAAAAGCAAACATTTAGTAAACTGAAGCTTTTTGTCTGACACTCTTCAGAGTTTAAAACGTCAGAACATAGATCGGAAACTCTACGCTAGGAAAGTTTTCTGATTGGCCTATTTCGATACACAACTGGGGATATAAATTTCCTAGCGTAGAGTTTTTGATCTATGTTCTGACGTTTTAAACTCTGAAGAGTGTCAGACCAAAAGTTTTAGTTTACTAGAACATAAGATATAAATTAAATAATAACTGATGCAGGGAATGAAATTAAGTGTCCTATTGGACTTTATCATAGATTATACACTTTATTTTACTTTTACAAACAGGTGATTTTCAAAGTCTTAATAATTTTCAAAGAGAGTTTTTTAGATCTATATAGAGCTTTGTATAAAGGTATAGGGGCCCAATGAATCTGTTGTTTACAACATACCATACAGCATTAAAAAAATGACCAATAGATCCCTTTTTAAGCTTTGGCTTGCTGTTTTTTATATTGGTTGCAATATATTGCGAAGGAGACAGAAAACCTCCAATTGGGTCCAGGGCTCCGGGACACATGGTGAGATGGTCTTACCATATTTGGCATTTCCGGCATCTCTTCGCATTATGCTTTCCCGTCGCCAGTATTGATTAGAGTTAGATGCACGAGGCATGGAGAGAGGTTCTCTCTCTTGAGTATAAATAATTACTTATAATCATCATATATAAATCTTCTTGTTAGAAAGCATTTGTCTCTCTGTGGTACGGACCTATGTCCCGCCCAAGTCACAACACAATATTAAGAATTAAAATTATGCTTGAGTCATTAGTTTTAAACTTCCATGTTATCTGTGGTATTAGTAAGAATTACATATACTAGGCTTGATTTTTGTTTTGTTATGATTTGCTCAAGAATGGCCATTTGAGGAGAGCCATAGCCCCCTGCTCCTTCCAAGCTCTCCTCACATGCTTAAGGGGACCTGGCTCAATCTAAACAATTCAGAAAAGTGAAATCATCTTGTGCTTGGAACCAGTTATTTGTTGTCTTTATTTCTGTTTATATATTCATATATACACCAAATTGTTCTTCTTTCAATCACAAAAGTTTACAAATAGAAACAATAACAGAAAAGGATGCTTTACTAAAATTTGAAGAAGCAACAAATAGAGACAAATGAAATTTAGGCTTATAATACACTCACCAATGAATAATGCTTTATCCAGCTTTTTTGTGTTCTTTTTGCTTGATATCTTTTGGGGTGGAGGTACAGGTGGTGGCTTAGTTGCTGAATTATTAACTGATGAGCTCTGTCCTGGGTCATCAGACTCTTCTCCTTTATTATCTACCATGTCGTTGTGTTTCCTGCTATCAGTGTAACTTAACGATTCACTAGCTTCATCTAAAGTTGCATGCACTTTTGTTGTTTTCTCAATTTCATCTTTTCTGTTTGCAGTATTTTCTTTCGCTTCATAATTTTCATCTTTCCTTGTTTCATCCTTGCTACTTTTTATATCTGTTCTCAGCGAATCTTTTTTATTTGCCTTTTTCTTTGATTTCACCTTCTTTTTCTTGCTTAAATTTATGTAATCCTTGCGCTAAAACAGAAATTCAAAACGTTTGTTAGAACACAAAGAACTAATTTTAAAAATGATTGGAATGGTGAATGATTTAGAATATAATTGTCAACATATTTATATTGAAATAAGAAAGCAGATTAAAATCTAAAAAAAATGAAAACACCTTTTTAATTGAAATTTTATCTTCTGCCGACACCCCTTGTGCATTTTTTTGTTTATCATTTGCTATATGATTTGGGCTATTTCTATCATTTATTTCTTGCTTCAATCTTTCAATTCTTTTAGAATTTCTTCTGCCCTTTGCTCTGTCTCGTCTGCCAAGTTCATCATTTTCCTCAGCATCTGAACTCCTTCTGCCATTGGAGTCTTCATCATCATAATCATCAGACTCATCATCGTCATCCTCTGGACCTAGATACCTTTCCTGGTTATAATGGAATGAATCTCTCAAGCGCAAGGCATCTTCATATGCTTGTTCTCTTGCTTTGATGTAATCAAGGTAGCTTGATGACTCCCTATCTCTGTTTGGCCAATCATCTGCAAAAACAAAATAAAAACATCTGGCAAAAATGACTTGAGTTTGGATTAAATCCAGTTAGCAAGAAGGTTATTAAAAATCGTCTATTAATTCAAATTCATGGATAGGCTAAATGATAGGCTTCCACTAAGAATAATAGGCTTCTTTACATAGCATGTTTACTTTGAAGTTGGCCCTGTGCCCATTGCAACTAGTTAAAAACTGCTTTTATGAATGTTTGCCTTGTGCCCATTGCCTATCCCTCAGCACCCGCCAAAAATTACAATTAAAAGGAATCTTAACATGAAACAAAATCAAACAACAAACATTTAAAGCGCAGGATGAATATCTAATAAATTCCATTTGAACAATTCTCTGGTTTTCCTCTCGGATTTATCAGATTTTTGTTTGTATGTATTTCAACAATTTTGGAACTACAGGTAACAATTTTGGTAAGATAAAGTGCTTATAAAGATAGTAAAATGATTAGGGTTTTTCACTTAAGTAGAACCTCTATATTCTATGCAAAGAAAGAAATTGCTAATGGATACTTGAATACATATATGACAAACAACAGACTGAAATTTATTATTGATAACTTGAAAGGAAAAATGAGATGTTTGGATGTCACAGCTGCCGTAATAAATGCTCTCCTACAAAAAATTGCAGAAAAATCTAGGATCCACCATGCTTTTTATTATATTAATTCTGAACATTAAATCTAAAAACAGAATCTATTTATCAAAATCTTATGCTCTTTCTAAGAGAACAACAAGACTGAATCTGTGACCCACAAATGTGAGCAGGTGATGAAGTGAACATCTGTCAAAAATTGATAATTTTCATTAATAATTGATGAAGATGAGAAACTATTAGTCCTAGAATCAGTTCCTTTACAGCCATATAATTCAACATCAAGTTATCAATATTTCAGAAAAATATGCTCTGTTCTTGAAATTTCAAGTTCTTGGAGAAATGTCTTGGTTTGACTTACAATATCTTTAAACCTGCAGATTTCCTATAAAAAATAACATGCAGTTTGTAATTTCAGCATGCTTTTGTGCAACAAAAATAAATGTGCCAAAAAGTTGACAAGCTGTTTTCATATCTTTTCTGGAAATTGCCCTATCCTTGATTAAGCAAAAGTCTTGAGGCTCACTTCAGTTCAGTATTACAACACAAAAGATAACCAACAAGCTGGTTCAGAATTGAGGATAGCCAGTCTAATTTGCTCATTGTGCATCAATGTAAATAATGTTGCTTGTCAGCAGCAAGCAAATAGATAAAAAGTATGTGCCAAACAACTATCTCTTTGGTTTGTACCAAGCAACTGGGGTGAGGATTTTTGTTACGTACTCCTGGAGAAAAACAACAAGCTTTTTCTTTCAAAAATTGAGAAACAATAAAGATAAAATGGGGAGCAAAGCTATAATCTAGGAGAATGTGTGCAGTATCCTGGAAATGCAGCTGCTTCGCCTGTGTGCAATAACCAAAGGTTTGTGGCAGATCACACTTAAATTGGCCGGCAGTTACAGGGATATTCCGAGAAATATTTCCAAACTACTTAGCATATCACATTCAGAGTCCCTATTGTGCAGGATGGTACATTTGGCCGTGTAACAAATCATTAAATCTTTGAAGGAATGCAGCACCGGGAGAAAAACAATCCTCAGCTGAAATCTTACAGGTCTGGAATAAAATCTAAACTTTCAACTATTTGCTTCCATTATAATAACCCAGAGTTTTTCAAAAACCAATAACTTGAATTCCACGTACGAAAACAATCTGATACCCATGGAAGCCTTGGGTCAACATATTCCATACTGATCACAAATCAAATTCCGGCGGAAGAGTCTAACTATAGCTAACAAGTCTTTCATTCCTTATACTTCGTTACTTTTAAATCATGAGAACGAAATAGCTCATGCAATCGATAAAAGACAAATAAATCAAAGCCACTGAGATCAAAAGACAGCATCGATGGGCGGCTAGGCCAGTATAACGAAGTGGGAACTCACCTTCGTTGAACGGAATACAGCCACTCAAAACACAAGACAATAATATTGTGAACACGAGCAACAATTTATCCATCCCAATGAAATATTGTCTTGGCCATAGAGAGCAATGCTAGCGATAAACTTAATGATTTTCCTCTTTACATATTAGCAGAGCAACTTGCAGTTTTGATGTGATAAAATAGTCATACCACGTGACCTTGTCAGTTGCATTGATTGGCTCTTCAAGGGAGCAGATGGTTCTTTGAGAAACAACAGCAAGTGAAAGAGGAAGAAGTTTCTCATAGTAACGAATACACCCATTCAATGTTCAAGGAAGGGATCGTGGGGTTTTCCGTACTCTGACAATCAATCTTGGCTGTGAAACCGATTGAGATAATTGAGCTATTGAATTCTGTCCTGATTACCTTGACATGTGTCGAATGCTTCTTGTCATCAAAGAACGATTCATATTCAGGCATATGGCTCAGAACAAGACAATGTAAAATAAATGTTAATCAAATTCTTCAATATAAAAACTTATATATTAGTTATTTCTAATCACCCAGTTTCCTGAAACATAATTTTGCTTTCTGGTTTTAAAGGGGAGTTTCTATCAGAATGGGGGTGACCCGAGGCTTCTGATAACCCACCACACATTCCGTGACACCACGTTGACACAAATGCCAGGATGCCTATTTCGCTGGCATCCTAGGCGTGCACCCATTTGCAATCCTGAATCAATAGTAATACGTCAAAATTAGTTCATTTGCAAGACAAATGGGCGGCTATCAAGCAAAATAGCTCATAAATTTTAGACATCGAGAAGAAGCACATGGGAGTCGTGTCTTTGTCGTGGAGCGATTTCAGACCGCAGGACCATCATCGCACTATAAACGTGCAATTAAAGTTTGGTAATGAGTTTAGACGAAAGTTCACCAGGAGAAAACTATTTTAGGCATACTTTTACAATCACTAACATTTAAAAGGCCCACGTTGTCTGCCCTATGCCAATTGGGTTCCATTTCACTTTGTGGCTAGCTCTTCTGTGTTCTTGCAATCTGATGCTGTTTTATTCTTTGTTTGATGTTGGTGTTGGTGGTATACTAATAAACAAAACCAACAAAAACAGTATAATCTTGTATATGTACAGATCTTTGGGGAAAGCAAGTATTTATGCCGAAGTTCTTAGTCTAAGTTAGATCAGGAAGATAAAAAAGGTTGACATTGAGGTGAAATGCTTGCCAAAATCAATAGGACCTGGGTGGAGCACTCAAGAAGTATCAGTCAATTATATTTCAAATTCACGCCTATAGAAATCCCCTCCTCCCCCAAGCAATGTAAGAAATGCACCTGAATTATCCTAGTTTCTAAACTAAAGTACAGGCTATTTTCGAGTAGTGTATTTCGGTATTGTTTCATAGTGTATTTCATTTAGAGCATAATCAAAATGCTGTTTGTTCCATGAATGTTGGGAGTGCATGATAAACAGCTGCAAGCTGTCATTTGTATTTTCATTGTATCGTTATTTAAGGTGCTTGCTAATTTAGTTTTTTCTAGACCCCTAATGGCATTGAAATTAAATACTATATTAGTTTTTAACGAGAAATAAGTTATCCCTACAATATATAAAGTTTGAGAAATCCTCAAATTATATGTGCGCAAAATGCACTGTGGTTGGTCTGCAGGTCTTCGAAAGAGGATTCGTGCCTGTTGTTAGCCTGCTTCGCAGACCATATTCTGAAGGAGAATTATTCTCCTTCAGAATATGGTCTGCGACGCAGGCTAGCCTGTTGTAAGCTATTCTTAGCGCCCTCCTGTATATCAGGTTTGTTCTGTTGCCACATCTATAACGACTATACATCCCAACATATGAGCAGATCAGTTGTTGAAGCAGATCTGTTGCAGTGAATCAATTCGCCTTCAGTACAGTCAGGCACCGCGGAGCGTTGAGAAAAGTGGGGGGTCTAAAAAAAGTGGAGGGGGGGCTAAAACCGTATAAAAAGAGGCTTTTCTGGTAGTTTGATACTTTTCTGGTAGTTTGATACTTTTAATATTTGGCACTTTTTGCAAAAAGTGGGGGCCTAAGGCCCCCTAGCCCCCCTGCTCCGCGGTGTCTGAGTACAGTTCAGTATAAAAAAACTCAAGCATAAAGAGTGACCTTCCATCAATACTCTCATCACAGACACTAGGGCCCAGATCTTTAAGATTAATACATAACTCAGCTTATCTGTTGTATTGCCTTTCTGAATAGTCAAGTAGTTCATGAAAAAGAAAGGCAAGTCAGTAACATGAAACATCCTAAAACAACCTAGAGGGATTTAAGTATTCAGTGGTGTAATTATGAATTTGAAATCCTTTATGTATGTGGGTTACCGGCAAAACGATAATGTCTATTTGAAAACCGGCGCTTTCTGAAAACTGCCTTCCTTAAAGAGAGGGGGAGATGCAAATGTCAATAACTTCATTGAAAAACTTTGCGACTGCCTCAAAATTAACATTAACTGTAAATCAATTTTTTTAAAATCTTAAGTGATTTTTTAATTTCTGGCAGGGCAATACATTCCCCAAAGGAAGCGTAGAAGCTACGCCCCTATCGAAGAAGATCCATAAAAACAAACAATTTCGGCTAAATTACCCAAAGTATCCTTGACCCAATTTTTTGTCAAAGCTTTTAAATCATAAGCCAGAAGAATGTCAACTCCGAGAATAGGAATCAGAATAGAAAACACAAATGTATATTTTAATTAGAATGTTTATATAAAACAAACAAAGTCAAAACGTTAATATGTCATAAAAATTTAACAGGTTAAGATAAGATTCTAAGAAAAGCTACCCAATACAAGCAGCTAGATAAAATTATATATTTATATATTTTCACATATGTTAACACTAAAAGCGCGTAATTACTAATCGGGGTTTTGCCTTCCAAACTGAAAGAGTAACTTGCTAGAAAATCGCCACGCGCACTAGAATCAAGACATCAAAATCACAGCAGTGAATCAATTCGCCTTCAGTACAGTTCAGTGTAAAAAAACCTAAGCATAAAGAGTGACCTTCAATCAATACTCTCATCATAGACAATCATCATACTCTCATCACAGACACTCATCATGTCTGTATTGCCTTTCTGAATAGTCACTGCTTTCTGGCCACATATTTTAATGGCCACAAAGTCGAGAAGCCTCAGTTAAGATGGCTTTAATTATGATTTTTCACCCTTCGTGAACGTAAGAATAATCCAGCTAATTAGCAACACTTGCAAAGCGATGAATTCTTTTGATAACAGATCTTTAGGAACACGAAAATCGATGCGAAAAAACACCATAGCATCTAGGATATTCAAAAATCAACTTACTACGTGTGCAACAATACACGAAGGACGAGGAATCGCCCAAAGCATTGATGTCAAGGTGACAAATATTTTTTTCATACACTTGGCTGTTTTTCCTTGCTGGTCATTAGGCTGAAAGTCTAGCATAGGAAGGAAAGTTGTCCTTTAAAACATTTAAGAAGATGTATACTTAATTGGACTTAAATACAGGTGGAATATTTTTAAGCAGCCATTTCGCAGTAATCTATAAACTGAGCCTCGTTTTTAGGTTTTAGAATATATTATACGGTTACGAGATTAGTACATCATGCGTTGATTTCTAAAATTACACTTTGCCATTGATAACAGTTTCTAATAAGTGTTTTCCAGCCATTAAATAGTTCTACAACAAAACAAAATTAAAAATCCGATAAAAAGACGTTAGCCAGCTTCAATAGCAGTGGGATTCTTTAGACATTTCCTTGGGAAAGCCTTGTAAATGGCCTCTACATGGTCGATTTCTTTTTTCAATGGGCCTAAATCCAACTCGTACTGTGTGATTGTGTTTAGCTGCGACTCGGAGGCCTTCTTTAGCTTTTCTACCTCAACATCCAATGTGCCCTGAATCACTCTACTAACACTTGCGAATCGTTTTTCCGCTGCTTCCAATTTCGCCAAATCGATGCTACCAAGATTCCCAAGATCAGCAATAAGTTTTTCCACATCATCTAATGCTTTCATTAGATCTCCTAGAGAAATTAAATGGCAATTTTAGATTCAAGCCCCACAGAAAGGATGAATATAATTTATGATGGACCAAAATCGGTTCCTCAGGACAAAACGGTTTCAAAAAATTTCAATTACTTTCTTGCAAAAGAGTGTCTAAGTGGTGATGTCACAGAATGCAAAATTTTTTATTTTTGTTCAAATTTTGCCATGTAGCTTTAATTGAGTATAAGAATCCCAAATGATAAAGAAATTGTGTAGGTCCAAAATTTTCCCTTGAGTAGGATATAGGCACCGACCCTTAAGGTTATTTTGTGTCCTCATTTCGAAGTCCCAAGTGATATCACCCCCTCTCATTCAGGACCAAGAATTGAAAACCTTTAAAAACATTATATATTTCGTGAATCTAATGCAAAATTTTTCCACTAGGTGTACAAAGCGAGGAATATATCTAAACTAACAGCAAATATATTGACCCTAAAACCTATTCACCGTAAAATGAATCCAGAAAATAAATCACCTTCGGCTTTTTTGGCATCGACCTGTGCTTGTTTTGCTTCATCCATTGCATTTTTCACAGCAACTGAATCGTTTTCAGCCATTTTTTTGTAGCTTGCCAAAAGGACGGCAGACGCATTCATATCTTTAATTGTCTCATCAACCTCCTTTTTCAGCTTTTCAAACTCATCAGAACTGTTCGTCGCTTTACCATTTATCGTTGCCAAGGTCTAAAAAGTCAGAATGAATTCAGTTTAAGAAGTCAAAAGATCTGTACTGAAAAGATCTAAAAAAATTTTAAGGAGATATGATAATTATTTGTAAGGAGTTCGTTTTCACCTTAGGACTCCATTGGTAACATTCTCAATAGACAAGCGGCACTGATTGGTCAACCTCAACAGTCATGTGCTCGTGTTTCTGATTGGCCTATTTCGTTCCACAACTGGGTATATATATATTTCCTAGCGTAGAGTTTTCGATCTATGTTCTGACGTTTTAAACTCTGAAGAGTGTCAGACGAAAAGCTTTAGTTTACTAAATGTTTGCTTTTTTCAAAGCCATTTACGAGATTTGTGTCTCGTACTATTTCTGCCACTTTTCAATCTATGGGTGTTGTATGAACATAAATGTATTATATAGGAACTGATACCTTTTCTGAAGAATTAAACTAATAGACACTACATAATCGGCAGAAAGTAGCTTTATATTTTCTCTAGGCCTTTAGCCCCTCTCCCCCCGAAAAAACAACAAATCTCTAAGTGTAAACCAAAAAGACACCACAGAAAAAATAATTAAAGGAAGTTCATAGATTCTCCAGGAAAACATGTCTTGCTTTTAAAACAGGATTTCTTAACAGAGGAGGGCAAGGAGCAAAGACTCTAGAAGTGAGATCAGATTCTATCGATATGCTTATTCGTTTAAAACAGCTCCAAAGGAAAGACATCAAAGTGGCTTTGTTTACACCCTGTAACTAATCCTACACAGTACGAAACTGTGTTGAGTTGATTAGTTGATTGATAGCCTAACGGTTTATCCAAATACGGATAGAAAAAAACCAATAGGAAAGCAGTTACATCTAATTGGTCTAGCTTTTAGCCAATCAGCAACAAACCCAATAAACTTTTACTTGGATGAGGCTTAATGGTTGTAAAATAGATGAGAGCCTACCTCTGTAGTACCATTGATGGTTTTCATGGCACCAGTCAAAACAGAGCGAGACTCATCCATCGCATTAGCGGCCATTTCAACTAGGCTTTGTCCACGGGTTCCAGAATCAATTGCAGACTTGATAAGTTCCTTTATGATTGGTATCAACTGCTTTCGATCGGTGAAATTCTTTTTTGATTTCTCGATCTCTTCGTTAAATCCCTGCGGTAATGATAAAATAAAAACGTAAGAAAATTAATGGCAATGGAAGTGCCATCTTTGTTGACCACAGGCGAGAAATAAAAACCTGTACAAATTGCATAAAGGTCCTCAAAAACATTAGCAATGCTCGCATATTAGCAAGAAATATATAAAACTAATATCAATATCTGCTGTATTTCATAGAAAGGAAGGCATCGAGGTGACAACATTTCATGTAACAACTAAAGGTGCAATGTTTTACAAAAAAATTGTCACAGGGAAAAAAGTAGTTCGCTTTTCAGTCGTTAAACTTGAGTAGAAAAACGAAATAATTTATTAAGTTTGAAAACAGTGAAAAATACCAACGCTATCTAAAACTTCCAATATTCGCTTCGCAACCAGGATAAATTGGGCCTAAAATAACATCAAGTATTCATCAAAATGGCCCCAAACATACCGTGAGCAATCGCAGTGTTTCTATTGCCTCTTTAGCGGTATTATCAGCATCTTTTTTGGCTTTTTTCGCTGTTTCGTATGCATTGGTTGCCTTCTCAAATGTCTTGTCTGCAACTGCATACTCCTTACGACCCGTTCTCATGAGCTCTCTCGCTTCCTTCTCATTTGCATGAAATTCATCCAGAAGAACTTTATTCTCCTGAAGTGCCATCATCGACTTGTTGGATATCTCCATCGCATGTGACGTCAGGTTTTTCACTTTTTCTGTGCAAAGAATGCAACTGACTCAAAATAACAGCAATTACCACTGCAAAACTGATCTCACACATAAAATCGTACATTGATTTTATTAATGTCTTTCTTACCAAATATGAATGCACACATTTTAAAGTAATATTTGAAAGATTGAAATGCAATTATGATGGGTCAGTCTGGGTTACAACTTCCACTATTTACAATATTTGTTCACAGAGTACAAGCCGCTAAATAAACTCAAACCTAGCAATCGTGATTAACGGGAGAAGAATTTTTCCTTGTAAATTTGGCTTCGATCTCAGTCAAAGATTCGGAGACATTGCAATCATAAAAAGCAACATCGTCTAAACACAATTTTTCTTTCATGGTCAAAAAATTTGGTGTTCCTTTGTACGATTTAATTTTACAAAAAAACTACGAAAATCCACAAAAGCCGGATTTTAAAATTTATCAACAACAATGACATGCATGCAAATTTAAAAAAATATCTGAAAAAACTACTCGATAAAAGCTGCCTCTTTCCAGTTTAATCCCAAACAAAAAGAAATAACGAGCTTTACCTCGAATCAGTGCGATCCCTGAATCGACAATTGGCTTGGTTGCTTCATCTAAGACCTTTTGAGCATCTTCCAGTGTTCTTTTAGTGACGTCCATGGCCACTTGGACTTTCTGTGATGTTTCATTAGCCAGCTTCATTGCCTCTTCGGCACTGGCAGTCATTTCTGACAAACTAGCAAACATACCTTCCTGTGTATGCCTTGCCTTCTTGCCCGTTTGGTAAGCAGTTTTTGACATATTGAGTGCCATGGTTGCAGTCATTTCGATTTTCCTTGACTGTTCCTCGTGCTGATCAGCTAGTTTTTTGGCCTAAAAGAAATTACTGCCAACTTAAATTCTCTTTGCAAAACATACCTCAAAAATTTAGATCATAATTGCTTCCAAAGACGCCATTTACACTGAAGCGCACATTTTTGACTCGTACAATAAAATGGAACTGTGTTCATTGAGTTTGCACTATCTGTCCTCTAACACTACTAAATCCGAACGGCTATTCACACAAAATCATTGCTGCTAGGAGCATAGTAAACGAACAATAACAATTTTTGTGCCTAGGAATAGAGGAATTCTCCTATCATCTATCGCATACGAAGAGCCGAATCAACAATAAATGGAATCGCAAAAAGTAAAGCAAATATCAGTTTAGATTCCAAATTACGTTTGGTGCTTAGAGCCATCCTGTCAAAACGGCACAATAAAAAGGGTTGGATAACAGTAATCTTAACTACAATCACTACCAAAATTACTTGGAACACCCGACACTTTGCGCTGTGCTTTTCTATTTTTCATTTGTTTTCTCGAATACAACTGCTTCCACCCCCCTTTCCTCCCAAAATAATGTTGAAAGTATAGAAAAATATCAAACAATCCACAAGAAAAAGCGTACTCCATAACCCCTTTCTTTTTTCTATAGTGAATCAACATTGTTCCTAAGGGGAGAGGGGGTGGCTGAATTTGCCATAGAAAACTGACGTTAGTGTTCCAAGACTTTTGGCAGTGATTGTATTTCGATATTCAATCTAGAGGAAATTGTGACGCACCTCTGCTGCAATGTTCTTCATCCTTTTCGCCAGATCTGAAATATCCTTTGCCAACTTCCTCGCTTCGTTATAGGCCCTTTTACCATTGACATCTAAGTCGTACTTGGCTCCATCAAGCAGCTTCTTTATTTGTTCTATCATGTCCTCAGCGTCCCCTATATCCATTTTTGCCATTATCGAACTGTTGAAAGCCATGTTTAGGGCAGCTTCCAGTTTTCGTAGATTTCTTTTCAAACCATTGAAATCGTCCATTAGCTTCTGAAAAAAAGTCTTCAAGTCTTTTTCTTCAAGTTGAAGTTCCTTGATTTTGTTTGAAATTTCGTTTGCCTCCGACTCAATTCTTCCTAATGCAACTGAAAAGTTTTTGTTTTTGATCGTAAAGTTCTGCGGCAATTTTGCTTCTCCTACTGAAGCCTTTAATCGTATTAGCTTTTGCCTCAGTTCATGGACCTTTCTTTGCACAAGGAAGTAACACTGTGGACAGGCTAGAAAAATTAGTGTAAATTTTTAGTTTCTGAAAAAAACGCACAAGGCACTCATTTCAATATAGTCAGACAAAAATTGAAAATTCAATCTTTCACACAGGTGATGATAACCAACGATACAAGTTAACGATCAATGTAAGTTAATTGTACCAGGAAAATTTAATTAAAATAATTAACGACGTTTCGAGCATAGCCCGTTATCAAGGAATACAACGATACAAGTTGTTCATGAATCACTTGAGTAATCAAACAAATCATTTTTGCAATCACGCGAATCACCCTAATCATTTGGCTTTATCGAAAATTTTAGATCATATTCCGTTTACTTACATATGCATCCAACAGACAAATTGTATTTATTTTCTGGACACTGATCGCATTTGACACCAAGCACTCCTGGTCTGCAATAGCAAACACCAAGGTCTGTGCAGTTCTCATTCACTGAACCAAACTTGTTGCAGTTGCAAGCTACGAGATAAAAGCATACAACTTTAGGGAGACAAATCAGACATAGTGTGAAGTAAAGAAAGCCACTGACACCTCTAACAGTCGGCTGTAGACCGGTTTCGCCCCATGTCAGGGCTCATCAGTACAGCTAGACTGAATGGTGACCTAAAGCCGACCTAGGGCTAGCAATTAGGCTGTCAGTGGCAATGCATGTGGGAGGTAGTGTAAAAAGGAAAAGAAGTATGCATGAGTCTTAGAAACTAAACATAGTTGGCTATAGCAGGCTGTGTTACAAAGAAGTAAGCAATGAAAAGTTATGACTTAGGTTAAGGTTACAAACAAACCTGTGCAACCAGCCTTTGTGAAGCTGTAGTGTCCCGGAGCACATTGGTTGCACTGCCTCCCAGCAACGCCTTCTTTACAGTTACACTGACCACTATCCAAACTGCAAAAGTCGTCAACTGATCCCACTGGATTGCATTTGCATTTAATGCACCCTTTCCCAGCAGCTACGTTCCAGTATTTGGGTGGGCACTGACTACAGTTCTTTCCAATCACATTGTCACGACATTGACACTGTCCGTTTTTGTCACATGGAAGCAGGTCCTTCGTAGGGACAAGGCCTGGAGGCCAAACAGTTCCATTCACAAAACAGTTGCAAGCTGTTGATCAAAAACATTGAATTAGAAAATTGATCGCCTCAACCCTTCCATAAAAATGTAACACGCGATTCTCCAAAGGTTATTTCTACAAAAACAAAGTATTTTGCTATAAAATTCGGCCAATATATTTTCCGAAAATTTTAAGACTTTAAAATCTGTAAATAATTACAGAATTGATGTAGGGACAAGTAACCATTTTCTGGCTCTGTTCTTACGTTTGCACTGCCCTTTGGGCAAAGCTAAAGCATCCCCATAGTATCCTGTCTTGCACATCTCACACTTGCCCATTGGCCCATTCTTTGTATTGTAGATACATTTCAAGCACTCTCCAGTGGTCCTGTCACAGTTTCCAAGAGCATTCTTGTCAATATTTCCACTGCAGTTGCATGGCTTACATCTTGGAATTATAAGAAAAAAAGGAAGTTAAACGAATCTGTAAACATTTTCAAAAGTGCATTTCCAGTGAGTGATATAAAAACAATACTAAGCATATTGTGAAAGGATCAAAACATACAAAATTACCTAATATAACAAAAGAGACATGCAAACATAAGGAACCGTCAAATAAATATATATAATAGATAAGTAATAAACATGAAATAATAGGCTAGAACTGTTTCCCATATAGCACCCTTTCAAATAACGGCGAAAACATTATATTTTCTAAATTTTATACACCCGACTTTTATTTCTAAAGTTTATACACCCGACTTTTATATCTTCGTGAAGAGGTGTGACCGTGAAAAGTCGAAAATATTCTGTTATGATTTTATGCGCCAGACTTTTATATCTTTGTTAAAAGGTGTGACCTAGGCCTAAATACTGTAGTCACTTCGAACAAGATCTTTTAAAAATAAACTCACTCTGCTACTGCATTACCCATAGCAAAGAAAAATGAAACAATATCATCTGATAGACTTGTTGGCTCTCTAACGGCAGACCTCTACCAACACAGACCGTTACTGATTTGCGGGCCTTACTATGCAATTTAACCCGAACCTAAGTTACATTAATTGTTTGTGCATCTTTTCCATTCAAATTAGCCACTAAACCAACCGAAAACGTATTTTTTCAATAGAACTATATCTTACTTACCCTGTTTTTGGGCCAACCTTCCCTTCAGGGTCGCCAAAGAAGCCATCTTTGCATCTTTCGCAGCGATCGCCTTCGTGGCCTTCCGGACAGTCTGTGCAATGCACTCGTCCTGCCAAGTATATGCACTGACTCCCGAAGACACAAGGACACGGCTTGCAGTCATCCTTTTGACCGTTTGTTGCGTATCCATAGAAACCAGGCTTGCATTTCTCACAATTCTTGCCAGTTGTGTTATCTTGGCACTTGCACTCACCAGTTTCCGGGTGACATTCTTTGGCGTGATTGTTGCAGTTGCACAGCACGCACCTGTATAAAAATATCAACGATGCATGAGAATAACTCGATGGAATACAAAAAAATTGAATAGAAAGAGATAGACACATAAACTAGCGGTGCTTATTCTGCACAAATTTTATTTATCTACATGTTTTCCCATGCATTACCGCAAGTTAAGCATGCACATCACATGTGTTTTAGAAGTGACAACCGAGATTAAAATGCCGATATGGAAGCATGGTGGTTGCCTTAATGGGCTGATAGCTGAGAAGTTTTCGCAACGACATTTTCACTTGGTAGTTGTGACGTAGACACGGGTTTGCTTATTTGTACATGATTATAGAGCAGCAAAGTGATGATGTCACAAAAATATATATTTTAGAATTTAGAATTGAGCATATAGCCTAAAGAGGCAAAAAAACCTCCAACTGTGCCCGCATTGAGTACATTCACCCCCCCCCCCCCCCATAATCATCAAACCACTGTGATTAGATCTATCTATCTAAGTACCATGTCCCTTGTGGACGTAGGCGACCATGGATTAGATACCCTGGTTCTAAAACTCATGAAAACCGAGCCAAAATAACAGTAATCCTCTAGCAAACTTCAAATGTTCGACTGGCAATACCTCAGGAAATCTGTAGCAGATTCAACTGATTTGCACTTTTAGATGCATTTTATCGTGTTTTTCTGCTCATGTGGTCAAAATCAAAATTCTAAAAAAATATTTTTATGACGTCATAATTTATCCCATCAATCGGTACAGGAGATTGAACAAGATTTGCGATGAACAAGATTTAAATGATTGTGGAAGAAACAGAATCTGAGTTAAAAGCTAGCGAACATCGAATAATAAACAAGTAACAACACAGCCCCAATCGCGTTGGGTGGAAAACACAACTATTTGTAAGAATATGTTTGCTGTTAGAAAGCAGGGAATGGCTTGCGTTCTGGAAGTTCTATAATACTTGAAGTAATGTGGGCAGATGACCTTTTGAAGATAACATACTATTTTCCTCTAAGATGTAAATTTAGGCTGTTCCTCGAACGCCCAACTGAGGTTGGAAAGTTACAGCCACCCGTAACTATACGCTCTTTCTTTATAAGAGCACATTCAACAAGAACAACGAAGCGCGATTCGCAAAAAAGAATAAAAGCAGGGCGAGATCATGCCGAGACTCAGAAAAAATATTGAAGAAAAGAAGCAATGAAAATTTACTCTCAATTTAGCAAAACGGATCAGATTTTTTCAGGTTATCGGCCTTCCTAAGAAAAATGCTGAAACTGTTATTTATAGGTCTTAGAAATGTTAGATAGTATGCAGTATTGGAAAATCCAATGTTGGTATATGAACTGCAATAAGAACTGCATTAAGAACACTCGAGCTTTGGCTGCCGGTTCGTATAATAACAGAATGTAACGACCAGAACGTCAACACTAAACACAGCGAGCATTAGTGATTTGACAAAAGATCCGGTTATAGTGTTCGCAGAGAAAAAACCCATCTCCTTGGCTTCAGGGCCAGCAGATGGAAAACAAAGCATAGAGCCTTGGGATGTTTGAAGACCTATTTATATTGAAAATTAAACAAAAGCGGTCCTTGATAGACAGTTTGAAGGTAGCCATTCATTCTCATCGCATGTTCCACTGAAATTGCTACTAAAACAATTAAAAACGACTTGTTTTTCCTGAATTAAGGAAATCTCAGAATGTTCAAATGTTCTTACAAAAATCTCTAAACGATGCCGCCTTTGTGTTGCAGACTTTTCGCAAAGCAACGGTCACTGTCGTCTGTCAATTATATTCTGAGCGTCGGTAGGAACCGATTTCATTGCTTTACGGAAGTGATTTTGCTAAATAAGATCAATGGCTTTGGGGGGGCAAACACCAAATTGAAGTCTGTTAATTTGCATCTTTGCTTCACGCTAAACTGGCCAAGCCACTGCGTACGCCTAAGCTGAATTGAACATCAAACGGACGCATAAGCTTGTAAATCAGACAAGAAGCGAGCCACTCAATGTCGAATAAATCATTTAGAAAGGTTTGAATTTTGCCAGCAGAGTTGCATCGTTAATCTAAACAATAGACGAAGCACAAAGAAAAACAAATACAGCTTAAATTAAAAACCCTTTGGCTACTCTCCTGAGCTGCAATTGTTGATAAAAGTGTCGGACCTGTAGCATCGATTCAAGTGGCCATATCGGCCATGCCCCCCCCCCCCCCCCGTTAAACAATGTCCGTTTTTACGTGTCTAATATGACATTTACCTCAACAGTCAGCGCTTCTTCTATAGAAAAGGTGGCGGAGGTCGTAGTGTTGGAGACAACAAATACAAAATCAAAGCACCATTGCTGGTGCTCCAAGAAACATTGGCATGGACTGCTACCTAAACTGTGAAATGCGCATATACTCACTTGCCATATTTCCCGTCCTTGCTGCTTTCCCTGGTGTACCCACTGTCACATTTCTCACACTGGACACCAGTGTAGCCCTCCTTGCATTTGCAAATTTCTTCCCAATTGACTTGTTCCAAAGAGTTAATCGATGCTTGTGTAGTTGTATCCATGCCGATGCTTCTAATTACACCAGTTGCTCTGCCAAAAGTCATTCTAATCTTGATTGCAGTCAATCTGTTCAGCAGCTTTTGGAACTCGAATGGGCTCATACTTTTAGGTTCTTTTAGAGTAAAAGTGAAGGACTCAAATCGTGTTTGTGGCTCACCGTTACTCCCAACATTTATTGGGTACTCTGCTTTTAGACCGGCTCCTTCCAGAATAAAATCCTTTTGCGTGTTATTCCAACCCCTTTGGACTTCAGTTACACCAAATAGAAAGGAGAAGTTTCTTCCATAACTGCTAAGGCGATCACCAAGATACCTCTTGGGAGCAACGAGGTACAGGACTTCTCCAGTAGCTGGCGCATTCACGCGTACGTATTTGCCGCGGGTATCGAGCCCAGCACTCGACTGATAATCGACTCCTAGATAAACAATCAAGATTATTTGAACACGTTTTCCTGGAAGGGCAACCATTGCATTCATCAAAACGATTAAAACCAATGCAGCTAATTTCAATGGTGTCTATCAAAGGTGACATTAGAAGAACGATGTTCACTAGCGGGGATTCTGAACAATTTTTTGGCGATGCAGAGTTTTGAAAGAAGCAAACATTTCGCAGCATACCAAAAGCTTCTTCGTCTGACACTCCACAGAGTATAAAACGTCAGAAAAAGGGTTCGAAACAACATTAAAAGGGACCCTGGGGTCCGGTAACATTAAGAATAAAAAAAAATTCCCAAGAAAATCTATAACGAAAATCAACTGCTTTGTCTGGATAACTAGAGGATAAAACTAACTTTTGAAACAAGTTAGTTCTGATAGTTCTGAAACTAAGTTCTGATTACATAATTTTTCACATTTACGTTGCTCCAGCTTATAATATGAGTTAACTTCTCAGTTAAAGCACTATTGGCAATTAAAGTAATAAACTTAAAGCCCCCTTAGCAATAACATGCTCCAACAAACGCTAAATAACAAATTAGTCACCAGCATATGTTTCCACTCTCCAGCCCTCAAGACCATTCTCGAAATCACTCATGATGACAGCCTTTTGGTACCCTGGCCTCGCCTGACAAGAGATTCCATGTCCGTAGCAAAAGCACGGCTTGCACCCATCCAGGTTCTTAGCATCCAAATCAAAGTGGCCTGCTTTACACTGATCACATTTCTGTCCAACAACATTCTTTTTGCATTTGCACTTTCCTGTCGCATCACAATTTTCGCTTAAGCTTCCCTGTTTGGAACATTTGCACGGCCTAACAAAAAGATGTATATAGATCAAAACAAAGAATCTAATTCAGAGCAAAAGTAAGCAATTAACTTTTCTTAGCGGCTACAATAGAAACCTGAACGGTGTTGGAGGGCCAAACTAATGACAACCTTATTCTGCACAATATTCATTTTCTCAAATGTAAAAAGCAATAAATTATAACATACTTCAGAGATTGAAAAGATATAGACATTACATGATTATGTTTATAAATGGATGATATTATGTTGTAGGTCGCGTGAGAAACTACCCCAACAAAAATTCACACATACACGCAGACCGGACAAGAACGTCTAAATTGCGCCCCCGGGCCGTAAGGTGTCCCAGTCTGGCCTCAATGGTCCTTTAACTGGTTATTGACACGACACAATCATCCGAATCAAAATAAGACAAGTAAACACGTACTTGCATCCAGCGTTCGAGAAACCGAAATATCCTGGTCGGCACGTATCACACTTTTTCCCGAAAACCCCCGGCTTACAGGCACATTGTCCATCAGAATTACACTGAGCACGCTTGGAGCCGACGGGGTCACAGTTGCATGGTTTGCATGCCTCGTTTGTAAACTTTCTGTAGTGGTATAGTTTGCACTTTTCACAGTTGACTCCATCAGTGTTGTTGTTGCAATTAATACACCTCCCCCCACGGCCAGTTGATTTGTACAAATCCAAGTCAAATACACAAGACTGTGCCAAGCCATTGCAATTGCAAGCTAAAATAAATCAATTCATTCCATTGACTATCATGAAACACATTGACTAACGAACAAATGATACAAATTAACGACTTTATAACAAAATTGAATTAGCTTTTCTGCATAAATATTGGTTCTAGCTACGGTGATAAAGTGCTTGTTAGAAAAGATGCACCTATACTTAACTTAAATAATGACAAGAATTCCGATTGCAAATCCACACATGGAAAGATGGAATGATCAACAACCTAGTTTTGAAGCACCCAATAGAGTCTTCTTTAATCTTACAATTCTGTAACCAGAGACCATTCGGACCACATTCCCTAGACTTTGGCCATTGAACGCATTGAACAAACACATTCTTAAAGAAACCAAAATTCCTTCTACAGGACAGCTGCAACGAGTTATTCGTGACCTTTAATACGCATCAAATTTACTGTTAATACAGAATGGTGCACAGTGGTTGGGTCTTTCGTGATAGGTGGCATGTGTTACCATTAGCGCAGCCATTACTAACATGGGATACATGATATGGGATATACTAGGAAGTCTGCTCCAGCCCTAAACTGAAGTCGCGATTTTATGTCATGCTTTATACAAGGTAAATTTGAATTTTGCCGAAACTTTTCCTAGAATAACCCTCAAACTTCAGAAAGACGTTTTAGTTATTTGCCGGATGAGTGAACATGCTTCAAACTGTTTATCGTTAGGCTTTAAAGGAAGCACAAAAAGCACTCACGTGAGCATGGATTAGCCGAGTATCGCGTTGCTCTCTTCCAAGGAGTATCATTGTACAGAGGAAGGCACTTCTCGCAATCATCACCGTCAGTATTATGGTCGCATTTGCATTTGAGCCTTGTCTTTTCCTTTCCTAGATGTAAACATTCGGATGCATGGCCATTGCACTTGCATCGACCACCAACCACCAGGTTGGAAATTGCGAAGTAGTAACTGCGCAGCACATCGGGGTCTCCGAATACTTCGTCTCCGAAAGTATTCAGTCTGTCTAAGTCGATTCGCAAGGAGGCAACGGTGACCCATTCCTAAAAGGCGTTTTCGTCAATGAAATTTTAAGTGAAGTTTAGAAATATAATAAGAGCAGCACTTTAAGTTGATTTAGAAAATTAGCACCGCGGCACTGGATCGAATAATTACGGTACATGGGGGGAGAAGGGATGCATGCATCATCTACGCTCCTGGATCTACCTCTTCGTCAGGGAGCGTATAGGCTGCACGCGGGTTGCACGCAGGCTTACAAAATTATAAACCCAGGGAGCTTTTCGAAAGGCGTTAGTAAAAATGTTACCAGAAGAACATTATCAATACACGAGCAAAGTGCAGTAAAGATAACCTTTGTCGCATATTCAAGATTGTTATCATATTTACCAAACTTCTAACAGTGTAGGTTGTTCGAGCTAGCTTTTAGGCCTAGATGCCATTTAATGGCTTAAGCAGTTTTCCCTCGTTACGGAATGAAGTTATTCTTCTTACTGAGGCACTTAATCTATAAAAGATAAACAATGTGATATTGTTATAGAAAAATTCCAAGGCTGGTTGCGCCTTCATATCATTGCCGCCAGATTAAATAAAATAGGTTAGTTGGACAATCCTTTGGACATTGATTGAACCTGTCATCTTTCTCTTACTGAAGGAAGCGGCAAAAATGGAATTCTCTTTAGTGATTTTAGAGATTACGTTGAGTAAATCTCGGCCAAAAAGGAATGGATTTAATATGCTTCGCAAAAACGCAATCATAGATTTCTCCGCAATTTTGACAATTAATCTCTGACTGTATTAGCTGATCACGACATCTCATACGTAAGGGCGACCGAAGATGGACACTAACAACCTCTCAACATACTATTTTATGATCTGGGGTTTGACATAGCGGCTACTCTCCAAATAACGGAAGTATAAACAAACCCTTTTAATCATCGTATGTTTTGTAGTGCTATGTGTACACTAAGTACCAGAAAATACTAATCCCACTTTTATATTTAAGACTATTAACGAGAATGTTTTAACTTGAACCAGAAGAAATATATAGAGCAAACATTGGCACTGGAAAGAAGAATCATATTCATTTTTATTTTCTTTGGCTACGGAAATGCAAAGTAAGAAAGCCCTCCTCCCTGGTAGTGCAATCCCCACAGATATGTGTAAACAAACGTGGAAGATCTCGCACATTACCCGCGGGATGACCTTATCCTCATCACGATCATCCCTTTCCACGCCGTCACGCCGTGTCCAGCGGCTTTACAACGCTAAGGCTGGCCTCGCAGTTTCAAAATTTTACAAAACCTTCCACGTCCAATTATATTATTTGCCAAAATAAGTTGGAGCTTGAATGCTTTAATCAATCACGCGTCAAAAGGAAATGATTATCAAAAAAGGAAATCTCACATTGGTTTGCCGCACCCTTCCGTGTAGGACTGATCCTTTCTCACAAACAAACCAAGCGAGGATATTACTCAACCCTTCCTGGTATCGACCAACTGTTTATTGAAACTTAGCACTTTTTGGCCTAACTAAAGGCGCTTTGGATGGTTTTGTACCTCTTTCTTTAAAAACAAGTATTTAAGCAGGAAAAATTGCACATCTACCGACTTAAAAGTAATATCGAGTTTTGGAATCTATCTTGTCGAATGTAAACAGCTTTGTTTTTTCAAAGCAAAGTTTTCATCATTTTATATTCCTATTTGATTATCTAATCATAATCTGAAAAATAAATCCTATCCAATGCAAGCTGTCCTGAGGGAGGAAAAGAAAGATTCCTTAAAAATATTTTGCCAGTAAGAGATGGGAAGGTGATTTTTTAATGGTTTGTCTATTGCTGCCTGTTTTCTTCTTCACTCGTTAAGACTAACTGAGGGACACATCACTCTAGAAAATCTCGCACAATTTTGCCAAAAATCATTTTGTATTCGAGAGAAATACATGAAAACTATTTAAATCAAATTTAGTAAAAACATTCGTGAGAATGAGTCTTATAATATTCAAATTTAAGAAATTTAGAGCCTCAATAGAATTATAAAATTTATTCTATCAAAAATGTGTGTTGTAAGATTGTGGAGCTTTCCAGATTCTGAAGTGGATGTAAGTCCTTCTTTGTCATTTCAAAATGTAACAGCATCAAAATTTAGTTTTCTAATCCGATTATGGAATTACACTTTTCTTATGATAGCACGGAAAAACAGGAACGTGGTAATTTTCGCCCCACACTCCTCATACTTATAAGTTGAATACAAAAAATTTTAAGTAAGCAAAAGTCTATATCCAGTCGAAAGTAATGGAAAAATTTACACTACTTTTTTTTATTGAAAACCAAGTTAACAAAAACAGGTAAATTTTATAGTCTTCTAAAATTCAAATTAGAAGAATATTTGAATATATATGAAAAATTTCTGAAAATCACATAGCTTCTAGAAAAAAAATTGTCAGAATTAGCAAAAAACTCAGATGCAGTGACAATGTTTAATATATCGCCGTATAAATCGCCGTAAGGTAATTGAAGGGTAATACGTCAGTAGAAAGAGAATAATGTAGTATACACCCCCGTCGCTGGGATTTCACATGTGGGTTAAGGAAGGTCATGGCGCCATTTTACAAGCCGACAACCAATTTACTCCTGCAAAGTGCAACCTTTCCCAAGGTCGGTTTCAACAGGGGGTCAGGAACTTGGAAACATCACTCCAACAGAGCTCAGAAAGGTGTTCAAGGGGGTACACTATTGAACATTTCTGGTTTGTTAACTCGTTCTCTAATATGGCGTGACAGGTAAGGTAATTGAAAAGGACTGTAGAAACAAATATGCAGAAAGGATCTAAATTAAAATTTAAGCGAAAATTTTACCTGTAGAACAGGGCTGCTATCAAAACCATAGCGTTCAGGCCGTTCTTCAAGGGTTGAAAACGCCACAGTTCCCCCACTGAGGGGTGAGATTCCACTGTACTTTTCTGAACACAAGGCAACCTTTTGGTTTCTTCTTGTTACAACTTGATCAGGGGAAACTCTATAGGTTTTGATACAGGATTGTGAATAATACTGAAACGGTATCCATTTGTCATCTTTGGTAGTACTGCTCCTCTTGTAAATGGCAAAAGATTGAGGTCTAGGCGAGTGAAAAGTCATCCGTACGTATGTTATATCAAAAGTTTTGCCCAGGTCTAGAATAATCCTAACAGGGTACTTGTTATCGAAAAGTGTATCACTTTGCCACCAGGTGACCATTTCTTTAACATTGTCATTTATATATCGAGCTGGATGTTCGAGAGTTTTGTTACGACTATCGCAGCTCTCACAGGCCCTCTGAAGTCCAATGCGACCACTTTGAACACAATAATGACTGGCCTTTTTCACCCCACAAGTATTGTTCGCATAAATGTCTTTCTCAAACGCTGCATTCACGAATTCTGGCATGCACCGTGAGGGTCTTCCATCGTCTTGATAGCATTTCTTTGCTGTGCCAAACTGAGTTGTGCCATCCTGGGCCAAAGTCTTACCTAAAACAACGACAAATAAAACTACTGCAATGTGGCATGCTTGGTCCATCTTGGCAAAGTACATAAGGCACTCGTCCTAAAGCCGGCGCAGATGAAAAAACTTCAGGACGTAGGAACAAAATGTGTTTTGATGACTCCCATTCAACCTGACTTCATCTTACGCTCGAAAGAGAACTGGCCTTCAAGTTTCGGCTGCCAAATTTCCACAATCTCCCCGTCTCATTGGTTTTTACTATCACGATGATTTTAAACAGTGAAACCTCACCAATCGTCTCTATTGTCCTACTAAACCGCTATTGTTTGCGCTGCCAAAGATTCCGGCGAGCGGAAGTGAAGCGAGGAGAACATAGGAAGCCTGACCACTGATAAAATAATTGAAATTCTGCGGAAAGAGATTTGTAAATTTCCAGCCCGATTATGATTCGAGGAACAACGCCCTTTGACACAGGTTTTCCAGCGATCAAGAGATAAACTAGGCCTTTTCAGAATTGAGTTCAAACGCTGTTCGATTTTAGATTTCGAACTTGGCTTAGCCAATTTTCATAAGGTTCAAATAATTTCCAAAGGCGTCAAAAAATATGATCAGTTAAAACAATAGATGCTGTGATTTGTTCGGGCGTTTCCTGTTGGTTGTTCTGCGGAGGATATCACGGAGGAAGACTGGCCGATGCGCTAGGGAGAAAGAAAGCTGTTATGCGGAGACTTTCAAAAAACTGACAGTTTCTTTAAAAAACTGGCCCGTCCTCAGGCTTAGAAATATATCCATTGCTCCGTCCATGATATGTAAAGAATTGCAGTGATCCAGGGACTCCGTTACAATTTAGGAGTGGGAGGGCCGATGGCAAATTTCAGGCCTGTAGCAAAATATTTTGCAAAAAACTCTTTTGTTCTGCAAGAGAGATGCTCCTAGCCTACACCGTAGGGGGTCTATCATCAGAAGCTTCAGAAAACTCATTCACAGCCATTTGATTTGATGTCCGATCTGATATAGGGATCCTCAGGGCCTTTTCTACTATCCCCACGCACACCCGTCCCCCATATCGCCCCCTGTCTCGATTTGATTTTACCATATTGATATTGAGGCTGTGATGTTTTGGAGGGATGGCTAAAAAACATGCGGCCTTCAAAACATCAAAAGTAGTGTGAATGTCATCGACCAATGTTTTGTCAAATGGGGAAGCATCTAATCCGCAGCAGTTGTGGTGAGTATAGTTGAAGCTTGAAAACCTAGTCGAATCTGCCACCTAGAAAACCATGCCCCAGTTGAATCCAAACTGTTTCCTGCACTTAATAAATTGGTAGGCCTTGTCGTCAAAGACGTCTGTACTCAAAAGTCAGCGACAACGGCTGTTAAATTATGATCAATAAAAACACAATGCTCGATATCTCAAGCAGACAAAAACTTAAAAAACCATACTCAAAATGTGTGTAATGAATAATCTAGCAATAAAAAATTGAAATTTGACTGAATGTGGAATGAGATTCTTTACATGGTTTAATATTTTTTTTCATTCATATTTCTTTATTAGCCAGGATCTTCGGGTGGCAGTCAGTATCATCACAATTACTTTTAAAGAGGTTTAAAGGATCCAGTTCAGCATTTGGACCTAACACCAAGTCAAAGGATGAGAAACTGGAAGATGCAGTGCCCAGTTATCGAAACAATAATCAGAGTATGTGGATGGATTTTTCATTCATTTATAAATTAGAAGTGGTTTTTTCCTCTGAAATTGTTCTCAATTTTTGTAATCTCGGTATAAAGTCCTGTGGATCCATGGAATTCTATTTGATTTTTTAAGAAACATATCTACCTGTGTAAAACATAGGGTTATCATTTTTGCACTTTTATTGATATCATAGATTGTACAATGATTGTACACTTTCAATCATTAAGCAAACTTGCAATGCGTGTCTTTGATATTATGCTTGAAAAAGATTTCAAACCAACACCAATGAAAAATTTAAAAACCTTTTCCATATAATTATATAAAGCATCAACATGTGTGCTTCATGCAAGCATGTGGACTTTCTTTGTTTCTTATTAGTTTTATTATACCATTTTATAACAGTCAACTGATTGTTTATCAGCCTGAAATTGATGCTTCAGTTAGATGTCCCTGAGATCACTTCTGAGAGCAATGGAATTTTAAGTCTTAGAATTTTTTAGCCCATGTAGCTGTAGCATGTCTGATTTTTCTTCAAGTTTAGAACAGCATAGCATATGCTCTGTTCATAAGTTTAATGTGCTGGCTTTTATGTTTGATCAATATAGTTTCATTTCTGTTGCATAATAAGTCACTTGTCATGCTTGGTCCTGTTATATTAGTGAATGCCATTACATGACAGTATGAATGTCTGTAAACATATATGGTTACACTTATATTGTTTGTAAATTAGCTTCTGTTTATGTTCTTATTGTGTTGATCATGTTTTACTTATTCTTACGGTTTGATAATGGATAAAACATAAAGTGAAGAGTTCCTTGGTGTTATCTATTCAGGGCTTAGGCTCAGTGGTAGATTACCTATGCGGCCTATGGGATCTAGGCCCCCAGCCCAGAATCTTACTGGCCTTTAGTTCTGAGGCTAAACATTTTTTGGTTATCTTTAGTCAAAGGCCACATACAAATGGGAACTCATTGTAATGTTGTTTAGGGCATACAGATACTCCTTTCTAAGAGTACTTGAAATCTGAATTTTCTTTCAATAAATTCTTGTGAAACATTGGAATTTGGTCATCCTGCAAAATTTATAGTCAAAAAATTTTCTAGATAAATTAGACTAACATTAGCTCATAACATAAATTAATCCCCTCAAAAACGTGGGTAGGTGATAAACTTGAAAATGAAGTAGAACTTTATCCTTTGAATCTACATCATAAATTTAATGTGTTGGCTTTTATTTTTAATCAATATAGTAATGATACAATTGCATGTTAAAATCACTCGCCACACTAAGTCCTGTTATGTTAGTGAATTCCTTTACATAATAATAATAATGTCATGTAAATGTAGGCTTATAGCCTGTAACACATCTAAACACAAGACTAGCAACTTTGCTATATGCAATGGAAGATCTTGACATTCGATTTGATTGAAAGCCAAAAAGGATTGTAAAAACTATGAAAAAAGTGTGAATGTCTGTAAACATGTATTGTGACTTTGATATTGTTTGTTGATTAGCTGCCAAAGAAATGTTTGAGCTTAGTGCTTGATAAGAGAGAAAGCATCAAGCAAAGAGTGTGGTTTATTTAGGACCTAGGTCTGTTGGCCTATCCCATCCATTTGCTTGTGGATTGGTTATTCTGCATTGTGCCCTTATATAGGACCCTTATATTATTACATAACTATTGAGCAAGTACATTTATTACTTTGAATAGGAAGCTTATCATCTTCCAGATAATTCGCAGGTGCCCAATGCTGGATTTCTATTCTTTCCTTCCTTTATCCCTTTATCTTATCTTATTTCAGAACATTGAAAGCCCTTTATGATTGTGATTATTACTAATATTGGTTACTGAGAAATTTTAGCAATTCAAAGGCCAGTAACACAGTGTATGTCCAAACAATGGTATTTTTCTCCAACTCGGGGGTCTAGCCCCCCAGCCCCTTTTTGTTCTCATCAGATCTTTATTCAACCTATCAGTAATTTTATTGCAGGTTTTTTACAAGACATACCACAAAGAGTCAGAAATGCTTGCATTGAAACAGCTGCCACACCCACTGATGGTAAGCATACATACCCACATTTTGGTTGAGGCCTTTGGCCGTCAAATTTGTGTAAAGTTACTTTCCATTTATTAATTGAAAACAAAAAATAATTATGAAATAGGGCTTTGTAAACTTTACTTTCATTTTCTAGAGCGCCTGGAATCCCTGTGTCACACGAGGAATAGTTTTCAAGATTTAAGTACAATTCAAACTATTGGACAGCCCACCCCAGAATCCCATCCACATCTCTTGCAGCCTTTAGAAAGTAAGTTGTTTTTTAAGATTATGCTTTGGTGGTATTGTGGTACTTGTAACTACTAAACTTGGCTATTGTCTTTTGCTCTGTAGGTAATCAGCAGAGCTTTATGTATTATATAGGTCTCATGCCACTGATTCTAGCTAGGGGGCAACGATTCTCTTTCTACCCTCTCCAGTTTCTCCAGTCCCTCCAGTAATTGTAGATTTCTCTTTATTATTTTTGTTATAATCTACATTTCGCTCTAAATGAAAATTTAGGCTAACTCAACTCAGTTATTTAGTAAAAACGTTTGGGACGCATGACCCCTCTTTGGAATAGACCATGATATGGGTACATATCTCTTTGGAATGTCTTTGGAATGGACCATAACATGTAGATTGATTTGATGAATCTAAAGATCTGCAAAAGCAATTACGTTTTGGAGAGGATTATTATTATTATTATCTATTTATTTAAAGAAGGCGTATAAAAATAGCTACAAAATAAAAGCTAATTCAAGCCTACTACAAAGTAAAATTGTTTAAGAGGCAGGTATGCAGGGTATGATGCCCCACTGAACTTCTCCCCATGTCCGTGCTACTGAAATGTTGAGTAAATAAACTTCCAGATTATTGCGAAGGTTTCCATAGCAATGCCCGGCAAACGTCGAACATTGTTAATTAAGTTGTTGACCGAATCTATACAGGCTTTTCTATATGAAGCTTTAAACCTCAACCATTAACTGTAAAAAGCAAAAGAAATAAAGAACGAAAGCTTTTACACGCTCAATATCTGCGTTCCGAAGAGTGATGACCCTCGAAGTACTTTATGTGCTCATCCCCAACTAAAAGGTACCTGTTTTAGGCGGAAAATTACCGGCAGCGAATGTTGATGAAAATTCTAATCCACTGTCGTTGCTTTGGTTTCCGCGCGCTTTTGATTTGCTGGTATTGCGCTGGTATGGAGCTTGAGGATCAAAAGTCGAGCTTTTGTCCTTCAAGATAGAAATCCCTCCCGTGGATAACCTTGGTTCTTTTAGATTTAGTGGTCATAAATAAATTTGATGTTCATTGTCTAATCTGTTGGAGAACTGCCTGTTGGAGAAAATTCGCGATATGCATTGGTGTCGGGTGTTTGTTGGCAGAATGTGGCAAGCTCCGTTTTGATGCCCTTGAAATGGTGATGGTATTATGACTACAATAATAGAAATCCTGTACACAGAAAACAAATGGTAGAGATATCAATGATTGTTGTATTGCTTCACTCGCAGTTGTTCGTATCTATACAATGCTGCATGATTTATGATACATCATGTATCGGAATTGATTCTGTGATTCTGTGAACCAAAATCCATCTTGGAACGCCGATTAGTGATTAAGTTCCTATGATCACAAATAACCGATGTTCCGTGCTTCTGAAGATATAAGCATATTTTTCCTAAAGAGAAGTTGAGCTTATCATAGAATGCCCCCAAGGCTAAAAACAAGTTTATTTGAGGCAATTTGCACATTATGTTTGATGTTCCTCTTACTTTACGTTTTTCAAAATTGGCATAGTGTAAAAAAGGAACTGAAGACATTGCTATACCGACATGGAGCAACTAATAAACAATCTTCAAGCCACGAAAACGAAGAAAGTGCCCAAAAGATGTTTGAAGAGCTACTGCGCATGGAGGAGTTTAGCGTTGTGCTTGAGAAAGCAGAGGAGCCAGTATTGATTCCAGCATGGCTCAGGAAATTTCGTACCAAGTCAAAGGGTAAAACTGAGAGTAAGTTGGCTGAAACAATGCGTGTGGCGAATTATGGTTAATAGAAGGAAGCCATGCATCAAATTGCTCAGCAAAATGTTAAGCGTTTTTGCTAGTTGTGCAGTGGTGGTACCAAACGAGTTGTGGGGTAGTTACCCCCGCCTTACTTTCCTAAAAGCGTACTTTACGTGATTCTTCTGAAATTTGGTACAATTTTTTTGGGAAAGAATCGGTCATGTTTTTTTAAAGAATCACCAGTAGACGACAGCCTTTCGAAAAAGGTGCAACCAGACTATGGTGGAACTTTAAAATGTTAGTCACAGAGGCCTAGGAGACATGGGGCTGGGAGGGCCTTAGCCCCCCCCCCCTGATTAGACTGAAGCAATAATATTCGGGCAAAACCATACTAAGCCCAACCACCCCCCCCCCCTAAGAGTTTTGCACTCGCTACGCCCATACCCCTAAGAGTTTTGTACTCGTTACAAAAGGGCCATTTTATAATGCAAAAGCGGTGTGGACTCCGTGCAACAGTCACTTTGGTGCAACTTGAAGCTGAGCAAGCACCACTGATACAAGCCTGCGGACAGATTCTAGCCCCAGTCAAAGAAGTAATTCACTCTTTCTTGGGGGCTGACGTTTGCACGCAGGCTACACTGATAACAGTTAACCGTTTCTGCTACGGAAAGTACTGACATGTGCAATGAACCAGATATAACGTCGTGTAAAGTTTGATACCAGAGTATATCCTTAATAAGCCATTCATTTGTCCTTTACAAGATAACTTTATATTTGGAAGTTTTATTAATTGATCCCGGATAATTAATTAACGCTCGATTTGTTAATTAAGCCAACAGATTCAAAAAACAGGCAAATGCCCTTTTAGTTATCGTATATTTGTTTTTTCTCGTAGCTTTTCCATGTTAATCTATAAATAAAAAGGCATCCTAAAAATTTATTACACTATCTAAAGTAAGGCAGTTTTGAATTTCATATTACCCTGTTAAATTTCAAAGACTATTCTTTATTGTCAAGTACTAATTTACACATAGTTATTGTCTGATGTTTGAAGACTTCGTCCCAGTTTTCCTACATACCGTAAATCCTCGAATTAGCCCCCTGGGGGCTTATTTATTTTTTAAATTTGTGGATGGGGGCTTATTCGAGGGGGGCTTATACGAGGGGGCGGCTAATAGAATAATTGTTGACATTAAAAAGACATTATTAAAAGATCTCGTTTTGAGATTTCTTTATGAGCATTTAATTGATTACTACCAAAAGTATGAATTTGTTGTGGTAATTCAATAAAACCCCATAGGCAACCTCAGATGGCAAAAACCATCAAATTGAGGGGTCCAATTCGAGAATTTACGGTAGCAGTGGGGACGTATTTGAGGGGGGGGGCTTATTGACAATTTGTAGTTCTAGGGTAGGGGCTTATTCGAGGGGGGGCTTTTTCGAGGGGGGGCAATTCGAGGATTTACGGTATATCTGGTAAATCATGTGAGTATAGGTAGGTGATCGGTTCTTTGACAGTTCAACGATGAAGCATAATGACATATTTTATTTTATCGATTTAAATTGCTGTCCATTGTTCATAGTTACTCCTGGAATTACAAAGATAGAGTATAAAGACAGAAGAAACAAACTATTGCGGTTAGTTCATTTATTTCCTTTTCTTGTCGCTGGAGAGCTCTGCAAGAGAATATTTTTTCCAAATTGATATGCCCCATGCTCATCTTGAATTTATTTTCATCGATGTGTGCGTCAAGACATCTCTTTGCCAGCAGGGTTGCCAGTTGCTTGGAATGGTTGGCGGCCAAATTCGGCCAGCCAAACAAAATATACAAAAAAGCTACGTTTTGCGAATTCTGTGGAGTAATAGTGTAATCAAAAATGGCTTTGTTTGTTACCAAAGCTCCCACTTGCTTTCATTTTCAATTTTCTGTTATCTTTTACTTTGTTTCTTGCTTTGTTATTTGCAATTTTGAGATTGTTTTAACAAAATGTTGAATATTTTCTGTGCAAAAATTGTCGTTTTCTTTGTATTTTTGTGTCTTTCAACATGCGGCCAAAATTCGGCCAACTTTTACTTTTTCGGCCAAATCAATTTTGGACGGCCAATAGCTTTGAAAAACGGCCAGAATAGAGGAATGTGGCCGTCAAAACGGCCAAATGGCAACTCTCTTTGCCAGACTGGAAATTTCTCCAAGTGCACCCGACACTTTGATTTCCGTTTACCATTTATAATCAAATTTTTCATTTTAATAAATATTTTTTGTCATTATTTGTGAGAAGGTGACTTTAAATTGACAGCCTAACAATCTTAATCTATAGTTGTAACATTAATCACGTTTGTATTATCTAGCTGTCACTCCTACAGTGACAATACGTCACTCCTATAGTGACAACACGTTGCTGGAAATACACTTGTTGTTGTTTGCTTCGTTTCGTTTGCTTGTAAAATCGAAAATTTTTTTTGGAAATTGTCTCAATTCGCTATATATCGAGTTTTATTTACTGAACTCTGTAATCCAAGCCAGGGCAAATTGGCCCCAGCATGCATATTTATTCTGATCATTTTTTCACCAGTATAACTCTGGACTTTATTTATTGCTTTAAACTTTCTATTGCCATTATATTGCCATTTTAAGGTAGAAAATTTTTTATCTATGATTTTTATTTTCTTTGTTTTGCTTATCTATTTTATCTTTTTAAGCTTCTGTTTGCTTTTTGAAAACCTCTTATTTTGTAACAACTACCTTGGTCCGTAGTTTAAATTTGGTTTTCCATTACAATTATCAAATTTCTGGAAAGCAAAGCTACGTTTTAGAACAGTACACAGTCGTTTCCGTTTGAACACAGCCTTGTCCTTATTTACCCCTGTTCGCTACCACGTTTTGCCACAAAACCGAAGAATTTAACCAAAGAATTCTGAAAGACAAGATTCATAACTTTCGATTTTATTCTTTGGATGGTTTCATCCATTATCTTGAAAGTCCAGTATTTCTTTTCTAGGCTTTTATCAAGCACGGCAACAGGCCAGAATTTTGAAAAACATGCGGTGATAATGATTGGAAGTCCATCGAAAATAATGTCAGGAGACATACCGTGAGTTTGTTTCAATGAACAATACTCAGCTTTCACTGTTTTTTAACGTCACAAGACTTTCATTCCTCTATTTAAACGTTGACAGCGACAGCATTTCTGATAGACGCGTGCTATGGCATTTGTATTTGTATTTGTTGCTACCTAGCATCCGAAGGTCGTTTTAGGACACTGAGAAGCTATGCTTATTTAGCAGTGTCCTGATCCTTCCTCTCGATGTGACCACACCTCGTGATTCCTACGCCTGGAATTACAGAGAGCTTGCGACTCTCCTCACTCTGGGTGAAAGTTTGGTCATGCCAGAGACTCGAACCACATACCCTTGGGTCTGTAGTCAGCGCCTTTAAAAACTGAGCCATTCTTGCAGCTAAGCATGGGAAGGATGCAAATGTATTTACGCTCGCATATATCCTTGATGACGGGGCGACCATTAAACGACGAGGTCGATTAAAGTAACAGAATCTCAGTTGATGAAAAGGGAATGTTTCTGCAGAGCATTTTGATGATGAAATTAAATTCATGATTAATACAAGACAGTCCATTCCTAGTTTAAGATATTTTTATGAAATACGTTGACTGAAGACACCTTTCTAATGTTCAATCGTAGGTGAATCTTTGCAACAAATTTTAGCAACATTTTTTTTCCGCTAGGTACCCGTTCCATCAAAACGCGGACTTCTTGTACATGACCGGATTCAAAGAACCGGACGCGGTTATGATTCTCGGTAGGAATTTGTCTGTAGCTGAAATATTTAAAAATCAATGCTATATTTGTTTACTTTTTGTTTCGTTTTACAAAGCTGGGTGAGTAACTGTAAAAAGAATATGCGCCCCGAAAGTCTGGGTCGAGTGAAGTGCGTGACGTATATTCTGGGATTCTTCTCCCTAGTCTTCAGAAAATGAATGCGATATAGACGGCAGCACATCAGTACAGCGTTTAGCTGATGTTACTATACTCTTTGGGTTGTAGTATAGTCCTTAGCATCCCGAAAATTAAAAAATCACCATGCCCTTTTCTGAACATGCAACATTTTGCAAACAATATTGTATTTTCAAGCTTAAAAACAATACTTTTGAAAATGTTTCTGCCAGGACATTATTTTGCAAAAAATTAAGTCATCAGAAATAACTTTGAAGTTTGAAGATTATTCGTTGGATCTATGTTAGAATCTTTGGATCTATGTGTGAAACGTTTTAGCTTCGCTGTAAGAATCACTGTGTATTACATTGTTACATTGCCCTTATAAATAGTCGTTACATCGCAGTTATTTGAGTTAAGCTTACATCGCAATTTTTCAAGTTTAAATGAAATTCTGTTTTGCAGAAAGGCAACAAAACCAGCCATTTCCTGACCATAATATGATCATGTTCGTGAAACCAAGAGATCGAAAGAGGTATTAACTTTGTTTGTTGCAATTTCAAATTATCCACTTTCGTGCAACTAGGCTATTCAATACGAGCTGTTATTTAATGATCTCACTTTTTATCAGAGAAATCTGGGACGGACCAGTTTCCGGATTAGATGCTGCTAAAGATTTCTTTGGTGCTACTGAGGTAACCAAGATTGATTTATTTTTCATTTATTTTTATTATTTGAATGACCTTGGAATATTGACGTTTTCTAGGCAGGTTTGCCACAGTTGCTCAAATAAGGCCTTTGTAAATGTTGACAAAAAATCATGAGGTGAATTTTTCTGCAGTTGGAAATGAACAAAGTGATTCATCCGTACGGACGTTTTTATGCGTCAATCGACAATGCGCAACCAGTCCTTTAAACTCTGGGTTGGCTGGAGAATACCACTTGCCAAAAAAAAACAGTTTTGTGCAGAAAACAATCTCTTTTTGTCCTCAAGTAAGCTTGTTCCAAAAACCTCACGTCCACTCTACGTAAGCTGAAGAATTCTGTGGATTCTTCATCTGCTAATTCCTTTTTCAAATTCACAAAAATAAATCCATAAGTCACCAGAAAGCATATCTTTACCCCTATACTTTTGCCCGTGATTCTCTTTTTTTAACTTTTCATACCCTTCCCATTCCTGTTGGAAGTCACATAACCCTTTCCATTACTTCTCGTTATTTACTATCTAATTTCATTGCATTGATTATGGAATCACTGTATTGTCAACAGTCCTGTGCTATTTTCTGACAAATGGAGTTTAGTTTTGCCTTGTTCTCTATGCATTTATTTTCCTCTGCAAGTCTTTTGCCAAAGATCTTGGAGGGGATTATTTATTTTTTGCTATCTTAACGACACTGCTTTCTTCTCGAGCTTTGAGTATGCCGTCGAAATTTAATCCTGATTCTCAAACTTGTACAAAATTAGAAACTGGCTAACAAATTGTCAATGCTTAGTCGGTAAATACGCACCAACTAAGCGCCAAGTTTTTACCTTGATTTCCTCTTGATTTCCCAGGGTTGAAAATTTGCCGCCTAGCGACAGATAAAACCCGTTCACTTGGCATGTTTTCTCATTCTAGTCATATCCAATAAGCAGTCTTACTGCTGTCATACAACGAAAATACGGCAACAACACACACTGCATGTGGTATAACCTTGCCGACAACAGTACCAACCCAAAAATTCATAGCGAGCTTATTAGTTTGTTTAATAGTGACAAATTCAGCTATCCAGGTTTGTGAAGAAAATGCTCTTATAACTTGTTTAATAATATTGGTGTTATATCGTCATCATTTTGCTACACTGAACCCGTCCTGCAACATAAAAGTGAGTTGCCTGATTATATCACAGGTTTTTTATCGAGATTGTTCAAGCTTACCAAATAAATTGCCTTCACGTATTAATAAGTAGATTATTTTTTAGAAAGTCTTTGTAGCATTTCGTTATTTTGGTGTGATGAAATTATTGTAAGGCCTATTTTAAGGGCCTGATATGCTAACTTTGCGAGACCTTCAAGGCTCTCTGAAGGCTCTTATCTTTTTCCCATCATATTTTGTGCCCCGTGTCTCAAAAATCTTAAGGTGATCATTACCCTATGTTTTGCTGGATTTTGATACCTAAACATTTATCATATTCATTTAGTGACATAAAGAGATAAATGGTACTGTCGTTGTAAACTGTCCGATGCACCAGTTCATCGAAGCTTGTTCATGCCCTATTCTTTTGCAAAATGCATACCGATATTATTTATTCCCACATGACGATTTAAAACGGAATTTCCCATTCCCATTATATCTTTACTTCCTATCTTTTTCATTCCGATTGAATCTTAAATTCCTGCTTTTTAGTTTTCACAAAAATCTTAACTGAGTTCTCCACGTTTTCTTGTAGCTCTCCATTCACTCAATCATAACACTCAGATGCTTAGATTGATTAAGTCGCAATCCGAAATTGAACTAATGAAAAAGTCAGCTGAGATAGCAGGCAAAGCATTTAGTCGTGTGAGTACTTTGCAATTTTTCTCTTTAGTTTGAGACAGATAATCGCAATAATCATAGTTTTAAACTTTTTAACATTTGATTTCTTTTTAGTTAATTCTAACTAATCCATGCCACCTATCTACAATATAAAAATCATTATTAAAGAAACTAGTTTAAGTTCAAATGTGACACGTGCAGTTTTTTTAATCCACAAAGCGTACTTCTGTTTTGAATATCATGAGGGGACTTGTTAGAGTAGGTTATCACTTAAGGCATTCCACAATAGACCTTCACAAGCATGCCGTTACAATTCGAGCCAATACCCCAGCATTTCAATACCAGCCCTTTTTTCTTCCTTAAAATCAATTTTTTCTTTCTATATCTTCTTCGTCAGTAATGATTTATTTTTCAATGCCTTAATTGAAATGCTGGGCTAAAGTGCCTAAATTTAGAATTCTTGAACGTGTTGCCAGTAAACGCAACGAGAGCTTGTCTTTTTCAAAACATGGCCCAAATTTCAGAAACACTTTTTTAGTTGGATTCTGAGTTTTATTTCTAAAATTATGATTTTTTATTCGTTATTCGCTAACTAAAACATCTTGTTTCGATACAGACACATTTTTCATCTGTTTTTATGTTTCCCTTAACAGAAATTATCTAAAACCATTATATTTGTAGACGAACAACTAGAATGCAATTGCAGAACATGTTATTTGCTTGACATTAAATTTGAATAAATCATTTTCGTCTATGAAAGATTTCGTTGCCTTTACTGGGATTAAAATGTTTGTCAAGGTGGTTTAGCAGCTCAAGTAAAACTTGATGAAGGGAATGATTTGTTTAGAGTTATTGCCATTATACGAAGCCGTTTTATGTTGGCAATTTTGAATAGCTAGTACCCTCATAGCTTAAAACGGGATGAAATATCAGATGTCTAGAACATAATCTTTCCTGTAGAGAATGGCCTTTGGAAAGTTTCCCAGAAATTCAATGAAAAAGGCGGGTTTTTGTTCTGGCATTTAAGCTTTTTCGATTTCTGTTAAAATTTCCTCTAAATGAGAAGGTGGGGTGGGGGGGCTAATTTTATCCAGCAAGAAGACTTGTGATCTGAAAGTCATTGTTTCTGTTTACAGGTGATGCTGAGTACGAGGCCGGGCCTCGAAGAAAGCGTCCTTCATGCTATGTTAGAATACGAATGCAAAATTCAAGGCGCCCAGTTTCTGGCCTTCCCTCCGGTCGTCGCTAGTGGATTATCAGCAAATACACTCCATTATGTCAGCAATTCACATATCATTAGGTAAGCTACCCGATCTTCTCTGTTTTCTGCCTATGTCCAAAGTCCAGTAACCAAGCAGCTGCCAAAATATGATTATGCTAAGGGTGTATCAAAACCGGGTTTTGTGATAAAACATCGTTCATCTGTATCGAAGCACTTTTGCTTGTCTTTTAGTCCTGCTTCAAGATCTTAACCGTGTATCAAACTATGATTTAATATGATAAATAAAGTGGTGGATTGGCTGAATTCTAAATTGCCTTTCATGCAAGCAAATATATGTAAGAGTAGAGTTTATTCCCGATTTCAGCTGTGAAGGAGTGTTTGCAAATTACCTTATTGCTTCTTTTGTAATTTATAGGGTAATGAAAGATTTACCGCGCCTCCGCAATATTTTCAACTGCCTTCTGTCTCACTGTTTAATGTCTGTAATTTTCCGGGTAGATTTTTATTTTGAAGAATCATTTTTGTTTTTTTAGAACAAGGCAGGCACGTGCCCAGAGACGAATGAAGAAATGTTTTCTCTATTTGTAGGAACGGCGACTTAATATTAATGGATGCAGGGTGCGAATACAACGGCTATGTATCAGATATCACTCGAACTTGGCCTGTCAGTGGAAAGTTTACAAAGGAGCAGCGAAAGCTGTACGAAGTCGTTCTGAAGGTTCAAAACCATTGTATTGAGGTAACTCTCGAAGAAATCGGTACTTTTGTCAACTTGTTGTATCTGTGTAACTACATCTACTTTTGCAGGTATATATATGCATCTTGTTTGCAAGCCTTCTTCAAGTCTCTTTCATGATCTTTGGCCACTTGCTGTTCACTCACCTAAAGTTTCTTCTTACCACCATAAGGGCTCTAAATAGAAGGAACTTGGAAACCCTGCAATGTTTAGCAGGGCTTTAATTCCGGGTATGATCAAAAGCAATTCGGGCAGTTCCTGGTAGATCAAAAACCAGACAGGGGGTACGGACAGTTCCTGGTAGATCAAAATCCGACGTAGGGGGCTGGCCGTCTACTCCATCCCAACGGCTTTTTTCAAGCACTCGCCAAGTTCCGTATTGCATTCAGCATTAAAACACTTTGCCTATCATCCTGAGCTTGCCAATAGCTTTTAGTTTGTAATCAATTTCGTTGCTATCCCAGTCCTGCAGCTTCATATTACGTCACGTCACGATTTCCCAGGCAGTTTTGTCAGTGACGTCTTTGCTATCAAAGCATAGAATGTTATCTTGTTTTTCTCGGTTTTTCAAATCATGTTCCTCAAACACCCGAATAAATCTTTGAATCAAATCTTGTTTTTCTCGGTTTTTTAAATCATGTTCCTCAAACACCCGAATAAATCTTTGAATCAAGCCTGTCTTGTGCTATCTTCAGCCTGATATTTTCGATTGAAGGAAAATTCACTGACGTGGGTTGATCGTCTTCCATCACCGCATAGTAAACAAATTGTCTTGTGTTCTTAGCTGCACAATTTAGCAATAACAGCAAAAATAATATTCAGTGACAGCTTTGAATCTGTTTAAATCTAGATTATAGGTTTTTAACTAGATTCAAGAAGCTGCTAATTCCAAAGAAACTAAATTATCTCTGTTTATAGTGTTTAGAGTTTCCATGTCAGCAACATTTTCATACACATTTGATAACAATACATGATTGTTTTTTCCTTGTTATCTAAAAAATTAGCCGGCCAAAAAATCTGTTGACAGCTAAATTTGCATAAATTATTTAGTAAAGCTAGAATGAAAACAGCTTTATCGTGCACAAATTCTAGTCTTCTGCTTGTTTGTATTCGTGATTCTCATTCACAATTCACGTCTTCTTCCAGGACATAAATGAAAAGGGGTACGAAAAAGAAAGTACCCTTCAATATCTGTTGGCAACAACATTGTTATGTTTCTATTCTTTTGCCCCTCACACGTCCACAGTGCTCGAAACTCGTATATGGGGCTTGTCTTAAATCTAATGAAAGAAATTACAGTCTTTTCCCAGCTAATTAGAGCACTTGATTTATATGCAGGTTAAAATTGCACATTTCCTGGCTAAACCTCGGTTTTTTTCGACACTAGTTCATAATTCTTCTTCCCTTCCTTGTGCACTGTGTTTGTGACATGTTTGAATTTCAATTAAACATCATTTTAAATTTGGATGATTCTTCAGCTCTAGTGTAGTTGCAACACAATTTTTGCTGATATTTTGGTTTAAGATAATTAAAGGCATTGAGTCATGGTAAATAGGCCTTCTCTATAGGGGGTCATTTGGTTTCGGCGTGATCGCTGCTGTTTCATGTGATATTGGCATCCGTTGTTGACAACTTGCTATTGATGACAACGTTTTGTTTTGTCAAACAGTACGAGGTGAGTTCATGTGACCAGTTCCAAGTCAACCAATAGCATCGCAGTCATGAAAATCATGACTCAGCGGATTTTGGCACTTAGGGTATACCCAATCCATTTTAACATGACTCAATGCCTTTAACTTAAGTTTGTTATCAGCTATATTATAGCTGAAGTATATCTAATATGTGGCATGCTCCGACAGGACATGAATGGGGAAATAAAGCGTCCCTTCCCTCCACTAGCTTACAGGTCCAGCCTGACCCGACTGGTACCACCTGGCAGGGTTCCCTAGCTCAGGGCTACGAGCGATGGCCAACGGCTAACTCGGCGGGAGACCGGCAAGGAGGGCGTATGAGCTACGACTCAAGGGGTCAACGGCTTCGGGCAGAAGAACTCCTGGAAAGAGGGATGGTGTCCCTTCAAAAGCACTGTAGATGTGGTTTTAGGGGCCCATCTCTACTAATAGCCCCTTAGTTTTATCTATGACCAAGACAACGAACCAAAACTCAGATTTTGGGATAGTTGGAGGGTCATGGTAGCCAACCTTCTGGTAGAAGATGGTACCTGATGATGATGATGATGATATCTTATATGTTGTCAACTGCCTTTTTTCTTTAGCATTGCAAAGTTGGAGTGTCACTTGACCAACTTCACCAAAGGATGTTGCTGACACTGGGAGCCGAATTGCAACGTATGTTTTATGCTCAATTGTAAAACATTTTAACAACTTGAAATATTAATTGCCAAAAAATTCCCATTACCTATGATTCAATATCAACAACTTTTGAGTGAAAATATTGATATCAAGAACTTAGTTTACTGAGCTATCAGCAAGTGATATTTATGGTTTCCGTTATTTGCAACTTTTCTTTATGATGTAACTCTTTTATTCGCAAGTTTTGACCGTATTAATGCCTAGCTGTTTTTCTAGGAATCGGGTTTATTGACGAAAATTTGACAGATAATACATTAAAAAAGGTACGTGGCTACTTTTCATGCTTCAGACAGGCACTATGACATAACCAATTCACATCCTCTTTGGTAAAGCTACTTTTTCGATTTCAGAATAGTGTTCTTTTTTCCTTTGCCTCGTAAGCCAAAACTTCCAAGAATCCCTTGATGATTAGGTATGGTATGGGCATGGTCCAGGCTGTCTCTGGGCTTGGTCCATGCTATTTTTGGGCTTGGTCTGGGCTTGGTCCATGCTATTTTTGGGCTTGGTCTGGGCTTGGTCCATGCTACTTTTGGGCTTGGTCTGGGCTTGGTCCATGCTATTTTTGGGCTTGGTCTGGGCTTGGTCCATGCTACTTTTGGGCTTGGTCTGGGCTTGGTCCATGCTATTTTTGGGCTTGGTCTGGGCTTGGTCCAGGCTATCTTTGGGCTTGGTCTGGGCTTGGTCCAGGCTATCTCTGGGCTTGGTCCATGCTATCTTTAGGCTTGGTCTGGGCTTGGTCCAGGCTATCTCTTGGCTTGGTATGGGCTTGGTCGAGGCTATCTCTGGGCTTGGTCGAGGCTTGGTAACTAGAACCATATTCTTTTTTCTCACACCAGTATGTGCGATTAACAGCCACGCAACAACCACTTTCTGGATTGTATTGTTATACTTTTTTCACTATTTTCACTTCAAAATCTAGTTCAAAACGTTCAAAACCATAGATCAAAATCAGTTTTTATGTCGTTTTAAAAGACTTTTTCATGATATATTTTCTCCCAGATGTCTTGTTCATAATACGTTTGGCCCACTTACTTTAATCTCTTTAGGAATTTTAAGAATACAAAATCCTTTTTCTTGAAGGAAATTTTTCTTCCATAGGCGGTAGCTGAGTACTGCCCACATCACCTTGGTCACTATTTAGGCATGGACACACACGACACACCCCTCATTCACCGTGGCCTTCCTCTCCAGCCAGGGATGGTAATAACAATCGAACCTGGTCTATACATACCAAAGCATTTCTATCATTTACCTGAAAGGTATTTTATTCCAAGTTGCTTTCCTTAATGATGACAGCCCTCAAAACTTTTGGAAAGTTGTTTTTCTTTTGATTTACAAAGAAAGGTTTTCATAAGATCTTCTAAGGGCTCTGCAAACAATACAGTAACATTTTAACAGCTAACGAATTTCATCTGGTTAAAACATCATTCTTTTCAATATACTAGGGAAAACGTTTATCCTATCAATTTATCAGTAACTCCAAGAATATCAAGAAGTTTTAAGTTATAATCCCAGCCTTTAGGTGATTACAATGATCGTCTTCTTTGTCGTTAATGCTAATTGTAATTACATAATAGGGTTTAGGACAATTCGCAAGAAGTTTCTGTGGAGATTAATCTAATTTTATCTCTTCAAGATAAATTCAACCTGTTATCAAGCCACAGTGTCTGATATGTCTTGTAGCAAACAACACGTAGTTATATGACCAGATAGCTAAAGATAAAGGTACTAGGCAACTGAGGTTGATCAGATATAAGAATTCCAGCCCGGGGAAATAGCCGTTAAACTACGAATTAACTACCCCATACGTGTATTTAGCACTTTCCAGCTTGTTGCTTAAAATTTTCTGTAACTGTTCAGTGATTTTCACATCGATTTCTGATATCTTCCAGTGAAAGTTTAAGCTTTAAATTTCTTCAGGCAATGAAGTTGACTCCGCTTAAAGTCACTTTGCTTGAAATCACACTACCGTTTACAGACACATGAAACTTCGACCAATATGCGCAAAACCACTAAGTTAAACCCCGTTTTCAGTCACACACCGCTTTGTGTCACAGCTTTTTAGGCAACATATGGTGTGACCATAACAAATGTCTGCTGTACCAACGTTATGCTTTGTCAACTGACTACTGCACCTTGATATATGAGAGAATTTTAGACGTTGGCTCAGGAACATTTTTTCTTTGCAGTTTTCGAGGCATTGGTATCCGCATCGAAGATGATGTTCTTATCACAAATAATGGACCTCGTGTTCTGAGTGCCAACTGTCCAAAGACTGTTGAAGAAATCGAGCAACTTTTGTCATTAAGAACATGAAGATATTGATAATATTGTGTAAGTCTCATTTGCTTAAATCTTTAATTTTTGGTAGCTTGAAAATAAGAATAAAAATGATTCTCCGATTGTTAGTTAACTAGTATTTAGTCAAATGGATGATATTTAGATCAGAATAGCCGCTGTTCATTTAAAGATAGCGACGCTGATTTTTATCATATCACGCCACTGCTTAGACTGTACCATAGAAAGGTCCACGTTGAATGGATATGAAGACGAGTGGCTTTAAAAACGATTTAAAGTAGCCTTTGTTTACAGGTTTACGTTATATGATTGGTCAGAACTTGGGAGTGTGTCTGTTGTATCAACCAATCAAAGATTTGAAGCTCGTGCAGTAAAGATGGGGGCAAATAATAAAGCATCAAAAATACTTGATATGCCTGTTTAAAATACTGATTTGTTTGTGTAACAATGGCAAGAATAGAACAGAAACTCCAATGAAAATTGCCTCATTATCGTCACGAACTCATTTTAAACCCACAATTAATACCCTTCACTTTTCCTTGACAACTACATCACGCGACTTACCTTTTCTCCTTCACATTCACAAACTGCATAGTTATACAGTGTAGAATGTGACCCAGAGAACTGAAGGGTTCATTTTTATATGTATATATAGGATGCAAAAAATTGCATGGCTCTAGAAAATTGTAAAGTCATTAGCCCAAAGCCCAAGGTATGCAAGCTTTTTGTAACATGTTTTATAGCTTAAATTGTGAATTTTACCAGCCTTTTTTAATAGCATCCTTGTTTATAGTTTTAATTGCAAGCTAGATATTTTATGCTATTTATACTTGCCTTCGCGTCTGATTTAAATGATAGCAAGATTCTGTAAAAATAGATTTCGCCTATGAAGGGTGGACTTTCAGTGTAAAGTAATTTGTGTAACAAATTTGCAAGCAAAACACTATACAATTTGGCATTTTCTCAATTCATAATTTTAGATGCATGATAAAGGATGAAAATATTGCCATGTGAAATGTGTCGTTCAAATTCATGATTTATTTTGTCGCAATTTACGTCCCTTTTGACATGTTTATGCATTTGAGAAATAGCTGTCTCAGCTAACCACGTTTCTACACACAGTTTCTACACTGATTTAGCCCCCGCAATAATACTTAAAATCATACCAAAAATCGCCCTGTTCTTTGTTTTTAGCATGTTTAGCCCCCCTCCCCCTCCCAAAACGTTTTAGCTCTGTATTACGGATATCCGAAGAATCCTTTTCGACGCTGTTAAGACTACTCTCCTTAGAAATTATACTATTCACATTGCTGTGACTTGTCGATAGTTTTAAATGAAACATTTTATAGGACAAAAGTACTGCCTGAAGCCCAGTGTTTAAATTGCTATACCTGTCTTTTGAAAAGCTGGTGGTCAATAACTCCAAGGCTCCGTCATTGGTCCAGTCCTTTTGACTTTTTTGAACCACGCCCCCCTCTATTCACTCACTTCCTCTAAAAGAGGCCACAACCTTCAAGACTTGATCTGTTTTTGCTGTGACGTCAATATTAATTGGGAAAGTGGACGTAGCCTTTGCAGTTTTGGTTAAGACAATGTAAGTGTTAACGTCGGCCTGTCTTGTAAGGAGAGTTCTGGGTAGTTGTCTTGGCGAAATCCACCTGCAAGTAGTTTAAATCGCTTTTTAAAGCATATTTGCCCAGCCTCGTCGAGAACTATTATTGCAACCAACCAATAGAAAGTGAGAGTTTTGAAAAGCAGCTGGTTCACGAGAATATGATTTAGATATAGCTCAAAATGATGTTATTTCAGAATTGTTGGTTTTGCTTCGGAGAACTTGTTTACGAAAGTCTGCTACTTGGGAACCTCCTAGTATCAAAGACAGTTTTGCATTTGGGGAACGCCTGCTTATATAAAACTGGAAAATGCCTTCAAATTCTTATTCAAGACCAATCGCAAAGGAAACCCCTAACAAGCAAGCAAGCAAGGAGCTAGACCAAAATCGAATGGAAACAGTAAAAGAAGTTAAAAAGCCATTAGGACAGAATTCGATCGAGGAAATCACAGTTACGTCGCAACGGCTTTGCGAAGATTACATCCACGCACGGCTGCGTCGCTCCGGCATTTCTGATTTTGACATCGCGTCGACTCTAGCGCAAACAGACTGCTCACTTATGTTGCAGAGCATGGGACAGATTCTCGAACTGCGTTACCCAAAGCTCTTCAGTCAAATATCTGTGCATTTGAGAGTGACATACACCAACGAGGCTGTTGTTTGGGGGGCCTTTAATAAGTTTGCCTCACACTTGTTCATTGATGGCATCACGTGGGCGCGGATCGTTGCGCTATATGCGTTCGCTGGTGGCTTGGCAGTCGATTGCGCGGCGCATGGAAGGGCGATCTTTCTTGGTAGAATCGGGTATTGGCTTGCGGCGTTTATTGCAAAAAATCTTGCCAGATGGATACAAAAGCATGATGGCTGGGTAAGACTGAAATTCTTATCATAATATAAGGCCATAATAATACATGAAATTTGAAACGTAGGATATGTGAAAATTAGCTAGTTTGTTTACATCAGTCCAGTTTTAGAAACAATATCAGAGTTGGGGGCAACGATTATGCAATTGTGCTCCATGCATTTAAATATACAGTGACACTTCACTGCAGTTTGCAGCTATCAGTTGTCACGTGTTTAGCTCTTGTAGCACAGATTCACGATCAAACAAAAGCATTACTTCAAGACTAGAATATCCGCTTGTGAGTGATATGTCTACATTCAAGAAAAGTTTAAAGGTTGATCAAATGTTTTTCGAGGAAAGACAAATCATGTTTGATCATATTATCCGCTTATTTGCCAACGAGTAATGACAAAGTCGTTGATAATATATTTTCTAACGGACCTAACAATATTACTAGAAATAGCTCTTGCTAGTACTGCCCGCAAACAATTAGTTCCTTGATAATGATTGTTTTGAAAATTTAGGTCAGGACATTCGGAGAAGACACCATCTTGGGTTTTCACAATTTTATAAAAACAGCTGCTTTAGTTGATGCTAAACTATTCTTTTTATCAAGAATTTTTGGTGTTCCGTTTGCTTTTGATTTAAGTCCAACGCCCTTTTGAAAATCATGAAGTTTTTCGAGGGTTTGACATTTATTTTTCGTTTTCGTGAAGTAAACAAAGACGTATGAAAATGGACACGTGATAGAACGGGTACAGCTAAAATCGATTGCGATAAAGGATTCGTACAGCGATGTACAGGCTATAATCATGACAATCATAACTTTTGCTCGTATGGTCTCGAGTTTTTGGGAGAATGGTGTGGCATTCGACTGGTTTTGATTCCCAAAACTTCGAATCAAAACTTCCATCCATTGCGGAGAACCGAGCTGTGATGCAGCACCGTTTTCGTGCCAAAAAAACCGAAGGCCTTTAGCAGAGTCTTGGCAAAGCAACGCTCCGAAGATAATTGCCTTCCGCAGAAAGAGGTGGCGGTTAACGACCTCCTCGACAAAGCCGATTGATTGACAATGAAATTGATTGACAGTTGTCATGGCAGCAGAAAAGTGACAAAATCTGCTGACAAAGTGCTGACAACATGAACTGAAGCTTCCATATGCTACTTATACGCGGGGCAGACTATAAGCCCTTCACTCGCGCGCTATCGCGCGCGAGTTGCGGGCAATAAACCACGTGTTCATATATTTACAGTTGAATCCCGTTCAGCCAGTCCGACTCAGCAAATCCGGGGCACGACTCTTGACTTAAATGAGGTAGGAAAATTCAATGGGATTTGAAAATCGGTCCGACTAAATGAAAGTCTGAGCGTTCTATCCGGGGGTACAGAATTCAACCGTATTTGCATCGTGATTGCGCGCTGTGCTTGGGACGAGGATATTTGTAAGATGAAGTGAAACAATTTTCGTATTTGCAATCGTTTCAGCAAGGCGTCATCTCGGCACTTAATCGAGGAAACTTTATCTTTTAATTCAACAAGGATTTATAACGTTTCGCTGAACAGTCATCTCCACTATTTAGTCCTTAAACAATATCGTGATGATTTAGTAAAATTTTTTGAACATTGTAAATTTTTAATTTTGGTTGATTTTATCTCAAGTAAATTTTCTTAGCGACCTAAAATTCCAGTAGTGCTTTTCCACAACAGCTAGGGGTGCTTTTGAGAAAGATTGACCAGGGAAGATTGGCTAGCTCTGATTGGCTAAAAGAAAATTGTAAACAAGATCACAAAGACAAGAATTATTGTTTCATATCCTGAATACTCATAAGGAACCAATCACAAAATATTGCGGATTGTGTAATTTACCAAACCCCCGACACTGAATCAACCATATATAGGCCTCTAGTAGAATGGCAGACGACTCCTACGAGCTAGGAGACTATAGAAAGGTTTTAACGTTATTTTGACTCAAACGTTAGCATGTCCATTTTGTGGTACATAACTTACTCTCCTTTAAATTTTGGGATTCATTTAAAGGGGTTACAGCATCGGGAATACCATATGCCCCAAAATGTATCCCTGAAGAAGAACAAGAAGATTAAGGCTATTCTTTTCAGATAATGACTGTTTACGGTAGTGACACTAAATTTTGATTATAATGTAATAATATCAACATTTTTAAACATGGGGCAAATTCAATTCAAGCTTAATGTTGCATTTGAAAATTCCCTAAACCAGGAACATTATAGTCGCCTTAAACAAAAGTTGTGTGACTTTGATATAAATACAGAGCCAAGTTTATCAATGGAGGTGTTTCCAATGTCTCTTAAGTCTACGAGCCTGTATTTGGTAGATTTCAAATACTTTGGGCGCTAAGGTGCGGAATTTGCATTTGAATACAGCAATTGCAAATTGGAAGAAATTATCAACTCGAATAGCCAGCCAGTGCTATCCACACCTTAGATAAATGTGAATCAAACTATTCATTCTTATCTGCCTGGTATGCATAAAAGAAACTTGGCTATAGGTGATAAATGCCACGATTGTTGAACTGCAATACAGCAAACTTTCAAACCTATGAATAATGAAAAACATTTACTGACTTCACAAACACGCCCATACGAATTAATTGAAGAGAACTTGTTCTTTCATTGAATCATTTTGTTGACTAACTAACCTGGTAATCGAGGAAACACAAGAAAGACAAGATGCCCTAAAAAGCCATTGTTATCGTACAAATTTGAAGGACTTTTCATTTAAGGCAAATAACATCAGGCGTGGTTGCAATTTTATTGCAGGTTTTCATTGCCGAGCGCAATAGGTTTTCGCTATCATTAGAAATGTGCTATCTCAGTAGCGTTTTAGCTGATTCATTTTGGTCTCTGGGCTATGCAATCAAATTTCAAAACCTAAAAATATATATTTATTTTTAGTTTTAATAATATATTTTTGTGACGTCATCACTTTGGAGCTTCATCCCCAGACTCTTCTCCCTCTCAAGAAGGGAAGTAATCAAACGGTGGAAGGTACACTGTAAAAGGAGACTGGAAGGCCATACATTCATAGCTTGAAGATTGCCTGTAGAGAGAATGGCAATTAACACTTAGCACCGATGTTGTCGATTTGTAAACTGGTGTTAAAAGATGAAAGGATCCCCCCTTGCACCCCAAGCCATAACCCCATTGCTTTTTGAAAACTATTTGTAAGTTCTTCACTTGTAATTTCTCCTAGCATGGGTTTGTTAACCATTTTTCTAAGCGGCAAAAGGCCCCAGAACCGAGGATGGATGACAGCAAACATCACCCTTTCAAGAAAATTATCAGCTGGATTTCACCAACCGTATCTTATGCTGCGTTGGTCACTGTGACATCATCAGTTGTTGTTGCTGCAGCCGCGTTTTTTACAATTGCTTCTCCTGAACAGAACAAAAGTTAACGAGGCCAGAGCAAGGGTGAGGCTCAAGCAAGGCTTCAAATTTGGTGGTGGTCCTATCGCTTCCTTTTTTGGTGCAGGCTATTTCTGAACCAATTTGAACAATTGATTTATCGGCCATGTATAATAAAGGTTTCCTCCAGACGTTTAACCTTGGGCAACCAAATAACATACAATAATAGTGGAGTTACAACTACTTGAAATCATTTTTCGAGGATTTCGCTTTAAATCGGCGATTTGTTGCAAAATTGTTGGACGATTAACAACAAAAACAATACAAACACTGAATCCCATGATAATGTTGATTTTTGACGCTTGGTACACTTATGACTAAACTGCAAAAAAACTGATAGACTTTTTGCAATGTCATTTTTAAAACATATATTAGCAGAAGAACAACAAAGACGTAGCTTAGAGGGTGAGGCATTTAAATAAACAGGTTTTGAAACAGCAGCCTGATGTTTTTCCAACTTGATATGCTCAGTTATTTGATGTTTGTTGTTTGGGATTTCGGTAATTAAACGAGTAGTTAAACTAAACGAAACAACTTAAAGGCAATCTGTCACGACGTTGATTGGTTATAAGAACAAAGGAATCTCTATTGTTTCCAGTCTCCTCTAAATTTATCGCATTGTAAAAAATATGGCGGAGCGCTGGAATCGTGTTTAGGCTATTATTCCAGCTATTGTTCTCATTAACCAATCCACAACGAGACAGATTGCCTTTAAGATATAGGAATAAACTATAATCAACGTGATATACATATAAAGCAACTTCGAGAGCACTGTTACTGCAAATTTCGATATACATCTTTTCGTTAATTTTGGTAATTGCTATGTCAAATCAACCACATAAAATTGACCGAGCCCATTCTACCAGCAAGGAAAATATTAAACGTGTCAATTTTCTTCATTTTGGACGCTGAGTCATGAATCCTTGGTACCGGACTCAAAGTCAGCTTAGTTACAGTGCTTCGTGGCTCCGAGCCCCTCTGTAAGAGTTTCATCTTTAAGACTATGCATCGTAAATTCATAATCTTCACACATTTTGCTGCCATGCCTATACGGCACTCAAATATTGAACAGTATTCAAGTCCAGGTATAAAATCTCAAACGATGATGTCACACTGTGGTTTTATTTTATTTTTCCTTGATCTTTCATATTTTCTTCGTCATTTAATTTTTTTATAATCAAATTTTAGATGACTATCCCAAAATGAATCATAACATGAATTTGAAATAAGAATAATTAGATTGATACAGATTTCAGTTTGTAGAACAAGCTCTTTGTAATCCACTCTGGTGAGTTCTCTTGAAGCCTAATCCAAGAATGGGGATAGCTTAAGTTTCTTGTACGAACAGAATTTAATCCTGTTCACTTGAATCCTGTCCAATCCTTGATGTTTCCTTGAATTTATTGCAAGCCAATCTCTTGCAGTTGCAGAAGTCAATCCACTGTATCTTAACCTTAGATACATTTTATAATTTTAACTTAGCTATTTATTTTAAGCAGAAAGTAAATCCAAGACCACTTTCGATGTAAATTCACTACAATTATCGAACTTAAGTAGATTATACGTCTAACCATTCAATTGTTGTGCGATTGTGAACATAGTTTATATCAATATCTTCGTTGATTTTAGAGATTTCATTATTGAACACGAAAATTTCGTATAAGGTATATTTACATGTGTTATCATCTCCATATGAGCGCTTGATGAGATTTTTTCAATATTTTTGGTAAGAAATAAAGATTCTAGTTGTCAGTAATTTGTTGTCAGCCAGATGCTCTTCTAGGGAAAGGATAAGCAGCTTAGGTAAACAATTTTTAGAAACACTTCACGGAGAGATATTGTTTCGATACCCAAAACAAGTCAAATGATATTTTTCAAAATCTGACAGCGTTAGGGCTTGGCAAACACTTTTAACAAACCCAGGGCTCGAGAGGGGGAGGGGGTAGAGCCCACAGCCACTCTGCCCTTGTCTTCTCTGCCCGAGGTACTCTTTTCTCCAGCCATGGTCTCTTCGAGACTGCAAAAATGTGGAACAAATCTAATGCTGTAGTGCACATCTGATACAAGCGCAAACTTGACAGGGCAGTTACGTGCACTGCAAGCGAGGCGAGCAGAAAATTTCTGCGGCCACGCCCTTAAAATTAGCTTCAAGTACATTTCAGAATGTTATTTGCAGTCGTTTGCCATTTTTAGGCATTCTTTGTTGCGTTTCGTTAAAATTAAGTTCTTAAATTGGAATTCCTTGCTTTAAGAGGCCCCTAGACCTTGAAGCCCTGGGTCAGTTTGCCCCTCCTTGTCCTCCTCGGCGGCCCTGTTCACATTCCACGCATCTCTTCTACAGAGGCCTGTTTGTCCTGGGTTTTACAAACTCACTTGAAAGGGGTCCACCGGGGAATTTCCTGGTGTTCTGCTTGGCCACAACGCCCCTGGCGTATACTATGAAATGCTTTGAAACTATCGAAAATAAGAGGTTGTTATGAAAGTTAGAGGTCAGCAAGGCCTAGATTTTTTCAAATAAAATGGGAAACGTGGATGGCAAAGGGCAAATTCAAAACCCATAACAAACGATTTTAAAAGAGGCTCTTTTTGCAAGAATGGGGGGCATAGCTTACTGGCTCTTCGTCGCTTGAGGCCCCAGGAAAACTTCGTAGTTCAGTTTTGACTACCTCAAGATTATATGATTATGATTATGTTTCAAGTCAGCACAGTCATCTGCGCTCTAGTTTCCAGACCTCTCCCTCTCAGTCATTTGACAAGAATCTCAAAATGGATGAATTCGAAAGCGCTCTCGAAGGGGAAGTTGATCCTGCTGCAGAATTCTTAGCAAGGGAGCAAAGCGAGCTCGAGGAACTCGGAATCGAGGACCAGCTCGGCATTCCAGCGGTGAGATTTGGTCCCGTTTATTTTCATTGCTTCTTCATAGAATTGATTTGCTCGTACGAATTTCCTGTGTGTTAATTGATGAGAGCCAAGCCTTCCTCTACGTCTTTCGTAGTCTAGTTTTTCTTCTTTGATAGTAACCTTCTTTTAGACTTTGCTTAACAGGTTTCTATTCATTTATCAGAATATTATTTTAGATGAAGTGATCTTCATTGCAAGTAACGTGAAGTCCCAACTAGAACTATCAAACCCACTTTTTTGGCCTAGATGAATGCTTCAGTTTCCTATTTGAATCTTTACAGATAATTAAAATTCAGAGGTTTTGTAGCAACAGATTTACGATTTGAAATAATGAAAACTACAGCTGATTAAGGTATTGATATAATGAAAGTTTAGTTTATATTTAATAATCATGAAAGTTCAATAACCCCATGAAAGTGAATAATCCATAAGCTTTATATTGCAATAGTTTAAAAAAGATTGGGTACTTGAGTACAGAGATGTTTATATCCCTGAGATAAGAATCAAAAGTAAAATGAAAGGAAAAAGGACAGGTTTCATCGCTTTCTTGTCTTTTCCCAATTGGCAACCACTAATCTCTTGCCCAGTTGAAGAAATCAGTTGATCAATAAAGAAAACCTTCTACCAATAAAGAAAACAGTTGATCATTAATTTTTTTGCCTGTGTGATGTTCAGTAGGCAATATTCAGTGATTATAAATTTGATAGATTTAAACACTGTGTTTCTGCCATCATCTGGAAAGTTTCAAGCAGGGAATAACCACCCCTTTTTTGCAAATGATTTGCACATGGGCCAATTTTCTATTGACCTTAAGTCATTTTTCGACATCCATGCTCTTTGGATGAAAAGCACTTTATGTCATGTTCCCATTTTTCTTTGCTCTCTTCAAAGAAAAATGTACTCATTCAAGTTGTTTTCTTTGCCTTTAGTTTTTTACCAGCTGCAAGTGGTGCCTCATTTGATAAATTTAATCTTTATTTTGCAGTCACAAGATGTAGGAGATTTCACAGACACTGCTCCTTCACAGCAAGAAGATACATTTGTGAATGGGTTTGGAGATGATATTCCTGTGAGTGCTAAATTTTTGATTTGGAATTTTATTTCTAGATTTTTCACAAACCCTTATTGCAAAAAAATTACCATAGATTCACTTACCATAGAAAAACTGTTGTCATTTTAGAGTGGAACATTTGCAGAAATACAGCCTTCATCAGTTCAAGCCCAAGAACCAGAATCATTAAGGTATTTTTTCTGTGAATAATTATAAATTTTCTTTAAATATGTATGATGTCTTTGTTTGTTACTGCAGTATCTTTGTACTCTAAGATAAAATTTGATAGCTGTTAGCCAAATTTGTGGGAATTTCAGTTTTCAAAATGCAAGGTATATTTGTTACTTTTTGAAAAATATGATGCCAAAAGTCCTTTGCTTGTGCCTGGCTGCTAAAAGAGTAACTCAAAGTTCTTGAAACACACAAGCTCACTCTACTTTTTGGACATAACAAATTATTGAGTTGTTGTAATTAAGTTTAGACTACAAATTTTATATTTCCTAAAACTTCCAATAGTGATTTTTAGTAACATCTGCTTAGAATATGAAATGTTTGAGCTATAACATTATCTTTTCTTTGTAATATAACTTTTCTAATGTAATATAATATTTAGTGGTTCGTTGATTTTACTGGTTGTGACATTGGCCAAACAAAGTTAATCAAACTTTCAAATTTATTACTTCACTCTCTGTCCTAAGCTCTAATGTTTCTTAATTAAATTGTGCTGGATTTAAATTTTTAGTTATGTTTGATATTTTGAATTTCTTTAATTCATTAGAAAATGGAGAGAAGATAAAGCCGTTCTTTTGGACGACATGCAGGAAGAAGAAACCAACGAGCAAGAAAAATGGGCTGAAAAAGCAAAGAAAGAGTTAGATGACTGGTATAACAGATACAATGAACAGCTCGAAAAAGTTAAAAATGAGAATAGGTATATATCTGCAACATGAATTGAAGCCAAGAATATAGCTACAACATGAAGTGTTAACTCCTTAATGTTTGTGTTTGTTATTTTTGTTGATAGGTCGAAATAGGTAGATAAGAACATTTAATTTTACCCAATATGTTCTTTGTTTAAATCTGATTTCTGTTTCCTTGAGTTTGGTTAACATTTTTTATTTTCTTGTAGAGCTGCTCAGGAAGAGTTCATTGAGGAAATGTCAAGCACTAAGCCTGGAAATGAATGGACAAAGGTTGCGCGATTGTGTGACTTCAATCCCAAAGTAAACAAAAACACAAAAGATGTTTCAAGAATGAGAAGCATTCTTCTTCGTTTGAAACAAGAACCACTTGTACGCTAGGGACATTTTTATGGTGAACTATTTGTTGTCAAATTAGATATCTAGTTTGTGTACTAATACTTTGATTTAGAAATACTGTAAACCCTATTCCAATGCAAAGAATCGTTATGGGTCCAACAGAATATATCATAAATGTCAAGGCAGTATTATTGATCTAGAATTAATTTTTGTATAACTTAGTATAATTACTTTTGTTAATTCATAGCAATATATGTTGGTGCACATTCAGTATGCCCAATTTGTTTGAGAATGTCTTTGCTAATTTCTGTTTGGAAAGTTGTAGAAACTATTAACATCACTTAATTCTTGGAAACATGTTATTCTCCTACCCAAGTTTCTTTCATTTTCTAAATGTTATTAAATATGTTATGTATCCATCCATATTCTACCATATACTGAAGATTCTGTCAAGGTGAGAGGACCTGGTGGAAGGTCAATTCTTAGGATGAAAAAAGTTTGTAATTGCTAGTTTGTTCAACGTTGTCAGCAATGTTCTTCTAGCTTCATGCTGCCTATGTTGCTAGGCAAGGTGCATATCATCATCAGCTTGAAATACAGTAAGGCCCTGCAAATAAGGAACTGTTTTTCTCTGCTATCCTAAGAAATTTCTTATATTTTGGGTCTTTTTTTAATTTAAGGCCAAACAATTCTTAATTTTTGCAAGGATCGTTTCACACCCCCAATCATTGAAATTCTTTAAATTAGTCAGAAATTTGAGAGTAATGAATCCAAGTCACAACTCCAATGCTTATTTTTGTCAGAGAATAATCTAACTTAACACTAATGCTGAGACTTTTCTCTATTAAGAAGAAAATGACTGAACTGTATAAGGTTAAGGTTCCGTTAGTGAGACTTGGTACAGTCATAGTACAAATTTGGCACAAAGTTACAATGGGCTTATTGTCAGTGTCAATGTATGGGGAATGCTAACCTATACAAGAAGCTGGAATCACTGAACTGATATTTAGCCAACACCGTGTCTCAGATTGGGCCGCATTAGTTTAACAGGAGCCTTCCAGCCCACACCAAAGTACCTTGCGAGCTGCATGTGGCCTGCGGGCTGCGGTTTGCCGCTACTGTTTTAAAGGTGCTGCTACTGTTTTAAAGATATTCATGCAAGTTAATAAGATTTCAAAATTTCGTGATGTTCAAACTGGCCGTTTAAAATTTAACTACAAAACCAAGCTAGTTGCATAATTGTATAAATACACACTTACTCGAAATTATAAACTAGCATTTTTAAGCAGAAGATGTTTTTTGGGAGCAGTGAAAAGTATATATGACCTGGCATGTCAAGACTTATTATGACTGAAGCAGGGACCGCGCACCAGTCTAAAAATGGAGGGACTGAAATGGGTGTACCGGAAATTTTTTTGAGGCCACGCCCTCTAGAACGCCGGAAAACGCTCCTTTTAGAAAATACCTGCTTATTTCTCCTGAATTTTTATAAACACTCTGTTTCAGAGACGATATCAATACATATGAAAATAGATAAAATTATCTTTGGGGTAATAAAAAACCTCCGGGGGGGAGCAAAGCTAAAATTGTAAAAAAAATTACCCTCAAGTGGCCTTTTTTTAACAATTACCCTCAAATAGTAGCATAAGGGTGGACATTATGTCATTGGTAGCATCCATTTCTTTGAACGCACCTGGTCCTTCTTTGACAAATTTCTTCGCAATTGACTGTTGTTGATTCAGGAAAGATAAAACCTTTTTCATTGTCTATAATAAATCGCAAGCTAAACTAAGCCGTTGTGTTGTTATCGAAACTGGGCCATTTGGTAGTTATTTGGTAAGACGACTTAAAATCGACTGGAACCCCTGTCAGGCCTTAATGGAAGTACCACCCTGGGAAAACACCAAGCTAACCGAGTTTGGAAATAAATCATATCATTACAAAAGATGAACACCGAGAAAATGAACAAACAAGGTTCCAACTAAAGAAGAACTGCTACTACATAGGAGTCAACTATCCAATGTTGCGTTAGAGTAAACTTTCCAAAGTCCTTTTTAGCTAATTATTGCAAAAATGTGTGGGGGGGCTATAGCCCTGTTAGCCCAATGGCTGTGCGGTGCCTGGACTGAAGAGGGGTGGTTGATTTTAATGAGAGGCAGCCCGTGACGTCAGTATAACCATAGGGGGATAGGATCTTATAATTCATGAATGTTAAATGAAGTATTCGAAATTACATCACACTTTCAACAGAACGGCTTCCACCGAGAAGAGAAATATGAATTAGAGTCAGAAAAGCCTTGCCAAATAATGGTATTGAATATTTACTACCATATTATTATATTAACTTTGATGAAAACTGTTAAATGCACACAACTGTGCTTTCAGGTATGTTTAAATCTTTGGAACGAATCTAGGTTGCTTTTTATTTGGTTCCCTGATGCTTCTCGCTCAACACGTGCAGAGTTTTGCAAATTGTGTTTCAAAGAGAGGAAACATCAATTAAATGTATATTTCTTACTAAGCATTTCTAAAAATTGTTTGCTTGAATGGGCGCTTCAAGACCTGGAGTGTTAACTTTCGTATCCATTTCTAGGCCTATCATTTATCGTTGATTACTTTCTGTTTTTATATGTAGACTAGCCTAATAGTTGCTGGACTTGGCGTCGCTGGAGCTGCATTTGGAGGTCAGTCATATGTGATTTATTTAAAGCAGAAAATTGTTTTTATGCAGGTTTTTACTCAATAAACTATCAACCTTGAGTCCTTCTCCAGAGTATGGCAAGTGTACACCTGAGATATTTTTCTAAAATGGCCCTGCACACCTGGCAAAGGTGCTGCATTTTGAGATGTGGATGTGAGATGGGTGTGTCGTGCTCAGGGCAAATAAAGAATAAAGTTATACAGTAGAGTCCTGTTATAACATACTTGTTTATTACATACGTTGGGATATAACATACTGGTGTGCTTGGTCCCTGCAAAAGGTGTGCTTGGTTTTAGTCTTTTTTACTTACCCTGGTCACAACGTACTTCATATATACTATACTTAATATGCTGGTCCCTTAAAGTACGTTATAACCGGATTATATTGTAATGTAAATTTTCCTATCTTTGTTCATCTTTGCTCCTTAAAATTAAACATCTTTGGGCTCTAGCATAGTTTTGCCTAGTTTCTTATTTTCAAAATGAACTTGTCTGGTGCAAGAAACAATGTTTCCAGTCTGGAGATGTGGGCACTAGTGTTTAAAACTGAAGTGCACATTTGCATACTTGAAATTTTGCTTTTGCACACCTGAGATCTCTTTGGAACCGAATGGGTATCAATTTAGTCAGAACATTTTACAGATAAATTTCCTCTAGACTGAGAGTAGTAAAACTCTGTCTAGTTTTTTTGAGAAAATACTGAATACAGGACCATGTTTAGTGAAATAGAATTTAATTTTTTTCTAGCTCGGTTTTTGATACAAGCTTTTAAGAAAGTGAATATCAATGCAATACAACAACAGATACCAAAGATAAATGCCTCAGTGAGTTTTCAGCTCTCTTTCAAATTCTTACTTATTTGTATGAAATAATTTGAAATAAGAATATTTGAAATTATAATAAGAAAAGGAGAGACAACTAACATGGTGACCACTCTTCTAATTCAGTGTCCTAAGAAATATGAGAGATTATGTTCGTAATGTTTGGGAGTTTTACTGCGTTTTTACTTTTGATTAACCTTTCATCCAGTTCAAAGTTATGTGGTTTTGAACAAAAATTCTGCAGAAATGGTGGCTGTTCACATTTTGCCAATACAATATAAAAAGAAAAATACAGTACACTATCTTTTTACACTATAAAAATGATCCACTATCTATTTTCACACTGCATGTTTGGGTTGTAATTGCAATTTGTCTCATTCTATTTTACTACCATAATGTGTTTGTAGTTTCTCCACTTTCAAAAAAGAGCAAAAAGGATAGACACCATTTTTATGAAAAACTGATGAGTGTGCATGATATCTTAGTGAGTAGGTCTTAAGATCTGATGATAAGTTTTTTATCTTTATATTAAGTTTCTAAACATAAAAATATGAGTATTAAAGAAAGTTTACTGATATAAAGCAGCCTAAGACATCTTTCAATAAATATTAGCCAGTCAATTAGCAAATGAGTGGAATCAGACTCACTGATTGGTCAATTTTTGATTGAAGCAGAGTCCTGAAAAGTTGTTAACCTTCCTCCAGACAAAAACATCCCAGAAGGCAAACCTTCCTCACAAAACAATAGAAGGTGAGCGTGGCTTGAGTGTGTCATAGGAGCTTCTATTGTTTTTGTGGACCTTCCTCTGGTCAGTGGCCGTGCAACAGTAATGTTTTCCTGACTCTGGATTGAAAGATGGTTTACATTGATTAATTGATGAATTTCGCTATTTTGCTCTGACTTCATTCTAAATTCATTATTTTTTAGGCATTTAGCGGCTACTACAAAGGAGGTTTTGATGTGAAGATGACAAAAAGGGAAGCAGCATTAGTTCTTGGTGTCAGGTATTTTTCCTTTTTTCTTGTTATCCCTTTGCTTGAAATTGATTTTTATCATAACTTGTAACATATTTAGTTGTATAAATGGCTAAACACATTCATTTTATTTTTAGTCCATCAGCCAACCGAATGAAAATTAGAGATTCACACAGAAGGATAATGTTGGCAAACCATCCAGACAAAGGTATTTTGATATTCTGCAAGAAATTTTACTGTGAGGGGAATCTATTTTTATAACATTATTATTTAGCCCATATCACAAGAAGCGGTGACTCAGATGATAGTTTTAAAGATCAATTATACCAGAAAAGTGCTTAATCACATAGCCTAATAGCAGCATCCACTAAACAAGGTTTCGTTGCAAAAGGGTCTGCACCCCCTAGTATAAGAGGCAAAATGAGTGGAAAATTGTCAGTTTATTGCTAGGCTTTTTGGTATTCGTAGTCATGTTATTAAACTGGAGATTACCAAAAGTAATCACCAGCCACACCATGTCTTTGCCACACCATGTCTTTGCCACACCATGTCTTTGCCACACCATGTCTTTGCCACACCATGTCTTTGCCACACCATTAGATGCATCATTTTTTGGTATAGTTATATTTTGTTGATCTCATGAACCAATCTTTTTCTCTGGTCTGTGTGCATTATTTTGGCAGCTTTTTATACAAAAGCAAGAATATTTTTGAATTTACTGTTTTCGTGTTAACAGGTGGATCACCATATCTAGCATCCAAGATTAATGAAGCAAAAGATTTACTTGAAACTACTGACAAATCGTCATGAAACATAAATTTTTGGTGTGAGATGCAATTGTTACTCATCTGAACTGTCTCTAAGATTAACTGGGTTTTATTGATAAAACAAAGCTTGTTTATTCAGAAGCCCAAATGCTACTGTAAAACAGGCATAATCCTTAATCTGGTAAATAAAACTCAGGTTGAAACTATTATTTTGTTAATGAAATTAAAATTGAAATTAAGTCGAAACGCATGTCATAGATTTTGATAGGCAGTTACTCTAAAATACTCTTGTTAAGGAATAAGAAAATTCATTGATAATTTGTGTGCCATCATCAATCATTGGCTTGTAGGATGAAATGTCATTCAAATTTGTATAAATGACTATTACTGATAAGTTTTGCATTTTCAAAGTGTTTTTATCAAAACTTGAAAATTAAGCACATGATATAGAGAAAAACAGAAAGCTAGACATTCCTGTAGATATTTGTGAAAGTGAGGCACCACCTTTTATTATCCATCTACACTATTAGTACAAAGTAGCAACAAAGCCTTACAAAAAAAAGAATTGATTAAAAAGTAGTCAAGTCTTTTAATTCAAATTCTTAGTTTGTTGCCCACCAGTTTGCCAATTATCATGTTGCAAGTGTTTTTCACTCATAGACTTTGTTTATGTGTTAATTTTTGGTAAAAGGCGTCTATTTTGATTTGTATTGGCTGTAATTCTATGACTTGTATTTCATCTCAACTCATTCAATGGTATGCTACACCAAAAATTTCACGAAGTTCGTTTAGAATTGTGGATATTGCATGTATGTAGTGACAACAGCTTCCTTGTAGCACCCATCTGAAACCTTCACAAGTGCTTGCTTTTTAATGTTTATAAAATTCGATCTTGTTGAATAATTTAAAATTCTTCTTAATAACATTATTTACTGCAATTTGGTGAAAAATTAATTACAGTTGTTCTTATTTTGTAAAAATTGAATGCAGCAACACATAACCCTAACATTTTTCTTTTTATCAACTAGAGATCCTTCCACAAGTTAATAAAATTATCTTGAGTTTTATTGGCAAGATCTATTTCCCTATCAAACCTCATTCTGTCACAACGTGTCTGGTTGCTTTGATAAGCTAGATGAACTGTTTCCAGTTACAAAAACTCGGGACCACGCCCGCCATGTTACATAGATAATCCATCCTTATACCCTGGGTGCCAGAGCAACGAAATTTCGAGCACGGAAATGGAAAACCAATCGGAGAAGCGGAGGAGCATCCGCTCCTTACTTTATTTCCCCAGGGTACCATTCTTATAACAATGTCAACGACTCGCCCTTCTAAACATGTTATTTTCCAACTTAAGAACTTACGACTCGGCCCTAGGCAATAAGGAACTAAGTTATTCTTATCATATCATAAAGAATATAGTTAGCCCTCTGGTCAACAAATGGTATCTTGTACTCCTAGATCGATCTTGTTAAAAGTTGAATTTGATGTAGGAGAACCAGAGGCGTAGGTAAGGGTATTTCAGGGTTTGGGAGTGTGGCATCGCCCATTCATGAGCTGGTCGGTTAACCTTCAGTTGATCAACAAAACCCATAGTTAGTTGGTAAAATAGCCTGATTGTAGGTCAAATAGCAACTAATTTTTTCTTTATCTATGTCTTCGTTGGTAAATTTTACTTTTGATGACCCTTGAAACTCTGGTCTGGAAGAGGTCGTGTTAGGCCACTGAGCAGAACTAATGAACAAATATAATCAGAACTAATGAACAAATATAATCGTGTAAATCATGATCACTAGCTTTAATTGCTATTAACACAATAAGGTAAACTTATACATAAGTATGCTGAGTCCATAGTCTCAAATTCTACTCGAAAACAAAAAGAAAAATGTTTATGTTTTAATGCAGCGACAAAGATTATTGACATTTCAACTGCTTAGGCCCATAGTATTTTCCAAAGTAATCGTTGTTGGTCATAACCAATTCAACACTGTCACTCTCAAATTCTCTGTAATTTCCCGTTATGACGATTGAGCCTTTTATTTTGCTCGCACTACAGAAACACCCAGAATCTGAAGGGACCTTTTTTACTGCTACATCTGTTTTCCGAGTAGAAATTTTCTTCAAATCCTTGATAACTGAAGTGACTTTGAAAACAAACATTTCTTTATCTTCCTTCACTCTTTTTCCAACATAAGCTGAAACATGAAAAAAAGTTTATCCTTGGTTCAGTAGTTCATGTTTGACTGGTATCAGTGAATTTATTTAGGCTGATATTTAATATGCATGGGAAAAACTGGAGGTTGGCCAATGTTAGGTTAAAGAATAATAGCACAAGTTTTTGCAAAAAAGAAACCTTGTCCCCACTGTCTCCCCCTCTTCAGGGGCCCTGAAAGGAGTTTAAAATCGTAGGGTAAGTAGGGGGCACTCAAAACGTTTTAATGGTGGAAATCGATCTTTGCTAAAAAGTGCCTTGCAGTGGGCTAAGTGAGTGCTTCAGATTTCCACCTTGTGGTAAAAGGACCTAGCGAAATTTGCCTCATTCGCAAGCTGAAAAATTGCTTTAAATTGGCATGTTTACTCTTCTTTACTGCGTTTAGGTTACGCTATACAAAATACTCCGAGTCACACTTCTCCGTATAAACGTTTTTGTACATTTTTCGGCAAAATGTTTCAATACCATGAAATTAATGTTTTGGCAAACATCATAGTATTTCAGATGGCTGTTAATGCCGTTGTTACAAAAAGTGCATTTGTGAATCTTTATATGTATGCGTAAACAGTGAACCTTTCCAGGTAAAAATTATTTTTTTAAGAGTAAGCCAGATGCGTTTTCGATAGCTTGGGTATCGAAGGGGAGAATGCTTACCATCAAAACAGCGTGCACCTTTGCGGATAGAAAAGTTAGGCCAGTCTATATATGCTTTATGACATAAGGTTATCCACCCAAAGTAACCCACCACCATCTTGTTTAAGGGGGGCTTAATAATACGAGGGTGAACAAGTTGCAAGCCATGCAAAAATCCGCATTCCTAAGTTGTTAAAACATAACACTTTGCTGATAATGTCTTAAGAGTAAGTAAAATAAGAGTTTTGCCGTAGCTGTAGCCCTACTACACACGCTTAAAACCGCAAAACTGACAATGGCCGCAATCCAACAAAAAATCACAAAAATCCATAAATCAAAATTAAAAAACATGTTCGAGGAGCCGTCAACATGTAATAGCCCCCCCCCCCTTTGGACCTGATCGCCGTATTGCGCAATTACGGCGTGGATCACAACATTGATCATTCAGAAACGAGGGCATACCCCCCCCCCCCCCCCCTCTAAACTTTAACTGCGAAAGTCACTTAAAACTTCCTTAAAACATTAGTTTTTCTTACCGAAGTCACTTTTCTCGATGCTCGTGCAAAGGTCTGCTTGATCACATGGCGTACAAAGGGGTGGTAATTCACTTGGCCGTAATATTTTCTTTTCTGCGTCAGTTCTCTCGACTTCTGAGCCTGTCATTGGAGATTCTGTTGGCGGTGATTTTGTTATATCTTTGCTCGTTCTTGTCATATTTGTGTCTGTCACGGCAGCTTCTGTTGTCTTAGCTGAAACATAATTTCATTCTCATCAAACTCCATAAGACATGATACCTGTCATGAGATTTGTTAAATTAAAGTTTTGTCTGCAAACAAATTCTAACAGAGCTTTTAAGTAGAATTTGCCAGCTTTATGATAATTTAAGTTAACGATCGATGCATCCCACACTTGCTTGCGACCTAAATAGGTACAGCAGCGGTTTTAGGGACTGCAGGGCCCGGGGCAGAAAACATCTGCGGGGCCCTTGTTTTTAGAGTTTCTATTTTTTCTAAGGTGCTGGGCTCTTTTTGGCTACCATAAGCGCGGGGCCTTGTGTTATGGCCCCCTTGGACCCCCTAAAACCGTCACTGAGATGTATTTGTCTAAACCAAACAAGGTACTCAAATATAAGAGCCTTTTTTCGAGTTATTAAAAGCATCTTGTTATTCATGCTGATATTAAACCACCTCACAGATTCTACATTCTTGACACATATATGTACCTAGAAAATACGTTTTGCATGTTCGCTGTTCGCAGGGGTATCATAATTGCGCTAAGGGGTGATGGAGCAGCTTATGGTTGAAAGCACCTCGAAGTGACATGGAACCAACCAAGGTGAGCCTGTCCTGCTTACACTTTTTTTAAGAAAAATTTTTTAAGAACACGAGCCTCAAAACTGGTCTAATTTAAGAACCAATAAAGAACAAGCTGAGGCTGAGCTACTCTAAAGTGCAGTTTTGAACAACGCTTTATCTCCAAAACGACGATTTTGAGCCATGTGCTTTTTTGGTGAATATTGAAACATAGCGGCAAATGAAGGTTGTCTCACGCACTTTATTGGCAAATTAGGCGTTACCACTTGCCCAGGGAGAAAAGCTAGCAATTGCACTGCTTACACCCTATAACTTTAAGAATAAATTAAAAACAATCCAGCCTCAGATCTTCGAAAAAAATAAAAACAATCAGCCTGAACTTAAATTTACTGGTTCTTATAAAAAAGAGTGTAATCTGATGAAAACATTTTAGATAATGTCTTTTTGCATACCTGGAAAGGTTAAAACAGTGCTTAGTGGCACCGGATTGATTGTTCAGATTATGAAAATGAAATGAGATTCAAGTTTCCTGGATAATAAATAATGGACAACACTGAATACATTTGTGAATGAGTGGAAATGAAAGAAAATGGAAAACTCTCTGGCCTTGAGATAATGATAGTAGTGGTGATATCCTGTTGCACTTTCAATTTGTGGTATAAGCAGATCAAGCTGTTTGTTGTTCAGAAGTCCTTGCTAACATTGTACCCAAGGCCGTTTCAAGTTGTAATTCTTGATTTTGTGCCCCATCATCAAAAGTGACGACCGGGCAACAGAAATTTGTACAGACTTAGACAGTATAAACTAAACCATAGTTTCAAGTGACTGGTGGCAATAGACGTTATACGATTCGTATAAACGCATATACGTATATGAATATATAAATATATGGCTACTAACAAAAAGAGCAGATATCCAAACATTCCTCTTTTGACGCGAAGTTATTTTCATTTCCAAAGCATCCACCGTATTTAAACTGCTTGCACTGGCCGTCTGTATGGTCGTGATACCAACGAGTATGAAAGGCTGTACAAGGTCCTGTTTCTTGTGGTCTTTTGCACAGTGGGCCATGTTTTGGTGAGTCTGAAATGAAGTACCACAAAATTTCAATACACAAAGTATCCCAAAGAAGTTCATGTTTGAGGTTTCCTTCATAAAGGAGTATTTTGCAGAGTATGAAACCTTTTTGACCCTCTTTTCCATGTGAAGCTCCATCATTAACGCTTTTCTTTTAGTGAAATTATTAAGTACTGTTTTAGATTTAAAACTAGTGTTTTAGAGTGTACCTTGTCACAATGACTTCTCAGTAACTAAACTTAGCTTTATTGAATTGCTTGGCCCTTCAAGGTCCTCCGGCGTAAGGGCATGCCCCAAATTGTTAATTGAGAATAACGATCTTCAGTACACCTAATTTTCCTATTTGCACCCGCCTCCCTCTTCAAACTTGTGTTGGACTCCCTGCCTTATATCTTGTTAAAGCCATGGAAGCAGGGACGGATTTAATCAGAAAGGATTGGAGGGGGATTTTATCAACAAGGACTGGAAAATAATGTATTTTTCATGCTTTTAATATAAATACGCAAGAAAAGAAGACAAGATCAATAAAGCAATTTTTGCATTTGTCGCCACTGACTGCCAAAAAGTTGTTCTTACCAAATCGAAGCAAATTTACTAAAGGACACATAAATATCGAAGTGGTGTCGCACCCACACACCTCCCGGTAAATCCGTTGCTTCATACAAGGGATTCCCATTAGATAAAGTGATAAAAAGCTAGTGGATATGAATCGAATTACCTATGCACGCTTGTTCACAGCTTTCCAACGTTCCAAACCCATTCCATCCACTACTATGGCATCCACCAACGGTCTGGAACTCGCAACTTCGTGTTTCCTTGTTAAAGTAGAAAATCTCAAAGTATCCTCGACACAGACTTGCCGGATTGATTCCGCACACGCCAGCTTATTGGGGCGAAAAGATTCAAGAATGAAGGTTACAAAAACACAAGCATGTCAACATAAATAATAAAGCTATTTTTATAAGGATCAAGAGGTTTGTCTCTCTGATAGCTGAATGTCCAGTAATATATAGGTCCATCGAAATCATGAGCCCCCTGAAACCGAAGTGAATTTATCTGTCGTGTTTACAAGTGTTATCAACCGTGCAGCCTTATCCTGAAGTTTCCTTCACAAAATAGGGGCCTGTGAGAGGCTGCCTCCTCCGTACGATTGTGGTATGAAGACATGCAATTTGCAGTTCTTTCTTTAAAATTCAATGTAAAATGGATCTTCAGGTGCATTTTGAGAACAATGAAACTTTTATGTGGAATTGAGGAATCTGTTCTTTTCCTGATACCGTTTTTAGAACCACCTCGGTGTGTTTTATTTGTAATTTGGAACTGGATATTAGTTCAGTTTTGAGGAATTGACGGTGGCTGAGAGCTCCTACTGTTTTCGATTGGTCCCAGTCGTATTCTAAAATTGTGTAGCCAAGAACCTCTTTTAACCCAAAAAAATGAAGGAGAGCAAAGGCTGTCAAAGAAAAATGAGCCAAAAATGCGTAAAAGAGAGAAAATAATATGGTATAGAGTTGTAAAGTGTAGACGTCGCAAAAATCTGTTTTTAGAACTTTTAAATTTGGATCCCATAGCCAGAAAGAGCAGCATGAAATACCTTAGGAATTTGGTAAGCACTGTAAAAATGGTGTCATGCAACACTATTCTATTTCCACATTTTCATATTCTGTTTAGAACGAGACGAAACAAGAGACACCATCATAGAAGCATAACTAAGCTAATTTTTTATGCAGGATTTCTTATGTCAAATTAATTATACTGAATAATTTATAATATATTACCTGGCCGACAAAAGCCTTCTGCAACAACGTCGATTGTGATGTTTCTTCTGCAGCTGTCCGCCTTCATTAAGCATTTATTGTTATAGGTACCACCATTGGAACCGCATAAGGGCTCGAATATCGACGTGCAGTCCAAAGGCTCCTTGCAAACACACTTCGTTTCTGCTCGGTGTACATCGTACACGCATTTAGTGCCCAGATCACAACTTTTGTCATCACAATAGGCTAAAAAGGGACTGGTGCAAAGTTAGGTGCTGGTTTTTTGAAAGAATTTTCGAAACCTCATAAAATGAACTATCATTGAACAGTAAAAGGAGTCAAGAGTTCCAGAAATCAAAATAAATTAATTTTCGTTTCTGTTGTTTGCATGAATACTGAAATACGTACGTTTACAAACTGGGGGCTTGGCAGACCATTCGCCATTTTCTTGACATTGTATCCAAGACGGGCCAATTAGCTGTCTGTCTTCATCGCAACTGAACGCACGGACGTTCCCGATTCTGTTTCCACCGATAACTTTACCTCCATCAGGTTTTTTAGCCTTGCTCTCTCTGCAGAAAGCAACTAAAACCAAACCAACAATGATCATAGTCATCCATAGGATTCGAAAATTTAGATTTCGGGGCAATTGTGAGGGGAAGAAAGTGTTATAGATACTGGGAAAGTTTGATTTTAGCAAGTGGAGAGAACAGATAACACTGTGGTTTGTACATAAGCCAAGAAAATCCTTTCATAAAATTCAAAGATTTCAAGGGCACTAGTGCCTTATATTTCATGCTCCAAAGTGTGCCTAGAATTGTGTTCATTATACTCACGTTTGCATGTCGGTGGTTTATGGCTCCAGCTTCCATTTTCCAAACAAACAAGTTTGGGGTTGCCAATTATTTCATATGGACTTAAACAATGAAATACTATGATATGACCAGGATTGTAAACTTCTTCTGGAAATGTTTTCGAAATATATCCATTTTCTGGGTAATTCGGTCCATAACATTTCCCGCTTTCTGAAGTCATGGGAGGACGTTTCTCCACTTCTGCTTCTGAAATTAAGAAAACCGTTCTTAGATTCAGTAGAGGTGCAATGATCATTCCCCTCCGAACATCCATTCCCCTCCGAACATTCATTTTCCTCCGAACATTCATTCCCCTCCGAACATTCATTCCCCTCCGAACATTCATTCCCCTCCGAACATTCATTCCCCTCCGAACATTCATTCCTCTCCGAACATCCATCCCTCCTCTGAACATTCATTCCCCCTCCGGACATTCATTCCCCCTCCGGACATTCATTCCCTCTCCGGACATTCATTCCCCCTCTGAACATCCATTTCCCCTCAGAACATCTATTCCCCCTCCGAATATTCATCCCCTCTCCCGTCATCCATTCCCCCTCCGAAGATTCATTCCCCTCCGAACATCCATTCCTCCTCTGAAGATTCATTCCCCTCCGAACATCCATTCCCCCTCCAAACATTTGTTTTGCTGTCCTTTTATGTAGTCTTAGGATTAATCATCTGTTTAATGTATCAAATATTAAATTCTGTCATTCCAAAGGAGGGGCGTCAATACAAGGATACATTAACAGAAGTGTGTAGTTGATAATTTGTTCGCACAAATTGTCAATGAAGGCATTAACTTTTGGTGTTTCTCGTTGTTGATAGTGTTTCTCGTTGTTGATGGTGTTTCTCGTCCAGTGTTTACAGGCCCGTCACTAGCTATTTTGTCGAAGGGGGAGGGGGGTTCTAAAGTCGCAAATGCCGATAAAGTGGGCGAGCCATCCTTTATTTGCCGATAAGTTTGGAAATTTGCCGACTTAGCGCCCCTCGTTGGCAAAAAAACTCCTCGTTTTTGCAATGGAATTTTTTTCAAAGGGCGTGTAGCACCCCATACTCCCCCCTATAGTGGTGGGCTTGAGTGTTTTATGGAGACCTAGGGAATAAATGAAGAGTGTGACTTCAGCGTGACTTTGTATGTTGTTTTACCTTCTTCAGTTATGAAGTTATGAAACCAAGCCAAAACAAATCCCTGGATTGTTAGATGAGGGGCATACAAAGAGGGGCATACAAAGAGGGACATTAAAAAGAGGAACATTAAAAAGAGGGGCATTGAAAAGAGGGGAATTAAAAAGAGGGGCATAAGAAGGGCTTTAATATAGCTGAACTAAATGGAGTGTATGTAAGAAAAGGGGCATGGAAGGACCATTTGATTGAAATTCTATCAGCAAGGAATGTCGTTGTTTGCGAAAATCATTTGGATTTCCACTCAGTGTTTGATTTCCAGGGTTGGAAAGAAGTGAGAATTGTTTTTCTTGGTTGAGAAGGATTGATGTTTCCGCGTGGATGTTGAGAAAAGAGAGCTACTCGTGCCCATTTCCATTTTACAGAAGATACGTGCAACCTGTCCTAAATGTCCTAAAGCTAGCTACTTAGGCCGAGGCACCAATCGCCGACCTCGCTCTCAGTGGCGAAGAAACGGACGTAGCCTCGTAGACCGATCTCGGAAGTTTTCTGCTTTGTTTTTTTCGGAGGGAACCATTCAATGACCTACTGTTATTTTATATCAGAATTAAGCAAGATAATTATGTAAAGTTGTAATCTGATAATTTTCTATATAGACTCAATAACAAACTGTATTTCGAGCCATCATCGTCGGCATCATCATCATAATCATCTTCATCCTCATCGTTTCCATCATAATCATGTTAGCCTGTTATGAAAAATTCATTTGCAATGAAGCAAGGAGAGAAAGTCGAACCATAAAATCTGAAAGAGTTTCTTACCTACGCAAACCGGTACTTTGCCACTCCATTTACCATCTGTTTGGCAAACAATTTTGTCGTCTCCTTGTAACTCAAATCCTTTTTTGCAGTTGAATAGGATGTAGGAACCACAATACGAATCCTGCCCATGTACATCACCATTTTTGAATACCCAGTCTTTCACAACATGTCCACAGTCGATAGCTTAAATGAAACCGAGAGTTTTGATGACGTAACAAATGACTACGGGCATTGGAAATATTAGAAAAGGAAAGGCATGATTTTTTGAGAGCATTTCAAACCTGACCCCGCCCATTTCACATGACTGGACTAAAAGGGCCCATAAGGGGCCCTTCATTTTATTAGTTAGCGACTGGGTTACATAACTTTGAAAATTCACTGAAAATATCTTTAAAATTAGAATCGTTGCTCATTTTATCTCTGTAGGTGGGGCCTAAATATTTTCAACTTTCAATATTCACTTAATCCGGCTTAAAAATAACTCATACGAGTACGAATTTTAACAGCGTACGAACGGCTACGCTCGTTGACGTAACCAAAAATAATAAACTGCAATTTCAAACCGACTGGTAAAGCTCAAGACCTGTGACACTTACGTCTGCAGACCGGCAATTCTTCACTCCAAGTTTCATTGCTGAGGCATTTTCTGTCCTTAGGCCCATCCAAGTAGAAGCATTCGTCGCAGTAGTACGAAATAGTAGCATTTACCTGGTACGAACCCACTGTTATTTTCCCGTTCTTTGGCTCGCCTGGATGACCACATGCTTTTTCTGTTCGGAAAATATGCAATACCAATGGATACAAATGCCCAATAATCGAAAACAAACTGATCAGTTAACAATTTACAACATCTCGTGTTTATTGGTACATTTTTTCAAAACAAGTCTCCGTCGATTAAACACCTCTCTTAATAAAAGCAACAGAAAAGTCAAGTAGATGCCGGGGGTATTTGATAGTAGAAATACAGTTGCTACCTGAGTTAGATAAGAGACGAGGCTTTATTTAAAATGTGTAAGAAGAAACAAACGCAGGGTAGGCTGTCCGCCGGATTCTATGAATTTCGCAATGAGTAGTAAGTGATATTAAAGAGAGTCAGGAACACAGCAATACGACAACGAGAATCCAATATGATGAGATAAAGGGAATGCCCTCAAATTTTTGCAATCATTTTATCAGCGAAAAGCATTAATGCGCTTATAAATTTAGGAAATGTTCGCGGCCACAGCGATAACGAGGTCACGCGAATAGCCTGGGAACACTGATCAGTGTCTGGGAACCGTTCGTATCAGTATAGCTTTAAACAAAATGAACTCGTTTCAACTTGGCTTCAAGATAGATTGAAAAAAAAACAATATCATACTGCGACATATTGCGGATACTTTCCATTCGCCATTCACATTGTTACAAACCAACTTTGGGTAGCCAACACGATAGAAACCTTCGTTGCAAAGAACTTTATAGCTGCCGTTTACAGCTTTGACGATTTTGCTGTTCTCAGGGGGCACTGGGAGTTCCCCACAGTTTGTTCCGTTGATGCCTAGGGAGGAACAGACAAATTTAATTTGCTACTATTTACATTTGCGAGATATCCTTGTTGTGGAATTGTTCCTATTCTACTAGCGAGATGTTCCCTTCTGTGTCCCTTCTGCCTTGTTCCTATGCACCTACACTATTTTTTTTTACAAAAAACTGGACAGTCAGTAAAAATCAAGAAACTTCAGTACTCGAAGCAAACAAATTAAGAAACTATTAAATCGTGATAAAACTGAGAACAACGAAATTTTGTAAAATCCAAGGACATGATTGCCCTGATGGCCTAGAAATTAAGACACAAGGGATAAAAATAAACTTCCCATATCTAAATACAGCATCGGAACGGAAGCGAATCCCTTGACGTGATAAAAAAGAACACGAACATTTTATAACATCATTCTAACATCATAATTAAGAAACTCTTAAGAAAAAATGTGTATTGAAATTTCCAGAACATTATGAAACTGGAGTACTCAACATCGACCTTTGTTTCTTATAAAAAAATGAGTGTATTCGACTTACGGCCTTATTTTGAAAAATTCTTCAAATTCTTTTGTACCCAATTTTTGACCTCAGATTCGGATTGAGATCAATGATTTTAGTCTACTTGAAAGTTTTAATTATGGTATTGCTCACGATATTGATTTTATGACGACATAAAGATAAAAATTTTATAAAGGATTTGACCATGATTGGCGAGTAGGGGGGGGGGGGGTAAAGTTTTACACAGAATGATTTTTCGGTCAAATCCCTTACAAGTTTTCAAACTTCATTTCCCTGTATAATCTAAAATACAAGCACAAACAATATGAAAAATTGTATCTGGCCTAAAATGATGGTGATGAAACCAAATCTAAGTTCAAAAAGTCGTATAATTAGATTTGGAGAATTTTCTGAAAATGAGGCCATAAGTCGAATTGGTGATTTCTGTGATGCAGCAGCAGAGGCGCAACGGGGGCGCTATATGAACAAGAGTTGGTGTGCCCTTATCGATACAACGCTTGAATGTCGCTACATATCACTGAATGTTAAGACTATTGCAAAACAAGGAAAATTGGCAATTCACGGTTTTTTTATGCTCTGCGTTTCTTGAAAATCAAGGTGATAAAACAGATTTGATCCTAACGAACTTCTTTTAAATTTTTTTCTATCTGATATTTAGTGAATTTCAACTCTTGTTAGACGTTGAGCAGAAAATAGAAATTAAGGAGAAATACATTTTTTGGTGCTTTTTCTTTGCTTTTTTCCTCTCCTCTGCAGAAATCAAGAGTCTGCACGCAGGCCAGGAAAGAAATAAACGTGTCTCTAATGTTCCTTTTTAGAGGAGACTTTCGATTGTTAGGGTGAATGAGCCCCCACAGGCACAGTATGCCTTGAATTGCAAATCAACTTACCCAGTGCCCTTTTAAGCCACGTGAAAAAAATAGTTTTGAACCTTTTTCGTGAAATTTTGACAGAGAAAAATTGGAAAAGCTGAATTATTGTAGTCAAAAAACTCGTTGGGCGCTGGGGTTCGGACAACGTGCAAGAAATACAAGGAGCTACTTCGAAATGTTCTATGTAATTATTTGATATTGTTTGTTTATTATGAAGGGGTGTGTATAAAAAGATGTAGAATAGAGAAAGAGTGGAAATTAGAAATGGGTTGTTTCTAAGCATTAGTTTTATTGATTTTTCATTGATTCAAAACCTGATCATGCTGTTTATGTTATTTTACGTTGAAAGTTGTTTTTTAGATGTGATGCACTTTTTTATATAAAAAGCAGTATATTTATTTCCAGGCTGACTGTTCTTAAATTTTTCGAAAACCCGAGGCTGGATTGTTCTTAATTTGTTATTGAAGTAATGTAAGTGAAGTAATTTGTTATTTGTTATTGAAATAATAAGTTAATGAAGTATCTGGCATCATTTGCCAACAAAGAGAATGAGTTTGCTGACAAGTTTTAGCAATCACCGAAAAGGCACCCACACATCGCTAAAAGTCCTCGATTATGAGAAAGAACGTTGTTCAAAATTGCATTTTGCAGAAGCTCAGCCTCAGCTTGTTCTCAATTTGATCTTAGCTTTTGACCAATTTTGAGGCTCGTGTTCTTGTAAAAAAAAAGAATGTAAACGATTTCAAGTTTCCCCAAGCATGCATGACATTTCAGTCCAAATGAATGGAGAGAGTTGATCAAACCCTTATTACTATTTCAGTAAACCCCCAAATTTTCAATTGTTTCCCAACTGCTTGAAAATTGTTTCAGAGACTCCATCTTCTGACATCTAGATTGTCGTTTCCCCGTTTCATTGTAGATTCGTATCGATAGTTAATGTCATTTGGCAAAACATTTTCCTTTCCACCCATTTTATTTACTTCTTTTATTTTCTTGATTTCTCTCTCTTAATCCCCATATTCTTTCAATAAACGACGGAAGCGAAACCTTTTGAGTAGTTCGTATTGTGTGGTTTTTCATTACAGTTTCGCATTTATGAGGAAATTCGATCTTGCATTCACTTTGCACAAGGAAAAAGTTTCATGTCAAATAAAGGTAAGCAAGCTTTATAAAAGGTCTATTTTACTGCCAGCCTTCAAGCTTCATTTAATTACATGTGCGGATGATGATCCGGGATGACATGGGAGCAGTACCGCCAGTGGCTGTTTTAGGGACTGCGGGGCCCGGGGCCAAAAAAATCTGCGGGGCCTTTGTTCTTTACGATTTCTATCGTCTTTCTTAGGTGTGGGGCCCTTTTCGGCTACAATAAGCGCGGGGCCTGGGGCCATTGCCCCCTGGACCCCCTTTTAAAACAGCCACTGAGTACTGCAGGGAGGACGGAAGGGCACGATTCTCTGACAAAAATCGAAAGTGTAGATTGGTAATTGAAAACAAAGGAATTGATAACAAAGCCCTGGCAAAACGACTAAACTTTCCACTAAACATTTCACACAACTTTTTTTAGTGAAATGTTTAGTTGTTTTGCCAGGGCTTTAGTGAAAAGTTTATTCTTTTTGCCACCCTGTTTAGTGTTGTTTAGTCGTGTTTGGTGTTGTTTCTGATCAAGTGCTATTTCTGTTTCTGAGCAATATTTGATTCTGATAAAAAATGTTAAGCGTTGTTTAGTGTTTTTAGCAAATGTTTAGTCGTTTTGCCACCAATTAAACATTTGTTGTGCTAGCGCAGGCGCGGTAGCTGTGGGAATCCAAAGGTTTTCCACGGTTTTCCTGTCTCTACGTGACCCAAAATCTCTAGAATGCCTTCATGAGACATTAGCTTCGTCTCCTTGTAGGCAACTGTGTCTTCTTCAACATTCAACTTTGCTATCGATGTGCTAGAAAGATTTTCTTTTCTCTTTAATTTATCAAATAGTTATTTGTATCCACTCCTTGCACTTGTCTTTTATGCTCTGTGAAGTCATACAACAAAACAAACAGAAAAAAAATTTCTATGCAAGACCCCCTACAACCCCACAGCGTCCTAAACAGATCACAGTTCAAAAATGTTGAGTAAAGTTTAGTAAAAGGTTTAGTCACGTTTTGCCACCCTCGCAGGCAGGGGCGCCTACCCTGGAGGGGCTACAGGGGCAGCTGCCCCTCCTGCCCCCTCTTCCAGGAGGGGCAGAGGGGGCAAGCAGTGCCCTTAGATATTCACTCCTAACAAAAGATTAAAGAATCTTGTAGATAATTCATGACTAGCTTAGCCACTCTCGCTAAGTTAATTCCCATAAGAAATTCAAAAAAATAAAAAAATCTCCTTTTTTGTATTCGGTCATTGATAACGGAAAATTCTTTTCTAGAAAATGATAATAAACTTCAAAAAGCGACAGTTTCTTATAAGATACTGACTATTTTGCCCATCATCAGAACAAGAATGTTACGCTAAGTTCATGCTTACTATAAATATAATGAAATAATATAATAAAATTATATAATAAAAAACATGCTGTTGTAAACAATTATTTGATTGACATTGGCTTATTGTGATTATTATTTTTCATTCTACAATCCCAATGATTCTGCAACCATAGAGACTAAGCGGAACATCAAAGTCTTACAGCCAGCCCATTTTCAATTGCCATGATTTTCGTAAAACCAAACTTTTCTTATAATGACGAGGCCATTTAATACTCACTTGCATGGAGAACTTTGTCAAACTATGAATATATTTAGAGTCTTTGATAGGAAAAATCCCAGCTGTATGGGTGGAACAGGTCGATGCCAATATTTTGTTTTGCACCCATCATATCAAACCCCTCACAAATAATCGATTATGGTAGTAGAAAAAATAATACTCTTCGCCCCTTTAGCACCAACGCTGCCCCACCTGCCTTAATCTTGTGCAGGCGCCCCTGCTCCCTCGCTAAACTATGCTCAACCTCACGAAACAAATGTTGAGTGAAATGTTTAGTCGTTTGGCCAGGGTTTAAATTGTATGTAGTATTTAGATTTTCAAAGTAAATTGAAAATTATAATCTAGCTTCTAGCCTTGCTACTACACAAAGTTAACTGCTCCATAGCCATGCAACATTGTCAATTGAAACCACCTGCCTTTTCAAACAGACTTCCTGACTCATTTTTCTGCATCCATGAAATGTTGGTAAAAACAGTTTATCAAAATGAATTTGTAAAAAGATTATTTTATACGCAACTTTATACAGGGGCTCTGACGCTTGTCTTTGATACATTCCTAGAACAGAGACAACCTTTTTAGAGCCAAAAAATCGATTCAACCAACCTTTCTGTACAGGCACAATGAAATGACAGTTTGCAACAGTGATTAAAACTAAGAAGAGCAGCGTTGCATGAATTGCTTCCTCCATTCTCATTCACGATCTCTTCCAAATATTTTCGACTCGAGCGAACAAAACACTTTGTACTTCAAAAGCGGAAGTTCTTCTCATGATAATCTTCCGGGTCATCTGCAATGACGTAAGAAAACATCGGGCAGAGGCTACAAGTTTACATAACTTGATTCTGGGATTGGTACATTAGCATTTCTCAATTCTTGCGGTTTTTATTGCCTGATGGCACTGAAGCTATACCTTGGCAGTGTGACATGATTTTTGCAATTTACAATCTTTTTATAAGAACCAGTTCAAGCTGGCTGTTCTTAAATTATTATGGTGCAAGCAGTGCAATTACTATTGCGCTCTGTGGAGGTGTTCTGGTCCGTTTGCCAAAAAAGTGACATGTCACCAAGACACGGCTAAAATTCCTCGTTTTGGAGATAAAACGTTGTTTGAAATTGCATTTTAAATTAGCTCAGCCTCAGCTTGTTCTTAATTTGTACTTAACTTTTGACTAATTTTGAGGCTCTTACAAACGCTTTGGGATTCAGCGTTCAAAATCAAGTCTTGTTCATAATTTGGCTCACTGAAAACGAGGGTCTTTGAACTGTTACATCGAGCTACCAAAGTCAAGGCATGGCCATGGACAGCGGAAAGGGGTCTATCAAATGTACTTAAAGGGAATAATTTCTCAAATGTACTTGAAACCATACAATTCTGGGCTCTTTAAACAAAGAAAATATCTTGATTCAAACCTTTGAAAATATGAGTTAAAATTCATGATTTTTATTTATGTTATGTGCACGAGTAAAACGACTAAGATAAAAATATAAAGTAAAACGATAAAGAGCAACATCTAATTTTCCTAGCAAGTAACGTTTTTATCAGCAGGGATGTTCATTTTTCGATTCTTGTATAGCAATTTGTAAAGTTGGAAAAACTGTCTGCATAAATGTCACAATGAAAACACAGGGTTGGTCGAAAAGTGCTCATTCACGTTTGAATAGAGAAGAGGGTGGGCTGTCACAATTCAGTCTGCAAGATACGTTCTCTGATAATGATCTTATTTTTCAGTCCTTAATGAATTTGGGGAACATGTTGGGAAGACCTATTATGAATGGATTATCCAAAGAAAACCAACTCACTAGTTAATATCAGCACCTTTATTCGCTTCAGCGAATTAACAGAAGCGAAGCCAAAATTATAATATTTGTAAGCGAATAGATCTGTACAGATATCATTAGTGGAGTTTAAGTAAAATGATAATGCAAAATTTATCACAGGAAATGATAAATACATAATATTAAATGTATTCAAGCCAAAAAACATGGCAATAGGCAGTAGGAGAGACTTTATGCGAGAAACATGAGAATTTCTTGTAAATTGGATTTAGAATTTGAAAGAAAGTTTCGCCACAAATAGGCTCCTGGGGACATCCGGTGCTTTGCCCTCTGGCCCCTACCGAGGGGTCTTGTCCTTCTCAGACCCTAATTCCAGAAGGAATTGTGCCCCTTTGGTGCTCAACGTTATGTAAGCGGAGTATTTTGTGCCCCTTATCATCAGTTTCCACCCCCGAATAATCCTACCCACGCCCCTAAAATACATCTAAATAAATATATTCAAACGGCGATTCTTGCAAGTCTTCAACTTTAATAATTGTAATCTTCATCTTCGAAGTAGTCATCGTTCTCTAAGCTGTCTTCATCGTTATCATATTTTTCATTGGTAGAAAAGACCTGAGATGGACTTAAGCCCAGCACGCCGTTTTGGTTTTTCTTTGTATTTGTGCGGTCTTTTGTCTGAAACAAAATAAAAAAGCAGTCAGAGCACTGCTCGAGTAGAAAATGTGGTTTTATTGAGACAATATTACAAGTTACTAAGAGGAAGAATTCCCAGATAAACTTTTTGTATTATGCCTAAAAACATCGATGTTATCTTGCCTCGGGTCAATTACGTTATCGCCTATAGCAGTCTGGATCTTGGGTTCTTCAACAATCTTCACAATCTATAAGCCAAACTTCACAATCTTCTGCCTAGCTTTTCTATGCCGAGCCTTCACACCCCAGCCCCCGGGCCTCAAATATCCCTCCTTTATTTTTCATCTCATTTCTGCTACGCTCTTCGATCATTTACTTTCCATTTAGAAAGGAGCAATCTTATTTCCAATGTATTTTTCTTGAAGGGAAGTTGAAAACTTTTCCGGCCTTTAATTTGATCCTTTTTTAACATCCCAAAAACACAGTGGGTGTAAAATTCCACAGCTCATAGAACTTCCAAAGGCAGCTAACTGTGATCTAAACACTTTTACTCACATTCCGCATCTCGGCATTGAGTGGCATCTTTTTGCGCATTTTTTCATATCTCAGCATGTATGCATCGGCCTTGTCCCTACAACAGAAAATAATTTCTTTGACATTTTTGCTTCTTCTTAAGTTTCAAACGTATGAAAAAGAGCAGTGAAACTCTAGCAAACTAAATATATACAAACTTTTCATCTATTTACTGAGAGTAAAAAATGGACCAGGAGAATAGACTAGCGTTAAAATATGAGGCATTAAAATGAATGAGAAAACAGAAAAGTAAACTGCATTTTTAAATAATTATGAAGCAAATATTGTAAAAATCTATGGATGCCAGAGTCTTTCACAGATTCATAACAGTTGCAGTTTCCTTTAAGTGGCATGCTTTGTGGTTCCCATGCATTAGATTTTCCTAACGACATCAAAACATAAAATAAAGTTTGATTTACCGTTGAGGATATATCGCTCACGTACATCTAGTACATCTCTCACAGTATCCACATTTTAGGCGCCGAGGGCTCTTATTAGAGGATAGATGGCATGTGAGATAAGCTAGAGACGAATGTTGTATCAAATGGGGCTCAAATCATATTTCTAAAATTCCTAAATTTTAACTGTCAGTGGCATTACCTGTCAGCAGAACATAGGATGCTTGCAGCAGGCAAACTTATATCAGAATCTGATGACGAAAATGCCGGCGAAGATGAAATGCTGTTGTTTCCGTCTGAGAAATCATCTGAATCGAAAACCATCGAGAATTTGCTTGGGTCAATAGGCAGCTACGAAAAGAAAATAGTTTATTGACGCGATTCAGCTTTAAGAGTATTTTAGATTATTAGGGTATTTTTACTTTTATACAACGAGACATGAAAAGTTCATAAGTGAAATTTGATTTTGCAGCCTGAGCAGGACAATAGAGTCTAGCATGCAATTTAGGAAAAGGTTTTTGCTATCTCTCGTGAGAAATATTTTGGGATGAATTGAAACAGTCAAAATATGTTTTGGTACTATGATATCATCAATCCGTGATACACTGTATTACTAATACAATTATCACTATGATATCATCAATCCGTGATACACTGTATTACTAATATAAATATCAATATGATATCATCGATCCATGATACACTGTATTACTAATACAATTATCACTATGATATCATCAATCCGTGATAAACTGTATTACTAATACAATTATCACTATGATATCATCAATCCTTGATACTCTTAACTATATTTTCTATATATTTCTAATGATTTGTTTCAAATCAACCAAAAAATAAATCTTTAACAGCTAAAAGCACCCTTGCGTGTTTTATTAGGGTTTATCTAGTTGCTGAAAGAAATGGCCTAATTTCTAATGAGATCCTGAATATTAATCACGTGGACCTTCTTTTTCAAGCAGTTTTATCCCGCTAAATTCTGATACATGGTCTCACAGGGTCACGAAACATCACAGGGTTACAAAATATCACAGGGTCACAAATTATCACAGGGTCACAAAATATCACAGGGTCACGCATTTTCCCGCCAACTAAATGAACCTTGATTACTGAAAATGTTTAAAGTTTATCCAACCTTGATGCGCTTCTTTCGATTTCTGTATGGCGTTGATTCGAAAACATCATCCTCGTAATCTCGATCTTGCGCTTCCAGGAACTGTCGCATTTGTTTCTTTCGTTTCAACGTTCCTCTTCCAGCAGTGACAACATCTCTGAAGTTAGCCCCTGAAAAAAGACGTAGCAAGATCTATCAGATGGAAGTAAAGCTCGAATGCAATCGAATTTTGATAAGGATTATTGTTACGTTTGGAATAAAGAAATAAAACTACAGTCGATTGATTTTGGACTTTTTTTGTTCCATTTTCATCACCATCCACTTCATAAACAAAGAACAGACTCACATCTAAGCATAGGGGCGCTCCTCACTTGCTTCATTATATTCAATTAAATATAAAAATTTACAACCAATTAACAAACAACGATAAACACCAAGAAAGTAAAGTTTGAAACTATAGTTCACTACAACAAGATGGGGTTACGTACCTACTTCAACTTGCGGATGGACAACTTTCTTTATTTTCTTTTTAACAGGTCCGGGCCCTCTTTTACAAGGATTTCGAATCAGCTCAAATTTTCTCTGACATTCAGCTGGACTTCTCGACTCTACGAAATCTGATATCTTCTGCCAATAATATGGACGATCAGGTTGAAATCGAGACACAGCTCTGAAAAAATATCGCCAATCCTTTAAATTTAATTTATCCTAATTTCGAAAAAAGATTTTATATCAGGAGTGTCAGAAAGATGTTGAGGAGATTTTTAGTTCCTTTAAACAATCGAACCCAGGCGAACTGGAAACCCTAAAAAGTGGCTACATAAAATCTTTTCCAAGTCATATAACAAGCTAAAAATTTAAAAAGAAGAAGATAAAGCGACAAAAATACAGAAAAACGTCAACTAACAATTTCAACTTTTCCATCTCGTCATCCATCCAATCCTCTTCCATCACCAATCGTCCAGTTATTCTTTCCCTTGATTTTAACCGTTTCTTCCAAGAATCACCCCTTTGCTTATGATCTGAGCCTAGAGGACGCGACGAGTAATTCTTTTGGTGACTCGATAATGAACCTCTTGGCTGTCCTACCATCACCTCTGAATCTCCTGCACGCACCGACAGTTTACGAGAGGGAACAAAAACTGAGACATGCTGGTTTCCATGAGCAACTGTCAGGTCTCTTGGGGACGTCATCGAATGGTCTCTATATTTTCTTTGAACAAAATTTTCTTGCGGGGAAACTTGTCGCTTGGTTGGTCTTTGTGTTTGAATCGAGGGGCATTTAGATATTTGCTGATACCTTCTGCCACTTTTTAGATTAGGGTTCCCTACTCGGTCAAATGGAGATTCCGGATCCGGATATTGAGGTACATTGACAAAGGTATTCCATGCTCTACGAAACTTGCTTACTCGGCTAGACGAGTGATCCAGATTTCTTGGAGTATGACCCAGATCCATTCGATTATCATTAGTGTTGATTATTCCGGCAAATCCAAGGTCCGGCTGTTGTAGAATGTCCATTGTAGGGCTTCTAATTTTACTCAAGGTCCTCATTCGGTTGTATGATAAATCCGGATTCTTAGGAACATCCGCTGCGGGACTTTGAGTAGACGAATCACTGGAGGAAAGAGTTTCAATTGGATATCTATTTCTTTGACTATTCGCTCTTCTGTGTTGCACAATATCCCCCTCGATGTGACCTTCATGTGCAATGGACAATGCTTCAGTTATTCTTGGCTGGTTTTCAACAAAATCATTATCGCACATCTTAGTCTGGTTTTTAGAGAGCCTTCTCAGGGCTGCTCTTCGAGAACGTACGTTTTCTTGTTGTCTAGCTTGCCTTTTCGATCTACTTCGAGATAGTAACAACTCTTTTGGGTGTGCTGAAGCCCAGGGTAAGATATCTTCATCTGACGAGTCGGTAATAACATCAGACCTGTTTACACTAGCATGAGGTGTTTTAGAGAATCTTGTGATACGATCAGACCGATTTCTTTGGAAAGACGATTCTCTTGACTCACTTTTTCGACCATCGAATGTGTTTACATCTTTTTCGCTTGATTTCCTTCTGTAACCTTGCAGCTTAAGTGGCTCTATGTAGACCCTTGGACTCTTCAATATCCCGACGGATGGATTGACAGTAGCACAATGTGTCTGAGATAACTTATTAATTCGATCAACCCGGTTTGTTTTGTAAGAGGGATGTCTTTGGTAATTTCTAACCAAACTATGTTTTGTCAATGAACCATTTTTCTCAGTCTTTTTTCTACCTTGTGAATAATAACTAGTAAACGATTTATCCTTGAATTTCTTTTCACGACGCGCATTGAGCTCTGGCTCAGGAACGAAACGTACTTCTTTCTTTTTATTTGGTAGCATTTTTAAAGACTGACTGATTTCCTTTCTAGCACTTTTTGGAATTAAAATTTTCCCAGGCACTGTTTCAGAGATTTCGATACTATTTCTTTTATTCTGTTCGTTGTTTGATATGTTTGGGTTAGATTGGGCAATTTGCATTAGAGGATCACTTAAGTACACGCAATTTTCGCTGGTTTTCTTTCTATAATCATCCATCTTTATTGGCTGTATATAAACCAGAAGATTATTTGCCAAAATTTTGTCACATGTCGTAACCTCTATTTGCTCTCCTTTATTGGGGAAACGAAGTGTATTTACCTCCCTTTTGGTGTCATTCTGTTTTTCATTAATTCTAATGCCTTCTTGCAAACCACTTGGTAGTGTCTCGTGGTCCATTTCACAACTAATTTCCGGCTTTGGTCTTGAATCATTCTTTAAAACTATATCTGCTTGTTCTTTGACATCATCAGCTTTCTCAGTTCCTTTGAAATCTGTCTCTGGATACGTTTCCTTGAAATCAGAGCCTCTTCTCTCTTCAAAAACAAAAAAGTGAACAGGAATTATTTTCAGTTAAGATAACAAACTCACCAAGATGTAACTGAGAAACAAGAAAGTAAGTGATAAAGCAAATTCAGATATGACGATAAACTGAGGGTGGTTATAAAGATTCTGGTTCCTTGAATCTTCAAATTCCTTTTCAGAAAGAGCTGGAAACTTTGAGAAAAATTTGCAGCACATGCAACTCTCTTCAGCACTAAAAAGATTCCGGAAACATTTTACGAACTACTGAAGTAATGCTTCCCTCAACTAACCGGAAAGTGTGAAGCTTCGGCTAATGACGAAAAGTAACGATTGATGATGAAGAAGACACTGACATGTCCTTGATATGTCATTCCCCATTTTGAGCACAAAAAGTATTTAGTACATTGCAAATGTTTCAGATATAAAGTGCATTCTTGAACTTACTTTCATTGATACTGCTAGGCATACTTTCAATTTTTGTAAAGTCCTTTTTCGCCGGTACGTCCTTTTTACTTATTGTCCTTTGTTTTCTTTTCTTATAAGTACCAGTGTAAAACTTGTACTTCTTTCTTCTTTTTGTGGCAATATTGCCACATTTTGGATCATTAGTGTCACTGCCCTCGTGTTTCACAGCTATCTTCATCTTGATTTCAGTGTCGAAAAGATAGTTGTCACCCAAATCTCTATTACCAGCAAAGTTGCTGAGAAGCTCATCATCTTTGTTTTTTTCCACATCATCTTTGATTTTTTCCCTGCCCGAATCCAGAGCTGTGCACGATTGTGCAAATTGAGGTATCGCAAAAACTTTTTCGGCTGGGAAATCAAATATTATATCAGGCGTTGCTTCCCATTCCAGTTTGCGTCTTTTATTTGGTGCTAAAGTTTGATCTCTGGGGTTCTCATCATGGGAGTCTTTCCAATTTTCCACTGTCCGCTTAGGAGGACTTGAACTCTCCAAAGAGTCTGATAGTTCTAAGAAAGTCAGTAAACATTACACAATTTAACAAATGAAATCATCAACCAAATGAATTATAGGAATTAGACAAATCTTAATATCACAAAGAGCATTTGCTAAATACTTGCAAAGTTTTAAGTTAAATATAGCAGAAGATATTATTTGTAATGAAAAGTAACAAACAATAGAAGAAACTCTGTTTTCTCTTTTAGTGGACATCATTATTACATCATTATTCCTTCCAATCAGTCTGTTCACTAGGTTACTAACTATTGAGCAGTAAATAAGGACAAAACTTTTAGAAGCTATGGAAAAAATCATGGACAACAGGTCTCTCTGGGAAAAAATACAATGTGGGCTATAAAAAGCCTTTGCCAGTTTGGCTGCGTGGGCTATTTAGCCCTTGCTGAGGCTAAAATGGCTCTCAAAACTGCATGGGCAGAAAAAGGCTCTCGCAAATTTTCTTCTCACGCACAACCCCACTTCAAAACCTACCAACCTGCCTCTTTTTACCCTTGTTGATTACAAAACCCTGCTTATTCAAATTCCCCTCTCCAGTTTATTTGCCCCCTGTTTATTCAAACCCTCTTTTTCAAAGATTTCAACAAGAAAATATATTTATTGCGTCATACCATCTGTGTCTGAATATGCCACTGATGTTCCTTTTGTTGTATCATTTGAATGCCTATGAAGACAGTAAATGTGTACTTAAAGATAAAGCTGAAACCAGTACTTAAAACTTTGAATGGTGTTTGTTAACTAGCATTTGTTTCAGTATATGTAAGCTATGACTCTTAACTTTGAATTTTGAGAGCCTGTTTGTAAGGCTGGCAAATTCAGGGAGATCACCTTGTGTACTTTTTCTTTGCATTTATGCCTGTCCACTATTAGATTTTACTGTATTCATTTGCTGAAAAAGCAGGCTTGTGCTATGTAGAATAAGTTATATTTTACTGTAGTGAGATTTCTAATATTAACTAAAAAAGTCAATTGGATGATGCACTCAAGTCTTCACTTGATAATATTTATAGGATCCATAATTTGAAATGAAATGGAGATAACTTAAAATGAACATAAAGAGTACAAAACAAAAAAGTTACCTTGTGCTGCAGTTTAAAAGCAGATCTTTTATAATAGTTTGCCAGTCTTTAGGAAAGCCAAATCTGAACCGCTCAATGACTGACATGGGGAAGTCTACAAAAATATAACTTCATGATACAATTTCTGCCAACCGTTCTGTTGCAGAACATATTGACAAAATACAATTTGCTAAGTGTCTAAAATGGTGCAGTCTAAAGTCTTTACATAATATGATTATCAGAGAAAAACTACTTCAAGCTTAAGAAACACAGAGTGGAACTGCCCTGTTCTACACATTGGACGTCAAATGGCAGACGCATTTCTTATTTTATTTTATTTCTAAAGCATTCTAGTTCTAATGGGAACAAAGCTTTAAATTTTAAAAACCATTTCACTCTACATAAGGTAATAAAAGAACTTGAACTAACCCTTATAATAACACAAAGAAGTTGATACAGCAAAAATAAAATCTAAGCTACCATACATAATCAATGCTGTTCAGAAACATTTTTTTAAAAGACTGAGAACTTTCTCTGCATTGAATTGATTTGGGAGACTAATACATATCATAATACAATCCATCATTTTTATTTTTAACATTACATTATATATACTCAATTTGATGGCAAACCTTATCTAACAAATTGATTGAGACTGTTAGCTTAAATAACAATAATGGTTTTTTATTCCAAAATCTTTTTACAATGTGTTTATTGAAAATTTTACGATAATGAAAATTATCATAACTGATAAATTTTTATTTAAAACCTACTATTTTCTTGCATGGCTTTTTCATTTATTTCATCTTCAAGATGATAAATGGACCCAGAAATTGTCATAAGTTTTTTGGGGTTGTTACCAATCCGCGTCTTTATGGCAGTGGTGTGCCAATCATCATCTTCAGTCTTCACTGTGTCACTGTTGGAAATGCTGAAAAATTACATTTCGAGTTTGTAAAAGGAGGGGCTGCAAAATTTGAAAGGACTTTTGTAAAGATTGCCTCATAGGGAATTCCTTTCATGCTTTAAATGGTGACATAAGGTCACTAAAATACTTTCCATTACTATTTATGGCATCTTGAAATGCTTATAACTTACCATCACAGTGGTTACCTGCCACAAAGACTGACATTCAAATTTGCATCAAATTACATCTAAACCTTGAACAGTACGAAATTGAAGAAAAATTAGTTATTATAAGAAAAGTTATTATAATATGTTTTTTCCTTTCTAATATGATCCAGTCCTTATGGGGAAGTTTACTCATCCTGAGTTATTCATATGTTTTGAATAACAATATCACTCACAGTAAAATATTACAGATATGAGCTAATTATTACTCGTATATCTTTTAAGTTCAGTACTTAGGCCTTACAGTCAGTGGTCACTCTTTCAGTCTACTTCTCCTGTGGAAATGCTTTACAAAAGATTTGATTACCTTAAGGTAATGTCTAGATCATCACAATGTTTTGCAAATAAAGCGCTTTGTAGATGATTGGATAAAAAAAACATCCTTACCACCGTCTCCCATTGATAATCACAGATTTCTGATTCGTTACTGAGAGGTACCAATCACTGAGCTTAGTGATGTGGAAAGCTGCAGGTGAGTCTTCACACGGGCCGTGGTTTGGTTCTTCATTACCCCAATCATCTTCAATCAAAATATCACGGGGATACTCTTCAAGTGGAGGAGGTGGTTCACTTTTTTCCATTTTAATCAGGCAATTCCTTAACTTGGCAAGAAAACGTCCTTCTTCCTCAGTATAGGTAGTTGAGAAGCTATCCTCAGTAGAATCGGAATCATCAAGTTGATCTTCAGAAGAAATGTCATTTTGTAAATCATCTTCATATTCACTGAGGAATTTTCCTGGATCATCTTCGTCAGTAACATTTCCATACTGAAAATGTAAACAAGATGACAGGTCACTAAGTATATATGGTCAGAGGAATCTAAAATTGGTATTCATTGCAGTAAATGAAAAGCTTAAAGTAGTCTGGGTGGTTGTAAATTCAATCATCAACTATTTTAATTGCCATCGATAGCCAATAAATAAGTCATTTATAATCAGCCTTACAGACCTCTGGTCAAGTATTAAAGTTAAGATCTCAAAGTATATGTACCTCAGCGTATTTAAGAAAAAGGATTGAAAACTGATGAAGAGATACAAGTTAAGAGCCAATGAATTAACTTTACAATCTTAGGCATTAGTAGAACATTGCCTATGCTCTTGAAACCTAAGCAGAATAATTATTCACTGCTTTATAAATTTTAAAAACTTAAGCAATTTTTTGATCTAATAACTTGCTTAAGATTCAATCGAAATGGCTTGTTGACACTTTTGTGAATGAAACAAAATATTTTGGTTCCAAATCTCTAAAATCAACAATCCACATAAAAACAGAGTGCTTGATTTGTGGGTCCTCAAGCCCCAACATCGCCCTCACCTACAGGAAATGGAACATCAAAACAAAAAATTGTGTTCTAGTTAACAAGGCTGTCCTGTCTCTACCTATTGCTGGTTTGCAGGAAGGTATGTTTGATTTTAACCAATCGGTAATCAGGGGCATCATGGCAAATAAATTCTAGAGGGGGCCAGAAAGAAAAATTTTCTGACAAAATTCCTTTGATTTATTTTAACCAAATAGAAGAATTTCATGTTCATGTAAGGAGGGAGGTGAGAAAAGCACATAACCTTTGCCTTAGCTGGACATTCAAAATGTACCTTTATCTTGACTCTATTTTTTCATACTTCCTGTGAAAGTCCCTGACATCTCGCAACCCTATAGATCGTTAGATTAGGAAACAAAATCTTAGCAGCAAATCACTCTATGATAGAAATTGGTCAATCCTGAGAAATAATTTTGTTTTTGTGGAAATCTAGCATTATTTTTACAATTAAGTGAATTGCTTCTCAACAATACGATGAGTAACTTATGCCGCTAGAAGGTTTGTCTCACTTCTCCATTTCACCCACAGCTCAAGTTTGAGAATTTTCCAACATAACCAAAATTTTTCCAAAAATCTGTCAATTTTAAAACCGGAGGGGGCCATGGCCCCCTGCCTCCCCAGCCACAACGCCCCTGTTGGAAATCCTACCAATCATTAACTTTAATGAATTAGAGATGTGGCCGGAATTTACCACATTTAATGGCTTCCAGCATAAAAACCTCTTTTAGGGCCCGATTCTGTTGAATGGAACAAAAAAATTAACTATGGGCCTTTATGTTGCTGTGGTGGAAATCATTTTGAAATTTATGGCGGGCTTTTTACTGTAACTTATTCATGGGTGCTTCTAGCCATTAGAAATGTGAAATTAAGACATTGGCCATAACATTAGCTCGAATCGCAAACTTTAACAACATATGGCAGATTTGTATGTGGTTTCTGATCGATACAGGCTTGTAGTATCTGTGTGCAGGCCCGCCCCGCCCGTGTGGTCGTCGCGGAGTAGCGGCAAAATAACATGCTGCTGTAATAAATTTCTGATCACATCTATTTACATATAAATACCTTAGCTGCTATGCATTCCAGATCATTTAAAAAATTTTCCATGGGACCTGTTCTGCGAAGTTCCATTAGAAAGCAAATGTTTAGCCCATCGAGATCAGCGGCTGAGCTGTTCGTTATTCTTTCGAATTTCCTCCAACATCAACAACAACAACCAACAACAACAACAACAATATTACTTGTGGTGTTCATCATTTTATACATTTTTATCGACTTTCGCCGCAAGCATACCAATAGACTTTGTCGAGCTTCTTCCTACCGTGGCCCCAGAGCCCGCACCACCGGAGGGGGGGGGGGGGGCAGGGTGGCCACAGCCTCCCACATTTTTGCTAAGCAAGTAGTTTCAAATGTGCATTAAAGGAGTAAGAAGCCTTGGCCCTCTACTTTTTTAGCCTTGGTCCCAAACTTTCAAGTTTGTGGCGCGGGCCCTGGGCCCCCAGGGGGGTACTCCAATTATAACCTAACAGGGGGGTCCAGTAAGAATCAAAAAGGGCCAAAGCTAAGTGTTAAAAAATTACTCTAAATTGGTAGACTTTTTTGGGAATTATCCCTCGTGCTCAACTAGTCTTACTTTGACAAATTTCTTCACCATTTACAGTTGTTGATTCGGGAAAGATAAGATCTTGTTAATTTTCTTAATTATATAATTGTAGTACAATTTGATAATAATTAATTTGTTAATAATTGGGGGCTGTCCATTGTATTCCTTCTCATTCAGTACGCTGTAATGAAGAAAATGTACTACAGTTTGACCATTATTGGGAGAGGGAGAATACAATGGGCACCGAAGGCCCTGGAATTCGAACGGGGAAAAGGGCGACATCTGTTGTTGAAGAAAATCAAGATCGTTTATAAAGTGCCAAAATTATAGCATCAATAAGTTTTTTTTTTAGAATTTTTAGAAGAAAGAACACCATGAATATGTCTCAATATGTAAAATCAGTTGAAATGGTTCAAAATTGACTGAATTGTTGACATATTGAAATTAAAATTTCACAGGACCTCTATGAAAAGCACTCCGATTAGGACAAGTTAATTAAAATACAACATCATAAAGTTTGTAGATATGCCTACACTGCTACCTGGATAAAAGCTGAAGAACTGATTCTCAATCACAACGAAATCTTTGATTCTTGTTTCTTCCTGCCAAAAAATTCTTGTTATCTTTGATTCTCAGTCTTTAATCATCTGGGATTAATTCAAATCAACACAAATTCTCTTGATTTGGACCACTGCTGCATTTAAAGAAATGAATTGAGGATTTCAAATGCTAGTGTTTTATGTAATCCATTTATATTCTCATATAAAGTATAGATTAATACTTTTAGTAAAAATTTTTCTCACCAAATGAAGTAAGATGCAGGATAAAACACAAAAAGCTACAACGTTTTTCAAATTTCAAATATTGAGAATAAATAGATAGTAATAAATTTACAAATATTTTTGCACAAAAGCAGTTAGTAACTGATATTTCAATGTCAATTAGAATATTTTTCAAAGTTCTGCTCATTTCAAAACAAATGCGCTTATCTAGAAGCCAACCAGTCTTTTCAACTCATCCGCTGCATCTTCACCACTCTGTCCCCTTCTTCTGTTCCTCGGTTCATTTCTTCTTCCTCCTGCGATGTTGTTTCCATTGCCTTCGTTTTTTTTCTGTGGTAAATCATTTCCTTCCTCACTCAAGAAGAACAAGTCGTCACTTCCACGACTGGGTCGACCAGATTTCTTTGTGTTCGCCTCGTGGTTCCCACTTTCTCTGGGCGCATTTGTTGTTTTTTTGCCCATTGGCAATAAATCATCAATCGAATCAAAGATATCATCTTCTTTGCTGCCTTTTGCTGGTGAGTTTTTCTTTCTTTGCGAATCTTGAACTGAGTCTTGCAGCCAGCTTGGTTTATTGCTCTTTGGCTGTTCAGGCTTACTACCACCGGCGCTGCCTCGGTTCTGTAAGAATGAAGGCACGTAACTCGGGGCGAGGTCCAAGGAATCTTCGTCTTCGTCAGAAAACATCTTCACTTCAGTGTCCTTCTTGGCAGCCCTGCTTCCTTGGCCTGATTTCTGCCCAGTCTCCTTTGTTGACTTGATTCCATCTCCCTGGGCAAATGTTCTTCTCTGTGGCAACGGTTTATTGGCAGTGTCCTTTTCCGGCGACACTTCAAGTTCTTCGTCTTCCCAAGGAAACACGCTACTCTTGCGCTGCTGCCCTTTTGCCTGGACTGGTGCACCGGAGCTACAAATCAAAATGATTCCATTAGTGCGATGCTTTTCTTGGAACATCAAATATGTATGTTAAAGATCAAGACAGAAGCTTGAATGTCTAAGCTTAAAAGTACCCAAATGTAACTCTGCAAGTAGCTACAAAACTCATCCTCCTTTTCATGTGATTCCCAATTCCAGGTTTTCTTATTTTGTGACTACTTTTTGGTCATGAAACAATGGCTGCAATCGTCCAATGCTGCTTATTTACTTATAATTAACCAACAAGCCACGGTATGTCCAAAGTACATGAATAAACTCAATCTTACATTATAACAACAACAAAATTAATCATAAACTCAGCAACAGGATAAAATTACCTCTGAAACTTTCGAAGCTCGCTTTCAAGTTTGTTTATCAGCTTTCCCTTTTCTGCCAATTCACTCTCTTTAGTTTTTATTTCGTCAAATAATTTCTTATTCTCACCACCAGCCAACTCTCCTTGTGATTTCAATGTCTCCACTTTATTTTCGAATTCTTTTACCTCGTGCTCCATTTTTTGGTTTTCGTGCTTTAAAACGTGATTCTCGTTTTGCAGAAGTAACAATTTATTTTCAAGTTTTAATATATTTTTGTTGACTTCTTCGATTTCTTGGTTATCTCGTGCAATCTCAGAGAGCTGCTCAACCTCACTCATCAATTTCTGAATTTCTCTTTGCTTACCCTCGTTGGCAAACCTTTCACTTTCAACGTTCTTTAAAGCAATCTCCAGTTGGCTTGTCAAACGAACCAGTTCCTCCTTGCACTTTTCACGATTCATCATTTCAGATTCCTTCTCGACTTTTACCTCTTCCAGCTGCTTTCGCATTTTGACATTTTCATGTTCTTTTTCCTCAATCTCTTCAACGAGGCATTTGATTTCCTTTATCTTGGAAACCAGATCATTTGACAAGTCATTTATCTTGTCTTCTTTTTCTTTGAATTGCTCTTCAACATGCTCATATCGGATCTTCAGTTGGCACACAATATCAACTGACTTCTGCAATTCTCTGCCAGTCTGTGCCAGATTCTTTGCCAATTTTGAGTTCACCTCTTCAAGCTGCTTCTTTTCACCTTCAATGTCTATCATCTTCTTCTGTATCTTTGCCAGCTTTCCATTGACACTACTTAATTCATACCTGTTGTCCACTGCCTCTTCTTTCACTTCTTCGTAACTGTGATGCAATTTTCTCATCTTCTCTTTCAAAGTCCTCAACATCTGATTCTTGGCATCAACTTCTGACATCAGCTCTTTGCAGATCTTTTGTGAGTCCATCTCCCTGATGCTCAACTCACTGCCAAGTTTTCTTGTTAGGTCTAACTCTCGTTTTGTCTCACTAACTTTCTCCTCCACTCGATCACAGTAACTCAGCAAGTTATTATTTTCGTGCCTAAGTTTCTCAATATGCTTTCTAAAGCTGGTCATGGATTCTAAGGTAACAATGCAATATTCGTCATTATTTTCTGCTTTTACTGTTGCATTCAGCAGCTCGATCTCTTCGTCTTTGTATTTCTGAATCATCATATTCTTTGTCAACTCTTTTGACAACTTTCTTGCATTATTTTTCTGATCAACCAGTTCTAGCTTCAGATTTTCTATTTCTTCCTCTTTCTTAGTCATTTCATATGATTGTCGCTTTATCAATACCTTTAAACGCTTCTCCATAACAGCGTTCTCCTTGATAACAGACTCTTTCAGCTTCACGTTCTCTTGTATCGATCTTTCTAACTCCTCTCTACTGCTGATCAAATTCTTTCGCAATCTTTGCAATTCTTTAAGCTTTTCGACATTGCTCTCATGACAAGCTATCTGCTCTTCCCATACATCTTCAATTTTCAAAAAGGCAAATGCTTTTAGTTTCCCGCTGTCTGAAGGTTCTCCTGGCATGATTGCATCTAAGAAATGCTCGTGTTTCACGCAAGAATTACTTGTCGTATGCTTCTCTGATTCCTTGGTACAACAGTTGCATGCCTTTTCTCTGGAACACTCATTATTGTTCTCATTACTCCAGTTATTTTCAACATTGTGGCTGTAATTGCTGTTTTGTGTGTCATCTACTGCTTCCTTCTCCAAACCGGTCTCTTCACAAAGACGAGCAATGCGAATCTGATTTCCAAATCTGTCATTCATTTCATTCAGTTGTTGTTCCCTAAGAACGAGCTCTTCACGAAGATTTCTAATTTCCAATTCCATCTTATTTTCCTTTAAGTGAAAATTTTCCTTTACATGCTTCATTCCCGCCACAAGTGTCTTGTTCTCCTCCTTTTTAAGTCTCAATTCATACTTTAATCTGTCGATCTCTTTCTCTTTCTCTTTGTCCTTGGCAGATTTGAGCTCATTGTATTTCTCAATAAGCTTTTTGTATTGATGCTTCGTTTCATCTTTCTCGATTGCAGTCTTTTCTAGTTCTCGTTGTAACAACTCGAGCTCTCCTTCTTTCTCTCGTCTTATTTCAGCAACTTTAGCTTCGTTCATTTCCGATACCTTCTCTCTGCTTTCTTTGATCACATCTACTTCTTCTTGCCACTTCCTTTTCACGTCATCCATGGCCTTATTTATATCGTCAATGTTCTGCAAATGAGTTTTTTCTTTCTCCAAAGTGACTGCCTTGAAATCCTTAAGCTCTCTTCCATGACTCTCTTGTATCTCCTCTTTTTCGATTGTCAGTTTTTCCACAGCCATAATCAGCTCAGTTCTCTCTCTTTCATATCTAGCAATTTTGAAGTGGAAACCTTTGCTGTTTTTCTTCTCGGTTAAAAGTTCCTCAGTGATGATAGAAACTTCTTCCAACTTTGCATTGAAAAGATTATGATATTTCTCTAGCAAGAGAAAACTGATTTTAAGAATTTCCTTTCTGGAAACTCTAGGCCTTCTTTGCCACCATTTGCTCAGCCCATTTCCCCCTTGCAGAGGTACTATGGCGCCATTGAAGCGACCTTGATTGTTGGCATTCCATGTTTGCACAAATTTCAAATGGTGAAGAATCACAACGACCCTATCATCTCCTCCAGATTTTATTGTGCTTTCCTCCACCATTTTCATGTTGCTTTTTTCTTTCCCTTTTTTCTTTGATACAACCAAGCTTTTTTCAAGCTTGGCTATCATCTGCTCTTCAATGGAGCATTCTTTGTCTGGAATTTTCGTAGCGTTGAAATGAGCAAAGTTCGTTATCGGTTTGTCACCAACATTACTCCTTCCCGTCGAATGACGCTTTTCACATGGCGAGTTAGGCTCAGTCGAGACATCTAACTGAATGTCGTCATTGCTCAAGTCAAGTTCTAGCCGTGGAACAAACACGAAAGACCCTTGAATCGGTGCATTCGACTGTTCAGTCTGATTGTCTTGGCTTTCGCCATTTCTTTCGCCATTTCTTACACCATTTCTTTCGCCGTTTCTTTTGCCGTTACACCCGCTCTCCATTCCTGCAAAAAAAGTAGGAGCAAATTAATTTCATTAAACAGGGGTTTTGAGGCTCTGTAAATATCGCTTGCACGCCAGAACTTACTTTTAGTGAAATGTCAAAAGAAATATAAAATAACAACTATTTAATTCAAATAAATGCAGTAGTTACTCTTTAAAAGCAAAGTCTAGCACAATTCAATGTCTTACCTCAAGCGGCGGTTAACCGAAGGCGTCCAAAACGGAAGCCTTTCGATTCTGCAGGCCGAATCGAAAGCTACTGTTGGCGAGCGCTGAAACAGCGCCGAAATTAGTCAACTGACGTGAAAAATTACCTAGAATGTATTTATTTTTAAAAATGCGAACTATTTGCGAATCTCTTACGAGAACACACCCTGTCCAATGAAGATAACTTCAAAGAATGAAAGGATGAACGATTCGCAAGATAATTTATGAGGTAAAGCAATCTGACGTCACAATCAACCGGCGATACGTCGCGCAGGAAGTATATGAACTACCCCCTTAAAGTCAGTTGCAAATCTTGCATATAAAACAAATATACGGGGGGGGGGGATGGTAGCCAGTAAGGCAGTTTTGCATGTAATAGAAAAATACAGACAGTCAGGATAATGAATAGAAAACACAGATTTAGGTTTACAAAATGAGTCAATGTAATATATCATTTGGTGTTTGGTGCATAGAACAGGACGGTTCTTAGTTGCTACTCCAAGTTTCACGTTTAATGCGATCATTAAGCAAATATATATTCCATATGTGTGTAAATTATATCTGGTTTAACATAACCCATTTGACAAAATCATGCAGATGTCTGTATGCAAAAATAGCTTTTAAGAAATGTGTTTACAGCACATTTGACTGAATAATGACCAAAAGAGATGACTGAATAATGTTAGAAAGTACGTGGCTTGAAGAACAATTGAGATTTCACCACTGCATGATACCTTACATTTACAAAGCTCACTGACAGATAGTCAAATAACTAGTAAGTGGTGCAAAAGTGAAACGTTGCGATGGAAGTGAATGAATTATCAGTCTCGCTTTGGCCAGTTTAAGTCTGATAAAAGGGTTTTTAGCCAAGTTTCAAAATATACTATATTTGCCTAAAGCTTGCAAAATAAACCATTATTAAGGTAAGAGCAAGAGCTTTGATAAAGAACAGACGAGAATAGTAGGAGGCAAATAGTAAAGCGAAGAAAATCCTTGGCTAACGTTGAGGGGAATTAAGAATATCATGAAGTAAAAAAGCGAACGACTGTAACAAAATGGTTGAAGAAGCAGCTATCTTTAATTTTGTTTTTCATTTTGCTGATATTTAAATCTGGCATTGGTTTGGAAAAATAAGTAATTTTAGTAAAAAAGCATAATACTACACTTTAACTACAGTGCAATTAAATATATATATAATAACTCACGGCCCTTTTCAACTTGATTTGTGGCAGAAAGGAACAGAGAGACACGACTTCTTTCGTCAGCACTGCGACCAAACAGGAACACGCTTCTAACAAAATGCCTGACTCTAAAAACTACTGCAGCATGTTTATACATATAAGCACCTACCAATTATTTAATAACAACCAACCAGCTAACAACACATAAGACCAGAAAAGTGTCTTTTAAGCTTTATTTTAGAGGCATTAACAATTAACAGCTAATGAGTGTCCCGGAATCAAAGTCATTGCCAAATAATTCTTCGATAGTCACACGTCTTCAACAGAAGTAAGGGTTGCTTCAAAAGTGCAGGCAAATTGAAAACCTTGCAGATAGAATAAATTTATTTCTCTCTGCATAAAAGGAAGGGTGTTTGATTTTTTGTGTAATAACGAATATGTTGAGCCTTATTATCATCTTCTTTATTCTAAAGATTCTAAATACATTTCACGAAGTTCACGTTCACCTTTCTCATATCATCATGTTCCTGTCGATATCCAAACCAGGGCCCGCGCCATGAATTTCAAAGTGGGGGGGGGGTCAAGGCTAAAAATGTAAGGGGCCAAGGCTTCTTACCACTTTTATTGCAGTTTTAAAACTACTTGCTTTGAAAAAAGTGGGGGGGCCATGGCCACCCAGGCCCCCCCAGTGGTGCGGGCCCTGCAAACATTATTCTCTAGTAATTACACCGATTTCAGACCATCTACAAATAAAACTAACATCCAGACTCTACCCATTTCCGTGTATCGTCAAGTTCTTCAAAACAAAATGAGCTCCTTAATCCTATCATATCTGCTTGGAGGGCGCCTCCGCAGGAACTGTCAGAAAGGAAGATGGCTGCCTAAGTCCAAACAAATTCGCCGCCGCTGAAAATCTGTCGAAGGTTTTATCGTCTTTTTGTCGAAATTGAATTTACTGGGGTCGGTCAAGGGAAATAAAAGATTAATATTTTCGGTTGCTTAACATTATTTCTAGCTGGTTAATGCTAGAATGATTTTTAAAGTTGTTCAAGTAACACACTTCTAAACGAATTCGTGGCAGTCGGTAGAAAGTATGTAGCTTATGTACAGGACAGTCTAAACATAATTGTTAGAACGAAATACGGCGAAGGAATGGAACTTGACGCTACTAAAAGTAGTAGTTCGGAAACTGGGAGAGCAGGAACAGAATCAAGCTCTTCATTTCATTGTAAAATTCCGTTGAAGTTGAGTCAGTCGACTCTTAGTGTTAGGCCGTTTCTTTATCATAAGTCAGAGCGACACCCGAAGACATTGCTAGAGACTCTCAATGGTTTGCGCCAAACAGGTGATCTTTGCGACGTGACAATAGTTGTTGGTCCAAGAAAGATCGACTCGCATAAAGTTGTGTTGTCAGCATGTAGTCCATACTTCCGAGCTATGTTCACAGGTGAAATGACTGAAAGTAGACAGAAAGAGGTGCAGATAAAAGATGTAGATGAAAAGGCAACTGCGCAACTCATTGACTTTGCATATACAGGCTCAATACGAATTGATGAATCAAATGTTCAAACTGTTCTCCCTGCTGCCTGTCTGATGCAGCTGACAGAAATTCAAGAAGCGTGTTGTGAATTTCTCAAGAAGCAATTAGACCCAACCAACTGCCTTGGAATAAGAGCATTTGCAGACACACATGCTTGTTCAGACCTTCTAAGGGTTGCTAATGTATTCTCACATCACAATTTCCAAGATGTCATGGAAGGGGAAGAATTTTTACACCTCCCTATTAAACAATTAACAGACATCCTTTCAAGTGATGAACTAAATGTTGTTTCAGAAGAGCAAGTTTATAATGCTTGTTTGCGATGGGTTCATTACAATTTGGCAGAGCGAAAAGACAGGCTCCATGAAGTCTTGAGTCATGTCAGATTACCTTTAGTAAGTGCAAGGTTTCTAGTGGGTGTTGTAAGTGCGGATTTGCTCATCAAAAACAATGAATCATGTAGAGACTTAGTTGATGAAGCCAAAAATTATTTGCTGTTGCCAGAACAGAGACTACTAATGCAAGGGCCTCGTACTAGACCAAGACAACCTGCAAAAAGAGGGGAAGTCCTTTTTGCTGTTGGTGGTTGGTGTAGTGGGGATGCCATCAATAGTGTTGAGAGGTTAGTTTTTTATTTAAAATTGTTTCTCGCCATAGTTGCCAACTTTTGAAATATATAAACAGGAGACTCAGGGTATATGATGATGATTTAAGTGCTATGCCTTTCTATAAATCTTTTTGGATTAGACTTTGGATTGGATTGGTGTGAGGATGGCTCAGTTGTTAGAGGTGCTGACTAGAAACCCAAGGGTCAGTGGTTCGAGTCCCTGACATGACCAAACTTTCATCCAGAGTGAGGAGAGTCGCCAGCTCTCTGTAATTCCAGGCATAGGAATCACCAGGTGTGGTCACATTGAGAGGAAGGACCAGGACACTGCTCAATAAGCATAAGCTTCTCAGTGTCCTAAAAACTACCTTCGGATGCTAGGTAGCAACAAATACGAAAAAAAATACTTTTGTGACTGTTGCTTCTGAATACATGATTTGTCCTAAATGTTGTTCTGTAATTACAGATTTGATCCACATAAAAATGAATGGCATATGGTAGCAAGCATGAACAAGAGGAGATGTGGTGTTGGTGTTTCAGTACTAGATGATTTGCTGTATGCTGTTGGTGGCCATGATGGCTCTAGCTATTTGAATTCTGTTGAGAGATATGATCCAAAAACAAACCAGTGGAGCTCAGATGTCTCTCCAACCAGTACTTGTAGGACAAGTGTTGGAGTAGCTGTCCTTGATGGGTTTGTGCAGTAACATGTTCTTTTTTCAAATAAGTGACACTGCCTATAGAGGTTTATTGTAGATTTTTGGTTGACCATCAAATGTCTTTATAGGCTAAGTTATCTATGCAAAGGAAAAATTAGCTAAATGCAAAAGCTTATATATCTAGCATTATGTCAGTTTTCATTTTAGCATTTTTAGCCTTATTTTGGTCCAAATCCAAGTAGATAATTATGTTTCATATTTTGGACTTCGCTCCTTGGAAGTTATTAGTCTAACTGGAATTCAATATTCCAGAATCTTCAGTCTGATTTCCTTATGGTCTTTCCAATGACCAGGGTTTTCATTAATTTTGAAGTAGAAGGTATTGGAAAGTAGGCTTTGGAGTCTTACTAAAGTCAGGGTGAAAGTAGGTGACAAAGGTTTTGTGAGTAAGTGGCAGACTTTTGTTTGTTACTAGCTTCTAATGAAATCCTGGATGATTACTGTTATCACTGGAAAACTTTTTATTTTGTTAAAAGTGGCTTGGACAAATCAGCAGGTTTTTGTGAATTGGATAGAGGAGAGGTGAGGGGACAATAGGGATAACCATACTGGGAAATTTTTCAGACCTTTCCTTATCACAAACACTTGTTTGCAACCAACCTTATTGTGATCTGTTTTAGATTTATGTATGCAGTTGGAGGCCAAGATGGAGTCTCTTGCCTCAATATTGTTGAGAAATATGACTCCACCATGAACCAGTGGAGCAGAGTGTCGCCAATGAGTACAAGGAGACTTGGTGTTGCTGTTGCAGTACTGGATGGTTTTCTCTATGCAATAGGGGGAAGTGATGGCACATCTCCTTTAAATACTGTTGAAAAGTATGATCCTAAAGGAAACCAGTGGATTCCTGTGCGTCCTATGGGAACTAAAAGAAAGCATCTTGGTGCTGCAGTTTACCAAGGATGCATATATGTTGGTAAGTGAATGAAATTACTGCTAAAGTATATGCCAGTTATACATTGGTTTGAATTTCCACAATACAACATATAATTAATTACTATAACAATTGCTTGAAAACAAAATGATGTTTGAAGTGAATGACCTGAGTTTAAAGTGGAGTTCTCCAAGCGTTTACTCTGTTCCAAATATAGATGTGTTAATCTTCATGCAAGGGTCTCGTTCGTCAATTTTCACCAAAGCTTGCATGGTCATGCCTGAATTGCAGTGAACTGGAGGTTATTCGTAGAATGGTCCTTTCAATTCAGAGCATTCACTTAAACAACTATTGTCACAACAACAAACACAAGGAGCTGGATAAGATTCAAACATTTATTTATTAACTTTAACGCTGAATGTCAGAAAAGTGCTAATCAAGGAATGATGTTTCGCGTCAAAAGCTTTTCGTCTGACACTCTTCAGAGTATAAAACGTCAGAACATAGATTGAAAACTACGCTTACATACCCAATTGTGGATCGAAAAAGGCCAATCAGAAATGCGAGCAAATGATTGTTGAGGTTGCCCAATCAGTGCAGCTTGCCTATTAAAATGTTACCAATGGATTCCTAAGGTGAAAACAACCTCCTTCTGTGTACACAATAGCAGTCTTTTTCATGTTTAGTCTTTTTCTAAAACTGCTAGGTGAAACAACTTTACCAATAATCTGCCTATTGCTTGCTTATTTCAAAGCCATTTAAAAATTTTGTACCACTAAAAGGTTGTTTGAATGTCATAGCTAAATATGGGATTTTGTTCTGAGGTAATGAGGAGAGACTGATTCTTGAAATTGTTACTGTAATTTATGGATTTTTTATCTATTACAGTTGGTGGCAGGGATGATGCAACAGAGCTGAGCAGCGCAGAGCGATATGAGCCACAGACTAATCAGTGGTCACCAGTTGTTGCTTTAAATTCAAGAAGAAGTGGAGTAGGATTGTCTGTGGTAAATGGCCAGCTTATAGCAGTTGGAGGCTTTGATGGGACAACCTATCTTAAAACTATTGAAGTTTTTGATGTTGCAAAGAACCAATGGGTGTTGCAAAGTGGGATGAATTACAGAAGGCTTGGTGGGGGTGTTGGAGTGGTGACATTGCCACAGTGTGAAGGGTTTGGCTGGCAATAAACTGTATAAATCACTCTGGTTTCACTCCGGGAAAAAAAGATGTTTGGTTTCATTGTCAAAACTTAGGGTTTTCTTCGTTTTTTAGAATGGGTTTTTTTGTAAATGAAATCAATTTTTTTTAATCAAGGTGAAAAGACGGTGATACTTTAAGTAAACATTTAGATTCTATGTAAAAATTGGAACCACAATATCATTTTTGAGCCTTGCATCAAACATGCTTGTCAAAAATAAAGAATGACACTTTGGTCAGTTCTGCTTTATTATTTTTAAGTCATTAAATACATTATGTAGGTAGTATCATACACAGAAAGAGGTCTGCAAACTTTAATTGGTTCTAGGACCAAAAATAGCTTGGACAATAATTGTAAAGTTGGATTTTGTTATAGTTTATTTATAAATAAGAATATACTGCATCTTTATATTTACTGGATGAATATGTAAAACGTTTATCCTGTTAACCACTTGAAATTGGTTTTCAAAAAGATCAAAGAGTAATCTGGATGAAAAAAGTAAAGTTGCCATTATGCATCACTGCACCTTTCTCAATTGGCCTAGTTGAGTCATTATACACATATTTACAATTTTAAGAGTCTGTAAGCTTCTAATTCTTTGTTCTGTTACTTTGATGGCAAAGGAGATTTGGTATTCCTGTTCCTTGATTTGGAAGTTGCTGGCACATCCACTGGAAAGAAAATTATTACTTGATATTATTTCAGTTTTTTTAATGTCATACAGAATGCAAGAGCAAAAAATTGTTCCATGGAATGTATCTATTAGGCTAACATGTGATCATGTTTTTGGGGTCTTAGGGAATTCATAGTCAAGCAAGAGAAGGAGCAGATCCATTTTGTTATTTCCAAAGATATGGTTTTAGTTCCATTGCTTCAGATAAGATAGATACAAAACATTTCCAAGTAGCAAGTTATAAAAGTGACTTGTTTAAAAAGGTAAACTAACAAATGATAGATCAAATAGGGAAATAACTTAAATGCTTAGTTGCTATAAGCAGTTAATTGACCACACAATGACAGAATTTGTGGAGAAGATAGTGATAATTGTTTATGAATTGCCCAATGTCCCTTACAGAAGCAATTCTATCATTCACCTTGAACAACAGAAACTATATCTATTTCAAAGTTTTGCAGGGTGCCAAACTTCCTGCTGGTATATCAATAATTAACTTATAAAGAAAACTAACTCTGTTCCTTCAGCTTTGCAAATATTGGCTGCAAGATGGCTTCAAGGTCCTGTTTTGTCATCTTGATCTCATCTAGGCTTGATGTTTCTTTGTTATTTTCCATCCAGTGGTTTCTTTCATCACAGGCTTTGTTTCCTGTAATCTAGAAGCAAATAAAAGGGCATTTTACTTTATGCAATGTTTTAGTCACTTGCGTTGTAGCTAGCCAAAGGGAATTGGCATACTGCAGTGACATTTTTCAGGTCTGTCAGAATATTTAAGTGTCTTCTGTATGATTTGGTAGTGCTGTTACACTGGAATAATATAAAATAACTTTAATCTGAAGTTTGTAACTTTGACCCAAGACTGTGGAGCATACTTCAAATTGAGGGAGCTAAATAGTTTTTTTTGGGGGGGGGGGGGGGGGTAATCGAATCATGCTTAATAAGAAAGCAAGACAATTTTTTGTATGTTTTTGAGCACATGCTTTCAAGGCTTTGTAGCCCCTACTTCGTTGGTCCCTGTTTGGCTTCTTTTGCCACAACTTGACACTGATTGATGTTTAGAATCAGGTTGAAACTTACTACAAGAAACATTTATATCTTTAGTAACATATAATATATCAAGCTCCTAATTCCTAATTCCAACTAGCAGTTTTGGAATCTATCTACATAAGCACAAAAAACCGCTATTGTGTAGACAGAAGGAGTTCGTTTTCACCTAGGGCTCCATTGGTAATATTCTCTATAGGCAAGTGGCACTGATTGGGCAACTTCAGCAGCCATTTGCTCATGTTTCTGATTGGCCTATTTTGATCCACAACTGGGTATATAATATAAATTTAACTACCAATTTTCACATTGATCAGATGGGCTCATGATACACATTAAAGGCATTTGACACAGTAAAAGTGGCTTACAGCCACTTGACCCCCAGGGCTTGACCAATCAAACTGCACACAGAAAATGTTCCTTTCAAACATGTGTGCTCTGATCAAGTTATTTTTGGATTGGCTGTACTTATGCATATCAAATGCTTTTAAGAGGGGCTTAATTGCTGTTGCTGTATTTTAAAAGTGTGTGCCTGTTTGAATTGAGATAATTGAGATATTGAGATAAACAGTTTACATTAGCTATGATAAAACATATGATTTGAGCTAACCCTGTCATCTTTACTGAGTCTTCCCATGTGCTTTTCAGGGTCGGCAATTGTATCTTTGAATGATTGAATCAGTGATTTTAGACCAGCTCTTGCTTCTGAAAAGGATTAAACACAATATCTTTTACAGTATAATCATCCTGAAATTAACAAAACTCTGAAAATCATTGACTTAGATCATTGTTAGAAATTTCAATAGATTTATCAGAATTTGGAAAGAATAACTGGATCTTATGATATCTTCTGAAGAATTCACTATTGTTATTATTGTCATTTTCAGATTTATCTTCAAATGGATATAATGGCTAAAGTTTACCGGCTTTATCAAGAAATTCCACACAATCAAGGTGGTTATATCTTGCTGCACATTCTCTTGCTCTTTCGTCGTATATTGTTTTCTGTTGGAGATCAGACCCATTTTCAACAAGAATTTTGACACAATCTAACCTCCCCCACGCAGCAGCATGATGTAATGATGTGTATCCTGTGATAGAAAAAATTGCTTAAATTGACAAAATTGATGATAAAAGATGAAAAGTACAAATGCTACAGATGTTAAACTAGAGAGGCAGGGGCTACAATTGGGAGTGCTTGACTGAAAGTCTCCGAACACGAAATTTTCTGCATGTCCAATCCGAACACGAAACTTTAGTCACAGTCATTGAGTGAAAACTTTGAAAATTCGGACCTTGAAAATAACATATTAAGGGTCGAGAAAGCTAACCATTCGCAGTCGAACTATTGGGATTTGCTCCACCGTTCACTAATTCTTGTAATATTTGCGTTCTTCCAAGCATTGAGGCAATATCAAGCGCAGATTTGCCATTTTCATTACGCTGCTCTAGTATTTCAGGATCTTCTGAAGCTAACTTCACCATCTCTGTAGACAGAGAGCTGATATCTTCAATTTCTCCATGCGTTGCTATGTCTATAATATCGACTGCCATCTTTTTTCAGTTGTCAGGTTTCCAGACAAATATGCAATGCTCCTTCGCAGAGATTACATTTTGAGGTGACGTGCCCATGACCTTAGGCCCAAATAAATTTCGCTGCATGTGGCCAGCTGGCTACTTCGGTATTTTACTACAAGAAACAGTTTTATGATCCTGACACATTTCATTTGATCGATAGATGTGAAAAGGACGTATTCATGGAAGATGTCCAATCCACATGCTGTGAGATTCTGCCAGCGAGATGAAATTAGGCCAAAGATGGATTGTTACACTGGTTGTATTTTATCTGGTGACAATACTCTAGCAGGATACTATGGGGTAAAGACAAACAAAGCAAAGGTCTTTGCTTTTTACTTGTTTGTTCTGTTGAGTGGAGGACTGTTGTTCCTAGTTGCGCACTGGAAACCAAGATGGAAAAGCAAGTTGACCCAATCTGTATGTTCCTTGGACAAAGCTACTGCTGTAGTAATTGAAGATCAATATGGACAGGTTGAAGTTGTCAATGTCGATAGAAGAAATTTTGGGAAGAACATGGAATTACTTAATCATTTTTGTGGTATTGAAAATGTCCAGGATAGATTATCTGATAGCTATTCCGATAGTTATGGAGAAACCGCTCCTCTAACAAAAAGTGAAGAAAAAGAAGCCACTGGACAATTAAGATTCTTCGAATACCACCACCATAGGTATTTTTGGAATCATGGAAAGTTCTGTTTTGAAATAGTAACAAATTACAACAATGATATCAGTTTTCGTGATGTTTACAAAAATGCACAGGGTTTGACTGCAAGTCAAGAGAACGACAAACTTGTGGTTTATTCTGAAAACAAAATTGATGTCAATGTGAAATCTTATGGGCGATTATTTATGGAGGAAGCAGCAGACCCCTTCTATGTTTTTCAGTTGTTTAGCTGCATCATGTGGTTTTTCGATGACTACTATTATTATTCTGGCACAATTATTTTAATATCTCTGATTTCTATTTTCACAAGCATCTATCAGACAAGGCAGCATCTTACTTCATTACGAAAAATGATTGCTAAGTCAGAAGATGTCACCGTTATGAGACCAAATGGCCAAGAAGAAATAATATCATCTGAGTATCTAATGCCAGGTGATGTTTTTTTGATTCCATCAAATGGTTGTGAGTTACACTGTGATGCTGTATTGCTAAGTGGCACAGCAATTGCTAATGAAAGTATGCTGACAGGAGAAAGTGTGCCAGTTATGAAAACTCCCCTTCCCAACCCACCAGCCAGCAAGAAAGAACTAAATGAGGTTATTGATACAATCAAGCACAAGCGTCATACCTTATTCTGTGGTACTAGAATCTTGCAAACAAGATTTTACGAGAAGGGAAAAGTTCTTGCTTTTGTTTTGAGAACGGGCTACTACACAACAAAAGGAGAGCTGATCAGATCTATCTTGTTTCCAAAGCCAGTTGGCTATAGATTTTTTAGTGATGCAATGAAGTTTGTTGGAGTCTTAGGTATCTTTGCCTCTGTTGGGTTTGTTTATACTTGCTATGTTTTCAAGAAGCAAGGAGCACATACAGGTGAAATTGTTTTGCGTGCTCTTGATGTCATCACAATTGCAGTTCCCCCAGCACTGCCTGCTGCAATGACTGTTGGAACAATATATGCTCTTCAACGGCTGAAACAAGTTCAGATATTTTGTACAAGTCCATCAAGAATTAATATTAGTGGCAAAACAAAGCTTTTCTGCTTTGATAAGACTGGCACTCTTACAGAAGATGGCTTAGATTATTTTGGGGTCATTCTGGCTGAATCAGGCAATTTCAAAGATTGTATCAAAGATCTGTCTAGTCATAACCAAAGTGATGGGCTTCAGTGCATGGCATCCTGTCATTCATTGACGGTTATTGATGGACAGATAACTGGTGATCCACTGGATATGAAAATGTTTGAAGCAACTGGTTGGGATTTAGAAGAATCTCAGGGACTCGAAGAGACAGAACGTTTTGAATCACTTATCCCAACTATTGTAAGACCAAAAGCAGGACAAAACAAAAAAGGAGTTAAACAAGAAATAGCTCTACTGAAGCAGTTTACATTTTCATCTGAGTTGCAAAGAAGTAGTGTCATTGTTCGAAAGTTAGGGAAGAAAAGTATGGATGTCTTTGTAAAAGGATCCCCAGAGATGATTGCAAGCTTATGTTTACCAGAAACACTGCCCAAAGATTTTCAGTCAGTTCTGAAGAAGTATGCAGAAGAAGGTTTTAGAGTTATTGGTTTAGCTTCAAAAAGTCTTGCCAGAAATTTCAAATGGCATCATTTGCAACATAGTGTGAGAACAGATGTTGAAAAGGATCTGCATTTCAATGGTTTTCTTGTTTTAAAGAATATGGTTAAAAGTGAAACAAAACCTACTATTGAAAGACTATATCAATCTAACATTCGAGTTGTGATGATAACAGGTGATAATTTGTTAACTGCTGTCAGTGTTGCAAAAGAATGTCACATGGTATCTTCTTCAGAGGCAGTAATTCAAGTGTCAGCAAATTTGCCAGCTGGATCAAGCAAACTAGATGTAACCTACACCTACTTGGGCAATAGCAAGAAGTGCAATGTTTATCAGTCTAGTAAAAGCTTAACTCAAAACCTATTTGATTTTCGCACAAGAGGCTACCACTTTGTGATGAATGGAAAGTCATTTGCACTGGTAAGAGCTGAGATGCCCATTCTGTACCATAGGCTGCTGGTGTGTGCCACTGTTTTTGCAAGGATGTTACCTGACCAAAAAGCTCAGCTTGTTGAAGACCTTCAAAGCATTGGTTATACCGTTGGTATGTGTGGAGACGGGGCAAATGACTGTGGTGCACTTAAAGTTGCACATGCCGGAGTTTCTTTATCTGAGGCAGAAGCTTCAATTGCTTCTCCATTCACTTCAAAAATTCCAAACATCAGTTGCGTGCTAGAAATTGTCAAAGAGGGGAGATGTGCACTTGTTACTTCTTTTAGTCTTTTCAAGTACATGGCTCTGTATAGTATGGTTCAGTATATGAGTGTTTTGTTGCTGTACTCTGTCCGCTCTAACCTTGGTGATTTGCAGTATCTTTACATTGATCTATTTATTATAATGCCTTTTGCCGTTACAATGAGCAGAACTGGTGCTTACCACAAAATCGTCTCCAGACGCCCACTTGGCTCTCTTGTTCACCCATTGATTCTTGCATCGCTGATTTTACAAATCTTCACTCAGTTGGCCTTCCAGTTAGTGCTCTTTTTCTTTATTAAATCAAGAAGTTATTACAAATCAACTGATTGGTTCCATGCACACTCACCTAATGCAAAAGGAGAAACACAGATTATGTCTTTTGACAACACGGTCTTGTTTTATCTCTCTTCATTTCAGTATATATTTCTTGCTGTTGTCTTTTCCATTGGAAAACCATACCGGGGTAAGATGTACAAGAATTGGTCATTTGTTGGTGTCTTCATTGTGTTAACAAGCTTCACTGTGCTCTTAGTTGTGTATCCAACTGGCATTTTGGAAAAGATATTTGAACTTGTTCCAATTAATGACAGTAACTTCATTCTTGCATTGCTTTTTTGGGCTGGATGCAATGCAGTCATTTCATTTGCCATTGAAAGCTTCATTGTTAAGTCTGAAATACTCCGGCATTTTCTTAACTTTCTACGAAGAAAGAAAAGAAAGAAGAACAAATACAAACATATTATTGTTGAGATGGCATTAGATGAAAATTGGCCCCCACTGCCGGGATGAAAAAAATATTGCAACTTCTATAAACTATGTTGATCAAGGGACAACTATTTCTCTAGCTTTTTGAAAGTCCAAAGCAGTTGCTTGTGGCAATTGGTTCCAGCCATTTGGTATGGTAACTATTTCTATCTTGAAATTTGTCTTTGCAAGTATTTGTTTTCAAAAATTTATGCACATCTTAACATTTTAAACTACTGTTTTTATCAACATCACTTTATTTTTTGTGAAAAGTGACTCTTTGCACCAATAAAATATTGTATGAATTTCAGTAAAAGTTATCTTAAAAAACCAGGAAAGGCTCCAAAGGAAATGATCTGTTCATTTGAGAGTTTTTTTGAAAAATGGGCCTGAAATTCATCGGAAACTCAACAAATGGTGTTGCGGACGTATTTTCAAGCTTTCTAGGTTGTTTCGACTATAAAAAAATTTTATATCAATTTCTCATTTTTTGAGTATCAATATGGGTGTAGTATCATTGGAGTTTAAGAGTATTATGCAAAAGGACCCTCAAATGCTCTTCCTTAAAATTTTTTCAAACAGTGACTGTCAGACCACTACTTTATCCGTCATGTTTTCTTATGTACCTCCTTTATCCGTCAAATTTTTACTACATCAACCCTGCAAATATTAGTTGCTGTACTTTTTAAAAATTTTCTTTAGTGTTGGCTAAGAAAATAAATTTTTTTCAGGTAATTTATGCTCACTGTTTGTTCTATAAAATTCTTTGTTCAAAATGTTTAGAATATGTATTGTTAACTTGTTTAAAATATGTTTTGAAACTAAAAGTTAACTTCTCGAAATTTAGTTATTTATTATGACATAAAATGATTTATTCTCTGTACAACACGTGTATTTTACCTTTTTCTATATCCACGAAGTTAACTTTCACCACTCGTTGAAGCATTTAAAGAAAGACAACAGTTTTTCGCATATCCATTGCTTTCGCTTTCATCCTGTTTTTTCTTCACGTTATTTTTCATAGGGGCCATTAACAAAATACGTACGCAGGGAAGGGGGGAGGGGTAGTTAGTCAAATGGGTATGTTTGCGTACATGGGGGAAAGGGGGCTGAAAGAATTAGAGTACGTACGCAAAATACTTTTTACATAGTGTTTTCCGCAACAATGTTTTGATAGCCGATTCGAAGCTACAATTGTGGAGTGTCGCACTGTTCATTTGCGCAACCTCGCCTAGAAATACACTATATACAATTTCATCGCCACAACTACATAGACTTATAAGGGACTTTGCATACATTGTATGACTTAAGAAAACTTTTCAAGAACGTTTGGGGGGTACAGGGGGCGCTGTATAATTGTAACCTTTAAGTATTGTACAGTGCCGTCGGAAAGAAATTTATATTGGAAGGGGGGCCGCCCGTTCTATTGCTTCCCGTTCAGTACACTGTGTTAAGGAAATATAGTACATCCAGACAATTTTTTCGTGGGCAACAATCCCCTTCCCGCGCCTCCGTCGGCCCTGTTGTAACCTTTTTGAAACAATTGTAGCGTATTACCATTTCTTAAGCAGTTGAACCTTTAAAGGTCCTTAAAATATAACACTACAGTATGGATTTTGTAATAGAAACGCTTAAAAGCAGCATAAAAGAGTTTATCATTTGTGTATTCTTCCGAAGAATAGTTTTTGGTTTCGCCTCTGCATGAAACTAAAATAAAAAGTCCATGTCGGACCAGAGGTGGCGCCAGAAATCTTCCGACAGAGGGGTTTGAGCTTCCGACAGGGGGGCTAAATGACTAAAATATTCAGTTTTTATACGTAATTTTGTCAAATTTGCTCCGACAACAACCTAAAATTTCCTCCAATCGGGGGGCTAGGTGCTTCCTACAGAGGGGCTGTAGCCCCCCCTAGCCCTCCACTGGCGCCACCACTGTGTCGGATTATTATGGCATGCTCTTTTCCCTATTAATGCACCATACCTTGATGTACGATTAATAGCATTGGGGGATAGCAGGTATTTTTTGTAAACACTAGAAATGCTCTGAGCATGACGTCATCCTTAAAGAGGAATAACTATTTCATGGACTGGGTTTCACTCATCATCCCTGGGAGCTTTTTGTTTTCGTATCTCAAATTCAAAAATTCGCTAAAATGCATTAATGAAATTAAATTGGCCTGCATTTTGGAAGAATAAATTCTACATAGATGTGTTTTACACGACATGTTATTTTCTGGCCTTTGGTCTTCGTTTTATACTTACGAGCTGACTAATAGTTGTTTTGAAAGCGCTGTTCTGCAAATGAGGTGGATCCTTATATCACATCTTTCTCAGGGCCTTGTTCCTTCACAGGTTCGCTGACAGGTAAAGCCTGATTCGCTTCGCACGAAAAAATTCGTCTCGTGTAAATCAGGCTTAACTGGCAATGCGAAAACACGAGAAAGACATAAAAGAAACGAAAAATTGACATTAAAAATGTTCTTTCATTTTTGACTTAACTTTTCCTTATACATATGACCGCTTGGGGTTTTTTCATTCTATAAACTATTGCCATTGAACAGGCATTGTCTTATCATCGAAAAGGATCATTTCCATGCCATCCTATTTGTCAAAGAAAATATTTTCGAGCATTAATTTCTTCTAGGACTATGGTTTCTTTATTTCATGTCATTTTAAGGCTCCAGACGGCTTCTTTTAAAAAATAACTTCAGCTATACAACTAAACAGGCAAACGTGAAGGAGCATTACATTCTTTGCAGTCGATATGAAAGATGTTATTTAGATGAGGGGTTTATTTTGCAAAGGCTTGGGCGCCGCCAGATTTTCCCAGTAAGTAAGTAAGTAAGGATGTGGAAGATAGCTGCTATCATCGTCGTTCTTTGTAGTATTTCTGCTTTTGGACTCATTCGTAGGCCTCTGAACTCTTTCATCAGGCATCATGAGACATTAGATTACAGTCTGAGAGATTTTCATAGCAGAGTAAGACGGTCAGTCGTCTCCTCGCCTTTCACAATTTCAGACCTGAAATTCAAGGCATTTGGCAAGCAGTTCCACATTCGTCTTAGAAGAGATCATACTATCTTCTCGTCAGACTATAGCATTATAGATGGGCATGGAAAGCCAATCGACATAAGCACTGCAAATTTTGTTGAAGGAGATGTTAAGGGACACTTTGGAAGCTACGTTCATGGTGCTGTGAAGAATGGGAGGTTTCAAGGTCGTTATAATTTCCTTGGCCTATTATATTGTATTTGCTGCAGGCTTTTGTCTAAAGCTCGCGCCGTCGCATAAGACTGCACTACTTATATGACATTTTGAAAGTTAGATGTATCGTTTCAACAAAATGGCTGCAACAATCTAAGCCTTCATATGTGTTTATACCTTTCCTTTTGTATTTTTTAGCCTTGCAATGTGTCATACGACTCGTTACCTTAAAAGCTTAAAGAGGCCCCTGTTACTTTGCACGTTTTTTCAGTGTGAAAGATAAATTTTAGCTACTGCAAAAAGTAAATTCAGTCCTCACCAAATTTAAGCCTGAATGCTGTTTTACTTTGTGATCTTTGATTTTTATTTTGTCTATTTGTTGTATATAATATCTTATATGAAAGAAGTGACACATAATACAAAGATTTAAATGGCTTTGAAAAAACAGAAAATTTTGTAATGCTTATTTGTAGTGAAATTTATCCTTCTTGTAATAGTTTTAGCTACTTTTCTATTTTCACCATCATATTGTCACCTACTTGTATAAACTTTTTGTAAACTTGCTACTAAATTGCATGCACCTATCTTCTCCCTGTGTTTCAACTAGTAAATATTACCATTTTAGGAACAATAAAGTTTGGTGGAGATGTTTATCATGTTGAACCAGCAAGAAGACATTTTAAAAAACCACAAAGCTTTCATTCAGTCATATACAAAGATTCAGATGTCCGTGCAGATTATACATATGCCCATGACACTGAACGAACCAAGAAAAGGCCTACAAGCTTCAAAGTGAAAAATGATAGAGACAACCTGAAACCAGACATCACACAGTAAGGAGGAACTTTGAAAAATACAGAATTTAAATGCAATATATATACTTATAATATGAACAGTTTTTTTGCAGTACAGAATTTGAAAATGGCTTTGAAAAAAGCAAACATTTTACAACATACTTAAAGCTTTTTCGTCTGACACTCCTCAGAGCATAAAACGTCAGAATAGGTTCCGAAAAACATGTTTGAAAAATATATACCCAGTTGTGGATCGAAATAGGCCAATCAGAAAAACGCAAGCACAAGACCGGTATAGTTGACCAATCAGTGCCGCGAGCCTAAAGAAAAATTACCAATGGAGTCCAAGAGAGAAAACGAACTCCTTTTGTCTACACAATGGCGGCTTTTTCGTTTTTATGTAGATTGACTCCAAAACTGCTAGATGGAAGGACGACCGGGCTCTGCCAATTATCCGAAACATGTCGTCATTATAGAGTTTTGCACAATCTGGGTTGTCCAAAAGATGTTGACCAATGGCAGAATCACTTGTTTTAAGTGATTCTGCCATTGGTCAACATCTTTTGGACAACCCAGATTGTGCAAAACTCTATAATGACGACATGTTTCGGATAATTGGCAGAGCCCGGTCGTCCTTCCATCTAGCAGTTTTGGAGTCAATCTACATAAAAACGAAAAAGCCGCCATTGTGTAGACAAAAGGAGTTCGTTTTCTCTCTTGGACTCCATTGGTAATTTTTCTTTAGGCTCGCGGCACTGATTGGTCAACTATACCGGTCTTGTGCTTGCGTTTTTCTGATTGGCCTATTTCGATCCACAACTGGGTATATATTTTTCAAACATGTTTTTCGGAACCTATTCTGACGTTTTATGCTCTGAGGAGTGTCAGACGAAAAAGCTTTAAGTATGTTGTAAAATGTTTGCTTTTTTCAAAGCCATTTTCATACTTATAATAGTTAAGCTTTTGAGAAAACTAGATAAAATGTGAATCTGTTTCTTGCAGGTGATTGGTGAATGATATAAAGTAATGTGTTTTACATGAATGGTTTCCAGTTTTTGTTTTATGGCCATGCAAATTTTGATGTTTTTATATTATTTTTTGTTTTTCGTGACTCTCAGTTATGAAAAGCTGGAATATATACCTCCTTATATCTGTAATTCTGTCTATCCAAAAATTCCAAAATCTCATTTTGTTGAACATCTTAAGATTTAGAGTAGTTTTGTGTAATTACTGACATTTTGTGACTTTTGTGGGGGAGAGATTTTTATGGCAGACTGTGAATTATTTTCTGGGTATCATGAACCATACATTCACATAGGCAGAAATCTGTTTCCTTTGATTTTGTGTGGAAATTTGATTTACACAAACCAGTCCAAAGTTTAAACTTTAAAACACCCTGAATTTGGCTTAGATGTCAAAGCATATTTAGAACAAAATATCTGTGGTAATGTAATAATAACATGCATAAATATAGAGAATTTGGCAGCAGAAAGTGCTACATTGGTAGACTAGAATGGACAGTGCATCTTGTGACATTACACTGTAGGCAGTCCCAATGCTTTTAAAGCTATGCATGTTTAAAAATTTATAGTTTAGTTATTTAAACAATTTTAATATATATGGATATATACTTAATGGGCTCGTTTATCTATACCCAGTGAGCAAGAAGAAGCTTATCGCCAAGGATATTCCATTGATCATGAGATGGTCAAAAAGCGAACCAAGAGAGGAGTAAAAAATGCTTTCAAGAATACTTGTGTATTGAAATTAGTTGCAGATCATAAATTTACAAGAAAATTCTTGAACAAGGAAAATGTCATCTATCAGATGGTGAATCATTACAAGGCTGCAGAATACATCTTTAGGAATCAGACATTTAACATAACCTCTCCTGCAGACAGATGGTATCATCCTCAAGGTATCGGGTTCAGGGTTGGAAGAATTGTTGTGTATGATGGATACAGTGTGCCTGCCAAATTAAAGCCTGAATATATGTCAGTCTCAAACTTATTGGAAATGTTTTCATCTGAAGACCACAGTGCAGTTTGCGAAGCATTTTTGTTCACAGACAGAAGTTTCGATAAAGGTTTGTTATAGATATTTGCTATATAATATTTTAGCATATGTTTGATAAGTCCTGTAGGTAACTTACATTTTATATATATATATATAAATATCATTATGTGTATAAATCTTTTGAATCTTTAAAAAGGTGTACCATGTTTTACTGGTCTGTCATAAAGTGTTTGATGCTGTATAGGCAGAGATTTATACACTTTTTGGTGTATAGAACAGGAACTGTTCTAAGTTGCTACTCCGAGTTTCATGCTTAGGCTGGGGTCACATTTAGAAGAATTTTTGTGGTTAAAAGTGTTTATTTGATTTATGGTTGCACTTGGATGTCAGAATGGGAATTTTTCTAGCATTCACACTAGTAGAAAAATCAAAAGCCACATATGGTATTTTTTGAGCTGCCAAGGAGCTCCCACTTAAACTGCCAAATAGACAATGAATATCTCTTGGATGTTGATTACTATCTTGAAATCTAATATAAAAAAAGATTTGTCAATGAAGGCATATCAATGGACAATGGATAGTGCTTCATCCTCTTTAAAACTGGCCATGATTGTTAGGAAAGTTCTTGCATGCATTGATTGCCTGCCAGGCTATTCACATATTTGTCTATTTTCCTTGTATCTTCAGAATTGTCATGAGCAAAAGCCATGGCATTGGAAAAATGCCATGGCACTGGCTAAAATAGAAATTTTTAGCCATGAATCAAATTAGGAATTTTTCAATTTTAGGGTTATTCTCTAAGGTATGAAGCAGGCTTTATTTAATGTGATAATCAGGCAACAGTCCTGGGGACATGATGATGTACAGGACCTGATGAACACAATGATCATTTCTAGGTAACTAATGACCCACTGAAGGGTTCCCTGAAGATTCCATTAAGCATGAAACTTGGAGTAGCAGCTTAGAACTGTTCTGTTCTATACATCAAGTGCAGGGGCGAACACTTGATCAAATATTGGGGGGGGGCAAGCCTGTTGTTTTAATAAGATGACCTCACATTTCCCATTGTTTTAGGACAAAAGGGAATTGTCCTCTAAATTATTGGGGGGCGGTCACCCCCCCCCCCAAGTGTCCGCCACTGATCAAGTGTAAGCAGGTATATATGTACATGCATACATAGGCATATATACACACAGGAAACTTAAGTGTTTTTACTTGCTTCGCTATTTGATGTTTTCCCAGGTTGTTGTCCATTAGTTAGACCTAGCTGTTTGAAACACGTGATCGCCTGGGTGTGCTCAGCTCCCTCCTAAATTGCTCTAGAAGGGCAATCAATCAACTCCCTCTCCACCAATTTTTTTCATTATTTACCCTTCATTGATTTTTGTAGGCAATTTAGCTAAACAGTCTCGGTAATGTTTATCACTCAGAAATATCAAGGGTCATATTCCACCCAGCCTCTGAAGTTTGAAGCACTTGTTCATTATGTTACTGCTAGTTGATGTTAGGATCATAGAAGTTTCTTTTTTGGGTGTCTATAACACTTATAGCACAAGTTAAGAGTTGGGTCTGGCCAATTCATTATTTAACCCATTAATTACTAGCAGGAGGTAAAATTGTTTACCTGGACTCTTCCTAGGCGTCATTGGTTTGGCTTGGATTGGGTATCCGCAGGGTCAGGCAGGTGGAATTTGTGACAAATATGCAAATTTTGCTGGTAAACTCAGAAGTTACAACACTGGTTTAGTAACATTCAAGTTGTATGCAAGAGACCTCCCACCTGCTGTTACTGAAATAACATTTGCTCACGAACTTGGTCATGCATTTGGTGCACATGTAGGTCATTTAACATCTTGTTGGCGAATCTCTGTTTTTTGTATATGGTGTTACCATAATACTTTTGATCAATTGCAATTTTTACCAATACTTTGTGTGTCAGAGATTTGAACAGTTTTTGGCAGTACAGAACTTGAAAATGGCTTTGAAAAGAGCAAACATTTTATAACATATTGCCTAAAAGTTTTTCGCCTGACACTCCTCAGAGCATAAAACATCAGAATAAGGGTCTGAAAGAACATGATAAAAAATATATATCCAGTTGTGGATCGAAATAGGCCAATTAGAAAAACGCAAGCACAAGACCAGTATAGTTGTCCAAATGTTTGCTTTTTTCAAAGCCAGTATCATAGATTATGAAATTAACCTTTCTAAGCTTGAAATTTTCAGAGAAAAAGTTTGCTTCCACCTCAAGTTTTTGGAAACCAAGCAGTTTTTTTCTTCTTGCTTGATAGAGCATTTATAAAAGAGCTTACAATTTCCAAATTTTTCTTAGTGCTCTGTTTTTTATGCACACTGGTAAACAGACAAATAAATAGTAATCCATTGTTTTGAATATGTTGTTTTTGGCCTGATGAAGCCCTCTATGCTAGGGAAAATATTATTATACTAAACTCTATTTTAAAGTTTGGATTTTCAAATTAGATTCGTTTATATTTGTTTGTTCCTTGTCTATTGATCTGTATTATAACATTACAAAAGTAGAGTAGAAAAACAGTATCGAAAAAATGGTTGCTCATAGATACCAAGCTGACCAATTTCTGAAAAACAATTATTGCATTATCATGCCATAACTTTTGGTTTCCAAACCCGTTGACCTTGTGATTTTGTTTGTAAATTTGTCTGATTGGGCCATATGCCTACTTGTTTGCTTGTCCTGCTTGGGCCCCATGTGAGCTGTCATTTTCACCTACCCTTTCCATACTCTGAAGCGCTGCTGTATATACAATTATTAATCAATCATTATATATATTTATTAAATAACGATATGCTTTATCTTCATAGCATGATCCTGTAGAATGCCAACCAACTGATCAGAAAGGTGGCAAGTATATTATGTATGATAAGGCAACAACTGGGACCAAAAGAAATAATCGTTTCTTTTCAAAGTGCAGTATTGACAGCATGGTTCCTGTAATAAGTAAGTTTGATTATTCATTATTTCTTAAGCAGAACAAAATAGAACAAAATAACAAATAGAACAAGTGATGAAGAAGTATTTATATTTTTCTAAATAGATTTTCAGCTTATGGCCTAATTTTGAGACTTTTCAAGATCATTAGCAAACAAGGTTCAATATTTTTCACCAAATTTGTAAACAGTATGCTAATCTCCAAGAGCATGCTAATTTTATAACTGGTGATAACTTTTAAAGGAGTGTTGTGTGAAGAGGGCTGATGGGTGCTCAGGCCCCTTTTTATGCCAAGAAATTATCCATTTTTCTGAACGATATTCCAAGAAATCATCCATTTTGGAAGAACTTTTGCAAGGCCCTGCCCTCTTAGTTATTTTAATAGCACTGAACTCTTGTCCGTGAGAGTGGCTTTTTTTCTATTGAAGGATGTCTTAAAGTTTTGTAAGGTGCCTTTTTGAGATGCTGTGCTGACCTGCATAGCAAAAGCTCTACAAAAATCAGTGACCCTGTTTTAGTCACCAATGCTGTGATTTGCAGTTTTTAGAACTCCAGTCTGAAGCTGCATTAGCCAAAAAATCCTTTAGTGATTGTCACTGGAGTATGGCAAAATTGTCCCATTTTCCCCTCTTTGTAGACCCAATGGTTAATGTGAAGAAAGATCTCTGTTAAAGGACAGTTTAAATTGGTGTTTCCCAATCACATTCATTCCAAAAACAGTTCCACAACATTTCATTTTGTTTTTAATGTTGGTTATTTTACGTGATTATGCTATTGGGATAGGGTTGCCAATTACAAGCAGGATAGAGTACAAAATACTCACGTTAACCTTCAAATGTGTAAAAGATCTAGCGCCGAACTACCTTGAAGAAATTAAAATTACGCAAGGTTTCTCGTCGGACTAGATCTGCTGGTGACGAACTATTATTAGATGTAGGAAAGACCAAATTAGTTACAACTGGTGATCGTGCTTTCACAAATGTTGCCCCTGGAACAGACTTCCCTACTCAGTTAGAGCATGCAACACTTTAGAAACGTTTAAGTCTTATTTGAAGACACATTTATTTAAAAAGTATTTTATTGAATAAATTGTGTTAACTTAGATTTTACTAAAAACACTGTAAACTTTTACCCCTTTTTAACATACATTTTAATTTAGACTTAATATTTTCAATTGTAATGCGCCTATGAGCCCTGTGAATATATGGCGCAATTTAAGTGTTTTTATTATTATTATTATTATTATTATTATTATTATTATTATTATTATTATTATTCTGTCAAAAGTTTCATGGCATTTTACTGTTGCAGATCTACCAAAGACCTGGGTTGTCCAAAACCTAGACAATCTTGTTTCCGATTACATTCGCCAGTGGCTTGATCTTCCTGCTTCTGCAACATTGAGTGGAATAATCCTCTCAAAAAATCAGTTTGGCCTAAATCTACAACTGCCTTCTATCAAATTTACGCAATGCCAAACTGTCTGTCGCAATGCCCTAAAATCTTCTCCTAATATTGACATTCAAACCCTATGGAAAAACACCAGTCATGGCACGAACCTACAGTACGACATCTATCGTAATACTAAAGAGGTATTAAAGGCTGTCAAATCAGACAACAAAGAACGTCTCTCCCAAAACTTAACATCTCAGGGAGCCACAATTACCTTCCTACTGAAGCATTCACTGGAAAAGCTGAACGGTATTTGGTCAAGTACACAGAGCAATTTGCCTAGTAACATATTTAACTTTACCATCAAGTATCTCAACAACACTCTTCCAACTCGTAAAAATCTGCTGAAATGGAACCTTAGTCAAACATCTGACTGTGAATTCTGTCTTCTTCCAGAAACACTTCTACACGTTGTTGCTGGATGCAAAGTGTACCTTGACCAAGGACGCTATACTTGGCGTCATAATTCTGCATTAAACTTTCTAGCCACTTCCTTCCAAGCAATAAATGGGTCTTTTCTCTACGCAGATTTACCAGGCTTTCTTTCCCCTTCTATCATAACTGGAGATCAACTACGCCCTGACTTACTTCTCAAAACTAAGGAAAACTGTCTGTACGTTTTAGAGCTAACCATAGGCTTTGAAACAAATCTCAACTGCAATGCTGTCAGAAAGTCAGGGAAATATGCCACCCTCGTATCTGACTTAAAACGTCAGTTTAAGTCAGTCTCGTTTGTCAATCTTTCCATCAGTTCACTTGGTATTTTTGGCGACTCCTGCAGCTCATTCATCGACATGTGTGACTCTTTGTCCATTGATCATCAACAGAAACGCTACCTCATCTCCAAACTTACAAGCATCTCCATTCGCACCACATACTATATATTCTGCTGTAGAAACAAAACTTGGACTAATCCAGAGCTACACCCCTTTTAACAATTTTTTTTTTTTTTTTTTTTCTCATTACTACGATGTAATAGTTTTTTATTTTGTAAACACAGGCTAGCCAGTTACAAATTACCTTGTAATAGTGAGATTCGTAATTGTAGTTTTAACAGGAATTTAAAATGAAAAGTTTCCATTTTTATTATTATTGATTACAGGTTAACAATTGCTATGATTTGATCAGGAGCCAAGTATCAGAATATTTTTGAAATTTCCATGATAATTATTTCTACAGATGCCAAGGGTCTAGATCAGACATACGGCTGTTTTGTAAACAGAAGGATTGCCATTTGTGGCAATGGCATTGTTGAATATCCAGAAATTTGTGATTGTGGTACAGCCTCAACATGCACAGAAAGATGCTGCCATCCGTACGATGGCACAAACCGGAGTTGTCTTTTGAGAGCAGAAGCCTTCACTTGTAGTCCTAGTAGAGGTAATTATGCCTTCAATTTGTTTGCATGCTCTTGCGTGCTTGCAGGTTGAGACATCGTATTTCATAAGTTAAAGACACAGCACTAGGTCTATCTCCATTTCTTTGACAACTTTGGAGAAAACTGTAGGATTTCATTAAAATTGTCAGTAAAAAAGGCAGATGCTTATTCTAACAAATTTGAATGATGTCAACCCTGTTCAGAAGAAAATGTTGCAGTCATTAAATGCAATGATTAACAAACTTGAATGTTATGATGAGCAAACTTATCTGTAAATGCAGATGCCTAACTAAATTCTCATTATATTCTCACCATAACTCAAAACATAATTACCCAATTTGAAACATGCAAGCAATTAAAATTTCTGACATCCTATGATAATTTCTGAAATCTTAAGATTTCTAAAATCAAAGGTATGAAACACAAATGATCGCATCTAAAACAATATTATTTTATCTGTTGCTTCATGGTTACATTAGGCGTGAAACTCAGAGTGGCAACTTACATCTGTCGTGTTTTAACATCAAATTTTATACAGCTCCGTCTATGCGGCACCAGGAACTCTTGACTGTCTGATAAACAGTTTTTTTATTCCATATTATATTACACGGATACATTATGTAATAAATAAGTCATTATTTCTTGAGTCCGATCGAAAACTACGTTTGACGAAAAGCTTGAAATTCTGTACCACAAAAATGTTTGAAGTACTGATTGATGACCAAAGGGCAATGATCAAAAGAACAATTTCATAAATCTTACCCAATGACAATTGAAAAAACAATAGGAAGGGAGGCTGGTATTGTCTTTTTGACCAATCGAAATCCTTCAGAATTAAAATAATGTAAGTGCTTGTCTGAAGCTATTATCAGCGATGAGAACACATGACTGAGAGTAATGATCTCTCAGCCAATCAGTATTTAAGGATTATTGAAAATTTTTACAAAATACTGCAATATTTATTGGCTTTGGCTTGGCTGAATTGGCTTTTATTTCAACGTGAGTTGAAAACAGTACGCTTTATATATTGAAGTCTCAGTCATCAATATATCAGATCTTGTGCCCACAGATTCCATTTTTTCAGGCTTAATTGTCAATTGGTAACCTAAAGATCATATTTTCGTGTAATAGACGATATCTGAATCAAAATTGATCTCTAGGGCCATGCTGCAGCAATGACACATGCAGAGTTTATCCCAAATGGACGCGCTGTCGAGAACAAACGGACTGCAAGCTTCAAGGACAATGCGATGGACGGACATGGACCTGCGATCCTTCGCCTATAAGACCTGATAACACCACATGTGCGGGTCAAACTATGGTTTGTTCCAATGGCTACTGCAATGGATCTATTTGTCTACTATATGGAATCAAGGGTTGCATGTGCGAGAATCGTGAAGACCAATGTAAAGTTTGCTGTGTCCATCAAAGGAAGTGTCAAGTGGCCAGTAATATATCATTGGTAAGTGTTCAAGGGCCACTTGAATGCTATGTAGGGACCTTACTACCTAGTACGGATACTGAATATCTCCTATCAGACCCCATTATAGGCTGCTTGTTAACTACCAGGCTTATTCCAACAAATTGGACTACCTCTCTCGTACTCAATTTCCTGCCAAGAAGAGCCTAGTTTCCAAGAGTCAGACAGTTCTTGGTTCTTAATTAAACTTTATTTGCTTTAATTTCAAGTTAACCCCCAATTTGAATAAGATTTTGTACTTAGGTACATACCTCGTCGTGTGTTGCATCCTGTAGATAAATTGCTTTTTCCTTGTTTAAATTCTGTGTTAACGACACAGTGATGAAAACTTCATGAGAAAAGCGTTATATTCAACCAAATAACTAATACCAAGGAAATGGGCCTCCGCTCCCAATAGTTAGGTTCCAACCACATGGAGGAAAACGTTTTAAGCCAATCAGATTGTTTGTTTACATTCCCACAGGCCAATGAAAAACGTGAAAAACCAACGAACTTTAAAGAGCTTCGCTGATTTCTGTGTCTTCCGTATAGTTTATAGTGTTCTTATTATATCGATCTCGTTCTGTTGTATTTACCTCGTTCTGTTATTCTGTGTTATTAGCAGCATTTTTTGGTGGATTTAGATTAAAGAGGATGAGATTACCAAGTGTCTACCACTGTTTATTCGATGCTAACTAAACGCAATTTCTTTATTTTGGCATTTTTAAATTTTAGATAACAAATCTGAAGAACCAGTTCGTGTTGCCGGGCAACCCATGCCATGATTACTTGGGGTACTGCGATGCACTTGGCGAATGCCAGATGATTGACATGGATGGACCATTCAAAACCCTCTTAGCGACATTCTTTTCATATGCTGGTACGTAGCCTCGTGTTCTACAATGATTTGAATAGAAAGTGCTTACATGTTTGCTCTTTGAACTAATAAAACACATTTTTTTAAATATGCCAGGAATTGCCTAGTGATAAAATAGGCAGAAAGCTTTACCATATCAAACTAGCTTGAGGTGAAATGCGTTCCCCTGATTTCACGTGACATTGTGGTCACTACGACACGGAATAGACTATGAGTCGCACGCTATTTCTGTCTACCTCTTCGCACAATTGTGTCATGTGACGTCAAACTGAAAATTTTCACTCATTTCTTTTTATACAGGGGTGAAAATATGGCTAGCGAAGTACTGGTTTGTCATAACGGCATGCACACTGTTGCTGCTATCGTTCATGATCGCCTTCGTGTTTTTCTGCAATCGCTACACGCCAAGCAGCAATCCAGAAAAAGAGTTCAAGAGCCCAACAAAGCCGTTGGTTGGCAAGCCAAAGCCTAGACCACGCCCACCTCGCCGATCAGCAGCCGTGCCGATGATGTAGAACAGAGGATTTCATAAGATCTTTCACAGATTCCAGTTTCCACAGATAGTGTTACCACACACAAACATGCGTCGTTTTTATGTTGCTTCATGGGTAACGCAAGTTGGTAATACTGAGGAAGTGGCACTTTGGACATTTTGAGAACAATTTTTGATTTTACTTTTCCATTTAGCTTTTTTATTTTGTTTGATCCTATCACCAGCCCGTATTTTTCCTTTTGTTCACGTCGATATTTGTGCCATTCAGTCCAATGAAGCTGCTCCAAAGCCCCTTCAACATTTCGATGGACTCATCTAGCATTTTGCGTATTTCTTAATAAAGCATTTCGGGCAACATAAATGCTAAATTTATGACTTACTTCCAACTCAAACTTGGGTCCAGAACTTTGATTTACTACCTGTGTCTTGCTGTTGAAAAAACCTTTATTAGCTAAACGAAAAGTTAACGAAAATGCATTACATCAAGAATGGGGCTATTGCTATGGTGGAATCATGTGAACAATAAAGTATTTTTATGTAATCCTACTCCTGTCTTGTGACCCTGCCATAATCTATTTAAGTCGTAAGAATGCACGGTCAATTTTAATGGTCGTCGATTTCGTTAAAGTATGACGAAAAGCTGTAATAATATCATGCATTTTGTAGCATTTTCAGGTTTAGTCGTAATTCGTAGATAACGTTTGTTGTATTAACATCAACCGTTCGTTGATTCATGTCACTTTGCTACCTCCCACCTTTTAACTATTAGTTGTTTAATGACTCACATTTAATCAGTAACGAAACTTAATATCATTTTCTAGTGTATTGATGTATGAGTTCTTTTGCTTTCGATCCCGTTAAGAGTTCAAAAAGCATCCTCTTACAAAGATGGCTTACCTCCATTAAAGTATTTAGGCACGTTCCATGTATTTGAAGCATGGGCATTTCCAGATAACATTTCCATGGTGCACTGTTCTTTAGCTTAAGGGCTTTTGTTTATGAGTTATCGTTTAAACTCATAAAATACATTCTAACGATCTATCGATACTTGAAGCACGATATTTAAATATATAGCACGTACTATTTCTTCGTCAAAATTAAAGCAATGTTTTATAGGAAAAATCAGTAAGTCTATTTCTGCTGCAAATCATTTCATTGTATACGAAGTGTCTTTGTCTCTTCTTTAGTTGAGAGGTTGTCGGGAGATTAATAACAATCAAGGCATTTCTCACAGTTTAATAATCAGAGTTAGTTGAGGATAATGATTTATCTAATTTAAGATTTAAGACAAACATTAAGTAACACCAGATATTGCAGAAGAATGCCAATTGCTTCAGTATGAGCAGATAAAATTATGTGCCAGAAACAACGTCTCGATCAGAGTTTTAAAATCTTTTCTGTTTCCTGCTGTTGGTTTCCAATTATTGCTGACCAAGCTAGGCCCATTAAAATGAATTTTGATAACATGTGACCGTTTATTAAATTTCTTCAGATCAAGATCAAACTTCGAAATGGAGGCTGACATCAATCATGATTCTAAATGTACAGTTTATTGTTATGACTTTAGTATTAAGTTCAAGATTTTTTGGGACAGACTTTTTCCTGACTTCATTTAACGTTTTATATTCTTTCAAAATGATATGCATTATGATTTAAACTTTAGTCAATACACTTTAATCCACACTAACTGATATATTTGTTAGACAGGGTGTCGTAGGAAGGACAACAAAATCGAGTACACTATTTTTTGAGAAAAATTGAAAGAAAATTAGTTTATTACAGAAAGCAAAGGAATTTTGATAATTCTAATCTTAGGGGAGGCTGAACCTCCCAAGAACAACAACAACAGTAGCTACTTCTTTTTCATAAACATTTCACCAATAATTATTCTAGCGTGGCGACATATCCCTCGTTTTTTAACTATCCAAGACATCCTCCTTCAATTCATGAAAGGAACAAGACATCTCAAATAAAACTTATCCCGTGAGTCAAATGACGAGCTTTCCGAGATTGACGAATCGAATCAAGTGCAGGCTGCATGTGCCTAACTTCATACACAAATTATAGGGAAATAATCCCTAACGATTTGTCCATTAAAGTCTCCTTGCGCTTCTTCATGTAATTCGGAATGAGTCCCCTCCCCTCTTGAACTTGATACACCCTCGTGCTCGTCTCCGATTTTGTCATTTGCCTTCTTCTCCTTAGACCTTATCCCGATTAATCAGAGTTGGTCGCCCGAATCCTCCATCTCCGTTGTTTTCTTTCCTCTGCATCTTCCCCGGTCAGATTCAGTTCCTGCATGTCTCTTTTGATGTCATGTCTCTATTGATGTTATCCCATTTTGTCACTTGCCCTCTTTCACAAATACCATTTTCTTGATAACAGTCTGTGTTCCCTCGGAGAAGCTAGTGCCAGACCCCTGACAACATCGGGTCCTTTCGTTCAAGAGTACGGTGTTGGGCCTAGCCTTCCAAAATGGTAAGAAAAGAATCCCTTCACATCCATTTAACGACAGGTTTTTTTGGGTTCTTTAGGCATTAAAATTGGTTTTTAGGTTTACTTTGTCTCGTACTTTAAGTTATTTCCTTATACCGTCATGTTTTATTTAGATAATTATCTGATGAAAAAGTCTACAGGCCTGGTTTTAAAGGCATACTACGAAAAGGATTTAATTTTATTTAATCGTTAAAGTTATCTGAATAGTGGGCTAGCTCTGTGAAAACTTCAGATTATTTGGTCAATGGCTGGCATAAGAGAAATAGTAATTTCTTAGAAGTTACTCTAAAAACATCGTGTCATTTTCTTAGATTTCAGATCCTCACGATTTTGCCTATTTTCACCAAGTAAAAGCAAAATTTATTCCTGTTAATATGAAATTTTTGGTTTTATTTTAGGCGCTCCTAGTACCAGAGAAGTTTCAGCACATTCTTCGTGTCATGAACACGAATATCGACGGTAACACCAAAATCATGTATGCCATGACTTCTATCAAGGTAAGAGTGAATCTCTGTTAATTTAGGCCTATGGTTGATAATTACTTCTTTAATACTAATGGTTCTAGAATCGGAACATCTTCAAATCTTGGGCAAACAGTCGTCCCTTGTTGATTATTGGTAATTATGGGATATTCGTGGGTGCATATCATGCTAAATATTTATACAAATAAGTCACATAATTTAATGTCTATTCATCTTCCAAAAATTTATTCAGCCTTAACCCTGCCATATAATGTGTGTATCTGTCAGTGTGAGTAGAACTCAGTTGTATGCCTTGTTTCAACAGCATTATTAATTGCAGCTCTGCAATTCTTTTCCTTTTACTTCTGATGTTTAACTAAAAAACAAAAGCTGTTCCTTGAATTATTTTGACTTCTCACTTCTTGTAAAGAGTTGTGTAAGTAGTATTTGTGTTGCTTTTTAAGCATGTGTATGTATACCATGTTTAATGACCATTTAGGGTGTTGGAAGAAGATTTGCATCCATTGTCCTGAAGAAGGCTGACATTGATGCTTCAAAGAGAGCTGGTGAACTTTCAGATGAAGAGGTATGCATGTATGATATTCAAAGCAATCTCCAGCCAGTTTGATACTAGTGTCTTGAAATGAAAATTACCATTTAATGGCCAATCATAAAGTACTTGATGCCATTTAGACAATGCTGTACATGGTTTGGTGTGTAGCATGCTTTGTGATACAGGACAGTTATAAATATATTAATCCAAATTTGAAAAATCTATTCACCCATTTAATATATACCTAGATGTCTCTTTTAAAAAATAACTTTCTTATTTCTGATTAAAATTACCAATTCTCGGATTCGAGCAATTTGTATCTTTACATTTGGCAAAAATGGTCTGGTTGAAATTAGTCTGTGCCAAAAATTTCAAATTGTTTTGGCTGTAGGGCTGTGAATTACCCCCATTTTCAAAATTTAGCTTTTCCTATACATTTCAATGGAATTTGTTGCTGTAGTGAAATTTTTTCGCAGTGAAATATCATTGCTTTACCCAATAACTTTGGCACTTTTTAAATTTCTGATATATACATATATACCTTTTGTTTTTGTACTTTGTAAAGTAGATGTATAAAAACATTCAACTACAAACCATCTTCGGGTACCAAAATCTTCTTTGGACAAATGCCCTAGAGACTGCTTAGAAAAATAGGAGTAGAATATTTCTGTGTCATTAGTTTGGTAAATTCTTTATTGACAGTTGTGTTTAATATAAATGTTGGCACTCCTAAAACATACCTGGCCATTTGTATTTGTATTGCAAAGGGAGCTTTGAATCACTTGCCTCATTTGTCAAGGCATTTTTCAACTATATCAACATAACAAATTAAATGTACATCAATGTCAATAAGGGGTGTCAGACTCAACTGCACAAAGGTTCAATATTCAAAACTCACTTTAGTTGCAGGCCAAACAGAATAAACACATTATTGGACACATTCTATAAACACAATAATATAAAATGATCTGGTAGGCTGGATATAATTACATGCAGGACGAGATGTGGCTTTTGGGCCTTGAGTTTGACATGTATACTGTAAACGAATGGATCTTGTAGGGAAGCCACTCTTCCTTCATCTTTAGTCAAGGAGAATTATTCACAGCTCTCCTCGGCTTGTGAGGGGCGTGTGGAGGGAGCATGAGCCATCACTTATCACAGATGGCAAGCCCTCCTGTTTATTCATCCCCAGAGCCAACTCTGAATTTGACCAAGTTTTTAAATTTTGACCATGATTTTTGTTTGTTTATATTCATCCTTGTTTATTTTGCTGTATTGATTTTGGTAATTGTGTTTCTATATGTATATAATATGTATATTGTGTTTTTAACGGTTACAGGTGGAGAGAGTCATTACCATCATGCAGAATCCACGACAATATAAAATCCCTGATTGGTTCCTCAACAGACAGAAGGATATTAAAGATGGAAAGTTCTCTCAGGTATGACAAGGCTGTGACCTTCATTCATTCTTTTGTCAGAATATTCTTGGTACATACATTTTTTTACTGAATGCCTGAGTTTGTTAAAGATTAATTCATTTAATGAAATTTTTTAAGAGCTTACCTCAAACTAACTGAATGATTGTGGAATTATGTGCATATATATATATATATGTATATTTCTTATTAGCAGACAATCCTGTGTATTCAAAATATTTATTCAAAAATGCTTCACATTTGAAATCTTATGTAAAATGTGGCTGTACTATTTCAGATTCTTGCAAACAACTGGGAGAGCAAGCTTCGTGAAGATCTTGAGAGACTGAAGAAAATCAAGGCTCATAGGGGTCTACGTCACTACTGGGGGTAAGGGCCCACAGTTTGTTGTTCAGTCAGAATAATATATAATTTTTGTTGCTTGATTCATAAAGTTTTAAAATTGTAAGTACATTGTTTGCCTTGTTGCCCCAAGTGTAAATTTAAACTAGTGATTGCCCTAGACAAATTTTTTTGATGAAAATCTCAGAAGCTACTCTGTAGTAAGGTTGGAATGCCAAAAATGCTTTAAAATTGATCAAGGGAGTTTTATTGTTCTTTGAAAGTTTTCAGATAAGTTACCTCCAAGGCTAAATGGTTATAATAAAAAGAATGGTGAAGAGTTGAAGAACCATTGATATTTGCCCAGATGGGTCATTTTGTGTCTCCAGATATAAAGGCAAGATCGTGAAAAATCAAAGTCATTGATAAAGATATCTTATCAAGTGATGATTGTCTCTGTTCCTGGCCACTGTCAGATTTTAAATTTTTGAGAAAGACATCCTTGAATGTTTCATAATATTCTTTGTTTATAAACAGAAACAAATTAAATCCTGATGTCATACCTTCACCACATAATAAAACTTTTTTGTGTTTCATGAATATTCCATTCTTTATGTGTATAAGTTTCGCTGTTATTTTATGGTTCAAAGCAGGCAAATTTTGCCAAGAACACAGTTATTTGCCTATGCCATTAGAAATTTATCTGCTTGAATCACAAAATTGGCAAACTACTTGGGTCAGCCTCAGTGAAGGACTTAAAGGGTTAAGTAATTAAATCCCGCAAACCTTTTATGTTATCAGTGATTTCACAAAATTGTGTTTCTCTTTCAGTCTCCGCGTAAGAGGCCAGCACACCAAGACCACAGGAAGGAAAGGACGTACTGTTGGTGTATCCAAGAAGAAGGGCTAAACACTTTCTTGTGATTGATCAATTGTTAAAATAACTCCTGTAAGAAATGTTTCTTTTTCGTCTATTATCTTTCCATGATACTGGTCTGTTAAAAATGAGGTCAAATATGGTTTCTTCGACTTTCATATGAGTAGGCTTATAATAGCCAAAACTGTTCAATGCTATTTTCTATAGCAAAGCAGTAATTCTATTGCAAAGCAGTATATAAATGTCAAATCTCTGTAGTGTTTTTGCACTTTTATTGAACATTACACTACACAAATAAAACAGATGACTATTTTTCACCTTATTTATGCAGATAAGCAGAAAAATTTCCAAAAAGCTATACACTTGCATCAGTATACTGTATAAATTCAAATTTACAAATACATACAAAGTATTTATGACTGCATTGAATGGATTTAATTAACAAAATCTATAGACAGGCATGACGTAAGATTTAACTGGGCTGGCCCCAGGTTCCTCTGGATTCTTTTGAATTTAGGTTGGGGTGTGGAATGAAAGGTGGATGATTCTGTAAAGTCAACTGTCTCTCATGCAACCATTGCAAAAATCAATTTGTTGTGCCACACACATAACAGGGATTTTATATTTTGCCCAGAGCTTTTATTTTTGGCAAACTCTGCCTTGATACAAATGCTGATGGGGATGAATACCAATAGAGAGGGACGGGTACCATTTCAAAGTTTTTTGGTTCTGAATTAATGAGGAGAGTAAAGAATTACTCAGAAGTATAGAGAATCATGATTGTTATTCTTTTGATGGAGCAGACTTGAATTGACAAGTAATTCACTGAAATTCTAGATTAGTGTTATCTAAAAATGATAAATTAAACATGTCATTTCTGCTAATTCTCAACTAAGTATATTTAATCTAGTGACAAAAGACCCACTTTCTATACTGGATAATATCAATGAATTTGACAGTTTCTGTACAATTAACTAAATCATATAGAGTCGTTCATTGACCAGGAACAAATTACATCATTTTCACACCAATCGAAAGGGTGATGATCTTTAATTGGACTGCAAAGAGTGTCACACTTGGCTGTTATGTTACTGATATCCTCAGTAATATTGTTGCCTCTCATTTTGCAGCTAATTTTTCTTTTTGATGGCAATTGGCACTACAAATATAATAGATATCATTAGAGTGTTTAAAAAGAACTGACCAAAAACATTATAGAACATGAAAATGTAAAACTTTAAAAGCAAATTTATAACAATCAAAAGCTGTGAGAACTTAACATGACTCTTAAACAATTCACCGGAAACAAACAAAGTACTTTGATTACAACAATTTTTGAGATGGCAGACTTTATCATGAACAGGCTATACAATAACAGAATATTCTGTCCCTAACGCATAAACTAATGGTATGATGTGGTTCTTCTCACTTGCAACTTTACACTTAATTGTGTTAACAGGCAACTGTTAATAAGATACAACTTTATAAAACAAAGATAAATTTCACTTACATATGATCACAAGGAGAATGGCAACAACAATAAATGCCAGAATAATCTTCAGCTACAAATGAATTGAAGTAGATTACATTCACGGGTAAGATGATACATTTTACGCTATCTCTAAGACCTTGAAGAAGTTTCTATCATTTAATTTAGCTGAAAGTTGAAAATGTTTCACTGAGTTTAAGGATGCGAGAAGGTGAGGTTCTACGACCCTAAATAACAAGATTCCATTGAACTGTTGGTCAAAATATGATATTTCAAATTACCTTGTACCATTTTATGTATGTTTACTATAATGCTGCATTAAGTGGCATGCTTAAATTACTTTTTTGTCACGGGTGTATTTATAAAAATGTATGATAACAATTTATCTTGTTCCAAATAAAGCAAAATGTTGCCTTTGTTCTGGCTTGAGGGCAAAGTACACAGATTTAAGAACTAGAATACAACAGAACTAACTATTTAGCATGGAATTTAGTTAAATGAACCGTTTGGCATCTCTTATTTATAGTTTAGGGTCTCCAGCAATGAGGGAAGGGATTTCTATACTGGGGCCATGGCCCCCACTTTGCTGCAAAACAAATAAACTTCTTTACAAAATCTTTTATTATAGATCTTTAATTTCCCCTTGCCCAACTTGGATCAGAGCCCCTTTATTTCACACACCTTACAATTTTGCCACCACAGCTTTTGCCTCAGTTTTGTTGATCCTGATTTAAAGTTGAATGCATTCATCTCGAAGCTTTCTGAAGAAGAAGTAAATTTATCATACTGGAAACACTAAAACTTTGTAATCAAAGATTGACAAGAAGGGTAAGAAATATCTAAAACAGAAAAGATTCAATGAGTATTTTTGGACTATCTGTCACAAAATTAGACTTAATACAGTTAGCAGAGACTAAGTTTACGTTGCAAGCTGCTTTGTTTTTTTAATAATCTCTTGGGTGTAACCAATTCCCCTTTAAGAACATAAAAATATGTGAAGATAAACAAATTCATTATCTTTAACTCATTTGAAAAAGTTACACCACAAACCTGATTTTGCTTCCAAATCTTCCAGTCTGTCTCCTCTATCAATTACTTTGCTGATATTGTTTTTCATAATACTCATTGTGCTTTTTATTTCATTTTTAACCGTTTTAAGTTTATCATCTTTCATTTTGAGTCGGCTTGGTCTCCCAGGTGCACTTCTTCTCAAATCCAGCCTACAGAAATTATCATTTTTAAAAAAAATCATAAAAATTATTAAACTTTTGTACCAATCCAAAATATTATGTTTCATGTAAATATTGTAATTGTTAGATAATTTATTTTGTTGTAGCTATTGTTGTTTTTTTACTTGCTGTTAGATGGAATTTGTATTTAGTTGGAATTTAAAAAGAAAATTAACTTGAACTTATGTATATATAATTATGTATATATATATAAAGTATAAATGTATAAATTGGCACCAGACAAGGTATGTTATGAAATATGCACTTACAAATCATCTTCATCACTTGAGTTCTCACCATGGGCCAGTAATGGAACCTTGGATAAAGTGTACAAATAATAAATTGTAATGAGCAAAGCTGTCCTTGTCTAACTAACATTGAATTAGCTTATTCGGCACTTGTGAAGAATTCATGCAATGTGTTTATTCATCTAATATCCAGGGTAGATCGGGAAGATTTTGAGGGAACAGATATCAAGCTTCATGCACAGAATTTTGGTGCAGAAGTTTGTTTGTGTGAGTCATTTTCCTTGTGTCTTCTTTACTCTGTATACCACTTAGCACATCATATGACACTGTGGTCTTTCTGAATTCTTTTTCTTGACACATGACCTTTCTGAGAAAATGTTTTTTTCAGATTCCTAAGTTCATTATTAACTCAGTTCACTTTGCCATGTCCTGGTCCAAAAAAATTCAGCAGTTATGCAAATGACATCATTCCTTTTTTTACGAAAATACAACTTTAAAAATAAAAATATTGATATCTCACCTTATCATATCCATTAAGACTGTTTTCACGCCTTGACGAAGACATCACGTGGTGTAAAAGGACTTTTGTGACAAACAAGATCGTTTAAATGGTCCTACACCTTGTCAACTTCTTCAAACTAAAACAAATTGTTTTCTGACAAACCACAGTCTTTACGCTCGTGAATATGACGCAATTAACCACGTTCCCCTTGCTACGAAACTTCATGCACAGAAATATTCCATAAAAGATCACACACCCGTTGATAAATGGCAATAATTTTGCTGGTTAAATTGCCACGTCGAATTTTAGTACTCTTCTTGGCCTAAATAAAAATATATGACCTCGCTATGGGAAAGAGGTTTCTTCCGTCATTGCCAACAAAAATCTTCGCATGGTGAATTCTCTGTTTGTTGACAGTGTGAAATACGTCCAGTTTTCTGTCGTCGAGTTAGTTTCTCCGGATTATTAAGATGATAGCTAGACAATCAGTTGCTCTTTCAGAAAAGCTGGAGCCATTATTAGCAGCTAGCAGAATCAAGACTGGTTTGTTCTTGTGTTCTTCGAAAAGGCTATTTGCATCTTCTTGTGTTAAAAATCATGAGATTCCTTGTTCTATGTCCAGGTGGGAGACTTCGAGGTACGGTTCTATTTCTTCTCTGGTATTCAATACAGAAGCACCTGTTCCTAAGGGAATCAAGAAAGATACCATTATGATACAAGTCAAGGCAGCATCTGTAAATCCCTTTGATATTGAAATGATTGAAGGATATGGTAGCAAAGCAATGAATGTATTAAGACGATTATATAATGTTAAAGAATTCCCAATTGTTACTGGAAGAGACTGCTCAGGTGTGGTTGTCAAAACTGGGCAAGGAGTCAGACGGTTTAAAGTTGGTGATGAGGTCTGGTGTGCCAAATGGGTCCTGGAAAAAGGAACCCATGCTGAGTATTGCCTTGCAAGTCAATCAGAAGTTTCCCTGAAGCCAAAGACTTTGAGCCATTTAGAAGCAGCGTCAATACCTTATGTAGCTTGCACATCTTGGACAGCATTAGTTTCACGTGCAGGTATTGATCCAAAGAAGATTGACAATGGAAAGCATATTTTACTGTTAGGAGGCAGTGGAGGAATCGGGACTTTTGCTATTCAATTGGCAAAATGTTTTGGGAATACTGTTACTGCAACTTGCTCACAGAACAACATTGATTTTCTATATTCCTTAGGAGCTGATAATGTTATTGATTATCAAGCTGAAAACCACGACTACCTCATCCAACAAACTGGTCCATATGATATTGTTTTAGATGCAAGAAGTGGGCACCACACAGACACAATTGGTTGCACTGAGAAAACAACATTTGTCACTCTTATGCCTCCATTTTTACCAGCAATTGATGAAAGTGGGCTAGCATTTGGACTGTTTAATGCTGGAATGGAATTCTATAGACAGAGTTTTGAAAACCTAGCTCAAAATAGGGGAAGATATGCTTGGGGCCTGTTTTTCCCAAATGGAGGCATTCTAAGGAGTGTTTCAGAATTTATTGACAGAGGCTTGATAAAGCCAGTCATCAGTGGTGTTGTGAGGTTTGAAGATGCAAAAGAAGCTTTTAGAATGTTACAAAGTGGAACAACTAATGGAAAAATTGTCTTAGATATGTGTGATAAGCCTAAATAAGGAATAAATTGCAGGTTAATGGAATATTCAATTATGCAAGTTTCTATTGTTAGTTGGCTTACTCTGCAATTTTTCCTTATAACATCTTTATATCTCTGATAAAAGAAACACAGTATTTTCTAAATGCATCAATTCATTTGTATCATTTCAAATTAAATATTTTTCTTTTGATAAATGTTCATATATCTTTAGGGCGAATAAGCACCTGATTTTGATATGAGATATTTTGTAATGTTTTTATACAATATATCATTTCACTTTTTTCAAAATAGAGACAAAACAGTAATGCAGCTGTGATTTTAAAAGCCAGAAAAGTACCCTTAGTAAATGTGAAATAAGCAATTATATATATATATATTTAAGAGTTCTTAAATATTAGTTTAAGGCCTCGATTTCTTGGTTTTGAGGAGTATCTAGCAATACATCACTTTATACAGCTTAGAAATGATGAAGAACTGAACTTTTTCTCTTTCAAGATTTTAAGAAAAGTTGTCATTTTTTTAGTATCCTGTTATTCTGATTATAGAAATCTTGAGGTTTTTCATTTAGAGGAAAGACCAAAACTATTTTCAGTTGCCATGTAAAAAAAGCTACAAAAGTACAAATACATGATACAAAAGTTGGCAAAACACCTTTTTTTCTTTCTTTGTCTGCAATGTCATAACAAAAACAGATATTTCAATAACAATAAAGTCCACCTTTCCAGAGATGGATTTCAATGAAGATTGATTGATATAACACGTGGGTGAGCTATAAATTATGCAGAATGTTGCAGGCCTCGAAATAAGTCAAGAATTAAGAACAAATTATTAAAAAGCTAAGACTTGAGCTATTGCATAATTTAATTTTGAACCAAGGCTCAGGGCATTGTAGTGCAACTTTGTAAAATGAAGGAATTGACATAATCCTTTATTCTTTTAATTATATCATTTTTCAAATGTTTAAAAATCTTTTTACAACATGACGTAATAGCATGCGTTTTTAATGTTTGTTTTGGCTGTGGGGGGCGTTGCATCTGGTCCGCATTTTACATTATATACACGAAGCTGGAAAGAGGAGTCACGCAGAAAACAGGTTATTTGAAAGGGTTCATCGAAAAACTGGAAGATAGAATGAATGGCGAATTTTCGGTTGAAATACTATAATTCAACCGTAAAATGCCGTATAAGAAGAGCCTTTAATTAAAATTCATGCACACATTTTCTTGAGAGATGGTGTTTGAGTCGTTAGTCACTGATCTCTTGAACAAGCATTTAGGCCAGTATGTGCAGAATTTGGATCCTTCGCAACTCAAGATAGGAATTTGGGATGGTAAGATGACGATAGTTTAGCATATATTTTATTTACTAAACAGCATTGAAAAAATTATGCATGGTATGAATGGAATTAAACTGATATCGCCTGAGTTTCGCTCTTCAGAGGAACTTGCAGCTCGCATTGCTGATCTATAGTCTCTGACTGACTGTTTTTATTGAATGGGAAGAGGAAATAGCTCTATAGAGCTTTCGAAATGCCCTCGCTGATGTATTTGTATCGATTTAAACCAAAAATTTAAATAAAAATACAGCTAATATATACTGTAAAACGTCAAAATGGAGTTTCTTTTTTTTGTAAATTTCGCTTACATAAACAACACGAAGTGGAATACATAGGAAAATATTTTCCAAATTTTTCATTCATGAATGTCTACCTTAGAATGATTTGTTTTAGATTTTTAGATTCCGGTTATAAATTTTGGCAGGTGTTTGTTTTGATAATATTTTTTGTAATAAGACTAAATTGTGTATTTTAAAAGTCATCAAGCCTCAGGTGAAAGATCAGTTTTGTCTTCAAAGTTCAGGTCAACGAAGCTGCAGGTATTTGTACTCTGATTCCTTTCACGAAAATTTATTATCTATCTGTTTTATTTCCTTTCTAGGGAATGTGAAGCTCAACAATCTTGAACTTAAGGACACTGCCTTGGTAAGTTCAATACTAACCAAGAGGATCAAAGCATAACCTATTAAGATTTGTTATGAAAACTCCCCCTTTGAAAAGGCATTTCTTTGATACCATGTTTTGCAATAGGAAATGCTTTTTAATAATCACAGTAGTCTAACTTTTCATATGTCAAGAATCCTAATCTCTCTTTTACATTGAAAAACTAAACAAGGTCCATCAAAGGTGCTTTCAGCTGTAAATGATGTCAAAATGACAAGGATTGGCCAGCTGTTTAAACAATCCAGCTTCAAATGCTTTTTAAAGAAAGTGTAATGATCCCAGGGATCTTTAAAAAGTTGAATTATTTGATTGGTCATCAAATAATGTTCTGATATACAAAGAGCTTTAAGTTTATGTTCATTAAAATTTCATGGTCGAAAAGCCAATCACAAAAACAAGATTGATTGAAGCATGGCTAAATTTTCATAGTCTTTTGATTGAATATTCCTACCACAGAGTACATTTTGCAATTTGAAAATAACATCACAGTTTTTACTCTGTATGTGTATATGATGCAAAATTTCTAAAGTCAACAGAATTTCAAATAAATCCTGGTTTGTTTCCCCAACAATAGCAGGATGATAGTTCCCCTTTGAAATCTTTGAAAATTTCCTCTTTTTGGATGAAAAAACTGCCCTATTTTTGACTTCCTGCATTTGAAGTTGGCCTTATAGATCTATAATTATTCTTTGTGACTATCGAAACCCTGCAAGTGGGGGTTTATTATGGATGTCCCATTAGAGCATTTTTCAAGGTCAATCTGGAAATGGAATTGAATTTGACAATTACTAATGATTGATTTAAAATTGACCAGATTCAAGTGTTGTAAACATTTTGTTGGGCAACCTTTTTGAAGAAGTGAATCATTAGGCTCAAGAATTGGCATGCATTTATTCATAGGGCTATTCCTTGTTTTAGTTGTATCTAGTCAGTTGTATCTTAGCTGAGATTTGCATGATTTTTTTATAGATAGATTGCATGGTATTCTCTACATAAAAATTTAACAAAACATGCAATCTTCTGATTTTTAAGCAAATTAAGAGGCTAAAAGCTTTGAGTGAGATTTGAGAACACCCATGGGCTCACATTACATGTATCTTTGTCTGTAGTCATTAAAAGAGCAGATAAAATTGAAAGATAAAATATTTGTCTTTGCTGATGCTCGTGATTGTTATGGATTTTGTTCATTTGTTTCATTGTCTTTTTTAGCTATCACTTCCTATTTGGAAGCCATTTTTGAATCCTATAGAAACTTGTGGTATTTGTGTCATGAAAAATTAACAATTTTTTAATTTAAAGCATTATTGAACTTTTCAGTCACACTTTCAATTCTCTTTGTTCTGATTGTTCAATCAGTTGGCCAGAAAATTCTACAGCCTTGCTGTTCATTTGAGGTCCCTTTAAAGAAGCTTTTTCTTTGGTTTCACAAAGTAGTTTGGACCGTCTTGTTGGTTACTTTGGACTGCAATAAGCTGCTTGTTTGACTAATTTGTTGTTTCGTTTGGAAGAAAGCCTATGCTTGAAGATCTTAAACTGGACAAATTTTGTTTTTGTGGAATTAAACCGCGTTTAGTTCCTTGGACACAACCTTGTTCATGGGCTCCAACACAGGTTGAAAAGTGGGGAGGGGGGGGGGGCAAGTAAAAAATTTAACACCCACAACAAAATATTTCTGGAAAAAGCTCTATTGTTTTGCAAAAAAGTAGGGGGGCATGGTCCCCTGGCCCCCCTTTGTCAAAGGCCCTGTTATTTAAATTATAACTTCCCTTTGAGACATCAAGTTCTTTTGCAGAACTGACAAACCTTGCCTTCTATAAGAAAGCCAATCATTACCCGGTTCATTTGTTGTTTCACAGCTGCCTCCCATGCTTTCATGGGATAAAGCAACTAAGATTTAAATGTAATATTTATAAATCATCTTTGGTGATGGATTGTGGAATGTGGCAAGATCTAAATGATATACCGCTGTAATAACCACCTGGTTCTCATTTCATTCAGTTTTTAATCCAGTTAACAACACATATTATCTTGAAATAAAGTTTTTCAGGGGGCTGTTCTATTTGAAGATTTAGTGTACCTATACACTAAGTTAAAGCTTAGGGGGTTTCAGGAAGTGTGCAATTCCTTTGCCAATAGCCTGGTCTTGTTTGCTAGAGTATTGTGGCACAAGGAGGTTTTTGCCCTTTTTCTTGGCATGTTGCCCCTTTTACACCTGAGTGTCACAGTCTATCATATCAAGACCCACACCCAAATCTCTGCCCCCAGTGGCAATCTTAATGGTCCAATTATTTCTCTTTGCCATCCATGCCAAAACAGCAAGCTTTGTTTTAAATAAAAATTTAAAACACTAGAACCAGTGTAAACAAATATCACTTTAAAATGAAAGACCCAGAACTGGGCAACCTTTTTGCTTGGGAGCCAAATTGGTTTTGATATCCTGAGGTGGAAGAACTGGTGGTCAAACATAAAAGCAAGTTATACATGCACAAAGTATGGCAGACAGCCGATATTATTCAAACGTTTAGTACGTTTTTCAGCAAACTCCTGAAGGTACAAAGGCCATGAAAAGCATACTCCTTGGTAGTGGTGTATACACGAGAGTGGAATGGAGGTTCCAGTCCCTTAAGATGTGTCAAAAAGCACAAATATATTAGTAGGGTTGGGGTAGGCAGATCCATTAAATTTTGATTTCCTTGAAGGATGTTTGGTTGCAATTTAGGATAAAGATGCTTTACTCTAAGGTAATCAAAAGAGTGTCGCTCTCTCTTGGACGTGACTGTTCGTATACTCCAGGGGGTTATCCCCCAATACCCCCTCTTCTTTGCAGCTGGCCTGATTTTGTTCAGGGACCACTAGTTTGCTGCCTTACTCTCTATTTCACACAGGGGGAGGGAAGGGGTTGGTCCATGTCAAAATGTTGTTGACTAATAAATCATAAATTCTAAATAATCATGAAATAATGAAAATCGAGATAAAATTGAGAACTTCAAAAAATCACGCGGAATAATCAGTTAACCGTTAGCAATAAATGTAAAATGTAACAAAAATGCGTAGAATGTGAACCGTATAACCAGCAAGCCATCAGGAAGCAGTAATCAAGATTCATGAATTATGTTTATCAGTTATCAGAGAAAGTTTTTTATTATATGCCTCCGTCAAATGCTCTTAGCTTTAAAGGCTATATTTTTAAGTCCAAGCGCTGATGTCCAACATTGGTCTGTGTTTTAACATACGACCTTGCCATCTCATAACGGAGATAATCTTTGCTCCATGTTGCAGTGAATTGTGGGTGTTGCGGTTAGTTTTAGCTGACACGCTGCCTTGTGCATGTTTTACATAATGTAACAACAACGGCGTGATTATAACGGATGACTATCACGTGATTATTTTAAAACTTCAGCTTTTTTCATATGGAATACAACTTTACCACCCATCATTTTGCATTTTTCCACCCATGGTCACAGACTTAAACCATCCACATTTTTGTCGTCTGGCATCTTAAACCTTGCATTTTGCTATCTTTATCTAACAAATATTTACCTTAGCCCTAAATTATTGCTTTATCGTCATTTTCCATTAGGATGATCTCTCACTTCCTATCAAAGTTGTACGTGGCCATTTAGGTAAGTATGAAAATTCTATTAATTTATTTTTTAGCCTTAGAATTTTAACAATGTTTTTTCTAAAAATGGCAAACATTTTACTAAAATCTTACGTCTGACACTCTTCAGAGTATAAAACGTCAGAATATAGATCGAAAACTACGCTTATATACCAAATTGTGGATCTAAATAGGCCAATCAGAAACGCGAGCACATGACTGTTGAGGTTGCCCAATCAGTGCCGCTTGCCTATTGAGAATGTTATCAATGGAGTCCTAAGGTGAAAACGAACTCCTTCTGTGTACAAACTTCTCCACTCAGTCAATCCAAGTCACTTTTATGCTGCCAACTAGATTCTTTATCTCGCTCCAGTTACCCTTGAAGGTCCAAAAAGGCATATGTCCTTTGGTTGTAGACGTAGGAAGCATTTATAACTTGATGGGGGCAGGAATTCGGAAGGGCACGTATCACGGTCTCCTATCAACAATTCATCATAAAAGGGAAACTTAATCTTCGTAAAAAGGCAAAAACTTGGGGGCTGTCAATAACACTGCTGCCCCCCCCCCTTGACGGGCTGTAGGGATTTTGCAAGGGTCCACTTGCTATCTAGCCTTGCCAAAATAACAAATCTGTTTTCATTCATGTCGATATTTTTGGTGCTTTAAGCATCCTGATAGAAAATTAGTAAAAATAACACAGTATTTTTTCTGTCTATGATTCCGTAATGAATAGAAAGTTTAATACGAATTGAGACGAACGAAATCCTTTTTTTAGCTCTTTCATTTAAGTTTGTTCGTGTAGTTGGTGATCAGCGACTGCACTGAGAAGTCTACAGTAAAATGAAATCCTATTCTAAGTTGGTTTCTGCTATTAACACAAACACCAACTAAGTGTCAACCACATTTAATATTTTATAAAAAAGGAAGAATATTCTTCATTTTAGGAAGGCTTCTTTTGAGTATTCCATGGAAGAACCTATACAACGAGCCTACTGAAGTCACAGTAGAGAATCTTTTTTTGCTAGCCAAACCCAACAAAGGTGAGTTTTAGTTTGTTTAGAACCCCATTCGAGATATTCTCAAAACCCCACCCCCACCCCCCCCTTTTGTGAGGTCCATCACCTTGGAAATTCCTCTTGATAATTTGAATAAAAGACATTAAAGCCCCCTCCCTCCGATTTGCAAAAAACGATGGTCTGAAAATCGTTTGGTTTAACATTCGGTTGAAAGGGAGAGGAATACATCAATTGAAATCAGTATAAATCGTTTTTTGCGGCATTAGAGGTGCCATTTTGTAAACCCATGGAAGTCTAGAATCAGGGTAAAAGAAATTGAAGATTGGATTAAGGAGTAATGAAAGAAGGTTAGAGGGAAAAGGGAAAATTTAAAATCTTCAGCTACAAGGAAAATGAGATTATTTTGATAGCGATGAGAATCCCAGTTAATTATTCCAAAGATATGAAAGTTCGAAGCCACAGCGTAAACTGATTTTGAATGAATTTAGAATGCACTGAACAGTTATTGGAAAGATTTATCCTGCTAGAGTGTAATAGAATTTTTTGTTGGAAAATTTTTGTTTTGCAGACGTAAAGTATGACAGAGTGAAAGATGAACAAGAACAGCTGGAGAAGAAACAAAAGCAACTTGAGAACATCGAGGAAGCAAGAAAACGGGAAGAAGAAGCCAGGAAGAAAGGTATTCATGATTCGTTGTAGCGAAGTTATTCATAAAATTAGTTGTTTTGAACATGCCCCCTGAAAATGATCAACTTTCCTTAATAAAGAACGCATTTTTTCGGCGCATTCTCTACCTTCTTACCCAATAGTGGCTTGACGTTATTACAAGAATAATTTATGATAGGAAATTTTTCTTTTTTGATTGAAAATTTTACAGCGCATTGCTATGACGTCATATCGCTACTGGTTTTGAAAGGGTCATTAAAAATTTTGTTCGCAAAAATCGGGTTTATAATTTATTTGTTGAGATGTTATTAAATTCTTAGACGTCAAATACGTCATCAGAAAATTTGGAGATTGAAAAAGGCTTTAGTGTATATCTGAACGGCGATGAATGTAGTCACTAAATGAATCCATCCATGACTAACGTGTCGTCATCAACCCGGCGAGTCCTATTTAACCTGTGGAGAGCACAGAGCCAGAGGAGAGACGATATCCCTATTGCGTGTCTTGATTCTAACTAAACTATGAACTAAAATTCCTTAGAAACTATCATGCTCATATACAAAAGTTTATTACTAAAATTAGCACGAACGATGTGAGAAAAACAGATGATCGAAAGGGCGAGTAAAGGTGATGTGAAAATTGAATGGCGTGGCAACGATAAAGTTAACAATAAGGATTTGTGAATCCGTGATATGAGAGTGACGTAGAGGATGCCTGTGCTGCGATGTGAAAATGTGATGGAATGAATGAAAAGGAAAAATTAACGTTAACACGCCTAAGCAGAGTCACTACAAAGCTGTGTTGACCCCCCTAATATATATGAACCCAAAACCGGTACACCTAACATTTCGGTCCTTATTTTTTGCTAAATCCCAGCTCGAGTACCAAATGTACTAAAATTTTTCATGTTCACCTCCATCGAAATTTTGTCGAAAATACTTTGACTATTTTGACGCATTTATCTTTGTAATATATTTTTTTATGTTTAAACTCTTTATTAATTTATTTGATATACACTTACGTTAAAAAAGTATTGGGACACCTTCGATAAAAGAACTAGCGTTGTGTTGCATTCGCTTTTGCTACGGGAACTTCTTCAGATTTGGGCAGTCTTTTTTCAATTAATCTAGGTCTATTTATCCCAAAAATGTGGTTTAAAGTTAAACTTCAACTTTTGAATCATAACCATAAAAGCACTGGATTCTTACTTTTTTCTGTATAAAACAGCAAAATGTATATTCCTTTTTTGTTCTTGAATGTGTGATTAAACTTTACAAACGTTTTTGATTCCGCACAAGGATTTCCATTGTTAAGGATTTAACCTTGCCTCCTCGCAGTCAACTTGATTGAATTTGATTGAATTTCTGCAGATAAAAAGAAAGATGAAGAATCTGACTCATTTGCCGAAAAGCTTGCCACCCAAGTCGTTAAAAATTTACAGGTAAACTGCGAACTAGTACAGTTACGTTGAATTTTCCATTCAAATTTTCTTTGATATCGCTAACTTAGGCAAAGCATCTCTAGAGGTTCAATGCTTGCTAAGCGACTATCTTCCGACGAGACCAGTTTTTGCCTTATTATATACCAAGCTTCAACCAGCTAGAAACAGCAACGTAAACATGCATTTCTTCTATCGGGCAGCATTTACTGGAAAACATAGATTGTGCCAAAAATATGTATGTTTCAAAATGTTTGCTTTTTTCAAAGCCATTTTTAAATCAAGAGTGTTCAGCCTCTTTATTCATTCTGCTTATCAAAGTCAGTGCATTTTAAATTCAGGAAGAATTTCCAGCTATTTGTAGCTGAGATCGACACTGCTTGTTTTCATACTCTTAATCAGAAGGACCATTAGATGAGGACGACCCTTGTTTGGACTGAAAATGTTGTACTGAAAACGAGAACAAGTGTCTTTTATACTCAAGAAGCGATCCCCTCTGAGGCATCCTGGCCGTGGGCTCGCATTTCAAAAGGTTTTTTCCCAGCTTGGCTAGTCCCTCAAACTTCTATCACTGTCGCCATTAAATAATCTGCTCGTACATGGTTAGTTTAGCGCTGCATGCCGCGAATTTGAAGTTGCAATCCCAATTGAAAGTTGGTTTGTTGCAGAATAGCCTCTGTTGTATCAATATAACTGAGGAAAAGGTCTGCGCACGGAAAATATGGTTGAAATGACTGTGTACGAGCGTTATCTCATTTGGAACTCCCATACTCTGCACACTAGACCATTAGAACAACACTTCTGAATTTTGTTTTTTATGCAATGCTTGCGTGAATTCCCATTTATTTTCATCGCAAATGAAGAGTTGATGCGACTTTTTCTTTCAGGTTTCAATACGAAACATTCATATTCGCTATGAAGATACTGTAAGTAGACTGTTCTCTGTCAAATGTGATCTCCGCGATGTAGATAACTTACTCCATGCTTTTTCTAGTCAGTCCAGCCTCAGCTCAACACGGGCATAGGCCTTGCCAAAACCATGAATATTTTGCACGGCCTTCACCCTCGGCTCTATAGGGTGTCTCAGGGATGACTTCACAAGAATCTGTATTGAGAGTTTTTGAATATCTTTTTATCATTTTGGACCATATCATCCAGAACAACATGAAAATTCACCTCTAATAGTTAAAATGTACAAAATCTGTCAAATTCATTACAAAATGGCCGAAACAGTTACAACATTGTATAAAAGAGCTGAGTAAATACGAAGTAAATAACTTATTAGTGCAGGTATTTAGAAAGCTGAAATTATGAACAACACAAAGTAAAAGGTCTTCTCTAAAGTTTCACGCCGACTATTAAACACTTAACTCTTAAAAGCAATGTTTATGAATCGAATCAGCGACAGGAATAAGTTCAAAGAAGAAAATAGGTCCGACTTTTTACAGCCTTAGGGTAAGAAATATTTTTCGTACTCCTTTTGTATAATCTAAAAATTAAAGTTTGATTCAAGATAAAGGAAGCATCGTCTTGTAACTTGCCTTTGTACTGTAGGATAACGTAGCATAACCTCGTCTCGTTATCACCTATTGTTGTGTTTAGTACTTTAACTCATTTAAACGGTAGTACTCGTACAATTAGGAAGCTAAGCTTGCATATCAAATGTAGTATCTTGCCTACAGTACAAATCAGCAAAAATTGTACAAAGCTTATAACATTAGAACGTGAAAAGAAACTAATTTTCTGTCAGGTCTAGTCTTGCAGTATTTTTCTACAAAGCTTACTTTTTCAAGAGTCAGTTTGTTTTTTAATAGTCTACTTATAAAGGTGCATAAAAGTTTATTTCAATATGGCATCATAAAACTCTTTTATGTGGTTATTTGATGACGTCATATAAACTTTATTTATAATTTCTAAATTTGGATTCGATATCCTGAAAACACCAAGAAATTCTTCTAAATTGGCGAAATCAGTTATATATCTGTTACGTATTTGCTGAGATAAAGCTCTTCCCCTGTCAAGTCACTGTAATTTGGCCTTCGTTTTGAAACTCGAGAGCCAAACCAAAACAACAGGAATCCAATGGTAAAACACTGCTCTTTTATTTGCTTTCACTGTAAACCATTCCGACCTTTTTTGCTCCTTAAATTTATTCCTTTTTCGGCTCCGGTTTAAAAACATTATTCTTCAAAGCTAATAGTCGGCGTGGAAATTTGGAGAAGACCTTCTACTTTGTGCACAATCCCAGCTTTCGAAATTTCTGCATTTGTAGAATTTTCTCTGATGCAACAGTTCAATTCTATGTTGTTTTTTGTTTTGATTGTAATATTCAATTATTAGTTTAGCTTCCTATTAAACAACTTACAATTATCAAGGACTAGAGTCCATTTTGTATGGAATGGCGCTGTTTGGAAGTTTTATTGCAGGAGGTTTTGATGTTTGGAAAATAATCTTCAATTCAATTAGAAATAGGTATTACTTCGTTGATGTTGTTTACGATCGAAATTACGGTTGCGTGACACACGTTAAATTTTTTCAGGTGACAACCCCCGGATTTCCATTCAGTATTGGAGTCACCCTGGATGGGTTATCCGCCTTGGTGAGTTCATGTCTTCCATTAACGCGCTCTCTGTCTGCCTTTTGCGATTTGGTCATTCATGATATTTGGAGAGAAATATTTTAATCAACTTCACTTGGTAAAATGAATAATCTACGATTAATTATCAAAATCAATAGAAATTATCTTTTTATGGCTGGTAGTTCAAAACTTTTTACTTACTCCCTAGATGAGTAGATTTATTGTCTCTTTCTTGGAGCGCTTCTTCTCATAATTTATACAATTTCTTTTTCTTAAACAGACAACGGACCAAACTTTTATGCCAAAAATCATAAAAGAGAGTGTGACAATGATACACAAGGTGATATGAATTACAGTCTCTGAAGTTTATAGTTAGAGCAGAATTTACCTTCGTGCTTAGGTTGACTTAGAGTTTTGATCTAAGTTTTATCTGACCAGCAGTTGTCTTTTGGTGGAAGCTAATTCGAGTCGCAACTGGTATCTTCGCCCAACAAGCTGGGGTACTGCTATCTAAAGCTATCTAAAGATGCCAGTAACAAGTTGTAATACGCATCCTATTTTGGAGCAAAATCTTACTTCTGTGTACCTGTCAATTCCCCCCCCCCCCTCTCTCTCTTCCTATCAAGCACACAAGCTTACTGGAGCAAATCTCGGCGTCAGTCCTCGACTTAGAAACATTTCAGCTTAATGAACCTACTACTATCGGTCAACAAGAGCCTGTAAAGGTTTTACACCCAGTGTATATTTCTGCAATGATTTGGTAAAACTGTGGCGTAGTTAAAATGGAAGAGCTTAAAATAAAAATCTACAGCCTTGTAGTTATTCTCCATATTTAGTCATTCTTCTTGTTCAATCTTTAGTTTCTTTGGGATGTTGCCATGTATGTTTGTTCTTTAGATTTTAACTTCGTAATAAACTTTTTTAGAACAAACTTTTTCCTTTCTTATTGCGCTTTTGGTTTTTAATACTGTTGTTCGTTTGGCCATAGCTTGTGAAAATGGATAATTTGGCCCTTTATTGGAACACAAATGAAACCTTTAAAGAGATGAACAACAGTGAATGGCTGGTAAGTTTATATTTGTTGTTTAAACCTTTTTTTACTTTCGCCTCGAATCATTGAACTAAGGAATGAGACAAAAAGTTCAATCTTAGACGACTCAGTCAGTTAAAATTTCTTATCACGTTTTCTTTCCATCAGCCTGTATCTTGGAATGATTGCAGTGTAATTTAATTGTCAAGAAATTTCTTTCTTTCAATACATTTTACAAAACCCTTTTGACATTGAAAATGAATGCATAAACTTTTGATCAATAACAGTAAAGGAAAAGGGGAATGCTTTAACGTGACGCCTGAAAGTGTATGAGAAGAAACTCAGTTGTACTATCATTTCTTTGTATGTAGAAATTCATTAGCGATGGCATAGCAAGAAGCAGCACTTTGTCAGGCATGAATTATAGTAAGTGTTTTTAAGTTGTCGTATTTCTATGTTCCATTTTGAAATTTCCTTTCTTGAAAATCTCTTGATTAAAGCCTTCATGCAACATTCGTCATTTATTATTTTCAAATTCATCAAATGTCATCTATTGTTCTGTCTATAGAATCCGCTTTCTTTTTTCCACAAGCTTTTGGTTTTCTAAATGTTTGTTTCAACTTTTGCGAACAAGAAATTGATTTTTAGCCCTGACAATAATTTCCCATGTTCTAAAGTGCCGTCAACTTTTGCTGCTGCCATTTTCCTTTTGTAATGGAAAATCAGGGTTATATGAAATTAAGCTCTTTTACAGCCGTACTGTTTTTTCTCAATTGTCGAATTGGTGATAAAAATGGATGCAAAAAGCAATTGTAGAAATGGCCGGTAAATATGGCCGGTAAATATGGCCGGTAAATATGGCCGGTAAATATGGCCGGTAAATATGGCCGGTAAATATGGCCGGTAAATATGGCCGGTAAATATGGCCGGTAAATATGGCCGGTAAATATGGCCGGTAAATATGGCCGGCAAATATGGCCGGTAAATATGGCCGGTAAATATGGCCGGTAAATATGGCCGGTAAATATGGCCGGTAAATATGGCCGGTAAATATGGCCGGTAAATATGGCCGGTAAATATGGCCGGTAAATATGGCCGGTAAATATGGCCGGTAAATATGGCCGGTATATATGGCCGGTAAAAATAACCTGTTAAAATGACCGGTTAAAATGACCGGTTAAAATGACCGGTAAAAGTGTTGTTTTATCTTAGTCCGCAAGCTAGAATTTTTTTAAGCACTGTACATTTACAACCTCTGTATTGATATAATGTCTTTATTTCATATTCTATATAGTGTACTTATTTAATTGCTATTTATGCTAATTTATGCAAGCTCGAGTAATTTATATTCTTTATACTAATGCATATTCTTTCCAGTTCTGGAACCAATAAATGCAAACATGAAAATGAAAATTAATACGAAACCAGGAGTTGACATGAATATTCCAAGGGTAACTGATTTTTTTTTAACTGAGTTTTTAAGAAGAGGAGTGGCTAGCATGGCCACATCTTATTAATATTTACAAAGCTGAAAAGAAACTTTTGAACAAATTCGGTGAAGACTAAATAATAGGTCACCCATGTTGCAATAATAATTTATGTTTAATATTATTTTCAGTGTTAAGCTGTGAAATGTGGTTCGATATTGCTGCTTAATCTGTTTCTTTGGTCAATGTTGATATGATCCAAATAGTTCTAGATTAATATTGGTCTATTAACTTTGTTGATATCAAAAGACAAGCTCTTCTTTCGAACAAGCTTACCCAAATGCCTTGTTTTGACTTAATTGTTTCAATAATACAATTTTATATCATTCTGTCCCTGCCTCAGTTTTTCCTGAATTTGGTGATGGAGCAGTTAGGGCTATGTCTGAGCAAAACACAGTACTATAGCATGATGGAGATTCTGGAATCTTTTGAAATGATGACTCGTAACGAGCCGTTCAGAAAATACAGGCCACATGTATCACCGAAGGAATCCAGAAAGGAATGGTATGTATGACTGCCATTTTTTAACTCGTGTCATCCATTTTAAGTAGGCTTCCACGGTGAAAGCACGATGCACTTTTTGGCTATCTATGGATAAGCCAGTTTTTAGACTTAATTAAGATGCTAAAGCCTGAAGTTTCTTCGATGCCATCTTTCAGGTGGAGGTATGCTATTACTTCGATTTTGGAGGAAGACGTGCGGAGGAGATTTCGAATGTGGAGTTGGAAGCACATCAAAGAACATAGGTACTTTAAAAAACCTTTGATTCTGAATAGGTGACTTACAACTTGCTTGAAAGATAAAGTTACTTTTTGTCATCCCTAACACATGAAGAGTAGTGATAAAATAGAAAAGGGTTGGCATAAAGTGTCGCTAGTTGCTCTTGCGAACGTTCCTCCCCCCCTTTCTACACCTTCAAGGGAAACCTAAAAGAAGTATAGGAGAACACAGTAACAAGTTAGTATTGATTTAAATTCATAGACTTTATATCAATTTTTGTACACGAACCAGGTATTTTCTGCCAAGACTCATTTTTCTAACTAATCTTGTAGGTAATTTGATGCTCGGCTGTTTTTAATGTTGGTCTTATTTCAACATTGATTTTGTAAAACTGAATTAGACTAATTGTTTCTAAGACCCCTAACTATTTGCTAGCACGGGCGATCAACTGATGAAATCCAATCTGTTTTGTTAACAAGAGAGTTAATGTTAACAAGAGTGTAATTGTTTTGGTTGTAGAGAGCTTTGTCGAGCCTATCAGAAAAAATACAGAGACAAACTGAAGAACAAATCGCAATCAAAAACGTCTGTTAGAGAATTAGAGGTAAGCCTGCAACTAATTAAAGGTAAGCCTGCAATTCAGAAACTAAGTCAATGCAAGACCTGTTGTCCATAGATCAGAAAACGCACCAGCTTTCCTCCAGATAAAGTTTTACCCTATCTGCCTTGATCACAATTTTCCTTTAATCTTTGGAATTTATATTAATAGCCCATGGTTTTGGTTCGTACGCTTTGTCAGGTACAAGGAAAAGTTCAAGCGCAACTGTAAATTTAATCGCTTTATATACTCTTGTCAAATTATGCATTTGCCTTTCTTAAAACTATTGCATACTTGGAAAACCTTCCTGCCGCTCACACCCGTGAAATCGATATATATTCTGGAATCTGCTGAGATCTATTCTCTGCTATTTTTCTGGTCTTGAAATTACGATACTGGTTTCCATATTCCCTACACTAAGATGGTTAAGTAACTAAATCCAGTTTAGTTGACTGATTTGTCTGAAGATTTTCAATTCTCTACAGGCCTGACATCTATGTATTATACAGTACTGTCAAAGATCATGATCTCCGTATCCTTTTAAGACTAACGCTGTTCAAAACACGCTGTTGTAGAGCGAACTAAGATGATTTGCTGATGAACTATACAGCTTGGGAAAACATCAATTCTATTCAAAACAGATGCATTTAACTCCCGGATTTTCAGCGTGCGTGCTTTTCTCAAATGTAGAGACTTAATGGTCTGCCAAAGTTTACATCTGCTCAGATCTTGCAGAACCACTCTCATTTAAATTGCAGAATTGGTGCTACTTAAGTTACCACAGTGGCTTCTCGTGGTAATGTTCCTTGCTGAACAGAAACTTAAATTTCTCGTTGTAAACCGCACTTCATAAAGCTTGAACTTTTGAGATTTAAGCGTTCCGGGCTATAAGACAGAACAGAAATTTTGTACAATGACGTCATCAGGAAATCTGATATAAGAACTGTTTTGATTCATAGGCTTTTTGAAATGATTAACCAAAGTCCCAAGAAAGAGAGTTCTAAGGCCCTAGAGGCACTGAACAAGATTTCAGGAATTACTTCTGACACACTTAATATCTATTGTTCATAGAGAAAAGGGATTAAGCCTGTTAGTAAACTAATGCTGATTTTCCAGTGCGGCCACCTAAATTGCCACTGAACCAAATTCACTAATCCCTCATAGGTTTCGTCGTCCTGCCCCAGAGCAGGACGAACTCTGGAAAATGGAAATGATTAGCAATCAATGCATTTTTCTGGCGCCACACAATACCTAAAATCAAATCGTTCTTTGTTTTAAACCACCTCACATTAACCAAATAACAACAAACAATTTTACACACCAACTGCAGAGCGCTCGAATTTCTAAGCGGAAATCGGATTCTCTATGTCAAACTTGAAAAATTTTTCTCGATTTCCCATTTGACAAAGATAATGAGTTCTATGTCAGAAATCAGTGCGTTCAGGGCCTAAGTGTGGGCTAACATCGGATTATGTTGCAGGGAGCTAGGTGGGCTCAAATTTACGAATTTACCGACATTCATGTGCCATTTCTGCTCTTTCGTTCTATATCGTATATTAAATAATCAGTATTGGTCAAATGAAATTTCGTATTTTGAATGCTATGATCCAATTTATTTATTCTTGTGGAAATGAAACTATGACTTTTAATCCTTGTTTGTCCAGGAGATGGAAATGAAACTAAATGTTGTTAGCATAACAATATATCGGCAAATGGCTCTAAACGAGGTAATTATACCCTGTTGTCGAGGTAATTAGACACATGATTTGTCACGGTTTGTCAGTGACTTAATTATTAGACGTATAGCTTTCTTTGAATAATTTCCAAAACGCTTTTTAACTTTAATCTTAAAGTTTGATTATTATGTTTCTCACGACTTGTGCTCTCACGTTTTAATTCTTCATTCATATCACTTTCATATCAGATAGAAGTATCAGTTTTTCTATTAAATTATATAATCGCTAAGAAACTGTTATTCGTTATTTTTCTTGTTCTTCTAGATTTCAAGAAAGAAAAAAAGTCCGGAGAAAAAGAAAGGCTGGTTTGGTGGTTTTTTTTCTGAAAAATCGCCAGAAAAAGAAAGCACAAACAAGAAAATTGAAGGTCAAAGAGAAGTGAATTAAGATTTTGAAGGATTATCGTAAAATCCTTTTGCCATATATTATTTAGCCCTCTCCGTATTTAACAGTAATCTCTCTGTAGTACGTTCTCTGTTGAAGCCGCTAGAAAACATATTTTTTCCGCAATATGTTTCTTCTGCTGTAAGCAAGGGCATTGGTCTAGACTAAGAAACTTTGTACTCCAAAGACAATTAATTACACAACTAGAAATAATGAAACTTCTTAGGCCTAAGGCTGAGTGGGCAGGAGACTAAACAGAACCTTTGTATTAAATCAATATTCTTGTTTAAAAATTGTCCCATTTTATTTAAGATCCACCATAACTGCTTGGTTGCTTTATCATATTCTGTTCTGTTTTTCATGCTTCTATAGAATTAATACCAGAGAAGCAACGTCAAGAGGAAATGCACAAGTTGTACAGTGCTATTGGTTACAGTGAAAACGAGGTTATCACACCTTTCCCGAAGGAGGTAAATTCAGAAGAGCTAGCTATTTTTTGACTGATGTCCTAAGTGTTCAGAGTACATCTGCAAGCGCTATACTCTTTTCAGCTATTTTAGGATTCTTCTAGAATGCTAGTTATTTGTTGCCAAAGTTTCCCTCCTGTCATAAGGATGTTAAATTGCATATTGTTTAAATTTTGCTCGAAAAGTCAATGCTTCGTGTTTAAACTCGTCTATGCAATACAAAGATACAACTTTCTGCATATGGCAAAATAACTCTTTTCTTCAACTATGCGGAATAGTTTTGTTTTCTGTAATTTTAACAGATCAAAATCACTATATTTTATTCTACACATTTTTCATAAAATAATTTTTTTGTTTGATTTCAGTATGTTGCCTTGAAATTCTACTTCCACTTGAAGAAAATATCAGTTATGTTGAAAGAAGATTCAGACAGGTTTGTAAATGTCAAAAACATGATTTCAGTTCATTGATATTACTCAAGATTTGACAAGGAAGGTTTCATAGAATATTGAACCCAGAGCATTCAAAATTAAATGCATTCAACAACTTATCAGTTGAACCATAAGCGAAGAAAATTTCGCGTTTTTCAGTCACTAACCGGAAAAGTTTTACTAGTCTTCAATGCATTCTTCTTTCTTCCAATTCAGGACCTCTGCGCCCATTGACGTCATGCAGTTTACCCTTGAAAATCTCTTTGCTGATGTCCATCAAAGACCCTCTGCGAAGGCCATAAGGTACTTATCTAATTTCCTATCGACTGTCTTTCAAAGGAGTTGAATGAATGGTCCTGGGGGGAGGGGGACAAGTGAAGGGAGGGATATTTAGTTTTCGTCAAGTTTTTTTCCCAGAATATTGTAAAATTTCCATCAAAAATTTCGTTTTCACAAATTCGACTTTTAGGCCCACCACTGTATTTACCTTTTAAGTCTAATGAGCGAGTGACCAGATTAAAAATTTGATATGTGGCTACATTTTCATATAGTTGTTTTCCTTGTTAAATTAGACAGTTTTTCGCTGGAAGATATGCCTCCAGTTCTAATATTCTCTAATGATTTTTCAGAGTATCAGCCAAAGTTGATCTTATGCGGTTGTACGGAACACCGAAGGATGGTGCTACCCCAGTTATGGTGAGATCAGTTCAAAAGGAATCAGGTGGGTGTCTGTTTTTGTTGGAGTTCTCTTGTTTCACAAACTGTTAAAAATTCTTTCTTGGTTATATTTTCAATGATATTTTCAGCTTCTGTTGTTGGTACCTCCAGCCCTTTACATCATTGTTTAAATTATTTAGCTTTGTACAATATATAGAAAGGCAGTTTGTTTAATCAATTTCTCAACATCATAGCAAACACGTCCTCCGACGAGGGGGGGGGGGGGTCGGCGAGGGCACCCACTCACTCGTTTTGCAAAACCATAGAGTATTTTTCCATAATCTGTTGTTTAGGGTATTAATTTTTTCCTTGCCCCCCTCCTCCATTTTAACCTGTGTCGGAGCCCATGGCAACGCATGCTTTTGTGACCACGTCTCAGTCAATTTGTAACAGATTTAACTGGTTTTGCACATCTGTTTATGATGTGCTCTCAGACTATATAATCCAATTTAAAATGTTCTAAGAATACATTTTGTGACGTTACCACATTGTATCGCTTTATCTTCGAAGTCAGCTTACCTTGTATATCTAGAGTATGTATTTTCAATGCCCCTTATCCACTTAAGTGATCATTTGTAGCGTTTTCTTGGGGCTACTGCCCTATTTGGTTATAGGTCGATAATGTGAATTTGGGAATGTGTAGCTAGGTACCACCATAGTGAAAGTAGCTCCTAGAAAAAAGGCTATCTTTGTGGCAATATAGCCTATGTTCTGTAACATCTATTCGTCTGTTTAAGATATTGCTTAAACTGTTCCCCTTCTATTGACACGATTGTGTGTTCCCAGGATCAAATCAACAACTCGCTTTAATCAACGCTACATTCGAAACCAATCCACTGATGAAACCAAATGTAGATCAGCTCGTCAAGGCCATGATCCAGCCGGTTGAGATCGTCTATGATTCGGTAAGACATTTTTATGTGGTATTGCTTTTCTTATGAACTGTGTTTATTTTGAAGTTTATTCTTTTTGGATGCCTGCCTTCTAGACTACATATACTTTTAAGAAGTCAAAAAATCAATTTTTTGTTTTCCAGAACACGGTTGAGCAGATGTTGAGCTTCTTTAGGCCACCTCAAGATGTGATTCTGCAAGAGTAAGTCCAGAAATGTGTTTTTTATTTCTCCGGGCAAACACTTTTAAGCACTGAAATCTTCCGATGTTTTCGTGCTGCATTTTGCTCTTTGTTTTCATTGGCTTTTTTACGTTGGTTTTATTCGCATGTTTCGCAGAAAACAGAGGTGTATGACTTTCACTTAGAGCAGAGAAAACTTTTTATCAATTGTATGCTGATTGTAACAGTGAGAAGCTGAGTAACATAAACTGCTATCTTTGTTTATTTTAAATTCATTGTTTCCTTTTAGTTTAAAGGCAATCTGTCACGACGTTGATTGGTTATAAGAACAAAGGGATTTTTTATTGTTTCCAGTCCCCCTTTAATATATCGCATTGTAAAAAATATGGCGGAGCGCTGGAATTGTGTTTAGGCTATTGTTCCAGCTATTGTTCTCGTTAACCAATCCACAACGAGACAGATTGCCTTTAATTTATAATACCGCCAGCGATACTTGATTTGAAGAAAATTTAACACTAGCTAAGATCCCAAACGGAGTTTATTCTTTTGTTTAAGCAGCACTGTTTGCTCTTCCAGTTTACAAGACAAAGCCTACTCAACTTTCGAGGAACTCAAAATGAACAGTACAGCTGGACTATTGTATGCCATGGACCATCACAGCGTGCGTATACCAGGCATTTGACCTTGTTATTTTAACACATTTATTAACTTACCTTGTTATTTAACCTTGTCATTGTATACCTCTATACAAGGAATTTGTGACACCCATTAAATTTTGGGTTCGAGACTGGCTAATTGATTAGACAACATGCTGATATTGGATTTCCTTTTACATAAAATGCACCCTGGTAGAATTTACTCTAGTTGTTTGCAATATTCCTTTGAGCAGACACAGGCTTGTGATTTTCTGATGGAGCCTTCAATTGGTAGCCTAATTTTTCTTGGAACATTCAGTTCAGCTGACAATATGCTTCTGGCAAGCAATGGCATATTATTTACAGACAACAGGATTTTTGAAGATAATTAATAGAGAGTGCGGGAAAATAACCGACCCGAGCGAGACTCGAACCCACGACCCCTGACTTTGTACGTCAAGTGCTCTACCGCTGAGCTATCGGGTCGTGCTTTCAAGCCAACACCCAAGGCCGAGTCATTCACCCGCACTGCCCCTCTCTTTTATATTAGAAATAATAATGGCATATTAGAAAACAAACTAAACATATAATAATTTTCACACAATTTTTCATGATATTAAGAATTAACGTTAAGGGTCCTCTATTGATTTCAGGTCACAGATGTTGATATTTCTATCCAAGCCTCGTACTTTATCTTGCCTGAGAATGGAAATTACTCAAGGTATTTATATTCCTATTTGAAATGCTACGAAAGAATGTTATGTTTGAATAGAGCTGTGAAATAATTACGTCTGTTTTTTGAATTTCTAAACTTGGAGTTTTACAGTCTTAGAAAGTCTGTTTTTACAATTTCTTAACTTGGACCATACTCTGTGAAAGAGAGCCATGTGATGTTTATCTCTATTTCTTGATGTGTTAATCAGTTCAACATCTGAGATATTTACTGAGTTATTGGCAGTGAAATACCTGAATTTACCAAAGAATTGCTGCTGTCTTTTCTTCATTCATGAATTTAACAGCAGATACCAATTTACAGTGTTTTTAAACTTATTTTCAGAATCTATGATCAAAATTCAAAAAATGGCTACGTCATTTCATGTCACTTAACCACATTATTTAACGATATTGCTACGAAGGTCTTGATAAAAGTCATGCATATGATTTTTATACTTTGGTTTACCTGCTGCTTTAAACAGTTATTTTTGTTTTTTTCGCGATAAATTCTTGTTTGACCCATTTAATTTCTGTACTTTCTATTCACTTTTGCGCCTTGCTTAGACTCTGGTCATTATATATTTTGGGACTTTATATATTTTGGAATAGCTAGAATTTAAATTTCAAGATCAGTGTTCTTGCTACATTGTTACGCAAAATTTTGGATTTTAGCTGTTTTTAATTGTAGTGTATTTATTCTGTTTGTAGCTGCAAGACCTTGCTTCTGGTAGATTTTGGAAGTCTGAAATTAGACAGTGACCCTAACCAAGAAAGAATTATTAACATAAAGGTTAGTAATGAAAAATGCTTGTGATCCCATCGTGATGTTTGTCTGACTACAATATTCAGATCACATATCCTGCAGGAGTATATGACGTAATAGAGGGAAGGGCCTATAATTTTTTTGTTTCTGCATTCTTGTGTACACGTAGTTATAGTTCTTGAGAAACAATATTCCAGGTAGAATTGTCAAAGCTAATGCAAGCTTAAGGTCGCTTGAAGCGTGAAAGTCGTAATGAAAACTTAGAATTGTCCAGTTAACATACTTGATTTTATCCACTTAGAAATGTCCTTTTCAGTAAACTGGTAGTTGCAACTTAGAACCGTCCCTTTCTTTTCAGTTTGTTTTGATATACCTAGAAGTTTCCCATTCTGTACACTTGTAGTAGCAACTTCGAGCCGTCCTTTTCTAAAGCGTTTACACCTCTGTCTATATGACATTGAGCACTAAACTACAGACCAGTAAACAGTAAGATTCTTGAAGTCCAAAGTTAATTTCAGCACACCTTCAGTCTGGTGCTAAAACTTGTTATTTTGTTTCTTTTTTCACCCAAAGGAAGTCGATGAAAATGAAGTGCAAGAGAAATGTTATGATCGATACCTGATAAGTCTGACTGCACTACAGATTCTTGTCTGCCAAAAAGGTATCTTAACTTATCAATACGTATTTTATCGTTTTATGACTAGCTCTTTGTTTGTCTTTTTATGTCTGTATGTCTGAATGGAGAGTTGTGTTACAAGAAACGTCTTCAAATTTGAGAAAATCTCTACTGCAAACATTCAGGAACCTTCTTATAAGGGATGCGATTCTCGTGATCAGAAGGGTTTTGTAATCTTTTATATCCACAACTGAGACCACGTTTTTCACCGGATAAAAACGAGCAGTTGATCATATCTCTTTGATTGCAGTGATGGACTGATTTTGAGGATTAGAATCTTTTATTACTCTTGATTCAAATCATGATTAAAATCTTTGCCTGTTATGTTGTATTCTTTTATGTAGAAGTTGACTGGAATAAAGCTCGGTTCGATCGCAGTTCACCACAGCATATTCTTTCTCCGGTTTCATTTGATGGCAAGCTTGCTAAGGCGTTGGTTCCAGATGACCCAAGACTTGCACAGTGAGTCCTTTTATATTTCTTCACTTCAATGTTAATAAATTGTTATTCTTGATGCCAGTTTTGTCTGTAATTGTGTACACAACGTTATAACTGTTCATTTCAGTACCAGTGTGACTCTATCGACCCCGCCTCCCTGTAAAGCTGCACGTGCAGGCTTTTGTTCATTGTTATTAAGCCAAGTACTTAACATTTGAAGCTTTGAGTTTTTCTAGGTTAGGATTGGCAACCTCTTCACAGAGAGAGTGAAGGTCTCTTAACGCAATCATTGCTCGAAAGTGAATGTATTTGAATTCCTTCTCGTGGCCTTCCCTTTGAGATAACCCTTCATAAACGGAGCTAGGTGTGCATGATGTTTTTATATAGTTTTTAGGATATGTTTTCAATTTATTTTAAAGGATGAAAATATCGGGAGTTCTATCCGGCCTTGAAGTGAGCTTGACCGACGCAAAAATCGCAATGATTTTCAAGGTAAGAATTTGCAGTTTGTTATTATGTTTGCATAATAAGCCATTTGACCAAACTGTATTGATAGTTGGAACAGTCAGGCAATGATTGGGATGGTTGCTGGGTCGTATCAGTAACATCTAAGCCTGAGGAAGGCCGTAGTTTACTGAATAGACATCTTAGCAAATATAGATATTTTATATTTTTCATGCATGATCAATCAAGTACAATTTAAGAAATCCAAAGTTACAATGACAATCCAATCAGGAGTTTCATAAGCACAACTATTTTTTCTAGAAGATAATTTGCCGTCTATTTCTTATAAAATACCAGAGTTTTGAAACTTGATTATTATGTTTTCATTCTAAATCTCTCAAATGTTTTATCGCCATGGCATTTCCAAGCTTATCGTAAGGACTCTTTTTGGTCACATTTCTGTCCAACCATCTTCTTCTTGCATTTGCACTTTCCCGTCTCATCACAATTTTCGCTCAAACTTCCCTCTTTAAAGCATTTGCACGGTCTACAATAAAATGTACATAGATATCAAAACATAGAATTTAATTCGGACCAAAAGTGGTGTAGTCGAAAAGTGGTGTAGTCGAAAAGTGGTCTAGTCCAACAGGGGTCAGCTCCAACAGGGGTCAGGTCCAGCAGAGGTCGGATCCAACAGAGGTCAGGTCCAACAGGGGTCAGGTCCAACTGGGGTCAGGTCCCACCGGGGTCAGGTCCAACAGAGGTCAGGTCCAACAGGAGTCAGGTCCGACAGCAGTCAGGTTCAGCAGGGGTCAGGTCCAACAGAGGTCAGGTCCAACAGAGGTCAGGTCCAACAGAGGTCAGGTCCAGAAAAGGTTAGGTCCAACAGGGTCTGTTCTGTGTTCATAAGTTACTCTAAAGGGGTACCCCCTTTTTAAACATGGTAGTGAATTCATTTCATTTCATTGTTAGAAAGAATACTCGGTATTGAGGGTCACACGCCTGCACCCATGGTATCCTTTTTGGATACGGCTATTGCTTTTGAAAGAATCTCAAATAGATAAATGCTTATGCATAACTTTGGCCTTTAAAAATACACACACAAAATATTAAAAAATCAGGATAAAAAAGGTTGGAAAACAGAGCTTCTTCTGTATAGGGAAAGTAAAGCCGACTCTAATTTCAGAACAAATCCTACTAGATGATAAGAAACATTGCAACATTTCTATAATGCAAAAACCTTGTATTTACATCCTGTGCCAAGGATACTTATTCTTGATGGACACAAAACAAAACCACATCTGGTTCAGAATATGAACTTAATGTCAAAACACTCAAAACATGCGCCTAGGCCCCTTGAGCTGGTCATTGACATAATTTCTTCAAACATCAGAATCAAAGTAAAATGAGTAAACACGTACTTGCATCCAGCGTTCGAGAAACCGAAATATCCTGGTCGGCACGCATCACACTTTTTCCCGAAAACCCCCGGCTTACAGGCACATTGTCCATCAGAATTACACTGAGCACGCTTGGAGCCGACGGGGTCACAGTTGCATGGTTTGCATGCCTCATTTGTAAACTTTCTGTAGTGATATAGTTTGCACTTTTCACAGTTGACTCCATCAGTGTTGTTGTTGCAGTTAATACACCTCCCCCCACGGCCGGTTGATTTGTACAAATCCAAGTCAAATACACAAGACTGTGCCAATCCATTGCAATTGCAAGCTAAATTAAAAATGAATAGTTTTATGAAATGATGAAAATATCAATGAAAATCTTGTGGTTAAAGCACAGAGTAGAGATTATAATACCTTATCTGTGGTTGAAGCATAGAGATCTAGCACAAAAAGCACTCACGTGAGCATGGATTAGCAGAGTATCGCGTTGCTCTCTTCCAAGGAGTATCATTGTACAGAGGAAGGCACTTCTCGCAATCATCACCGTCAGTATTATGGTCGCATTTGCATTTGAGCCTTGTCTTTTCCTTTCCTAGATGTAAACATTCGGATGCATGGCCATTGCACTTGCATCGACCACCAACCACCAGGTTGGAAATTGCGAAGTAGTAACTGCGCAGCACATCGGGGTCTCCGAATACTTCGTCTCCGAAAGTATTCAGTCTGTCTAAATCGATTCGCAAGGAGGCAACGGTGACCCATTCCTAAAAGGCGTTTTCGTCAATGAAATTTAAAGTGAAGTTTAGAAATATAATAAGAGCAGCACTTTAAGTTGATTTAGAAAATTAGCACCGCGGCACTGGATCGAATGATTACGGTACATAGGGGAAAGGATGCGCGCATCCTTTATGCTCCTGACGTTTTTCACCCATGTGCTATTCTCGTTTCTTCCTTCTTTAATATTTCAATCTTGTTCTCTTAAGAAAAAGCTTCATCAAAGTAGTTTAGCATAAACACGCCTTCTTTCTCCTTCCTCGGTCATGCTTAATTGCAAGAAAATAAAAGGAAGTCGAAAGGAAGCCAAAGCAAGGGAAATTGAAGGCAATTGAAAAGTACTGTAGAAAAAAATATGCAGAAAGGATCTAAATTAAAATTTAAGCGAAAATTTTACCTGTAGAACAGGGCTGCTATCAAAACCAAAGCGTTCAGGCCGTTTTTCAAGGGTTGAAAACGCCACAGTTCCCCCACTGAAGGGTGAAATTCTACTGTACTTTTCTGAACACAAGGCGACCTTTTGGTTTCTTCTCGTTAAAAATTGATAAGGGGAAACTCTGTAATTGTTCATACAGGATTGTGAATAATACTGAAATGGTGTCCATTTCTCATCCTTGGCAGTACTGCTCTTCTTGTAAATGGCAAAAGACTCGGGTCTTGGCGAGTGAAAAGTTATCAGAACGAATGTTATGTCAAAAGTTTTGCCCAGGTCTAGAATAATCCTAACAGGGTACTTATTGTCAAAAAGTGTGTCACTTTGCCACCAGGTAACAATATCTTGAACAATGTCATTCATATATCGAGCTGGATGTTCGAGAGTTTTGTTACGACTATCGCAGATCTCACAGGCCCTCTGAAGTCCAATGCGACCATTTTGAACACAATAATGACTGGCCTTTTTCACCCCACAAGTATTGTTTGCATAAATGTCTTTCTCAGACGCTGCATTGACGAATTCAGGCATGCACCAAGAAGGTCTTCCATCGTCTTGATAGCATTTCTGTGCTGTGCCAAACTGAGTTGTGCCTAAAACAACGATAAACAGAACTACGGCAATGTAGCATGCTTGGCCCATCTTGGCAAAGTACATAAGTCACATCCGAAAGCTGCCAGACAATGGTATAGACGCGCTAGATGTCAACTCGGGTCATGCTGCGTACTGCCGAGTGAGGCCAATTTGTTTACTTCCGCCATTTAAAGGCATTGAGTCATGGAAAATAGGCCTTCTTTATTTTTTTTTTATTAATAAGGTATCTAGGCCAAGATGGCCTCTAACCTAATTACAACATAAAAATAACAATAAAAGTTAATAGAATTACCTTTACAACAACTTGTCAAACGTTAATATCAACTCAATTTTAAATTCGATATATTGGTGCTAAACTGTGGAATAATTCACCTTCTGAACTACGAAATTCTCCATCAAAAACATCTTTCAAATCGAAACTCAAAATTCACTTGTTGAACAAGATCAACCAGTTTGCTAGTATAACTGCTAAACTCCCGTTCTGAGTCTTTCCAGCTGATTTTAATTAATTGGAATGTCCCTATTTTTATGTGTAAAATATATGCATTTTAGCCAATTACTTTGTATTGAAACTCATAAAAAACTGCTCAATTACTGCCCTAGAATAGTGGGGGGAGGGGTCTCCTCTCGATTAGTTTACCAATTGAGAGATCTCCTCCTTTAAAAATTCCCTTCATACAATTTATTTTGTCCTATATTTGTATTTATGCTATTATGTAGTTTAGTTTAATAATTTCTTAGTATTAATGATATATAAATTGTATGTTGAGAATTTAAAAAAATATGAAACTGAAAAAAACTGAACAAAACTAAACCCAAGAACCCTTGAGAATGTTTTTGAAAATTCTTTTGTGATAACAGTTTACAGTTTTTAATCTTGCTCAAGAATCTTTGTCATAATTTGCAGGGTGGTTGTTCTTAGTTTTCGAAAAAAAATAATTTTCGCATCATTACAATGGGAATCGAAAATGTTATGTTTGGTGTATTGAAGTTGTGCTCTTATTTTTCAGCTTGCAACAAGCATTCCAATTCCAAATCTTGCTTCTGATGAGCTGAAACCAGCAGAAAAAGTAGAAGAGATTTTGGCTAAAAAGGTACGCATGTGATTTTCGTTATGTTAAACTCGATTCCTAAGCTTAATGTGATACCAGCTCTCGCTTGTTGTTGTCTAAAGGCTGAAGATAAAGCCTGGAAGCTATATTGGAGCTTGCAATAGAACAAGTTAAGTATGTGGTTCGATATGACGTTCTTCCACATGTCCGACACCTATGTTTAATTGTTAGTTGTTATGTTAATGTTATTTATTCAAAATGTTAATTTTTTTTTGCTCAGTAATTCTATATAACTTTTATTTCTGGTTTTGCTTGTATGCCAGTCAGTTGCTGTGAATGAAAACGAATTGAGTTGAATTAAATTGAATGAATTGAATTGAATCAAGTAATTATTGAGTGTGTTTGTACGTTTTCAACTAATGCATGCAGGTTTCATTTTTGCCTTGTTTTTCAGCCCTCAGCAATAGGTTTCATCTTACAGATTTCATCTTTGCCTTGTTTTTCAGCCCTCAGCAATAGGTTTCATCTTACAGATTTCATCTTTGCCTTGTTTTTCAGCCCTCAGCAATAGGTTTCATCTTACAGATTTCATCTTTGCCTTGTTTTTCAGCCCTCAGCAATAGGCCATGTTGCTGCCGTTGATCTTGCTGCGCCGGATTCGCTTTTCAACTTTGACTCAGATGATGATGATGACGAAGAGAATATGGAATTCGGAACCCCGCCAGACAGCCCGATCACAAATATTCCTGAGAGGTAAACTTCAGTTCCAAAGAATTTATTTTCGATTCCATGTGCTGCTATTGGATAATCTCGTGGACGAGTTTATCGTTGCTGCTTTTATGTCATAAAAAGACTAAGAATAAATCCTTAAAAAATAAGACCATCTAACTTTAAGCTTATTTTTCTCCCAAAAAGTGGCACCCATCAAAGATTTTACACATTATTTGGAGGCATTGGTTGTTCTCTCTCTGTCTTCTGGACCAGTCTAACTCTAGCACTATAAACATTTAACTTATCCATTAGGAAGCCTCTTCTCATCTTGCGAGAAAATTGGGAATTTAGATATCAAGAATTCGCTCTACGTTGCTGAAACTCCCTGTTAAATTCTAAAGATAAATTGTAAGGCAACTCTAGTAGGGTATTTCTTAACACCAGTGCCATATTTTTCTTCCCAAACATCTACTTATTTCTGATATTCAAACTTGATCAAACTTCGAACTAGAGAGTTACTAATTGTTTCGTAAGCAATAATTTATGTTTTATGATCCCCTTGAAACGTAAATAGAAATTGATGATTATCGTAAAAATGTCTTTAAAAATGAGTTAATAACATGTTTATCGTGACTATCATGGTTTTAATGATACTATACAAATTGATAAATATTTTGTAATATAAAAAACAGGGATAAATACATTAAATTTTAGTGCCCCTGTAAAGATGAACTGCACTTAAATAAGCACAAAAAATTAAATGCAAGAAAATAAATATATATGACAAAATTGTAAATAAAATTGCCATTTTAGCAGCATTGAAAGAACTTGTGACAAATTCCAGTTTATATTTGAAAGAGAAACATCCGAAGAAAGTTATTATTCAACGCCACCAGAGTCACCAAAGGGAAGGTAATAAATCAGAGAATTAGCGTGTACCTCTGCGTTTTCTCAGTTACTCGCGTGCATTGAATGGTACAACAACACGCTAATTCATGTGATCCGAATCAAGTTGACTCGTGTTGATCCGAGTCATGTACAGGCGGGTTTCCATTTGATTTGCTCTTGTTGCATGGCTGAGGCTCAATTTTCTTTGTCATTGCAAGTGTGAAACTGCTTGCAAAAGTATTCACATCGGTTCATATACTAAGGGACTGGGTTAAACTCTTGTAGTTGGCCGTTTTGCCGATTCAATATTCGTGCTGCTGGGGCAAATTAAATGGAAATCCACCTTATATGGAGATCCACCTTATAACCATCTTTTGGGTCAGAGTTTCTGTTCATTGTAGTTATTTAGCCATTAACTGGGCTCCACATTTGAGTTTCTTAGCCTGAATTAAGTTTGTATTTTTGCTAGAGATGCACGTAATTTGGTTGAGCAAAGCACGATTTGTTCTGTTTACATGCAAAGAAGCTACCTTTCCTAAGCAGACCGGATTATTCTCGTTTATTTGGTTTGCTATTCCGGAATGTGGTGTTTTAAGATAAAGATGGTTTTTGGCGCTATTTCGAGTAAGGAAGATATTGATGTTTAGTTTGTTATAATTGTCTTTGTCGTTTTCAGCGTTGGTCCAACATTCGATGCCAGCATAGCAAACCAAGTCAAGCTGGACGTAGATTTCACTGTGAAGAAAATCAAGCTAGATATAGGCATGTCTGATTTGTTCAGAGACTTTGTTCCTTGTTTAAGCTTTGTTATTGATGACATTGAGAGTCAAGTGAAGATATGTCGATGGGATTTGGTTGCCCACGCTGCTATACGGAGACTGCTTTTAAGGGAAATGACTCAAGGAATTGATGGTGGACCAATCGAACTTCTTAGCACGCCAGAAGACAGTCATCTGCTCAAAGTTACGTACAGACAGGTGGGTCGCTTTTTACGTATCACTAGAATTTCAACGCTTAAGGTTTTCAGTCGTCTTTAACAACTATGGTTAATATTGCCTTCTGCATCCGCAGTTTCATTGCATCGATGCTATATCTAAGTATGGTGTCCTGAGTCAGGTCTGTGCTATGTCACTTTCAGCTTTTCATCTCTTCTCTTCAATCTTCTTCTGACTTTATCAGTTTTATACATAAGAAATGCTACGGATTTAACAATAAAAAAAGCAGAAAATTACAAGAAGGTGATCTTGAGGAACCTTTGAAGATATTCAAGTCTTAGTAGACAATTATTGCTAAACTGCTTTATTTTTTCAGTTCTCTCAAAATGTTGCTTTTCATTTGACAGTCTGCTGCGAAATGCAAGCTCGACATTTTGTATAAATCTTATTTAAAACTAAACTTGGCTCCTTTTGCCCCAGACAATTACGAAAACAGGCATCTGATAACAAATAAAACACGAGGTAAAAGCTGCAAATGCCCGAAGAATGAAACATTTTGTGTTTATATACATAATTAAATGTAAATGAAATACAATAGACATAATATAAAACAAAACTTCTCTGGCTATGAGCTGTCGATTCCAAAAGAGGCCAACACAGTGTACTCATTCTTCGTAGAAAAAAAACGTTTTTTGCCTCCCCGCCCACCCAAGTGCTAAGTTGGGTGGGATATTTTCCGCTATCTTTTTGTATTTGCGGTATTTCGTGCCATTTTCAAGTGCTAAGTGTTTTTAAGTGTTTTTAAGTGTTTTTAAGTGTTTTTAAGTGTTTTTAAGTGTTTTTAAGTGTTTTTAAGTGTGATTTGTGTTTCAACTTTCCAAGATACAAGTCATTATCTGGTTAATTTTTACCCTGTCTTTCTAATTCCCTATTTTTCACTAGTGCTTTTTCAATGGAATGGTAACGCTTGGTCCCAACTGGGTGTTTACTGATGAGGTTCGTTTTCCTTCTTTTATTCTTCGTTTTTGTCAGTAGTATATCTGTATCCACAATCCCTTTTCCCAAGCCTCAAAGTTTCAGTCCTTTTCTTGGAGCCCTAAATATTCTCAGGATTTTCAACAATAAATAGGCGAAGATAAAAATTGACCCACAGCCCGCGAAATTATCGATTAATTAGTCATCCCCAAGTTACTTTTTCGATGAGAGAATATCTTTGTTTGAAAGTACAGATTTAAGGAATTTGCATACATAGTCTTGTTTGTCGTGCCTGAAAACCCTCTTTTGCTAATTATCCCATCGCACCGCACCTCATAACATAGCAGCTGTATCTCCTTTGTTGTTGACTCGTCTTTTTTACCTTAAATTGTGCTTTCATGCAGGCACACAGAGCAATGCTGCACTATCGAGATGAATTTGAGTCGACAGAACAAATCATAAACATCAATTTTGCAATGGTTCACGTGATTCTTCACCAAGAGGCTCTATTGAAGGCAATGGATCTCATGAACCGAATTAGTACGAGTTTTGAGTGAGTGTCATCGCTAGTTTAGTTGCCTATCAAATTGCCATCGATTTTTCCATCCGTATTTTCTCAGTATATTTCAATTACATCTCAAAGTATCGCCTTACATGAAAATGTTTGCAAATCAAACAGCCAACTTGCAATGTGTAGTTGCATTGTCGTTGAAGTAATATGACTAGGAAATAAATGAATTACTTTTTACCGTTCTGTCATAAAGTGCTCTATGTCGTATAGGCAGGGCTGTACACGCTTTTGGGTGTGTAGAACAGGACAGCCTATTTAGTGAATAAGAAAGTATTCTGACATTATTCTTTTACCTGACATGAAGCTCTCATTTAAAATTCTCTTGTAAAAAATCATCAAAGAAAATACAATGCCTGCCAAAAGTCTTTGAATACTGACGTCAGTTTCCAAGGTCAAAATCAATCATCTCCCTTTCCCCTACAGAACAATGTTGGTTTACTATGAAACGGGTTAGGATTTTAAGAAGCACTTTCTTTTGCGCTTCTTTTATGATATTCTCTAAATTATCAATATTGTTTTAGTGGGAAGGGGGCGGAAATAGTAATTTTTTTCGGGGAAGGAATGAAAGATATCAAATGCAATGCAAATTGCTTGGTGCTCCAAGTACTTTTGGCAGGCATTGTAGCTCTTAGGTGTTGTTTTTACGTTTCATTTGCTCTAGATCTATGGAGGTTAAAGCTCAGGTTGAGGCTATCACATCAAAGACAGAAGCTCTTATTGGCGAGCAAGACGAAGCACCTCTTGATAGAAGCCGGTCTACGATCGATAAAGCAAACCAGTTGCAAGATGCTATAGGTTTGAGTTCTTCTTTGAATTTATCTGTCAAAAGAGCATATTTATAGTTAATGCATACTGAAGTCTCTCTAAAGCCATCTCTCAAATGATGCTCAAGTCACGCCCTAGGATTAACATGGATGCAACTTTTGTGCCCCAATCACATTCATAATGATATAAGAGATTTGAATGTATGCTATTCCCACTATTTTTTCCAATGTTTTTGCGACGAGAGACGTGTGAATCGCGGTTCCATTGAGAACGATTGTCCGTCTAAATTGGTCTGGTTTCTCGCTCTGTGGTGCAAAATCTTGTTTTTCATTGTAGCTTTAAAGAAAAAGATGGGGGTTACAAATGAGCTGCTTATTCGTGTAAATGCGGAGATGGAGGGTGTTGATCTGCAGATCTGCTCAGCCAAGACAAATCTTGCAAAAGCGTACTTCAAAGGTAACAGCTCACTATTCTCACATGGCCAATAATTTTCTCGATATTTTCCTCATTTTCCTCCAGCACTGTACTCTTTCCTTGCAGTATCTTTTCTGGCCTACAAAACTCATCCAGCAATCTACTTAATTGCGCGATGCCAGCTTTCCACAAAGATCAATACTGAAATCACATATTTATAATTTTCTTTTCAGGCCTTTCGTCCAGGGTAGAAATGCAATCAAACAAAACACAAATCCAAGCGAGGTAGAACAGATCGCTCAACTCCTTTGTAGAGTTCCGTAGAGACTGTTAGAGAGTTCCAAAGCGTTGATGGCACAACAAACATTTTAGAATTTTTGAATTTGGACTGTTTACTTATAAAGGCATTATTAAATAGGTATTAAATGAGGCACCTCTAAATGTACAAAATCATTTAATTGCGAACACAGCATCTTTCCCTATCAAATTATTCATTTGGTCTTGGTTCTAAAAATCTACGGAACATGTCAAATCAACTGTAATCCATTTGCAAGTTTCAGTTTTTGTTCACTTGCCTCAACCAAATGTCATACGAAAACAGTCTCTAGAAACATTAGGCATTTACAAACTGTAATCCTGAAGTTTTTCGAAGTGAAAAAGCTTTTCTATTAAAGAATAGTTTTTGTTAAAAACAAAAATTGTTCTACAAAAATTCTAAAACATCCAAATCCCATTTCAAGAAATATCCAGAGAGTCCTCGGAGTCTAATCGTCCACATAGACCCATTTTTCTCTGTCATGTGTGAATTACTGAGATGCGAGAAAAGTCCCTGATAGTTTAAAAAGTCCTGAAACTGGATATATACTATATTTTTAGATAAAAATAAAAATTTTCTTATCTTATATTTTATCTTTCTTATCTTTTTGCTGTCAATTATTTAACATTCACTGGATGGGTACAACTTTCCATATTTTTGCTACACACGTATTTTTGTAAAATGTTTTTTCATACATGTTGCGAATTAGAAAATATATTTTTTTAAATTTAAGATATCAAATTCAAAATATTAAAGTGATTTTAACTGAAACTGTGTTTTGTCGTTAAGGATGAAAGATCTTCAAGTTCTGGATTGTTCAGAAGAAACAGTTTATCACCAAGTGAGTTTAAATCAACTGGTCTGCGATTCGTTCTCATAGAATGTTCTTCGTGCACTGGCTTTCTGTCATTAAAAACTGCTTTTGTCTCAAATTATGAACCAAGATGGGGGCTATAATAATATAATAATAATAATAATAAATAATTTGTTTAAAGTTGGCGTACTAAATGAACGTCTGATAGCTATAAAGAAGCTAATTAAGGCCAACTATCTATAAAGAATTAGGTGTCTGTAGCCTTTTGTTTGTGAAATATTTGCATTTAGAGCTAATTTTCTAATAGAACATCATAGAAGTTTAATTTAGGCCATGTTTAAATATTATTTTATGAATGGCCAAAGTCATATTTGGACAGTCCTGATACCGTACTTACTCGAAGAAGTGCCTTATTTTGATGAACGCCAGTTACAATTATCGCTGAGTGTTCAATTCTTACCAACTCTTTTAACTAAATGACTTTTGAACTTCACCGTCTTGTTAAAATTGGCTTGTAATCGGTCATAGATAATCTTCATGGACAACGAGGAAGTTTTTGATTTGGAGCTGGTAATGTTTAATGATGCTACGAAAGACGCAAATATCAGCAATATGGATGCTGTTGATTTGTCGCTGCGGCTCATCATAGGAAGAATGAAAGGAGTTTACCTTCATCGTTTTGTCATGGAGCTCATGGTGAGTTTTTCTAGCTAGCATACAACTGTAATGCTTCTTTCGGTATCTTAATGTCATGTAGCTCACGGTGAATTTGTTCCAATATGTTTTTAACTATCAGACTTGCTGCCAAATTTTCATGTCTTTTGTTATCATATAAAACATTGTACTTTGAAAGAAAACAAGCTAATGAGTTGCTCGTGGATTTTCGAGTCTGAATTTGAAAATAGGCCTATCGGTCACGAAAGGTTTTATGAATAAGGGCTATAAGCTGTTCCTTAACCAGTCAGCTTCCTCGCTAATTTCTTGATAAAACGCTTTTTTAATCTACCATGTTTTTAATCTACCATGTTAAGAGTCTACCATGTTTAATTTCGCTTGTGTCATCAGGAGTAAAAAAAGTCATTTTTAAGGCCAAGAAACGACGAAAACATTTAGCTTAGGATTCAAAAGCTGTTATTGTTCTGCAGCCATCAGATGTTGATCAATAAGTAACAGATCGACACATGATTTTTTTTAAAGCAATTTGTATCAATCCGTGCCGAATTTTGCTGCAAAAAGCTTATTAGTAATTTTCTGAATTTCAGGTGTTTTTGGACAACTTTCAAATTTCCCAGCAAGCAGCAGACAAGGCACGCCAAGTTGCTGTTGAATCTACTGCTGCAGCTGTAAGTTCTTCAACACATATGTTGTTTGTTTTCAGATTGTTTATTTATTTGTTTGTTTGTTTCTTCGTTTCTATTCAAGCATCGGAATTCATTTTTGAATCCAGATACCTGAGTTACACGGGGACCACTTTGGTCTGTTCCTTTAAGAGCTCAATACAATTTTTGATTTAGAATAAAACTGTATACGGAAAGAGAGAGCTAATGATATCAACGATGTTTCGAGCATTTCCCATTATCAAGCGAAGACAGAAAGCTATAACAGAATACAAAGCTTAAAAAGAAGGTGACCAGTCGACAGATAGAAATAGACTTAAATATTTTCCGGATTAGTTCATGTGCTGCATGTGATCAGTCCCACCCAATTCAGACCCTGTTCAACGGGAACTGTTTGACACGATTCTAATAGTTTTTGGGCATCCAAACAGAGTTCTTTGGCTTTTTATGACAGAATCTAGATGAATCTTTTACCTATTTCCTGGTTTGATCAGACTGTTTTGGTTTTTCTGAATTTCATTCGAATTCCTCAGGAATTATTCCTGTACACACATGCATGTAGCTATGGCTTTGATAAAATCAGGCTTTCTATAATCAGCCCAAGTCTATCAGTTCTAGAGATTAGCAAAAATTTTCTGTTCGATATCAAAATCTCTGTCATTATCTTTGTTTTTCAAGGTTGCCAGTATAAGAGAATACGGGTCTCGAAACAAGCTGAACATAACCATCCAAGCCCCACTCATCATCGTTCCGGTGGATTCCTTATCAGAGCTTTGTCTTATGGTAGATCTTGGCCAGCTCAAAGTCTTCAACAAATTTTGCCTCGTGAGCACAAAATCAAGTCCACGAAGGTCAGCGGAACCGACAATAACGGACAGTATGGCTATCAAGTTGACAGAAATGAAATTGTCAAAGTAAGGCTTTCTTTCTTTCTTTCTTTCTTTCTTTTTTCTTTCTTTCTTTCTTTCTTTCTTTCTTTCTTTCTTTCTTTCTTTCTTTCTTTCTTTCTTTCTTTCTTTCTTTCTTTCTTTCTTTCTTTCTTTCTTTCTTTCTTTCTTTCTTTCTTTCTTTCTTTCTTTCTTTCTTTCTTTCTTTCTTTCTTTCTTTCTTTCTTTCTTTCTTTCTTTCTTTCTTTAATTCTGTGTACTAGAAGCATTCACTGTAAAATTTTTATGGTAGATAACTTACGAAAGCTTTCCTGCTTGTGGATGACATGCGAATCTTCTTTCATAGAGCTTTGGTCAAAAATGGCAAGGAGATCGTTGCGCAGCGGTTGCTTGTAGACCCTGTAACTTTGAACCTCGGTTTAATACGCAGCCTTAGTCCTTGGAACCATGAAGTCCCGGATATTGAAGTGCAGGGCTTCTTAAAGTCAGTTAAGGTGATTGAAAAGCTACTTATTACTTTGTGCTATCATATTTGTAATGTGTTGAGTGTCATATTTAGTTTAACTATTCCTATAAGATGCATTGCTGATTTGCTACATTTCGTGTTTATTGGCGAGTGTAATAATACGGAAAACTGAAAGTCTCTGAAACAAAGCAAACGAAATAAACTTTTTAATGTTGGATTGATGTTTATTTTTTAGATGACTGTAAGCGAAGAGGACTTGAGAGCAATTATGGAAGTACTGAATCACAATATGAAAGAAGGATTTGATTTGTGGGAGCAAGGTGAATTTGCCATATATTTTCATTGAATAACAGCCTTTCGTACAACCACTAGCTTTGTTATCTCTGCTATGGAAGGAAATATATATACCCAGTTGCGGATCGAAATATCCCTCTACTGTCTTCTTTTCTTCATTCAAACTATACTTGCCTCTCCTATCATTTCATTAATTTATCTTCCACTTTTTTTCATTATTCTCCTTAATTTTAAGAGCTTTGTTCGTATTCTTCCCTGTTTCTTGTTATTTCGTATAACCTCTCTTTTCTCCCCCTCTCAATGAATTGTCACCCTCAAGCAAGCACGTCTTTAACTTCATGTTAGTTTGTGCAAAATTATGATTTATGAAGACAGATATGTTTCTGTTACTTTTCAGTTTTATTTAAATTGTTGTTACTTTTCAGTGTTTTAATCAAATTTCAACTGATTCAATTTTATACACAAAGGACGAAGTTGTAATTTCTTGTTTCTGTCTATTTAAGTTTTCTTGCTAAAGTGCTGTCGGTTAATTTTGTTACTACTTTGTCATAGACGATTCATAATAAATTTTCATAGTTAACTGAAACCTTGTTTTAAGATCTTTAATGTAATCATTTTTATCGACTTCTTCTAGGTAAATGCTGTTATGATTTATTCAGGAGTACATATGTACTTAATTGTACTTATTGATAAATTTCATTTTGCAGATCAAAAGAAGAAAGGCAAATCTGAAACATTCAAAGAAGAGGATTCTGATAATGAAAGCCTTGAAGGAGTTGATTCGATTGAAAAATCTGGTAAAATGATTTAAGTGTTGTTAGAAAAGGTTTTTTATATAGGCCAGCTTTTGATTGATGATGTTTATTGGTGCCTGATGAAAAAGATTTATAGAGATTTTAGCCTAGGTAGACGTGTTTGAGGATGAAAAGAAAGGTTGGCATTAAAGAGATCCTATCGTGATCATTTGAATATTTGGTTTTCGCCACTATCTCACCTTCGCGTGATTTACTCTTGAAGAGAAGCTACAAATTGCTACCAAAAATATTTCTGCCTCTTTTGATGGTAATGAATTGATTAATCGTAACTTGCCCATAATCTTTACCTCAGCTACACAAGCGGACGGTGGAACACCTCCTACAGAAGTATGGCTGCAAACGAAGTTTACATTTGAAATCGAAAACGTTATTGCTGAAGTATACGTTAGGCCAGAAGACATGGTACATCTTTTGCTCAATGTTTAGTATTATTTGAGTTTTCAATGAATATGGTTATGCATTCTTCAGTAAGGAATTTAGTAAATTGCTGCACTTACTTTGGTAAACATCTGACAAATGTAGTAAATAAGGCCTAGTTCAGGCCTAGGTAATTTATTGAAACCAATGTTAATCAGAACCAACATGCTTAAAATTAGGCTTGTTTTTTATACTTTTTGAACCAATGAATCTGTTAAAGTCACTGGAAGCTTAGATTTTGAAGGATTTGAAGAAACTTGATACACATATCTTTAGGTTGGTACTGACTCGTTGTGAAAGCTAAATATTGTCATATTACCTAGCAAATTATCAATTTTTCACATATATTGAATAGAAACAGGATGATCATTATTTAATGGTATTGATTTTCTCTTTTATAATTTTATTTTAGTTAGATGGAGAGGAATTTATGGAGCGAAAGCCGGTGCATTGTTTAGGGACTTTTGTGATAGGCCATCTTGGTATAATTGGCAACATTCTATCCGACAGTGCGATGGCCTTATCTATTGTTTTAGACACATTGACTCTAGATGACAAACGGCCAAACAGAGATGGAGTCACGAGGTGATTAAGAGAACCAAAATGCTTAAAATAAGGGCTGTTTTTTGCATACTTTGTTTTGACCGAGCTTTTGCATCATTGTTATTTTAAAACGATTGCAGCAGACAACAATGATGGCATCTTCTAACAGAACAGATGAAACATTTTCATCAAAAAAATGATCAGATTATATGCCTCTTTAGTCGGAAATCGCCCACTGCGATGCAGTGGTAACAAGGAGTTGTCCCCAGCCCTCGATTTCTTGTTTGCCACTGACTTCTATTCTTTTCCAAGAGATTGCACAATCCTCTCTTCACTACCCTTTCATCCTGAGAGGCCTCATTCGCCCTCATTTTGTGTTCGCCTCATTATTTGTTTTAATATTATGTTCTAACAGCCTTTAAGGCCGGTTTCCACTTTATTCATTCCGGTTGTGCAACTTGGCGAAAGCTAATCAACAAACCAGCGAAATGAATTGATTTACTCAGCTAATGGTCGCTTATTCGAAGGAGGAGCTTCGCTCTCGACCGGCCAAAGAGAATCAAATGGAAACTGGCCTCTATACTTTTAGCATAGATTCTGATTTTCATGTAACTAGGTAGTGGTAATATTCTATTATGTCAATAGTTGTATTAACATATTGTATTAAATTGCTCTCATTTCTAGGATGATTGAGTACTACAAAAGCAAAACTTCAACACCATCTCACAAGGGCGAGAAACTGGTAGAATCTAAAGGAATTATGCTTGAACTTCAATACGAGATGAATGAAAAGCTTGACACGTCAATCAGTATAAATTTACAGAACCTCCTAATCATTCTGAATGTCGAATACATCATGGTTTTGACAAATGTTTTCTTGAATGCGATGCCTCAGCCAGGGGCGGTTGAGGAGGAGACAGACAAGCCTTCGTTACCGCCGACACCTACGCATTCTGTTGCTTTGGAGGAGCAAGGTGTCAAACCGGCTTTAGTTCCTGGATCACAGATTGCCTTGGCACCGGAAAAGGGGAGACTGGAACATTCTCCGGAAATGAAAGTCACAATCAATGTTAAAGATCCTCAAATTGTAATACTTGCAGATGCGCAGGACAAAAACACAAATGCATTGTTTTTGCATGTACGTGATGTTTTTGAGATTCTCTTCATGTTAATTTCTCTGAATTCGTATTTTTACAAACAACCAAATCTTTTTCCATCTAACTGATGTTCATGTCCCCTACAATTGGCAATGCTGGTACTGTAGGTGCCAAGAAATCCTCGGGCCATTTTATCTTGAAGAAAATAATATTCGCTACTTGGTCATATTTTACCAACAAGTATCTGTTCATGCTCTTTTAGTCTTTTTTTCAAACTTGCTTGACATCAAAGATCCAAACTCTCTAATACATGCTGCTAAATTACAAGTTGGCCAAGCAGCCACAAAATGGAATTTATTCAATCTTAAGCATCTAAGGCAAGTCTGTTTTTTGTAAAAGGGAATCACTACACGTGTGGATTTGTTGCGCCCCTCTACAGCACCTCAGCAAATATGCATACGTAATCAAAGGTCCCGCCAGTGCTTTTTCCTTTTTAAACATTTTATTTCCTTTTTAAGACGTTGGTAAACTTCACATATGTGGAAAAAACTGGACAGCAGCAGATGTATGGGGCGATATCGAACACCAAAGTGACATCAGCTGCTTTCCAGAAGGAAAAAAGGACAAAGACATCGTCGCAGGTCTGTGGGAAATCTTTTGTTTAAAATACAAGTATTTGGGTGAATATAAAGATAGTATCCAAAAAATCGAGAATATATCGCATCAGAAACCTTCCTTCCCAATAATTTTCATGTGACAAAATCCTGAAAAATTTTGAATAGGGCTTTAATTATCTGATAAAGATCTGTTATCAATTTTTGTATCAATATGATAACCTGAGCCCAGGGTAAATAAATTTATAGACCTGAATCCGTTCATTTAGAATATTAGTTTGACAAATTCTGCAGGAAGATGCTCAAAGATAAGGTGAACAGAAGACAGAAGGCCAAAGAAGACGGATCTTGTTCAATTGATACGATGAAATGGTTTAATTTCCCAACCAGTGACAAAATTTTCTACTTAAAATTGTCCCTAAATAGGTGTTCCAAGTTTTATAACGCATATGACAAATCTTCTTGAACAACTACCTTTCGTAATCCCTGCCTTGATGCTGGTCCCTCCTCTGCCCTACACCTTTGACTGTTACAACCAACAGTGCAGTTATCAACGGTCTTTGTTATTGTTATTTGACTCTCTTCAATCACATGAACTACGGTGGCTGTTCGGTCAAAACAAGGAACCAATCAAACGCGTTATTCTTCCTTCCACGTTGCGTAGTCATCACCTTTCCTTTAATACTGTGAGGAGTATCAAACAAGATGTGCTTTAGTATGCTTTGATTCCGCTACTCTATGTAATTGCTGAGTAGCTACAACGCATCGTGTTCTTCGTGCAATGCTCTATAATTGTGTATTTCAACATAAAATACCTTTTCCCATTAGGTGTTGCAGCTATCCAGTGTTAGCTTGTACAGCAATGCTCCGATTGGTGGCAAGCCGCACATGAACGTCAGCACAACCGTTCTCTTCATCAATTTATCTCCAGCTACAATCAAAACAGTTATGGCTTGCCTTACTGTTATATCCGAGCAACAGGTAATGTTCCTCCCTCTTATCGCTAGTTATTACGGAGACGTTCGATTAAACAAGGATCGACAATTCGTACCAAAGGGTGATAAAGTTAATCTTGTCCTTGATGTTTATGTGGCCGTTGTTTGACAGGGTCCGAGTTTCACACTTGATGCTATCATCAGGCAATTGTTTCTATGTCTGTAATGTTTAGAGCAGGCAACATGTAACTCCGTCTATACGGCGCCATATACAGAACAACATTCTGGTGATCTGATGATTTCTGTTTGCACCACTATGATGCTCTTGGACAGAAATTAGGCCCGTGACAGAAATGTGAACTGACTGTTTAATTAAATACTTCATTTATTATTGCCCTGTGCTTTTGGAGTGTTTAGTTTACAGCTTTGAAGTCTGGCAGTAAAATGATTTCATTTTCATATTTTAATTTGAAACAAATAGAACATCAAGGATTCGGAAAGCAAACATCGAGATTTGTCGAGATTGTGGGATATGGATGACATTAGAAGTTCCAAGAAATGGTACCTCGAGACAAGTATGTTTTTTATATCTTATAGATTAACAGGAAAGTGGTTTTTACAATCCATAAACCACAACACAGAGATCTCTGATCTTTGTATGTTCACCTGGCCTCTTTTTTATGAGAAAGATTCGTTATAATTTTATCCGATATGAACAACATAATTCAAGGAAGCTGAATCAAAGAAAAAAATTTGTAAACCCTTATCTATTTTAGTTTTAAATACTGTGTATTTCTTTGTTTGAACTTGTCCTTGCCCTGTAATCGGTCGATCGAGTGATTTGAGAACCTTGTTTCATCTATTCTTTAGCTGATGCAAACAAGCTTACACCCGGAAGTATGGTTTGGGCGCGGACAAAAAGCGGAGACTTTCAGCACGGATTTCTTTCTCAGAAAGATACTCACTTCAATGTTTACTTCTATCCGGAAGGGGAGCTTAAACACACTGTAAAAGACAATACTTCTGTGATTCTTGATAAGAAACCGGACGAAAGTCGAATAAGAGTCGGTTCTAATGTGCTCGCAGCTAATAAAGATAAGGGGAGGTTTGAGATTGCTAGGGTAAAGCAGATCTGGACGGGGAAGAAAAAGGGTGATGTAGAAACAACTGGAAAGGAGGTCAGTGAGCCTGGATGGGAGGACGTAGGGGAATCACCAGAGACGACGAAATATCTTGTCAAATGCTACTTTGATAACAAAGAATATTGGAAGTCGGCGGCTGCATTGAGGCTTGTACCAAAACCAAACATCGAAGGTATGAAAATAATTTTGGTTTTTGAATTTACGAATACCGATTTGTAATTAACGTGGTGTAAAAGATTCAGCTATTCAAAAATTTAGGCCTTTTTTAAAAAATATTTTCAAAATTTAGTAGTCGATTAATAAAATTTTTGAAGGCTTCTAAGTTAGCATGATATAATAAGTGAATTTATAGTATAAGCTGGCGCTAGAAGTAATTGAATTCCAGTTTGGTTTAAAACTTATAAAGGTGAAGTCATATAAAATAAATATTTGCGAGCGTTCTGTATTTCCACAAATACCTATGAAATTTCCTATGAAATTAATCGTATCTGATTAACTTGACAGCTACACCCGGCGTTGGGTCGCTGGTTTTCGCCCGAATGAAGAATGGGTGCTACTGCCGAGGAAAGGTGACGTCACTACGCGAATTCCGCTGTCACGTGTATGTATTTGAACTGCAAGAAACGATGTCATACGACACAGATGACGTCACAGCAGTGATTTTTGCATTGCATCCGAGGCATGCCTATGTGCAGCGAGGAACTCGGGTTATTTGCTTCAAGCTCAAAGGAAAACAGTAAGTGAAACATTAATTGAGTGCTCTGCAAAAAGCCATTTACCGGACAGTGAAGTCGCCGGACACTTTCACGACAAGGAATCCTGTTCGTTGTATAGAAGTGTCTGCTGTTTGAAAAACTTTTACAATGTTTTAATAGCAGGAAGATATTGTTTCATTAAATTTGTTGAGTCCGTTATTTAGTGATGTCTGTTACACATTAGGATAAACTTTATAAAGGTATTGGAGCTCGAGGTTGGTGAATAGAATAAACTATTTAAAAATGATGGCCAGGCTCAATGTCATCGAAAATTTGACTTTTTGCCTTTGTAAGTGTTTTGAGCAAAAAAGACAAGCTCAACATTCACGCAAAATACAAGCTTGTACGAGCTCGTATTGCGCTTGTCTTTGTGTCTTTTCATACAATCTTTTCGTGATGAAGATAGACTGTTACAAAGATTTTCTTTTTTCAAAATTTTCTTCAAAATGGTTTAAGAATAGTTTCAGATTTTTTAACTTCTAAGAGTAGGCTCTAAGAACAAAAAATTGTTCAAGAATATGGAGGCAAAAGTAAGATTTTCTTTTAAAAAAGTGATTTTAAATATGTTTGTTAAGTCCACTGTTCACTTATGTTTGGTTTTTGGAGTGTGTTGCACAAATTCACTTAAAGTTTATACATGAACCATGACTATTTATTCTCCATGCATAATATTCCATGTGCTTACAAAAGTAGGTTTTTGCCTACAATCTACAAGCCTACAATCTACAAATTCACAAAGCCCTTCATGTTTGCAAATTAAACAATTCCTGTAACGAACTCCCTGTGTTAGCTTCTTCTGCTATTTCTGACGTTAGCCAATTTTCGTAGCTCGCCCCTGTTTACTCCCGATTTCTATTTACTTTGCAGGTACTTTCCGGGCAGGATTCAGTTGATACAAAGAAGCATGGAGGAGCCAATATATGTCGTAAAGTTTGATGACGGTGATTCATGTGGTGTTCTTATTGATCAAATGGTGTTGCTCCCAAAACAAAATGTTGACAGTAAGTGAAATCAGAAATCTCATGCTAGATTTAAATTAGACTATAATCAGGGGCGGACACTTAGTCAATTATTGGGGGAAAGGCAAGTCTATAGTTTTGATAAGATGACGTCACATTTTGCCATTGTTTTAGAACAAACGACCATTGTCCTCCAAAATATAGGGGGACCGCCTCCCTCGGCCCCCCAGGTGCCCATCACTGACTATAATTGGCTCCAAAGACTTTTCCGTAAACAGTTCGTTAATAAAGTTGAAAGTGATGCAGAATACACTTAAAGGCAGTCTGTCCCCTCAATGATTGGCTAATATGAACAGTAGGTCTTCCCGCCTTAACGGATTTGGCTGGCCTAGCTGCGGTAGTGGAAGACATTTGAAACTGCGAGCAAAAGCTATCGGGAATGGCAATAAGATTTAATTACTGGAATTGACTGATGATAACGAAAGCATTTCCTTTCGCTGTTGACATACAGGATCTGTCGCAAAAACAAAACAGGGAACAAAATTTTAGCAGGGCCTGCATCAGGGTCAATTTTGTACATGCTGTTGTCTGCTTGAATTCAAAGTATGCCAGTTTTTCCTGCAGTTTTAAGTTAAACTAAGTCATCATAATGTATTTCTTTTTATCTCAAAGTTGTACCAAACCAAGGCTGTTATGTATATGCCAAAGTGCCATCATCTCAGTCCAGTTACGAGAAAGGTGTTGTATGCGAGAAAAATCTAAAGAAAATAACAGTAAAAATGCTGAACGGAAAGAAACAAGTTTATAACCTCCGTAAATTTGACGCTGTTGTGTGGAACGTAGAGCCGAAGCCGACCGATCTGCGAATAGGGTCTTTGGTGATTTCATCCGATGAAGAGCATGGCAGAGAGCAGGTTATGATCCTCGGTCGTATCAGGGAAATTAAAACAAATCTGAGAAAACGCACAACATATCTAGTAGACCGGTTTGACGAAACATCCATCATTACAACTCTGTCTAAGATAAGGGTTGTGCCTGAAGGAGACCAGACTGGTACGTCACATTCGTAGCTTGATCTTTTTTAAATGGTTTTATTTATATGGAATTTGCAATTTTTTCAACATCAAGTTTTCCTTTTCCATAATCAAACTTCTGCTTTGTGTGTTCATTGCAATATGATTACGTGAAAATTACCGTCATTTGCAGTAATGATTTTAAAACGTATGCATTGCTGAAGATTTGAATAAGCCCGAATGTTACAGAGACGATTTGATTTTACTTGTGGTTTTTAATTTCAAGATGGATCGACAGATGACCTGGTTGATACAGTACGGATAGAGCAGGTTGGTTTATGATCAGCACATTATAATTCTCTGCTTATATTTCGGTCAATGTTTTGTTTGGAAGTAGAAATTGTAGTGGAAAAGTGTAAAGGACAGAGTTTGTGGATCTAAAATGATTTGCAGGACGTCAAATTGACCATTTTTATAGAGAAATGTTTTGATATTTTTAATATGCATTATTTGTTGAAGACTTTAAATAGATATAAAAAATAGATTAAGGCAAGAAAAAAAAATTAATATGTGAAAAGTAAATGGTCAAGAAACATAGTATTGCAACATCAAAACTTATTTATGAAGTATTTATGACATTGCACCTTATTTTTTGCAGCTAATTCTTGAAACTGAAGGAGTCGTTTTGAAAATTGAAGGCTACTTGGGCGGACAGTTGACGCCGCTGTTGAGCATGGACACAAGAATGCAAGCGAATATAAGAAACTGGTCATCGAATGTAAGTAATTCGGCATCTCCTGTATGTATCGATTTTGTTTCTTGTGGATCTCATTTTTTGCCGGTAGAGTGAAAGGAATTCTTATTTCTTAAATATTTGTTTTTTTATTGATGCAGATTTGCCTGAACATCTCTCTGAACCTCGAAGCATCGTATTTCAACGAAAAGGTTGCCGAATGGGAGCCTTTGATTGAGCCAATTCCTGATGACAGTTCTCAGAGGCCAATGGAGCTTGAGATTTCTGTAAGTGTTGTTTCAGATTCTTGCAATATCACCTATTAGCTGTGTTCAGTTGCATTGAATTGTAAGAATCACAGGACTTCAAACCCTTTTTGTTTATTTGCTAACAGCCAACCATTCATATATTAGTAAAATTTGTCAAGGAGGTTAAGGATGACTATGTCGTTTAACAGTTTTGTGACGTTTCTTTTATGCAGTACCTTACCCATGGAGATGACACAGAAGACGGGAATGGATTAGAGGCTGACGTTGAAAAGGACGACGAGGCTGATGAAATTGACATACAAGTTCCCATGACAACATTGAAGGTTGATGCAAAGGACCCGCTGGAACTTACAATAACAAAAACCAGTTTAGGCCTTTTGCAAAATTTAGGCCAGGTGAAATTTTACTTGAATAAAATAAAAATGCTGTTTTGATATTCCTACCTTAGTAGGATTCCTGTCATTCTGTAAAATCTGAAATATATCTTACTGAGGATTGAAGTTTTGAAAATGTTTTGAAAAAGTTTCGAGAATTCGGAGTGGATAGTGGCAAGACATATGTTGCGATATTGACCCAGGGAAACCTCCCTTCTTCCTGAAGTAAGCTGTTTAGCTTATTTGTCAATTCAGTTGCGAATGCATTCTTGCTGACAATAATTCATTTCACGTATCAGTTTTTATTTTTCAAAATTTCCTTCCTTTATAGGTTTTCAGTAAAGCTGTTTATGAAGAGGAAGCTTCGACTGAGATTGGCGCTGAGAAATCTCCTTTCGTCGTTTACAACATGGTAACTTGCTCTTTAAAAGTATTACTGCCTTCAATTCTTATTCAGAACTCGTTAGAATGTGCATGCAAAATGAAGCATGAACCCTAACATACTTTTATTCTTTGCAGCTTGGCAAAGATGTTCTCATTCGGACTGAAGAAGTTCTTATGGTATTTATCTTTTTATATTTCATTCTGCTTGCATTTTTTATTGATTTTCCTCATAATGTGTCTACATAATGTTTATATTTTTCTGTTAGTTTTTTAACTTGTTTGTTCGTTCGTTCGTTCGTTTGTTTCTTTGTTTGTTTGTTTGTTTGTTTGTTTGTTTGTTTGTTTGTTTGTTTGGATATTTTCATTTATTTTCATTCAAGTCTAAAGGTAGGATCGAAAAGACTAAATGCCTCCCTTACCGGACATTTTCCTGACCCTTCCTGCTAATAATAATAATGCCGGACATTTGATGATTCTTGAATACAATTGAATCTAGGCAATTTCTGTCTTCGTCAATTTATAAAGGCGGAGTCCTCAATAGCAGTTGTTGTTGAGATCTGTGACCATCCACCAAATAATCCACAGACCTGTCAACCCTCCCGGTCCAGCCAGGAGACTCCCGGTTTTGACTGCTTTCTCCCGGTCTCCCGGTTTTTAAAATTTTTCTCCCGGTTTCAAAGATGTCTAGCAGAATGCCTAGGAAGATTCTTCACCGAATGTTCGATTGAACTGCGCATCTTATGCTTCAAAGACAGGTCCATTGTGTATGTTTTCTTTTTACAGAGGTATAATTAAGATATAATGGTCACATTGAATTGCACATGACAACAATTTTTTGTTAGTGCTTACTGATTGACAAAAATGCACTAAAAGTTATTATGAAGATACTTCTCATGATCACTTTTGTCATAAACTGTTTGCCGAGCACAACATTTTATCAGGTATATTTATTCCCTTAACAAATTACTGTGATCTCCCTGTTTTTGACCAAATCTCCCTGTTTTTCTTTAGGAAAATCTAAAAATTTGAAAATTTAAGGTTGACAGGTCTGAATCCATGACTTCCCATTTCAACAAAGTAGATTTCTCTTGCAATAGTACCGTGCCACCAATAATACAAATAGCTTTTTGTATTGAAAAGTGGCTACTCATTTATGTCACATTACCACAAGCTCGTTATGTCACATTTGTTCTTCCAGTGTGTTAATGGTCAGGAGAAAATGACATTGGAACATAATCAATCGGTCTCGTTGACTTTTAAGTCATCATTTTCAGATGTGTTCGCAAAATCAGGAAGAGTTTCCAAGTATGCCAAGGTTCCTGTTCCAACAATTACTGTCAAGGTAAACTTATATGTTACTGCTTGCAAGAATGACTAGTTTATGACAATTCATTACGGCTGCTGACAGCTTAAGAGTTTCATTTCTAATTGTGCCATTTCAGTAACTGACCAAACGTACCTTGACACTAAAGTCTATCGTTAGGTGACGATTTCGATCACTCTAATCGTTTCTTTGATCATAACAATCACACAATCATCCTACTGAATAAATGTTTTTAATACCATGTTTGTTATTTGCAGGTTGATGGATACCACGAAATCAAAGACATCGCGATCAAACGTCATCGCTCTATTTTGTATGATATTGTCCCATCAAACGTAAGCCTCAAATTAATTGCAATTTGAATTCTGAGAATACTATGTTGGTTATAGCATCTCACATTACTTAAATGCATATTGATTCCATCCAGACATGAATGCGGGGAATCAATCTTGTATAATGAAGCTTGAGTATTGCGTTTTAAGTTACTGACGTCATTTACATGCTAGTTTCAGACCCCTTTTGCTTGTAAAAAGTCAGTACCCTACTTGAAGAATAAGTCAAAAAATGCTTTAGTCAATGTAGCTATCCGGTTTGAAGTTAGCTCACTATCAGGAAATACGTTGTTTTATACCGTAACTTACAGTAAGGTTTTTAGCAATTTCGAATCATGTTAACTTGTTTTATCTTAGCTTCTTGCTGGACCTGGCACAAATTATTCCATTGTGGTTGATATTGATGCTTCTGAAGGACAGCGAACTGTCACTCTTCGGTCTCCGTTACAAGCAAGTATTTTCCAAATATCCATTTATTGCTTTCCAATCATGAGCTACATTTTTTACCTTATAGCATAACCCCTGCTATCTGATATCATTTACGTTCTTGAGTCAAGTTCCCCTCATATGAAGGCAATAGTATCCTATCCGTATTTGCTATCCCAACTTCTCAAGTCAAGTCAGGTCAAGTCAAGTCAGGTCAAGTCAAGTCAGGTCAAGTCAAGTCAAGTCAAGTCAAGTCAAGAATAGCACTAGCAGAAGATTTGAATTACTTTTTCATATTTTACTTACTTCTCACACTGTGGTTCTTTGCCAGTTTATTATGTTTGTAAAATTGTTTGAATCTTCCTTTCTCTTAGCATTAAATCACTTTGTAAAGCATCATTTTTGTTAAATTATCTCTCTCTGTTTAGGTACGCAACCATTTCCCAATGCCGATTGATATTTCGTATGAAAACAAAGACAAAAAGATCAAACACATGTCGACTGTCAAGCGAAACGAAATATTTTCGGTTCCCCTTATGGTTGCATATCACGCTAAACTCTTTATGAAACCGGCCGGATTTGGGTGAGATTTTTATGGCAATAGATAACGAAAGGTCATTCATCACTGCTGTTGTTAATGTACTCCAGTGTATCTAAAAGACGGCCCCCCCGTGTATTAATTTCAGAAGAATTTGCCCTCTCCCCGTTGCTTATTAGCACCCCCCTTCTATTTTATTCTACAAATCAAGTCATTTGATTTTCATTATTCGTTGTTTTCTTTAGTAATCAAAGCAGGAAATTTAGAAAAGAAGAAAAAAGGCATACTTTCTGCTCAGTTTTTTTGTCAAATCTCAACCGTACAAAGGAAACCGATGATTTTTGACTTGGAAGTTAAAAGCTGTAAATTTGATTTATCTTTGTATGATTGCAATTTTCTCTAAAACTATGCAAGAAACTGAAACCAAGTTTTGACTGTATATTCTAAAAGGTACTTCGATTTCAAAAAAAGATTGCCGACATGAACACCCCCTTCTATTAGCACCCCTTCTATTGAAAACTGGTCGGAATGAACACCCCCTTCTATTAGCACCCCCTTCTTTTAAAAACTGGTCGGAATGAACACCCCACTTCTATTAGCACCACCTTCTATTGAAAACTGGTCGGAATGAACACCCTCTTCCATTACCTCCACCTTTCTATTAGAGACACTAGAGTAATATCAATCAATCAAATTTATTTGCTGGATGTTATGCCAATCAGTATTAGCAAAATAAGTATAAAGTTGGGCAATGGTCTGACTGTGAGAAATTTCGACTTGTAGATTATATTTTATGAATTCATTTTCAAAGTCTCTTGAACGCCCTGTTGCTGAAGTGTTTTTTTACCAGTTTCTAGTAACCGACACCGCACCCCCTCTCCCCCCAAACAATGTTTGTTTAAAAGTTGAATATCATACCTATCGTAATGGAACCCAATGGGCCACACTTTGGATAACAAAACATTGTTTGGAGTTGGAGGGGGATGCAGTATAAAATGCTGAAAAATTCACTGAAGCTTACCAAGACTTTTGGCAGGCATTATTTGCATCTCACACAGTTACTCAATTTTCAAATCAATATTCCAAGGTACGAGGAAACAACGGAGGGTATATCATGGGGAAGTTTTGGTGAACGAAAAACAAGAAAGCTTTTCACATGCCGAGGCGAATCAAGCCAGCCATTATATATTCAGGTAGCCTTGGATTTCATATTTTCATTCGCTAAGGTGGTAATTATATAATGTATAACAAGATAAATATTCAATGTTTCAGGTTTTATGTATTTATTTATGTTGCATTTCGTTCATATGAAATTAAGACAAAAGACAAAAACCAGTTCTATGAAGTTATTATTTTGTTTTATTGAAGTCGTGATTATGATGATAATGTTATGGAAAGAATGCTAGCCTCGAATTCATAAATTGTCATTAACAGCCTTAAGATTTATGCTATCGCAGCATCAATAGAAGATATAGACTACTTCTTCTATATAAGAAACAATGAACCCCAATATGTAATTTTTTACTGGAATTTTTAATTAAAGTCAGTCTGCCGAAATTTCGAAAAATACAAGCGTCCCTTTTTTGATACCAGATTGTCTGCGAGGAACAAGTTTACACTTCATCAACTTCTGGCTTGGAGAGATTCGCACCAAAGTTTACTTTCCACTGCCATCCGACTGTCGTGCTTCACAACTACCTTCCAACCAACATTCTTTACCGATCAACGGTTTGTTGTCATCAGTGACATTTGTATTTTACCGAGGCCTTTGTTTCCCGGTGTTAGTAATTTGGTATTCAATTGTGTGTTTTGAGTATCACTTTAATTAATAAGATGAATATCTACTCAATTTGTTGCTCCGCTACATTTAACAAATCCTTGATATTTTTGAGAATTTTATTTTAGGTTTGTTGATGAAACTGTAAGGTTGCGGTCATGTTAGTAGCTTATAGGCCTAGTGCAAAATTTCGAATTCTCATTGATAAGCGTAATCATGAAGCGTCATACTCAGTAGAAAGCGTAACGGCGTATCGAGTGGAAGAACGGCATGTTTGTGGCGGCCTACTGCAACTGAAAGTGTTTTATTCTTTTAGGGGATGTTCAATTTTGAACCTTTGAAAGGAGGCGAGAATTGGCCTCTCTTCAGCGCTGACATTGCTCAGATGCCGGTCATTGAGCTACAGGTGACTAATCTCGACCTCTTATTGAAGCAGACCTCGATTGAAATCATATGATGGGTAGCTTTTATATTTGCTTGAGCGAAGAAAAAGCTTGCCTGCTTTTATCATTTCTTCAGCCACCCTGTTCACTAATAATTCAGCTCATTTTAAAATACTGACATTTGACCAGTAACTTCCTGGCTAAGGAGAGGGGTACTGTCGTAGGAAGAGCAAATCTACTTACAAAGACATTTGTGATTAAGAATCGCCCTTATTTAAACGACCTTCAGGAAATTTTGACGATCAGTTCAGGATTTTGTCTACTGGCATTCAGGAAAATGGGACAGCATGACCCATTATATGACCGATTTTTAAATTATTTGAACTTCCCTTTCTTTTTATTGGTCTTTCAGTACACTTCAGTATTTCATGTGAGGCAAGCTTTTATATGCTTCTGTCTTTTCACAATGTTTACGACTTTTAGGTGTCTGGGTACCTTGGCAAAGAATGGAGTGGCAGCTTTTCGTTGAAGGAAAAGAAAGAAAACGACGAGATAAAAAAGATCAAACTGACGCCAAAAGAAGGAGATGATATATTGTGGGTAGGTCATCAATAGTTGACTTGTTTTCCTGGCAATTCTTAGGAAATTTGTCGTTAGAAAGCAAATAAAATGTTTGAGTTTTGATAGCCACGTGAGTTGTTTCGTGGCAAGATCAGGCATTTTATTCTCTCTTCCTATTAACGGGTGATAACGTTCATACTGGTATAATGGTTTTGCTATATAATATCAGAATGTCAGCTACTGTAAAGCAACCTTGTCGAAACGTTAACTTTTTTAGTTAAAATTCAAAACTGTTGAACAATATAAGTAGCTAATCAGATCTATTCTGAAGACTTAAACTCTTTTTTATAAAAGAAAAGATGATTTTTCTCGAGACTCGATGTTCTCATTTTTAGCATAATTTTAAGGCTCAGGTGTTCTTAATATTGTTCTAATTGCAATATTACTGTTTACTAAAAAAAATGAATATCAAGTAAGTTGTTTCCAAGACCCCTGAATGGCAGTCTTGCATGACATTATCAGTTGCATGGTTTTTAGCTGACAATATTTGCTCTGTATTTTAACACGAGAGAAAATTTTCAGATTGATTTCTTGTAATTTTCCTCTGGTGCTTGGCATGTTCTCACACTGTTTTTCAGACAATCCAAGACTCGTTGTTCTTATAAGAAAGATTGTAATGTAGCGAATAGGATAAATTTTTTTTACCAGAAACTTATTATCAGCAATTTCTGTTCAGATTGGAATTTACGTGAACGACAAAGGAAGTCAACATCTTACGTTTTACAGTCCTTATTGGATTGTGAACAAAACTGGTAGAGCCCTCGAATACCAGGTGATCTCTTAATTTATATTGACATATATTAGCCTCTGTTTGACATAAACACGACCCAACCTCGTAGTTTGTATGTATTGAAGTCACATAATGTATACCGTAAATCGTCGAATTGCCCCCCCCCCTCGAAAAAGCCCCCCGTCGAATAAGCCCTCACTCTAGAACTACAAATTGTCAATAAGCCCCCCTCCTCGAATAAATAAATAAACGAGGTCTTTTAATAATGTCTTCTTAATGTCTACAATAATTTTATAAGCCCCTCCCCTCGTATAAGCCCCCCTCGAATAAGCCCCCCATCCAAAAATATCAAAAATAAATAAGCCCCCAGGGGGGTAATTCGAGGATTTACGGTATTTAAGCACTCTTCTTTACCGCCTAAAATTTTTTTACTAGAATTTTGCATTTAGCTGGTTTGCAAGTAGCAAAAATACTTAAAGTGCTGAACTAGAGAATTTTCTTTATGAAAGTCCCAAGATGAAATTACCTGAATGTCCCTAGGTGAAGTAATTGTACAAGTGCGTGTCTTTTTGAGTATGTAAAGTGCCATTTTGAATCTAGGCGAGTGGAGAGCCGAGGATTTTCAAGCATAATGGATCGTCACCCGAAACATTTATGTTGATGGTACAAGGAAACAATAAAAAGGTAGGCTTCATTTTTAGATAATTCGCAAATTATTGCAAAAGTTACTCGTTTATTTATGCTGTTGTTCAATACGTTGACTGGCCTAAGCTATTTTGTTTACTTTTGTCAGTCTAAACTGCCACCAAAAGCCCATTGTATCTTCGTGCTTGATTGAGTTTTACTTCGAGATTTCAACAAAACCTAGCGCCTGATGAACTTTTCTGTGGATTTTTGTAGATGAAGCTTTGTGTTTCTGGTTGTGAATGGTCGAGTGATTTCTCCGTCGATACAATTGGAAGCGATGGTTCTGTCAAATCAGTTGGTAAACATGGGAAAACATACGAGGTAACACAAAATAGAATATCAAAAACAATTCGTTGATTCCCCATAGCTGATGTTATTTTTTTGTTTCTATCTAAGTATCTGTGATTAATCTTCAAGTGAGAAATGGCATTTGGTGTTTCTTTAAGAATAGAAATTAAATCTTGCTAATAACGGAATCATAGACAGAAACATGGCCTATGTCGGAAATCAGAGTGATGATGTCATTTTAAGCTAAATCTGCAGTGAATTACTTGTTACTTGGAATTGCATATGAAGACGAACATCCAGTGGCTTCAAATATCATATTCGTTTGACGTTTGTTTACTTCATCTTCAGATTGGTGTTGGCATCAGTTTGTCCTACTTCAGTTTGACCAAGATTGTTACACTGACGCCCCTCCACATGCTTTCTAATCACACCGAGGTAACAGTCAATGCCAATTTACACTATTCACGCCATATCTAACGTCAAGTTTTTGTGACGTCATATCTCTATGATCTGATGACAGTTATAATATGTGAATTAATAAATTTTATCTATTAATCTATTAATCTAACCTCTCTTTTTCCTAGCATTTGATCAGTTTAGCTGAGGCTGATGCCAAAGTGGCAGAATTTCATGACATCAAACCTGGCGAGGTAATGATATTTGAAAGCGCAACCCTGCTCTTATATCTTTATGGATCCAGTTGGCCATCTCTCATTGTCACTGGTTTAAATAACAAACAACTCTTTGATTTTGTTTATCACAGTTTAATATATACCATACTTCACTTAAATTCCTTTGTCACATATTTACCGACCACACTACGAAAAATTCTGTCGCAATTTTTGATCATGATAAAATCTTGAACCCTAAAGAACATGGTTCAGCATTTCACCGGCGAAGCTGTATTTGTATTCATGGCCCAGTTGTATTTTCTCTCACTTTTCACTTGCCTTACCTATATTATATGATTCAATATCTTTTGTTCCGCACTTTAGTCTATTCCATTTTGGCCCTCGGTTCTGCCTCCGACAAATCTTTACATCAATGTGAATGGAAGAGAGTCAATCAAGTTCAACCCAGTTCCTGTAACGACCCTGCTACTGAAAATAAACAATGAGGTATGCTGCAATACATTTTCATACCTATTTCCAATACCTGTAAAGTAATTTTGGAAATGTCTTGGTATGTTATTCTTAAGTTTGCACAAGAAGGAGGGCGAAGGGAATCAGGTACAATCCAAAGAAGCTTGAGAAACCAATGATAAATTATTTTTTTTGCAGCTGAAGAGGAATGTGACTCCAGAAAGTAACTATTTGGTGTCCCCTCTTAACTCAGTAATGTTTAACTGTCTTCTAAACCAAATCAGTTTTACTCATAGTTTAACTCGTGAAATTCACCCCCTTTTTCTGTTATCTTTTCAGATTGGGGGAGTTTGTGTGAGTTTCCAAGAAAAGGACTCTGCTTCTATTCTTTCATTCAGCCCCTATTTTGAGGGGGCTGCTCCTGTTCGCATAGAGAATTACTGTCCAAATATAAGCATGGTCAGTTACAAACAGAGGTAAGTACGTTTGAGTTATCCCGTTCGCTACTTTTGTTCAGTCTCAGCTAGTTTCGCTTACCTACTCAAATTAACAAGAGATTTTGAGGCAGTTTACCTCCTGCTAATCAGCAGCTAAGGAGGGGGGGGGGGGTTCGACGTGTCAGTTTTTGTTTTATCAGTCTCTTTACATTTGTATATGCCTGGGGCCACCTTTATAATGTTGATCGCATATTTTGCAGTGAAGCTGAAAAGACGTGGGTTTTGTGCTACGGACAATCCGTGTTGTATACTTGGGATGACCCAATGAAGAGCCACGAACTGACTTGCAGTTTCATTGAGCCCAAGAGCACGACAGAAACTATATCATTAGATAAGGTAGGGTAATATTTTTAAGGATGTCCACGTTTATTTGTCAGATGGCTGGATAAAGCTCTGACAAATGAAACAACTTTGCGCAATGCAAAGCAAATAGGATGTTAGTTAAAAAATGAAACATCTTGATCACTACACAGTGTTTTATATGTTGATGATTGTATCAGACATTTTGTGTCATTCTGAAAATACGTTTTACTGACTTTTCTCTTATTAAACAATAGAAATATTTAGTATATTAAGTCGTGTACGATAACTGTTAAAATTTATCTAGATATCTGAACAAGTAAAATTTAGTTTATTGTATGTTGTAAGTATATACAAAATTGAAAAAGTAGAATGAATGTTTGCCACATCAGCGATCAGTAATTCTGATATCAGTAAGCCTCTAACCTCTACTTTCTACTTTCCCTTCGGACTTGACTGCTTTCCTTTTTATGGTGTTAATCTAAAGTACTTGTTTTGGTCAAAAAATACCCCAAGTATAGTTGCTATCAAAATTTTCTCTTTTTCGTATGGTCTTAGAGCATATTTTGGAAATATTTGGAACTTTTCTTTCAGAATGGCTTCGGCAGAATGTCAGCTGATGATAAACCAGTCTATTGGGTCAGTTTCCTGGATGGACTACAAAGGGTGTTACTGTTCACAGAGGACTTCAAGTTGGCCTACAAGGCCAGCCAAGTATGTGTACAGTGCTCCTTCATATATATTTGTTTATCTATAACATATATTTGCAAAATTACCAAATTTCAGCCTTTCAGTCAAAGTATAAAGAAGATTTAGCCACGGTTTAGACTTATCGTGTCTGTTCATGCAAATTTTAACAAACTCTTGTCAATTAATATTAATTATTGTAAATTTATAAAGAACTTGAATCTTGGCGAGATTTAGGAGTACCATATTTAGCTACGTTGATTTTATGAATTCAGTTTTAAAAAAAGCATACATTTCGACTATAAAAACATAATTCTTAAGTTTTCATGTTTTTATGTCGTTTTTTATTTGATTTTCCGCTTCTAAGATTGTTTTATTGTGAATTCACTTTTAGGAGCAGACGTTGCGCCCAACGCAGGATATTTCAGTAAGCCTGCGCAGCATCGGTCTATCGTTGGTGGATGTAGACAAAAAGCTTGATATTGCATACGTCGGTATCAGAAAGTACGTTCAGATAACCATTGACTTTGTCACCTTTTCCGTGATATCAGCTGATACTTTTTTGTGTATAAAGAATGAGTACAATATTAAATGTACTGCCAGACTCGCTTCGTTGCACAGTGTTGATATACAAGTCAGACTGGATCACAAAGTACATCGACCGTTTGATGAAACCTTAGAATTTGTTTTACTCGTTCATGGTGTGGGTTAAAATAACAACCTCTATTCATGTTTTCTTTACTTATTTTTGACTAAAAATATAATATATATTGGAAATGGTAAAATATAATTTATAAACCAACTCTAATTATCATTCTATACGTTTTTGGTTTTTTTACACACGTGTGTCAGTCATACTAATTTTTCATAAATGCTCACCTTTTCCCACAATACAAGCTGCAATGCTAATCAAATGCTTCTTATTTGAAAACCCAAGTTCCATATGGCGACCTTATGTTACATCAGACGTTTCATTGAAAGACTGTAAACCACGATGAAATTACAGATAATTTTTATCAGAAGAAGGAACCGTCAGGCTATAATCAAATAAAACTAAACCTCCTGCCATTCCATGGGAGCCAATTTAAAATGTTCTTTTAAATATTTAAAAAAATTATTGTTTCAACAATAATTTTTATCCGAATGAATTATGTTTTTGTTTCTTTTTATTTTTGGACATGTTAATGATTGCCCAAGTAAAATGGTGGCTCGTGGTTCGTGTCCCTGACATGACCAAACTTTCACCCAAAGTGGGGAGAGTCGCCAGCTCTCTGTAATTCCAGGCTTAGGAATCATGAGGTGTGGTCACATCGAGAGGAAGGACCAGGACACTCTGGTCGATAAGCATAGCTTCTCAGTGTCCTAAAAACTACCTTCGGATGCCAGGTAGCAACAAATACAAATACAAATCGTAAAAGCTAAAATCAACTTGATTCTAGGAGCGACGTGCATTGGGAAGAGCAGAGACAGAAAAGATGGAAGTCAATGAGCAGAAGATTGATCCACGCCCTGGAAGAGGGATATCAGAAAGTGCGGAATCAGAAATCCATGTCACCGGATGCCAGTGGCAAAATAACGATCAGTGACCTTGAAGTAGGTCGATTAAAAACTTCGATATGATGATCTCATGATTGTAGTTTGATTGTGATTGCAGTGATTCAGTTTTTCAGGTTGATTTTAGTGCGGTGATTGTGTGATTCGGGATGATTGTGTTGGCAATGATTATGTGATTTTGTTTGACAGTAAGATAGAAATGAGTTAATGATTGCGTTTGATCATGACGATTCGAATAATTCTGTTTGGTAATAGAATTATTGTTAATATAAGTCAGTTATTTTAAGAATGATTGATTTATTTTGATTTGAAAGCAACAATTTGTGTTTTCTTTTTGACCTTCACTTCATTAGGTATTTAAATGCTCAATTTATATGCATCTCCTTATAGTATTTAGTACGTTACATATTCCTTTTAACTAGCAATTGTTAGTTTGTGTATTCCTGCAGCGATGTTTAATCCTAGCTTTAACTAGCAAAATTTTGTTTCAGGTTGACTTTGACAAAATGATGATAACAAAACCAACAAAGATAAGAATTCGGCGGACATACCACAGTGGTCTCTCTTTACAGTACATTGTGTCTCCTAATCTCATGCAGATCCATGCAAAAATCAACTCACTGCAGGTACAACTATTTAAACATTTCCAGCCTTTGCTTTTTGTAAACGGCATTTATGTAGTTTTATCTCTAGCTTTCCTCTGCTGGAGAAATAGCTGGTAGACGTCATACACAAAACCTTTGGCTTTCCTGTTGACACCGCTAAGCCTGAAGGCACTGCAAAAAATTAAGCCAGGAGAAAACCCTAAAGTATTGCTGTTGCCACTGTAGAGCAGCAACCAATCTGTAACATTGCTTTTTGCACAAAGGGGATAAGTTAAGAATGTATATATCCTAAGATAATTTTATTGAGTATTTTATCTGATATTTTCATTTGATAATACCTTTCCGTATTACTTGTGATTTTCGATACTAAATGTTGCTTTAAATCTGCATTTTCGCTTGCCTAGTACATGGCTAGTACTTGACAAGTTAATTTTATATATTCTCTTCTGTGCAGATCGACAGCCATATCCCAGGATCAACATTTCCAACCGTCCTACACCCAGTAGAACCTCCAAAATCAATTGCAGCAGAAAATGCTCCAAAACCATTCTTTGAACTTAGTTTGACAACAAAAGTTAGTAAGAACCAATATGTGAATGAAATCAGGTAAGGTGATGTTACAATCAACAAGTCACTTTCTTAAAACATCGCGAACAACATCTAAAGATATTTTTTTGATAATAAAGAAAATATAATATGTGTTTGCAATTTTTGTTCCTTCCTGATGTATAGCACCGTCCCAAAATATCGATGTATTATCTGAAAACGAAACGCCTTTAAGCTAATTCTACGGCCTTTTCTTTCACTGATCGTTTGTTGTTTTTCAAGATGAAAAATTTGTGTAAATTTCAACTCTATGCTTGAATTTGTTTTGTTTGTAAACCATCGTTTCTATACACGGCTTGCATATACTGCTTTTACATTTGTTTAGCTACTTCAAAGTCCTTGTGCAGGAAATGGATGTCCGTGTTGACAAAGGATTTTTAATGGCCTTAATAGATCTGTTTACAAGTGCAGAAACAAGGGGGACTGAGGTATGTTTGCTAAGGGTTTATTGTGTCTGAAGCTAGAAAAATCTTAAGAGAAGTAAATATGTGAGAATATTGGCGCTGAGGGTACCTTTTTAGGTTGAAAAATCAGCCAGAAGTACTGTGTCAAATAAGGATCTCGTTCAATAGTCATTTGGGCTTTTTGGCCACCAATGAATTTAAATATCGAAAGCAATTAATTTTGATTTTAAATTAATCCGCAGCAGCGAAAAATTCCCTTTTGATCATTTTTATGCAAGAAAATATTTTGATAGCTTTACTTTTTGTGTCCGAATTTGAACAACCTTGTCCTTTCTGATTTTTCTGATTGGCCTATTTCGATCCACAACTGGGTATTTATTTTCCAGCTTGATAATTTCGACCCTAATTCTCAAGTTTTATATATACTCTTTGTGGTGTCAGATGATTCTCAGGTTTTATACTCTGTGTAGTGTCAGACTTTAGTATGTTGTAAAATGTTTGCTTTTTTCAAAGCCATTTTCAAACCTTGTCTTGTACATAAGTGTATCCAAGTGTCCTTTCCTCTTTTGAAAATGTCGATTCAAAAACCAACAGTGTGGCTTAGATCTCGCGATGAATATCAAACGAGTGATTCTTCGTTTATCAAAAGACGGAGAAAGACTTTTAAAATCGTATTCTCGAGCATAATAATTTTTCAGTGCTATTTCCTTTTTCTTTATGTCATGCCACATTTATACCGTTGTTGAGCATTTCTTATCAACTTTAATGGAGCATTTCTTATTGAAAATCGTTTTAGATTGAGCAGTACAAATGGGATATGGAAACTGCTGTCAGGGACCTGGCCGACAGTCCAGAATTCCAAGCAGCCCAACAGGACACAAGATATTTCTTTGACTATTTGCATCTTTCCCCACTTAAGGTTTGTTAGATATAATTTATGTACCAACTATGACATCATTTATACTCTTTGAGTTGTAATTACTGCAGTCATAGGCTCGTAACCAGAGTTACTTTGGATTCCTAATTAGTTGTATTTGACGCTAGTTAGTTTTGTCTTGATATAATAATAAGAAACGATCGTATAATGGAAAAACATCTAATGTATAACGTTTGAATTATTTTTTGCTATCAGCAGTTTCATCAAGAAACGATTGAGTTGCAAGTATTAAACCGTACAGCCACTTCTTGTCTTTCAATATTTATTTTATAAAAACATAATTCTGTTTCATCCCTCGCAAGTAGCAACCTTATGTGAAGATTTACCGAATAGCATGCAATGCTGAATAGAATGTCAATGCATCTGCTTATCGATGTCATATTTCTCAAGACTCTGCTTTCTTTCCCCTTCAGATTCACGTGAGCTTCTCAATGACGGGGGGACATGCTCTTCAAGAGGCCAACCAAAGCCATGGTGCACCAATAATCAATCTGCTGTTTCAAAGTGTCGGTGTCGCATTTACCGAAGTGCAGGATGTTGAATTCCGGTAGGTCGTCCGGTTAGAAATTATTGAATCCAGAAAACGATCACGTCTGTCCTTGTTTAAGGGATCTGATGCGATCATATGCAAGTTTGATGGACTATGTCTCCAAGCCTGAGAGTCCGCTGTTTGAATCTGAAGTTTGTCTCTTGTAAATGCTCTAACAAGCGACTGTCCAAGGGAATAGATCCTTTAATTTAGGACATTAGGAACAGTTAATGCTTGTATTAATTACATCATAGTTATTGCACATGGTACTAGCGTCGGAGGACGGGGGTGGGACGTGGGTACCAGTGTGCCAATAATTTTCTAATTCGGCTAATTACCATGCAAAGATCACGATGAATTGGGTTGCAGCACAAAGGCACGCGCTACAACCCTTTCCATGCTAACATATATACCAGAACCTTGGTTTCGTGAAATGAGACTCAAAATCAAAGAAAATATTAAGAAAAGCAACTGTTAGATTTTTATTGAAAAATTCGTTCCATTTGAAAGAGCAGGAGCTTTCGGAATTCCCTTCTATGAAATTTCTGTTGTCCATTAAACGCAGCAAAGTTGATCATTTGCATCACATTCGAATACTGCTTCTCTGACAATTTATTGCCTCGAGATAAAATCTGCTTAGTTATGAAAAATGATGAACAAATCCGCTGAGCAGATTAAAATTTGACTCACTACCTAGTCGTTATTATTCAGTTGAGTTGCTTTCCCATTTAGACTGGCGTGTTTTGAAGTTGATTCTTCGTTGCTGAGTCAGCAGCAATTGATGGATGCTGTGTTGAAACATTACCAACATCAGGTAATCTTCACTCGATTTTGAAAATCATTTTTCTTTTCAAAGCTATATTTTAGTAACTTTTCGGTTTGCTTTCTAAGTTATTTTGATATTTGTAGCTGCAAAAAATGCAGTTAACCTGAATGCTTGTGTGGTAATAATTCGGACGCCAACTATCTAAATGGTAATTTGATTTAGCCTTTCTTCTCCGATCTTCTACTTGCTAGAGGGCCAGTTTCCTTAAAGATTGGTCAATAGAAATCTTCAGCGACGGAATTTGAAACTTTTCATGTGACACATGGCTTTTACTAGTTATCTGGCAGTGGTTCTGATTTGACTGATTTTAATCCTGGTACAAGATCCCTCCTGTTTGTAGGAACAAACAAGAACGTGATTGTAACTGTTTTCCATTTATGGTACTGACTCGTACTTCTTTGACGTGGTTTGTCTAACCAACTTTTCTGCAGAATTTGAAGTACAACCCTTGATGAAAGAAGACACGTTATCGTCTGTAAAATGTTTGCCAGTCAGAAAATAATTTTGCAAAATCTAGAATCGATTATTCCGTCCTGAATCTGACACATTTTCCCGCCAATACAAATGGAAGACTTAAGACAATGTTCAACACATATTTTGTTTACTTGTAGGCCATCAAACAGCTCTATGTGCTCGTGTTTGGCTTAGACGTGCTTGGAAATCCATTTGGCCTTATATCTGGCATCACAACTGGAGCCAAAAACTTCTTCTACGAACCCTACCAGGTAATAAATAGACACACCATCTGATGGTTAACCTATCAACGACAATAGCAGTGGTTTATTCATTTTCATAGAAAGTGGCTGTTCATGCTAGTAGAGATGTTTGGTAGAACATATCTTCAGGGTTTCATCCAGAGTTCGCCCCGATCCCTAAAAGTTTTCTCGATCTTTCCTTTCAGTAAAGTAAATTGGGTCCTTACTTTAGAATTTATTGTCTCTGATTTTAGGGCTTGATTCAAGGACCAGAAGAATTTGCCCAAGGCTTGGCACTTGGAGTAAAGAGTCTTGTTGGTGGAACTGTCGGTTGGTAGTTTTTAATGGCCACATTTTCAACCATCGCTTCATACTTGGCGTTATTATGGAGAAATGCTTTTCTTTTTTTGAATTTAATCGGACGAGTTTAACTGAAGGCCCGTTAGGGCTGTCGGTGTTTCGTTGAACATGTTACTAAACAAGTTATCTTACAGTCATCTGTTGTTACTACATAAACTTGTGCAAGTAATTAAGATCTATTCAATATATGATCCGTTCGTTAGAAAATTTCGTAGTAGGGAGAAAACTTGTCTTGATCAAGAAAATCGCTATTAGATAAAGATTTTGTGGAGGGTGAATAGGAGAGCGGGGGAGAGCGGACATCCAAACCTGGCCTTCAGTAAAGTGCTCTAACCAATTTGCAATTTCGCTTTCTGCATCTTTCAGGCTAACTCATCGTTTTGTCTCTTGCTTAAGGTGGCGCTGCCGGAGCTGTTTCTAGGATAACTGGGACAGTGGGGAAAGGATTGGCTGCACTGACCCTCGATGACGAGTATCAACAAAAGCGAAGACAACAGATGAGCCAGAAACCTACAAACCTTGGACAAGGATTAGCTAAAGGAGGAAAAAGTTTCGTTAAGGTGGGCCATTATTCAAAATAACCCAGTTGTTATAACCTCTTAACATTGCATTGTGTGTCGAGTCATCTTTCATTGAAAAATCGCGGAACTTGGGTCAAAGTTTAATTCGAAAATTACTCGTTTCTCCACGTTAGTTTTGTTTTTTTCTACCCAGGGACTATTTTCTGGTGTTACTGGAATTGTCACAAAGCCTGTTGAAGGTAACTAAATCATGATGATTTTTAGTGAATTACCAATTCAATTACTAACCATAATATCTTAACTCTTTAATAAAGATAGCCAGCCAGGTTTAAAATCTTTCTTGCGTCAATTAGACGATGAATATTTCATAAACCACCAGCTCTTCTAAGCAATGTGAATATTTTGAAGGAATGTTTTGAAAAAAATGAGAAATAATGGTGCATTTAAATATGTGTGTGCCTATAAAAAGTTAATTTTTATTTTAAAAAAAGCGTTTGACTTTCTGCTAAGAATTCTAAATATTGATTCAGTCACTAAGTTTCTCGCATTTTTTCAATTCACCGCCGCTTTTATTCGTTTAATGTTCATATAAAGGTTAATTAATATTAACCAACTTCATTTCTGGATAAGCACCAAATTTAATTTAATGAACAAAATGACCGTTCTAGTTTCTAAGACATAATTTATTAATCTAATAATCATTATACATTTACAAAGTATGGTATTGCAGAAAGTTTTATGAATTCCCTGTGCTCTGCGTGCCGTTCTAGTATATGATAGTGGCTATCCAAGAATATAGAAATAAATAAAGGCCATTGTTTATTCTTTAAATTTTGTAATTGTTAAATTCTTTTCCTGTGTTTAATGTCTGTACATAAAAGTCAAAAGGTAGAATTGATAATTTGTCTTGTGTTTAAGGTGCGAAGGCGGAAGGTGCAGCTGGGTTTTTCAAAGGTGTTGGAAAAGGTTTGATTGGGGTCGTTGCAAGGCCCACAGGGGGGCTGGTAGATATGGCGAGCAGTACCTTCGAAGGGCTAAAGAGGTAAGGAGAGACCCTGATTCCCATAAGAACCTTTGCGCTACAATTTCCCACAATGCAAATTCCATACCGAAAAGGCCTAAATGGAGTTTAAGTGCTTGAAGTCTTCGGGGGCTTTTCCAAATTATCTAACTGGGGCGGGATGTGTCAAGTTTGGTAAGAGGATTTTAGTAAAGGACTAATGATGAGTCAGGAAAGGGTTATGTCAATGGGTAGCACAGCCGGTGTCCTGCTGGATGTTTGAGTTTTTTGATACCAAAGTGTTTTGAAATATTGATCTGTGAATCAGTTATCCAGCTACACAGTCTGTTACTGATATAAAAAGATCATTTCATTTGGCATTTATTGGACTCATCGAAAACAAGTCTCTTCTGCTTTATGGTATTACCATTTCTTGTTTTTTATCAACTTCAATTTTATTCCATTTAGTACTGCTGGTGGGAGGAAGCAAGTGTATCGACTCAGACTGTCCCGCGTTTTCCACGCAGATAAGGTGAGCAATGTTGTTTCGACTCAGCCTCGTCTGCTTGCTTTTTTCGAATACATTAGCATCCTGTTTTTGAGCCAGGAAATTGCCACTGTCACAGGGTCACCCACCAACCAAGAGAAATGTTTCTTTACACAAGGAAGATAACTGGGCAACCTTATTGGCACTGCCATTCTCACGCGCTTTTTTTTCGAAAAAAAAGACCAGACAATTTATTTTGCCTCTTCGTTTTACTTACAACACACAAAAATATGAAATGCTAGAAAATGACAGATCACAGAAAGGACGAAGTTCGCCCAAGAAAGATAGGTTTCCGCACACATGTATTTCAAAGTGATGGCCGTTTGAAAATTGACGGGTGTACTGTACTACAGTGCTGTTCTTTGTGTACTTGAAAATCGAAAATGCCCGGGACACTCATTTAAAGAACACTTTAACAAATCCATCATTTTCCACAACTAAAACAGTCTTTGATGGCAGTTTTTGCTTTTGAAAATAAGGAAACGTTCCATCTCTTCAAAACTTGCCTACACTGCACTCAACATCAAAATTTATAATCATAACGTCACAACAAGGTTTGTTCAGATATCCCCCGTCTGTCCCCTTTTTTCATTGCCCTAAAAGCTTTCGCGACAGATAACTAGGAAAACATAATTTGCTTTTGATGTAATTTAAGAAATATTCTATACAAGCTTACTACGTCTAGAATTTTAATAGATCTTTTTTCTTGCCACCTTTGAAGAAGTTATAAGAAGTTATCAGCATTGTGAAACATGTGTTTAATTTACTTTTGCAGTGTGGATCAATTATAAATGAGCAGTATCCATGATAATTTAGAAATCGAATGCTGATATTTGGAGGCTTATTTCGTTATCTCGTAGATGATAGTTGATCCAACCAATTGTCAATTCAGTCAAGTTCAAACAGAAACAGAATATTTATGGCTTCAATTGAGTACCAGATTATGAATTTGAAAATGATTTTATTGCAATCCGACATTGATCGTCCATTTATATTTAACATTTGAAGGCCAGCTTACTTTAATATTAAAAGTAATCTGTCCCAACTTATCGCCGGCTTCTTTATGATTCTTTTGATGTCATTATCTTTCTTTAAAATATTTATATTCTAGGCTTAATATGCTTTATCAAATCTTTGTTTGAAAAAGATTTTACAGCAAGCAATTAATCTTCTAGGTATTGCGGCCGTACATTGATTATGAAGCCCAGGGGAATAAAATATTAATGGTAAGCAGATATGAATTAAATAGTTTATAATATTACATTCAAACTGGACGATTTAGGAAAATATGGCTAGAAGGATGAAAAAGATCGCAGCCACTTCACTGGGTCGAAGTTATTGGTGGGGCAGTGTAAAAGCAGGAATGCCTTCACAGTCCGCAGTTTGCCTACTTTTAGCATATTTTTTGTAGCTGAACTGATGTAGGTGAATCATCATCATCATCATCATCATCATCATCATCATCATCGTCGTCATCATCATCATCATCATCATAAAAGCTGCATTTAAACACTGAAAGATCGATACAAGTGTCTACGCAAACCAAAAATAGTATTGATTAACCTAGAGTTTTATTTGCATAAGCTCAGGAAGATATTTGAATGTGTTGGTTCTACTTTATTGACTTGTAAACCATACCTCAATGGTACCATTTCGTAATTCCTCAATAAGAAAATCTCAAAGCAATTCTCTTAGAATGTTTATTTCGTTCTTTCATAATTTTAGTATTTAGTTTTATATAGTCGAAGTAAATCTGCCGAAATAGGTCATCATAGCCGGATATAAAAATAAAAATACCTTTAATTTTTTGCAAACACAGTTAGACCCCGATATTCCATGGAAAGTGTTGATTCTTGCTCATGAGTTGACTCATGATTACTTAAAAATTTCACTACTAATTGTTGAAAAACCCGTCGATTTGTAGCTATTAAAATATTTTGATCGAATTTCAGGAAGCAGAAAAGGGGAGGTTCGCCAAGACAGATTCTTATTTCGCTCATGCTGTGGTTGAACAGAAAGCTTATTTATTTGTTACCGACAAGTAAGTTTTGACAAATTGTTAAAGATATCAAATTAGATTGCACGTTATTTCCATATTGCCAGTTACATTACCAACACTTTTATGCAAGATAACATGGCAGCTGAAAATGGAATTCTTGAAGGACAAAAAGTTTTATCCAAAAAATCTTCCAGTTAGAAAATTGTCTGTATGTATTAGTTGTTTCATTTCTGTGCAAGTTTTATTCGGGATTCTAAGAGGATTAGTTTTATTTTTAAAGGAAAATTCTGTTGATTGGAAAAGGAGACCTGCTTGATGACTGGGACTGCAAATGGCAGATTCCCTTCACGTCCTTCAAAACAGAACCAAAATCATCAGGGAAGTCAGTGATATTTACATTGCATTCATCGGTAAGTCAAAATTTTTTTATAATTTACGATGCTTTAATCGTCTCAGCTGTCCTAAGGAAACCTTTTAGAACTTAGTTTTGTTTTTTCTCATTCGTGGACCTGTAGGTATGTTTTGAAGTACATTTGAACCTTACTTTTCAAGCAGTACCTTGTTCTTCTCTTGATCTTGATCTCTTGATTACAAAGCGTGAAGTAGATTATGTACCAATTATTATTCTTCGTTCTTTGCACCAACTAGACTGAATGATGCTTGTTGGGTTTATCAATGTGATAAAGTTTATTATTCATAAGCACGTGATAAGAGTTCAATTGACTACCTGGGTCAGTGGATCATCGTACCTTGAACGAGACAAAACATTTTGGGACAAACTGGAGCAAAGAGCTGTTCTCAGATGCTAATTCCAGTCTCTGGTCACAATTTCTGTTTCTCTCGCCTCTAATTTCAACCCTCCATTATTCTATGAAAAGTTTCGATGCCGACAGTATTTTAATGAAGAGTTTTTCTCGTGCCTGTTTATTTCAAAAGAACATACAAAAGTTGTCAATAATTGTTTTGCAATTATGCTTTCACAATCTCGGACACCTTCATTTCTCTTTTATCAATCGACCTATCCAATACATGTAAATCATTGTCTCGATAAATAACTTAATTTTCCCTTAACACTTTTTTTCACGGCCATTATGAAACTACAAACCACCTTAAGTCGGTTAATGTTATGTAAATCGTAATTACATTTCGAAACCTTCATGACATGCGCTTCCAGAATCTAAGAACCTTCAACATGGAACTTAATGTACTTGAAGCTTTATAACGTTTCTAAGTATCGTTTAATTCATAGTCATAAAGTTCTCAAGTTGTCAAACTTGATTCAAATCGGCATTTCATATCCTGGGAAGAAAATGTTTTCAATATAACCAAATTTTAAAGACGAGATTTTGGAACATGTTTATTTATTGAATCCAACCCTGTCCCCCGGTTTTTTGTACAAAAGTAGACAACACGGTCGTACTATTTTAATCCATTTTAATTCCTAATTGTTCAGTATCGGCTTGATGTAATCTGTGTTTTTGACTGTTGAAGACGTCTAACGGTGGACATTTAGTTGAGTTTCTTCATAACGCCCCTGTTTTTGGTTTATATTTTGAAACCTCCATATAAAATACAATCTTGTTTTCTCGGCTTTAATTTTTAACATTCGCTGAAGTGTGTTTTGTTGTTGCTGCTCAAATATCTAAAGTATCTAGCAATACTATTTTAATCACATTACTGAAATTGATCTTTTGTAGTCCAAGAATTTTACAACAAATAAATCGTTTTTTTATAAGATTTGAAATACCCAGCCGACGTAAACTGTCTGGCGGACTGGCATAATACGCAGATCGCCTAGTTGTTTCATCAAGGCACTTCGCCTTGGGGCTCAAACCATTGTTATTGTTAAAGAAATGGGCTTCTTCGTCTACTTCCTTGAACAACGTAGTATCACCTGGATGGGATTGGCAATTGCCCCCCTTCCGCCTCCGCCTCCCCCCTCCCCCATTAGGCTAAGATAGCCAAGTGATCTGACAATGTTACCGTTGTAGGGTGAATATGCTCTTATTGACTTGAATGAATAATAAAATATTGAGCGTCCAAACTGAAGAATTTTTATGTTGTGTTTCAGGATGGAAAAAGATCGATGTTCTCAAAGGAGATAGCGGAACGAAGTGTAACTCTGCAAAGCGAGAGTGTTGCCAAGGTAACATATTCTTTTCAAAAAAGGTCATTTAAGTCATCACTAGATATTATCTGTTTTCAGTTATGAGACTTTTCGCGACCTAGGGCTGTTTTCTGACAGCAAAAACAAATATGGTCCTTTTGACCTTAATCACAAGGCTTTTTCTGACAGCAAAAACAAATATGGTCCTTTTGACCTTAATTACAATGCTTTTTCTGACAGCAAAAACAAATATGGTCCTTTTGACCTTAATTACAAGGCTTTTTCTGACAGCAAAAACAAATATGGTCCTTTTGACCTTAATTACAAGGCTTTTTCTGACAGCAAAAACAAATATGGTCCTTTTGACCTTAATTACAATGCTTTTTCTGACAGCAAAAACAAATATGGTCCTTTTGACCTTAATCACAAGGCTTTTTCTGACAGCAAAAACAAATATGGTCCTTTTGACCTTAATGACAATGCTTTTTCTGACAGCAAAAACAAATATGGTCCTTTTGACCTTAATTACAAGGCTTTTTCTGACAGCAAAAACAAATATGGTCCTTTTGACCTTAATTACAAGGCTTTTTCTGACAGCAAAAACAAATATGGTCCTTTTGACCTTAATTACAAGACTTTTTCTGACAGCAAAAACAAATATGGTCCTTTTGACCTTAATCACAAGGCTTTTTCTGACAGCAAAAACAAATATGGTCCTTTTGACCTTAATCACAAGGCTTTTTCTGACAGCAAAAACAAATATGGTCCTTTTGACCTTAATCACAAGGCTTTTTCTGACAGCAAAAACAAATATGGTCCTTTTGACCTTAATTACAAGGCTTTTTCTGACAGCAAAAACAAATATGGTCCTTTTGACCTTAATTACAAGGCTTTTTCTGACAGCAAAAACAAATATGGTCCTTTTGGCCTTAATTACAAGGCTTTTTCTGACAGCAAAAACAAATATGGTCCTTTTGACCTTAATTACAAGGCTTTTTCTGACAGCAAAAACAAATATGGTCCTTTTGACCTTAATTACAAGGCTTTTTCTGACAGCAAAAACAAATATGGTCCTTTTGGCCTTAATTACAAGGCTTTTTCTGACAGCAAAAACAAATATGGTCCTTTTGACCTTAATCACAAGGCTTTTTCTGACAGCAAAAACAAATATGGTCCTTTTGGCCTTAATTACAAGGCTTTTTCTGTCAGTGAGCACAAATATGGTCCTTTTGGCCTTAATTACAAGGCTTTTTCTGACAGCAAAAACAAATATGGTCCTTTTGACCTTAATCACAAGGCTTTTTCTGACAGCAAAAACAAATATGGTCCTTTTGACCTTAATCACAAGGCTTTTTCTGACAGCAAAAACAAATATGGTCCTTTTGACCTTAATTACAAGGCTTTTTCTGACAGCAAAAACAAATATGGTCCTTTTGACCTTAATTACAAGGCTTTTTCTGACAGCAAAAACAAATATGGTCCTTTTGACCTTAATTACAAGGCTTTTTCTGACAGCAAAAACAAATATGGTCCTTTTGGCCTTAATTACAAGGCTTTTTCTGACAGCAAAAACAAATATGGTCCTTTTGACCTTAATTACAAGGCTTTTTCTGACAGCAAAAACAAATATGGTCCTTTTGACCTTAATTACAAGGCTTTTTCTGACAGCAAAAACAAATATGGTCCTTTTGGCCTTAATTACAAGGCTTTTTCTGACAGCAAAAACAAATATGGTCCTTTTGACCTTAATCACAAGGCTTTTTCTGACAGCAAAAACAAATTTGGTCCTTTTGGCCTTAATTACAAGGCTTTTTCTGTCAGTGAGCACAAATATGGTCCTTTTGGCCTTAATTAGAAGGCTTTTTCTGTCAGTGAGCACAAATATGGTCCTTTTGGCCTTGCAATTTTTATTCTAAGATATCAGTGGCAACAAGTTGTTTCAACGGTTTATATAGAGGCAAAAAACAATACCAAGCAGAAGATCTGCAATCCGAATTTCTGATGAAGGTTAAAATATTCATCATACAAAGGAAACTCATGGATACTTGTATTTGTAGCTTTTATAAATTTTCATTGTAATTTCAAACCTGTCAATGAGTTCGAAAAATTATTTTGGTAAATGATATTGATATACTTAATACCTTTTTGTGATTTGTTTCTAAAAAGAATGTCGCTACCTATCTTTGAACCAGGTGCTTTTTGATAAAAAAACTACATCCCAGCTCTGATCACATGTTCATTCTTACAGTGGTTTGTCGAGAAAGTTACCGAGGCAAACTCCCTATAAACCACTGCGAAGGATCAAAGGCCCTCAACTATGCCATCAATTGGGGACACACTCGCAGCGCCTCGACTCATCTGTGGAACTGTTTCATCGAGAAAATAATTTGTTACGTGAATTCAAACTATACTTTTTGGGTTTGTGAAATACTTTCTATTTTGTTATGATGTTTCATAAAGAAATTTTTATCAGTTAAACTGTAACTTTATCTGATCAATTTTAAGTTTATTTAAGTGTTGCTGAAGTAATCTTGAATGCAGTTTTATAATATTTTTAAAATGTCCGATTGCCTCATTCCAGCTGAATCGTGTCATATGAGTTGCCTATGCTTATTATCAAGTGATAGGCAGCCCCCCTTCAACATAACAATAAAAGCCTTCATAGGTCACTAAAACTGTCTTTTCTTTACCTGGAGCTTATTGGCCGGCCGACAGGATTTCCATACTTATATTTTAGCAACAAGCCAAACACCGACATAAATTTCTTCCATTGAGCTGCAAAACAATTTTATTGAGCCAAAACCTCATTTGTCACCTTAGAATTTTTACTAAAACATTTTAAACTTTGCGTTTGAAATGCAAATAATGTTTTCATGAAAAATGATTCTTTTGAAACTTGTTATGTGACGGAAAAATCTTTTTACAATTCCTCACTTGTTCAGAATGACGAGTTTCAATTTTGTTGGTTGAGATCTTTTTATAAGCATTCTTGTGAGCGCATTATCCTGATACCCCCAGCATCCTGTCGTTGAGATAAGCCCCCTCCTTTATCTCCCTGTAAAATTAAAGTATTTCTTCGAAAAGATCAATTAAATATGCTGTGTAAATCGAGTGACTTGTTTTGCTTCATAATTGCAAGTCTTTAATATCTTGTTATATTAAATGTTTTGTGGGCAAAAATGTTTTGAATGGTTCAATATTACCCTTTTTCAAAATTGCATTTATAAAGTTTTCTTTGTCACTGTATGACAAAATTGTCAATGGCCAAGAAGCCGGGGGACTGGGTGCAAGTGCAACCACTTCTTTGCCAAATTCGATGCGTGCCAATTTTATGGACGAAGTGCTCCTCCTTGAGATAAAAACTGGCCTGAAATATGCACCAGGCTCTGACTAATTTATTGCTCCTTATTGCTAACTCGAAGTTTTTTCATTCTTTGGGGAGCTTTTTTTACCGTTGAGGTGTTTCTAGGTTAGTTGTTCTGGTTTGTTGTTAATACCTTTTTAATCTTTACAGTCATTGATCGACTTTATCCTTCTTCCTGGCCATCCCTAAAGCTGGTTTTATTTAACTTTTCATGCATTGTGCTTTGTTAGCTTAGCTTTGCAAACTTGTACTTCTTTTATCAAATCAGGCGCTTTAAATAGCAGCGGGACTCAGTGGCGGAGTTAAGGGGGGGCAACTAGGGGCAGTTGCCCCTTCCTCGACGAGTTGCAGCAAGTGTGGCGCCCCTTTTTTAGAGATTTTGCGCCCCTTTTGAAGAATGCGAATCAGGTGAAAATATTTCTGAGACCGATAGGTTAATTTGCTTCAAGGATTACTTCAACAGTTATGTTGTTTATTCCAAAAAATAGATCCGAAATTGTTGTATACAGCGTACTCTCGTCACCAATTCTTTAAAATTTTTCAGCGCCATCACTACCAACTGCCCCTCCTTCAAGTTTGCTCTGGATCCGCCCCTGGCGGGATTTCATTCGACATAAAACTACTAACCAACAGATCTCTCTAATTGTAAGAGGCCACCCGGACAAAAGTAGTGGCCTTTAGATTAAACTTCCCATGCCCCATGATTGATGTGCTCCTTTATTACATCGCTGTGACCCATTATTCCTGTGCTCCTTTCCCCTCGACCAGAGAAGTAGGTCTGAGCCCCCCTTATTAATACTGAAAAGTAGCCAATATTGCTCTTGTTTTATGCATAATTTTGTTATTTTGATTGCACTACACTCTTGCCCTCGACATGCATCTGCTGTTACACCTCTGAACATCGTGCATTTATTGTACGCCAGAAAGTTATCATTTGATGTTCAGGGTCTTATCGCTGACATCAATTATCATATATTTGATAAGACAGTTTTCGATCATACTTTTAATCATGATGATGATCATCATCAGTCATTAATAAGCATGATCATTATTATGACTCACATTCATCATTGAGAATCATCTTCAACATCGATCATCGCCGTCACTCATGATTGTCATTAAGAATCATCTACATCATCGACCATTATCATGATTATCAATCACAACCTATCGTCTCGAATCACCATCGTCATCACCGCTATCAACATTCTCCCTTGTCATTATCTCAACATTGATTTCGCAGTACAATGGATTTCGCTGCTTAATTTTAACAGGTGAATCGAGGAAGGGCTCGATACTTGTCGTTGTGCACGTGATCGATTGTGAAGTGTCTGATTGGGCGATTTGCGATAATCTTTTGACTTATTCTGACGAGACAGTCCCTTTATAGGTCTCTGCTTCACCTTTTGCAATGTAGGTATAGCCTCGACAGCGCTACATCTATTTAGACACGCTTCGCTTAAGGTAATTGTCAAGTCACTTTTATTTTTAAAGACAAAGAACGACTGGGAAACCAAAGATCTGGCTTTTGTTTTAAAGTATTGTAACACGTGCTGGTGTTGTTCGATCACTGAGAAAGGAGAAGGGCCTACTTGTGTCTACCTCAAATGTGATGGGATCAAAGGGCGTGAAGCTGTATTGCTTAGATTGTAAATGCAAAGAGAAAAGCAAATGTTAGTGTATGCTGCGAGTCGGTCATTGTTATTCGTTTACGCAACAAATTAAACTTTGAAAGCAGAACTTAAACGAAGGATGAGAAATTCAAAGACCGAGTCACACGAGTCCTAATAATAAACGTGGGAATCGAAGTAATACAGAGAAGTAAACTTGGTTATTGGTTGATGAGAATTAACATATGTGGTGAAGCAAATATAAAATGGAATACAAGTCGCGTGCAACACAGTGTGATGATGAAATATATGGGAAGTTGAAGTTGTATTTCGATAGCTTCTCAGAAAATAATGCCTTTCTAGGAGAAGATGAAGCCGAAGATACGCACCGTGCTATGCTGTTGAAGCATGTATCGCTTATTGAAGAATTCGAGCGAGAAAAGGAGGAAATGAAAGCGAAATTCAACAGAGAGAAGGAATCGCTCAAGCGAGCATATGAGAACGAAATCAAGGACTACCGGGCGGAGATTGATAAACTGACCAAAATAATGGATTGTAAGATGAACGATATTGAGGCAAAATGCAAGGAGCAATATAGCACTAGAGAAACATCCCAGCGAGAAATTTTCGAAAGGGAGCGCCAGACTCTTAAACAGTCTGTGCAAGAACAGATGGACCTTATGGCTCGAGTAGAGGAGGAACTGCGAAGAATTTTAATACGCCTAATCAAGGAGTTGAAGAGATACGAACCATCAGCATGTAAAAAATTAGAAAATGATTTATGTGAGAATACTATCAAAGAATCTTGTGCTACTTGGTTAAAAGAGATTTTTGCTGAAAACGGAATACCAAAAATTAAATTGGAAAAGGTTGGCACCTTGTTTACCTCTAGGGGTACCTCTGAGGGTAAGAACAGGGTCAAAAGTAAACAAGATGCAGGGGAAGATGAACTTTACCAAGTGGGAGAGGTTTTTAGGCAGCAGAAAAAAGAATTAACTGAAATATTTATGAAAGAAAAAAAACATCTGGAAGAAGAGATTAAAAATAATTGCTTAGAGTACAAGAAAAAGCTAGATCGAGAATATGAAGAAAGAATTAAGAGTGAAGTTGACGTTTGGCAAGAAACGATAAAAGAATACGAGCGAGAAATTGATATTCTAAGGTATGAAAGAGAACGAATGGACCGGAATTATTGCGTGGAAATCGATCGGCTGAAGCTTGAGACTGAAAAGGAGAAAGTGGAAATTCGTTCCAAGTATATGAAGGAAAGAGAATTGTTAAGAAAATCTTTGTCTGATACTGTTATGAATAAAATGATTCGAGAAACTGGCCTAAACCACGTGGCAAACCAAATCAGTAAATAACACATTATTGCAGGTACCTGTAAGTCAACAATGTCTTGAAGAACTAGAGGTCAGCAACGCCAGAAAAAGATGCTTGAGGGAGCACAAAGTGGTTAATGGTTGTAGCACGTTATTGGCAAACTCCTTCAAAAGAAAGCTTTGGTCTCATTAATTAAATGTTGAATTGTTATACTTTGTTTATTTGTCTTGTTTGTGTTTATTTATGATTTCCCATCGTCCGGGTACATGTTGAATTAACGACTCTGTTTTAAGACGTTGAAAGTGGAAACTTTCTATCCTTAATCGTCCATGGCATGTTTTGTTAACTTGTTCTAAAAGTCCTGAACACACCGACAGAGTCCAGAAAAGTTGTTAACCTTCCTCCAGACAAAAACATCCCAGAAGGCAAACCTTCCTCACAAAACAATAGAAAATGGGCGTGGCTTGGGCGTATCCTTGGAGCTTCTATTGTTTTTCGTGGACCTTCCTCCGGTCAGTGGCTGTGCGACCGTAATGTTTTCCTGACTCTGCACACCGATACAACTATCTTTATCATGTCATAGAAAAACAGAATTGCGTGGGAAAACAAGGTACAATTTTGCTCTGGTATATCTCAAAGGATGCATGAAAGAAAAATGCGATATCTAATCCTAGAAAAAAGAAAAATAAATATTATTGCAGTGATGGGATTACCATTGTTTATTCACGAGCTTTACTTTGTCATATTTATTCAAGCCCCCACTTTATTGAAGTTCACTTTCTGCACCACAGTACCATCAAACCTGTAATCTGTGTTTTGCTCGTTCGATGTTTAAGGATATTGCCGAAGATTCCCTATAGTAAATTATTATGCATGAAATGTAACTATTCATTCATGTCATTTAATGAACGCCTTCGAATGTAAATAAAAATTGAAAATTTTCTTTAGAAATTATTAGAATGTCCGTAGTGGAATTGTAGTTGTAATTGAAACATTATAAAAGAGTGTATACTTCTCGATTTGTTCTCTTTCTCGCTATAAATTTCCCTAGTTCCATGGGTCAGGCACCGTGGAGTTTTGTGAAAAGTGGGGGGTCTAAAAAAATGGGGGGGGCTAAAACCGAAAAAATGTGGCTTGACTGGTGATTAATTGATAAATTTTTTGGCTATTGCCCCCAAGCCCCCCTTCTCCGCGGTGCCTTTAGGTGTGATGGCGAATCAAAGGAAACCCCTTGCAACGGTTAGTTTTCACCCGTGCCTTTATTTAGGCCTTCAATCAGTGTGAGCGTTGATCAGTTTGTCACGTCTTTGCCATTCATATTTTGAACATTATTTTCCACAGGATCTAGGCTTGAAAGATAATTTATCTCCCCGAAATTGTCAAAAACTGTATAATCTATCTATCTAACAGTATAATCGCAAATTTGTGTGCTTGTCAATAATATAAAATTAATAAGATCCAGTATTCCAGAGTCTGATGTGAAGCCTAATACACCAGCTGTTTGCATAGTCAAGTATGTCTATGAATATTAAATGGAAAACTAAGAGAGATCATATGGCAGGTTTGAATGAAGTTAGCGCTTGCATTAAGATTCTTTGTGAGTTATGATCTAACTGCTGTCAAAGATTTATATCACGTTAAACAAACAGCCCAATCTCATTCCGATTGACTGCCGTCTCCAGCCTGTGAGAATGACTGCCGTGAAAAAGAGATCAGAAGTGGCATAGAGGTGTCCTACGTCTTTTTCATTCACTTGTAAGCTGTCTTGAAAGTATATATAATTGGACGAGCCTACCTGTAGGTGACGTTTGATTGAAATCCTGTACGAAAATCACAAGCACGTTTGCACAACTTTTTTATTGTATTCGCTACAGCCCTCTTTCGCCTGAAGCGCTGTAGGGAGCTGGGACCGATGACGTCAAATAGCTTAATTTGCTTTCATACTATTGTTCCCGCTCTTCGTTCTATTCTATTCATAGAGTTACTCCCTGCTCTATCACATTTGCGCTAAGCGCCCTCTTATAAATGACGCCAAAAACCCATTCTTATAAAGTACCGCCAGGCTTAGACAAATTTAGAATTATCTGACGTCAGCGAGAGAGGGGGGCGTCTAAGAATGCGGAGATAAAATAAACAATAAATACCAAACAGGAACAAAGAGACACGGAAATGAATGACCATTCTTAGAAACAACATCAATATCCAAAAATTACGTAAACGTCATATCACATTTTTGCATTGTGTTTTTATGGCAATGGCACTTCCTATGGAAAGCAAAAGCATTTTCCCGTTCACATTTTCTTGTTACTATTGTTTTCGCAGATGCTCGCAGGTTTTCGCAGAATAGAGCCTTTTTGTAAAATCATATCATTGGTTATAAGCATTTTCTCGAATTTTTTGGCGTTTTGCTTTCACTTTACTGTTGCCATAACGATTCGCTTAAAGGGTCTGGGGTCTAGAAAACAACCTGTTTGCTCTGGTTCTACCTCCCTTTATGTCTTTTATGTCAAAATAATAATAATGGTAAAGGATGTAGGAAGCATTTCAAAAGGGGGGATACATGTAGGCAAAGAAGTCTGTAAGCTGCAAAAAGTTACTCTTGTTTCGTAAAAGTGGGGGCAAGTACCCTCTGCCCCCCTCCCCCCCTGGTTCCTAAGTCCAAGACAGTAATACTTCAAAATCACAGTGTTTAATTTTGTTGTGGATAAACGCACTAGATCTCTCAGTCCATCCACAATAGTCTTCTTCATTCAAGTGACGCTTGTGATTCAAGTGTTATTGGATGTCAGTTCTCAAGGGAGCTTCGTCTTCTGTCTTCGGAACAAAGAGCATCGAAGGTACTTGTAAATGCGCAGTAAAACAACGAACACGTGCAAGTATGGGCCTAAGCACTTTTCTTCAAGGATAAGATCGACCGGTATATTGCTAAAGTTGAGGGTTTTATTCAAAATCGACATAAAAATGTTTTGAGTGTGGCAATGAGCTGAATTGAGGAGTGAAAAGGTTGGGCCTAAGCTGGATGATGGCCGTGAAACATGACATGTAAGTTCATATTTTTTCTTTAATTGAAGAAAAGTAGAATGTTTATTTTTAGGTAAATAACTGCAATCTCTATTTCTGTCTTTCTCTTTTAAAGATGAATTATAGTCGTGTGAAAATGAAATATTCATCAAAAAGACAGCCATGGTTATTCAGAACGTTTTACTAAATTATGACGGACAATTCAAATCATTTTCGTCATGAATAATCAACTGGTTCCTAAACTAAATGACAACGTAAAGCTGGTCAGGAACAAAACCTTGCCCCAGTCTTCTGATTAAGCAAAGTTGCAGCCTTTTCCTTGTGTGTGAAGCTTTTCGTGAGATCTGCCCTAGTAAAGATGATTGCAAAAAGTAAATATTTTGAACAGTTTTCTTAAAGATCGTTTTCTAGGTTAAAGTAAATTAACCTAGAAACAGTTAAATTCACGTTTGCTTCTCTATGCTTGCAAAGGTTCAAAAACTCCTTCAGGAAAAAGTGCAAAACTGGGACGATCCCGAGTTGGCAAGCAAGAGGTCTCCAATCAGACTACACCCCCAACTTCACCCCCCAAATAGTTGCTTGCCTAACTGGCGATACAGAGCAAATGATCCTTTCTTTCCTGCTTCCATACCAAGCAATTCACAGTAGCTCCATGTTATTGTGATCTTGGTCTTCAAAGAGATCTGACTTTGTTACTATTGTCGTTTTAAAGAGAATTATCCTACACTGGAGTTGAAATGATTTCGTCATATGATCAAAATTCAAGCTTATTATGATTGAGTTGAATTTCAGACTTACCTGCATTTCATACAGCTTTTGTGGCCTAAAAGCAACGTTCGATGCCAAACACCAGTTGCTACACAAAAAGTTGGAGGAAAGGCCTTCTATCTTTTGATTCTTTCGCAGTTTAGCTTCCACGCACTATTTCTGCAAAGATTTTCTTATCGCCTCAAGCGAAATGCGAAAATGGCAATGCCCGATTTAGCAGCTCAAATAACATTCGCTTAGATAATCCTTATTTTTCCAGCCAATTTTACGAGCTTGAAATCCTGTACATCCACCATATTGTGCTGCATTTCAATTCGAAAACTTTTTACATTCAAATTGGAAAAATAATTTACTGTGAAGGCTTCAGTCATCCATACATACCTTACCGGCAATGAGTAGGCCCATGCCCAAAGTGACAAGCTCAAGGAGGGGGGCGGGGGGATTTGCCGAAAAGTCTGCAAATTTCCTGACGAAGTACCCTACATGGCAAAAATTATTCGTTTTAAAACGCATTTTTCCATGGGGGGTTTCATGCCCACCCCATCCCATAGCAACATACAATATCTCCGACAAAAAGAGAAAACGACCCAGGGAACTTATAATCAGTGTTTATGGATAAAAAAATCATTTTCTAAAAGCTACTCTAAATCACAACACTAAAACGGAATTTTAATTTCATCAATACACGATTCGTCGATTGGAAGCACGTGGGCGCCAGAAAGATTCGATTGAGCAAGGCATTTTACAATGGTAGAATTCTATTTACAAATAGTCACAAAAGAATTCTTACCGAGACGATTGGATTGAGTTAAAAAAATTAACTTTCATAGGCTTATTTCTTATATACAAACGGTCTTATGTGAAATATACAGATATGAAGAAAGTTACGACAACAATAATCAAAACATCGTCACTGGCAACATTTGGCAATTGTCAAGTATTTATTTATGCAAATTACATTCTGGATATTTTCAAACACATCATTAAAATTTTGTATGCATTTTGTCAGCCAAAAACAAACAGAACAAATTTTTGTTGACCCCCTTTTACAGGATTGGAATTTCTACTCTTTGTGTTGCGAGCAATCTGTATAAAAGATTGGTCTTTGCGCCATGTCGCACGTTGCTTTGTGCACAGCAACGCAGACATGAAGCCACTGCGCAGGTGCTCGAACGATTCGGCATGGAAATATCAAAGAATACCGACCCCCGTTCCTGGCGCGAGACAAACAAACGTTCCAAGACTCGATAATGATTTGTTTTGTTTACTAAGAAAAACATAAATACCGAACAATCACCAGTTCATGATTTTGTTTACTTTATTTGATTACTTACGTAAATCCGAAGAAAAGCAAGAATTTTTTACGTGCCATTGATAAGGCATCCGTCTCGCTCCCTATGACGCAATTTTTCTACAACCTTCGTTTCATTCATTTGCTCACGTGTTCCCAGCGTAGGTGTGTTTCGTACTAGTTTGTTTTGGTTTGAAAATATTTTCGTGGCCAACTGATTTCAAAGACATTGTGTCGGATAGATCGATAACAAGCACGATTAAAACTGTTTCTCTCGAAAGTTAGTCGAATCTGCACTATCCAACAAACCATTTTGTTGCAATTTTAGCCATGTCTCTTTGTCTCTTGTCTCTATTTAAAATCGTTTTGGCAGCTCTCTTTCACAGCGTTCGATACAGTAAGGTTTTGCGACCTCCAGTTGTCTTAGAAACGCTGCCTTCCAAAATCGCTACAATGAAGACATGAAGATGTCGAACGGCACGACTCTTCTTTATCTTCATAAGTAAAAGGAAATCGTGAGTTGATAACTTACAGATAACAAACGTGCGATCGGAGGTATTCTCGTCAAGCTCTGCCCTGCTTCGCTACAACCTCAAGCATTAACTTTTTTCTTTCGTCAGCCAGCTTTCTCTTGAAAAACTTTTGCAATGTCATTCTATCGTGTTCCCGAATCATCTTCAACTCTTCCACTTGGCTTCGGGCATCCTCCACGCTTTTGACAAGATCAGCAATGATCGCACCCAGAAAGTCTTTCTCTACTTTCAATTTTCTTTCGTAATCGTCTGCAACTTTTTTCGCAATAAGTTCCTTTTCCAGCTCGACTTTGCGCAGAAGATTCTTCTTTTCCTGTTCAAAAGTTCCCATTAATAGTTTCATTTGTTTATTAATCTGCCTCTCCTCGGACAATTTTGATGTTTTTCCTTTGCTTTCTCTTCTAGGGTCTTTCTCTTCGACTTTGCAAACCTTCTCCTCTTTCCCACAGGTTTCAGTGACAGTTATCTCTCCGTTCTCAAAGTCCAGTTCAAAATCAACAGGCAAAACTCTGTCCAAATCAGTTTCCGAGTCTTCGCTTGTCTTTCGCTTTGGCAAATTTCCGTTCTCATCGCAATCGAGACCTTCCAAAATATCCTCAAAGTCCTTTAGCTCGAGCTCTTTATTCTTGAACTTTTCATACAGATTTTCTACGATTCCTCGAAGTTTCCCTTCGTTATTTTTGTCTGTGAGCACGTCCTTTGGAGTTTCCATCTTGCAGTTGCTTTTGCTCGCCTTCACTGCGCCAATGTTCTGGATTATCAAGTCTGACGGTTTGATGTGTCCTTTCATTTCGCTCATACTTTTCTAAAAACGTTCTTTTCTAATTTCCCTTGTTTTCAATTGTCTCTATTACTTGTGTTGATACAAACAATTTACAGCAGCTATTTTCATATATATACTGTTATATCAACTTATTTGCTAGAATGCTGAATTTGCAATCGTCCAAATTCCGCCACAAGTTGTCAGGTTGCAATCCGATCGATTATTAATGGTTGTCCGGCACAATACTGGCTTTCACCCGTTTAGTGGTTATTGAAAGCCAGTACAAAAGAGCTCAGTATAACTGGGAAACGATTTTATTCCCGGGGGTCACCCGTCAAGTCTCCAGTTATAAATGCTTTTAGCACGATTTGAATACGAGGCAAACCGGATAAAGAGTCCCGCGCCTATTTTCTTACCGACTCGTAAAAACCGGAATGTCAACTTAGAGTAATTTCACAGATTCAAGAATAACTCGGCTTGTTTCCAGTTGTGAGTCATGTCCTTGTAGACTCATTTGGCTGTTAACTGCAATCTCAGCAATCTCCAAAGTTTTGTCACCGCCACCCTTTCAATTGAAAGCTTTGTAACCCTTTAATTTGAGAGACTTAATTTGAGAGACTGTAACCCTTTAATTTGAAGAATTTTGTAGTGTTTTCGTTGAAAATTTTGTATCACATTCATGGAAAATAGCGAGCTTCGGGAGTCGTGCTCTTATTCAAGTTTCAATATTTTGTTGATTTTTTGCTCGAATTTTCAGATTATCCAGTTCTTATTCTTTTTGGGAAGTCTGTTATTAAAAGATAAATGTTTTCCTGGACAAAGCTGTTTTCGCGGATACTTTGAACCTTAATGCTATTCTTTGTTGAAAGATTAAGTGTTGTTTCATTGTCATATTCCTCAACAAGTGAAAAGTTTTATTACTAGTGGTGATGGAGCTCCAGTCTAAGTTTCTTGGCTACCTTCTCCCTTCTAACTAGCCACGCCCACAGCAAGTTTCGTTTTAGAGATATCTGACTGAGGCCCACTTATGGTGTTAAAGATAAAACTTGCAGCCCCTAAATGCCTTGGGCTTGCTGACATTTGTTGATTTATCGTTCTTGAATATTTTGCTGTTGTCGTTTGTGGCAGTAAAGCAAAGCAAATTACTTTTAAATGAGTGCTTAAGATATGAGAGGAGATACCGATATTGGGGATCATTTCCTAGCAACCTATTCTGAGTTTTGGACAAATGATTTGAATCTCCCAGACTAAACCAGACTAACGATTGTTATTTGTACAACTTCCTGACCAGACTTGCAATTTTGCATTACAGACCAATTATGCTAGCAAACGAAAATCAATCTATAATTTGTATGATATTTTTCAGGCATGGATTCTTATCAGAGAAAATATTCAGTGGTGTCACGGTCGGGAACGGAGGGTCCCCTGCTCTGGAACTTACTTCATTGGTCGAAAAGACCCGCAGAAAACTTTTTAAAAAATATACTAGGATCAGCTATTTTCTGTTTCTCGTTCTCGGCAAAATTGGGCTCCTATGCCCCTCGCCAACCTACCAGAAAAAATGCTTTGCATTTCTAGCAAATCTCTTTTATCAAAAACTTTATAGGCATATGCATTCAAGTATACAATAGAATTTTTTAAAACTTATTCGACAGCTTTATCTGACAGTATTCTGTTCAGAATTGCTAATTTTTCTGCCAATTCAACATTCAAGTCTTTAACATCTGTGTCAAGTAAATATGATAATTCATCAATTCTTTCTTTTAATTCTTCATTTTCTGACGTCATTGATATCAATTTTTCGTTCAGGTCCTTGATGGCGCCCTTACAAATCTGCCTCTCTTCCCTCAAAGTCTTCTGAAGCTCCTTCGCAGCTATTGTTTGTACTTCATTAAGTTCTTTAGCGTGAGTGTCCCTCAACGAGCATTTAGTTCTTGACAGCTCTTCAATTAGGGACTTTTCTTTTTCCTTGAATTCTTCTTCGAGCTCTGTTAATCTTTTTGAGTTTTTTTTCTGGCTTTCCATATATTTCATTCGCCAATAATTTCCTCGTTTATCTCCGTTCGTTGTCTTCTCCTCCACCCCACTGTCTTCACTGTTCTCCTCCTCAGAATCACTATCATACCTTCTCCTACGCGTGCTCTTTCTTTTCTTGCATTCGTTGATCAACACCCAGTCTGACATCATCGTTTTTGAAATATTTTGCAATTTAGAACTTTCTTCTCTAAAAGTTTCTCTTTCAAGCAATGCACTTTGCAGTGTTTGGTTTAGGCGTTTAAAAACACTTTCTTCCATTGCTGCTCGCTCGGCTTCAATCAATTTTTGCATCTTCAATTTCTCCTCTAGCAATGCATTTTCAAATAACGCTTTTTGATTATTAAGAGCAAATTTTAAATGCTGGACGAGAATTTGCCAATCAGCTGTTGTTTTGGCCTCTTCAATTGTTTGCCCGCTCTGTCCGGACTCGCTTTGCCCGCATCCGGTACTTCCACCCAAAGATGTGTCATGTGACTGCTTTGGTGTACTTTCATCGATAGGCCAGCTAAGATGTCTGTTTAGTTTTCCCCGCCATCTCTCGTGGAAATCCCCGAGCTGTGAATCTCGCATTTGCAGTTTCATTGTATTAATCTGGCCTTGATGAATTTTATACAGTTTATCAATTTCTAGGTGAAAAGCGTTCTCTAGCTCACCTCTTTGTCTGTTAAAATTCCTCTGTATTTCCTTCTTCGCACAAAAAAATTCTTTAAAGAGTTTGTCCCTTTCATCTGTGAATTTTCTTTCAATATCACGCTGTTTGGATACACTCTTTCCCATTTTCGATTTTATAAGCAAGCTGGTTCTAAATTTTTTCGTCTCTCTCTTCCAGAAACATTCACTGTCAATCCTTCTGAAAGGATGCAAAAGCAACTCTCTGAAAAAGGCAGTGAAAACCGCACTAATTTGCTCTTTGCAAGACTAACTGCTCACATGCTCTCTGATCCTGGATCAGCTGTGTTATTTGGTTCCGATATCCATCCTAAAAGGCCTCTGTCTTCGCTGACAAACAGGTATTCACTAATTCTGGCCGCCTTTTAATTTTTAGCTCCAGTATTTTTTGCATGTGGTGTCTAGCAATTTATTCCCCTGCAGATATCCAGTTTGTTACCATTGAGATGTCCCTGCCATTGAACTACGCTGTGTCATGGGCTTACAATACAGTACCACATCAAATATTAACTTGTGTTTCATTTAGGCCTATTATGAACCTTGTATACGTCAGCGGGGAATAACTACACAACGATCAAGTGATGATTAGGGGCGGGTGGTCGGATAGGATCGTAGCTTGTCACCAGCTGGTGCCCCGTTTCACTTTTACGTTACTCAACTGCTGTCTTTTCGCTTCTTATCTATCGCAATGTTTGTGTTTAGGATTCAACTGAGCAGTCAAGTTTGTTAAATAAACTTTGGTTTCTGCAAATTTTATATCGATCCTCCTTCTTCATAAAAAATCTTTTCCTCCATTTTTCTCTTCAGTAAAGCTCCAGGAAAACCACCTCACAAGCAAATTCTTGCAAATTTTATAATCCAATTGGATGTGCAAAAAAGTTTTAGATTTCAGTGTAGACAAGATTTGATGTATTGGAGAAAGTAAACACTCTGGGGGTGCGCCATTTTTGGAGCTAGGGGGGCCAATGCCTGCTCTTTAGAGTATGCTAGGCCATTCGTCGAAGGAGAACCTTCGTCATGTCGAGCAAAGAAAGATTTTTATTGATATTGAACAAATTACAACAATTATAACCCCGCTCCCGTTTGGAGATGCCAGCCCCATGATTGGGGGAGTTCTTGGCCTCCTTCTAAAAAAAAACGCGAAAACAGGCAAGTTTCTTATGGATCAGCCATCTATATGATTTTTTGTACATTTTGAAAATTTGAATCATAATAAATTCGTAGTTCTTCAAAATATTAAACAAGAGGATCGGTTGGCTTTGTGATATCCAAAACGAGCATTCCTTTAGTCAGAGAAATGTTTTGAACATGCCTTATTGTAGGACATTTGTATCAAACAGTCTCACAACAAGTACCAAAAATTCATTTGTGTTTCCGGACTTGTGACTGTTCCGGACCGTTTCCGGACACCTGTTCGATAATTCACCAAAAGTAGCCGAACTTATCAAAAGTTTGGTCATTGATTTCAAAGTGAATCACACCCTGGCAAAAAATGAATGAACTTTGTCACCAGCATTCTCCTTAAAGTGACAAGTTGAGAAAATTCACACTTCAGTTGATGAAACTTGTACCGGATTTTAACATCTTTTCGACAAATGCTTGCCATATGCAGCTCATATTGTCTGAAAAAAATGTTTCAGTAGATTGATAATTTTCAATAGAATACAAAAACCTGCCGTATCAAGGTGCTGTCTCAAGATAATTTTGTTGCATTTTGGTGAAACATCGCGCCAGATTAACAACAGGTTTGGCGAGCATTTACGTAATGTCAGGAACAAAATCCACCTCAACAACAAACACGACAGTGATCCTGATAGCAACATTTCCAAATATGGCCCCCGAGCCCCCCCCCCCTGCTCCGCGGTGCCTGTGCAAAGAGAAAGTCACTGGAAAACGAATCATTTTTAAACTTGGAACTTTATATCATTCTGGACTTAATAAACAGTTTACGTATTTTCAATAACCCCCCCTCCCTCCCTCTCCTTTTTCTTTGCAGGGCCTCCGACGAAGGGGGAGCCGGGGGGCCAAGGCCCCCTCGCTTTTTTTGCAAAACAATAGAGCTTTTTTTAAAACCTTTTGTTATGATTGTTATATTTTATCTTGGCCCCTCCACTTTCCAACCTGTATCGGAGCCCATGCTTTGTTTTTTCTTTTCTTCATATTAGTGTGCATATATATACATATACATAAATTCTTTATTTGCGTATATATATATTTATTTTTATTAGCTTTTTCCATATATTTCTTTTCCATCCTCTTATATCCGTCTTCCTATTCCATTTGTCGAATTCCATATTCCTTTAACGTTTTTTAGTTCTATCATCGCTTTTCAATTTTACTTGATAACGGGCTATTCTCGAAACGTCGTTAATTATTTTAAACAAATTTTTTTTCTGGCTGTCTCAAGATATTTGGAACAGGGGGGGGGGGGGCTGATGGCAGCTTCCGGATCTTTTTGAGAAGGCTAATTTTTTCCAATTGTTGGGCACTGGATATATGGAATTGCTTTATTTTCTTACAATTTTTTGCCTTCTTACGACTTTTAAACGATTTTGTGTGAAATCAGGCATTTCCACCTTCAAGATTTAACAAATTTATTAGAACGCCGGTTTTAATGTTTAATTAAACTTGTTTCTAATAAGCAACGTAGAAAACTAAAAAGCTTTAATGTATAAAAAGTAACATTTTGGAAATTCTCAGCAGAAAATTTTTTGCTTGAAAGCATTAATTACTCAAAAACTTCTCAAAAATATACACTTTTGTTAAATTCTTTGGTCGAAGTACAAGGATAAATTTCTGGTAATAAATCAAGAAAGGTTATTTTGATCTCTAAAGAATGAAAAAAGTGTGATTTTTCTTAAAACTTCCGAGCCAGAGCTCAAAGCTTCTTAATTTTTTGTTTCCTCTGCCCTAGTGCTTCGCTCCTTAAATAACCTTTTTTATAAAAGATATCAGTTAGTTTACCAAACCGTTCTCTTGATTTTAAAATTAAATCCAGCAAATCACAAATTATGACATCATAGAAAGTAGCTTTATGTTTGTGGTTAAAAAATGACTTACTTCATTGAAATCTCAAATGTGATAATGAAATGATTTCTTTTTTAGGGAGAATTGCTCTCCCTGATTCCTTATATGAGACGTTATGCTTCCAATTCAAATCAATTTTCCTGCCTATTTACTTAGTGCACGCTTCATACATGGTGTAACAATATGAACGCGTGTAAGCTCACGGTCTCTCGATTCCTTTCGACCTAAAAATAATTTGATAAATTACCCACTCTCTATAATTGGCTTGATTATATTCCTCTTCAACATTATTAGTTCTAGAAACAACTTGCGAAAGCATATATGTAGACAGAGACAAAAGCCTTGGTGATGGAATCTTACCTCAGCAAGACTGTAAGGATCGAATTATTTAATAATTGATTTACTTCTTTGTTATGTTTTAATTCATTTTTAATCGAAAACTTTGATTAGTTTATTTAGACTCTGTAACTCAGTCCTGTTTTGTAAATCATTATTGTTTATAATTCCCAGTTTTTTCACGTTATGTATATTATTTTCATAGATGCATTTTTAAAAACAAATCGTATTTAGGTTGGCCTATGTACCAATGTTATATGTATATATGAAAAAATTAATATGGTGAAGGGAATAGAGATATAGCGATGATTCATTTAAGAAGTCTGTAAAACTGTATTTTATATCTAGTAATTAAAGTAGCAAATTGAATTTAAAATCTTAATGACAGCTACAACCAAAAGTTGAATTTCTCTTATCTACCATTTCTGCTTCTAGTGTGAGCGGTAATGTTTGAATATCTGTGCTGCGAGACTCAAAAGTGTATATGCTCCTTCCTCGGTTTACAAAAACCTTAAGCAATAAGTACAGGCACCACGGAGCTGGGGGGCTGAGGGGGCTTTAACCCCCCCCCAACTTTTTGCAAAAAATGGCAAATATTAAGTAATAAACTACCAGTAAAGCCTCTTTTTATATGGTTTTAGCCCCCCCCCCATTTTTTTCAGACCCCCCACTTTCCTCAACTCTCCGCGGTGCCTGAAGTAACCAAAATACGAGCAGCATTTTCAGTGGTACTTGTCAGATAGTTCAAATTGATTATCAAAGTTTACCATTTTTGTTTTATTTACTTTTATCCTGTATGTAGGATGTAAACGTTTCATTTTTCTTTTTAGCCGAACGTTGACTTAAACAGCTGCATATTTGAAGATGTCATTGTGACAGGAGCTCCACGTTGTGCAAAGTTGATCAAAAAACCTTTGGTAATTATAATATGTTGATCTATATCATACTGCATAAAATGTACCAAAGATATTTTGCAATTGTGTTTTATTATTCTTCAGGCTTCAGAAAGAGCTCAACAATAAATATTTGACAACTTCCATCTAACTAAACATCCTACATGATAAAGAAGATTTCTTTAAGACAAATACATTTTGCCGATTTTATCGCTGCGAAATAAAAAAAGTGCATCAATACATAAACATTTGTGCATGGTTTATAAATCTGAAATAGATTTAAAAAATTAATCTGTGTTAAAAGTTGAGTATTTTGGTCTCTCTCAATTCGCCTGTAATCTGGTCAGCCTCTCAATCAATCTCTGCAGCTGCAACTTTTGATTCAACAGCTTCCAATTCTGTTGGGCAGTCCGGTCTTTCTCTTCACTTAGATTTCTCACAGTTGTGCTTAAGCCAGCGTTTTTTATTGACAGCTTTCGAACCATCTTGTCTGAATCATTTGCTTTAGATTCAATTGTCTTTAGCTGCAAGATAAATTGTTTCTCGAACTTAAAAATCAAAACTAGTTGCACTGCTTCTGTAAAACACCTCGTGCAACTTTTGAAAGAGCCCTCTGTTTTCTTCAAGGGCACATTCTGTGCAATTTTGCATTGCTACAATTCTCATATGCATGATATTCAGTGAACATTATTCATCATGATAATATCTGTTAAATTTTTTACTGAGCGTAATCGTTAGAAAATAAACATGATTGAGGAGCCTTGTACTTGTTGTGCATTTCCAAGTTTCCAATTCATTATTGAGCCTGCACCAGTTCATTTTCTCACATAAAAAGTTGTGCCCCATGATACACATAGGTGACAAAAAATCATTCCCCAAAAGTGTAACAACATGTGGAATATCTTTCCCTGTCCGACTGAAAGCAGAATGTTGATATTCTGATAATAAAAAGCTTATAATCATTTGCTGATTTAAGTTAGCTGATTTAAGACAAATACTCTCTATGTTATGCGGATATTTCATGATCATCCACAAGTTCTTTTAGTTATTCCTGATCTTAAATAGTTCGTTCTACTGTCACTCAAAATCACTGCTTTTATAGGTTTACTTACTGACTTTTATGCCTGGTCTTCTTTCATTGTATCATTGACTTAATGAATCTTGAAGTGATGATATTTTTTTACCAAAATTGTTCTTTTGCTCAATCAAAATTTAATCTTAAGCATTTTCTCATAACCGTGAACAGAAACTCCACTATTCTCTTACCTGGTTGTCTAATTTTGATGTATAGTCATCCAGTGCGAATTTTGCCTCACTTAATCGTTTCTGAAGATCTTGCTTTTCGTCTTCAAGCTCCTTGATTTTCAAAGTATCCTGGGATTGGTCATTGCCTTTAACCGGCTCCGGATAGTCGAATTCATTTTCGGTTAGAAAAACATCCATTGGAGCATGCTGCTCTTCCTCGTCCGGAAAATTCCAATCCGGGGAAGACTCGTATAACGGTCCGGATTCGGATGCATTTATCATTTCTTCAACCGGTTGACGGGATGCTTTTCGTTGCTTCTGCTGCTTTTGTTTCGAAGAACTTAGCTGCTGCTCTTGATTGGCTGTTCCATTTTGATCTAAAAAATTACCAATGCTTTAACTTTTGTTATTTATTAAAGCTATGTCAGTGCACCTTGCATCTCCTCAAACATGCAATGTTTGTTTCACTGGAACCCCAGACCCATTTACAATTACATCATGACTCGTCCGGCCCCTAAAGCCATAAATAGCACTATTGGATTCCATATTCTTTCTTTTGCAAAGTTTTATCTCTAATAAAGAAGGAACCAGGGTATTTGATTCTCTCTTTCTGTCGATTAGTATCATTGCCATAAACAAAGTTCTGACCAGCGCCCTTAAATTGCAGATTCTTTTAGCAACACAGCAGACTGACTTGCTGCAGAAGAATCATTCCGTATTTCTAGAAAAATTTTCTATTGACAAAAGCCATGAATTGCTTAATAACGAAGAAACCAAGACATTTTGTACTGATATATGGGCTTGTTAGTGTCGTGCTTTTGTTCTGCCACAAAATAACGTAAAAATATTGACACAGTTAAGATATATTTAAAAAGCAAGTTGCAAGCATTTACTTGGTGATCAAAACCGATATTGATTGATAGTGCTCCATTTGTCTTTATTCTTTAAACATATTCAGCAGAAACTTACATATACATGAATACTTACATATTTGATTATCTGCATACTGACTGCTTTCCAGTGTTGCTATAACTTTGCCAGCGTGGTCCAGTTTGTCTTGCAGCTCTCTCATTTCCTTCTCGTATCGCTGTGTTTTGTCCCCAAGCTCTTTCTTCAGGTCTTCTGTCTGCAAAAATTTTACAATCATTCTAAGACTGTTTTTTTTTTCTTCTACAATCATTCTGAAACAAAGATCTAACTATGGGTGAATTTCTTATCCTAAGTCTATAACCAGAATACAATCATTCGGGAATTTTTTTAATGGGTTTATGACATATAGCAAACAATTAAAAAGATTTAGGCCATATCAGACCATAAAAGACTTTTCGCTACTTTGCAAGAATTTTGAAACAGCATAAGTTTTCTGCGCCTTTTCTTTAAAATGAAGAGAAATAGTGACATCAAAATCTGTATTTTGAAATTCAGTGATCTCAAAACCCTGTATAATCTTATGAAAACCATAAATTGGACACTTCACAATATTCATTCATTAAAGCGTTTTCTGTAGATTGATTTACACTCCCATCTATTCCAATTTCCTTAACTCTAAATTTTTCTCTCTATCCATCTTAGTACTTTATCCGCATTAATAGAAGTTTTTATGTAGGTCCGCAGTAAAAACAGGATAAGACACAAATCCTTTTTAACAGCTATATTAGTCAAAGTTCTAAAAGAGGGTTAAAAGGATCCTATATTCATTGACTGTTAAGTCGAAAGGGGCGTGTTGTAATTGACATTCCTATTAAATTGATGGCACATCATACACTAAATTTCAAATTATTTCTTTTTTTAATAAGCAAATATTCCCCACCTTTCTCTTCTCTCCTTCAAGTTGATCTTCGGCTCTCCTTCCTTTTTGCTTTTCATCATCAAGCTGCTCTTTCGTTTTTTGCAAATTGTTGTTCTCCTGCTCCAGTTTATCATTTAACTTGTCAAGGATTTTCTCCAAATCCGTGATCTGCTTTTGAAGCATGTTATTTTCTCTTGTTGCATCTCTAAGATCACTCTGTGTCATTTGCAGTTTCTGTGCCAGATCTTCCTTCTCTTTTTTAAGCGTTTTAATCTTGTCTTTTAGATTTTGCACGTTATGCTGTGGAGCAACAGGAGTCGGTGATGGTGGTGGCTGCGCAGCCGGTGTTGGAGAAGCAGGTTGCTGAATGGGAATGAAAGTTGGAATTGGAATGTGGATTGTCTGCGTTGGTGTGCTTGGTTGCGGCTGTAGAGGAGGAGCTAGAGGCTGTTGTGGTGGCTGTCAGTGAAAAAGAAAACCGATTTTGATCAATGATGCTATGTGAGTGTCGACTGATTAACTGATTGGTTAGTAAATCTAGAACTTGATTACGTGTTTAAGTGACCTACCGATGGCTGATTGATCGTGATTGGTTGTTCTTTTCTCTCTTTTAACGTGACCATATCATGCTGCATTGCAATCACTCTCTGCTCAAGATTCTTTAGTGATTCTTCAAGGCGTCTTTTGTCATCCGTCAGTGAGTCATAGCGGGACTGAGACTGCAAAGGAACAAAAAGCTCGCCAGATGAACCCATTTTGTCACTCAAATGTCACTGTCTGCCTGATTTTACAACATGCAATACTTTTGCAAATACTAAAAGCTTTTCTTGTCTAATCATATTATAATGCGACGTAGAAAGACAAAAATGTAGCCACAATCTAACTTAATTTGATCTTTATTCTAATTTTTGTCACAAACTAACATCTAACTCTTTCATGAAGTAATCTGGGTTTGACACGTCTCAGTCTGACATCAATTGTCTCAATAAAATCAATTTTCAAGATCATTCATTTATTGTAAAGCTTTAATATTTCAACATACTTTGAGGCAGAATCAATTGTGTATTTAGACTGTTTCAAACTACAACAAAATACGTACTCTTTCCACTGCGATTCGAGCTGCGTTTTCTATATTCTGCTGCTCTCGCAATTCCTGTGAAAAAGAAATCAAATCTCGATTGAGCTAATCTTTCTCTCAATAGCTTTCAGTGGTTAGAAAGCATGGTTTAATTTACTTTAAAATGTTATAGCTAACAGCTACAGCCAAGTTTATCGTGACTTGCAAAGAAGAACCACATGATTATTTGCCACGCGTTTCTGTCACTTCTAAATCTAGAGTAGTCATTGTTGCAGTCAAACAGAAATCAGAAAGGTCTATGGAGTAGAAGACGTTGAAAGGTGACACGAGAGTCTGTGCAATAATCCAATTAAGCATTTTGAAAGGTTGGAATAGATCTTTTCGAACTCTTTTTCAAATGCTGTCTTGAAAGTATGTTAGTATTCCCATTACGAGCCTCTTTGCTGGAATTTTCTGCTAAGAGTTACGTACCCTCTCCTGCTTTTCAAGACCTCTTCGCAGCTCGTCCAGTCTTCGTTTTTCCCCTTCAAACTCATCACTTTTTGCTGATGCTCTCTCCCTCTCATTCTGTTGTGGTTGCTGCACATTTACAGTGACTGGTGGTTGCGGAGAGGGAACTGGCTGTGCAGGAGGAACAGGTGTTGGATCGCGTCTCGTTTCTGGTAACGTGATGGGCATTATTATCGGGTATTCAGGTCGTTGCGGTGGAGGTGGTGGTTGCGGGGCAGCAGCGGGCTCTCTCTGTGATTTTTCTATAATTGTAGTACGCAGATCATCCATTGTCCTTCTTAGGCGGTCGATTTCTCCCTGACTCTCTTGTTTCATTTGCTTTAACAAATTGTTGTTTTCCACTAAAGCAGATATTTTCATTTTAAGACCTTCATTTTCTCTTTTTACTTCGTTAAACAAGCTTGAAATTTTATCCAGCTCAGCCTCCTTTCCATACTCTAGCCTCCTTTTTCTCTCTTCATCTTCAAGACGCCGTGTTGCCTCATCAAATTTCTGTTGCTGTACAGCAAGTGAATCTTGAAGCTGTTTTGTTTTCAATTTTCTTTCGATGTCCTTTTCCATTTCTTCCCGCGTTTTATTCATCTCTTTTTCCAGCTTCTCTCTGCATAAAGTTAAAATTATGAAATTACTTGACATCCATGTGCAACCAAAGTGTTACAACATTAACTTCTAGACTTCTAGCAGCTTTATCAACGCAGTTTAGCTATTGCATATGGTCAATGCGAAATGGACATATGAGCAAGCAAGTGAAAAGAAAATATTTTGTTCTTACCTCTCTAATGTTAACCTCTTTTCCAATTCAGATTTTTCCCTGACAAAATCATCCTTAACTCTTTTTCTTTCATTTTCCATTTTATCTTCCACCAATTCTTTCTCTTTCTTGTATTTTGATTTCAGGTTTTCTTTGTATTCATTCAAAAGTCGATCAAAGTCATCTCGCAGATTTGGTGGCAAGTCTGCCCTTGAATTGAAAGACTGCTGTGTTTGTTGCTCCCGTCTCTGATCTTGCAGTATAATTGTTGGTGAAGGGGCAGCTTCAGGTGATGGAGAAGGCTGCCTTCTTTTCAATCGATCAATCTCTTCTTTGAGTTGTGTAATCTCATTTTTGAGCATCGCATTTAGTGATTGTAAATTTGTCTTCTCCGTTGCAAAGGCTCTCTCCGCTTCTTCTTTTTGCTGTGTGATTCTTCTGTTTTTATCCTCGATATCAGAAACAATTTGAATTTCCCTGCGCAATTTCTCTTCAACATCTTTCCTTTTCTTTTTCTCTCTACTTATTTCATCTTCTTGCTCTTCCACTTTCTTCAGCCATTCCTTATGAACTCGCCGTTTTTCATTTTCAAAATTTTCTTCCATTTCATTTTTTATCTTTTCAAACTTTCTTTCTGCTTCAACGATCTCATTTCTATATCTGATTTCCAGCCTTTCTTTTTCACCTTCGAACCTTCTTTCGATGTCATCTTTCTCGTGTTGTTGTTTTCGTTTCAAATCCTCAATTTCATTTTCCAACTTCTGTCTCCATTGAGCATGTTTTTCTTCAATTGCCATCTTCATATTTAACTCATATTCATTTTTTATTTCTTTCTTCATTTCTTTCATTTCCTTTTCATGTCTATCTTGTTCTTCTCTCAACTTCTCTTGAAATTTGTCTTCTAGCTGACTCAATTTTGTACCATGCTGTTTTTCCATTTCAATTCTTTCTGTTTCGAAATCTCTTGTCATTTTTGAGATTTCCTGAGCAAATGACCGATGAATGTCTGCTTTTTCGTTCTCCAACTCCTGCTCAAGAAATTCTCGCTCCTCTTTCACAACAGATTCCCATTCAGCTTTCTTATTCTTGAATCCCCGAAGAAGCTCTTGCACTTTGTTGACATACTGCGCCTCCATGGCCTCTTTTTCACGCTTAAAGATGAGTAGCAACTCTTCTTTAAGTGCGATTTCAGTGCCGATAATTTTGTTGCCATTGTCGGAAACAGTAAATGGTTCTGGATCGAAGTCAGTCAATATAAACTTTGTGTAAGGTGAAGTTTTGTTGCGATCTGTGTGGCCTCTACTTGAAAGGGTGTCGCTCTCTTCTCTTCCAGCTTTGAATGTTACGCTCTTTGCTTTGTTGCTCATTTCTAGTTTCACTGTTAGGAATAATAGTGTAATTATAAAAACAGGCTGGGTTAATGAGGAAAATATTTGTACGTAATCATCTTGATAATATTCTTCCTAAACACCACAAGCCTTCACTGTTGTTGATAAGCCTCAGATGATGGAAGATAAGCATATCATCAACAGAGGCCTATTCATCATTAAATGTGGCTGGCACCCTGATCCCACAGCTCAAAAACCGGACAGTTTTCGAGTTCTAAACTCTTCAAAACACAAACGCTAACAACAGTCCTGATGAAGAGTCTTAATGCTCAAGGCTTCGTTACCTGTCAACTTTCGCCGAGAGCTCTGATGTATGAAACAATGTCGCAACTCAAACTTCAGGTTGATAATGCAGCATTATTCCTTTGTATTGCTGCTTCCAATTTGTGGGTCTCCTTATTTTTCTTGAAAAGTCATCCTGCCTTACCAAAGTTGTAAATAAATGACGACTTTCAAGAAACTCTCCACGGCGTCCTTTCGCAAAGCGGTTTACCTTGGCAAGTCCCCTATTGTTGTGCATGAATCCTCCCATTAAATTCTTGCCCAGGCCACCTGTAAAGGTCACTTGCCTTGGAGGCGTTAGTTGTAGTATCTCTTTGTTTTACAACGTCCATCTATGACAGTTCATTGTAGTATTTGGGAGTTGTTTTAGTGAATGAGTCACTTTTTATCCAATGTTTTAAAAAATTCCTTGCACAAGGATAAACCTTGCTTTGGCAACAATGACAAAATTGGACTTTGGCTACTCATCAACTGAATGCGATTCAAATTCAGATGAAAAGAAGCTCTCCAATGCTCAGCTTTAAATCTAAACAAGCTATCATAAAAAGTGACAAGTCTGCAGTATCTATGTCCCACGAATTGCTTCGTTAGGACACCGACATTAAGAACACTTTTCTACTTTTCAGGTCAGATGTGTAACAAGCTGGATATCAAATGCGAAGGAGCTGTCTTTTTCTAAGTGAAAAGCTTACCGTTGGCATTCGAGGCAAATGAAACAATCTCGTGAAATGTCTTTGTCCATTGGTTGTGTCCCTGAAAGACATTTAGCAGAGATCATTTCTGACTTTTTGTCTACTGTCGTAGAAACCATTGGAAGAATGAGATGAGGTTATGGATGGCTCTTCACAGATTTAAAAAGTTACAATGAATTCATGTTTTAAAAAATGTGAAGCCAGAAACCATGGTAAACAATGTGAATAAATGGCATTGAATTGCTTTTCAATTTAGGATCTGATAGGCAAAACTTTGAATATACAATGAGCATACAGGACCTAGACAAGACGTTGGTGACAATGTGAGTCTATATCTTCAGTAGGTTTATTCTGGTTCATTAGGTCCTAGTTAATATTTGCGATGAACGAAACATATACAATAACCTTTCCCCATGTTTTATATGCTTTGTGGTTTATATTTTCTTGCCATCTTGGTATTTCACTAAAAATCTGTAAACTTAGGCATATCACATAACATACGCATGCATCCATAAGAACAAATTACAGAGAAGCGGACTGCAGAGTAATGACTTTGTCACACCAAGGCAACAGCAACATACTGTCAACATTTTAAGCCTGCATTTATAATCACATCTAATTTTCTGGGTTGTTCTCAATAATCTTACTTGAATTTCACATTTTCTAGTATGTAAAGCCCAATCTCCAGTGAGAAAAAGTCTTGCGAAATTTCGCTGCGAAATACTTCAACGCGACAAATTCCTTTGAATGCTTTTGTTGACCTCACGACATTGGAATGTAAAGTTTGGAAGCGTGACAAAGGAATACGGAATATGATTGGCTGTTGAAGGATTTCGTAAGCGAAAAGCGAGAAAGTTAAACTCATTTTAACTTTTTTTCGCAGAGAAATTCTTCGCGAGAAATCCCAGCAAAAGATTAATGCGCATGCCTAAGACGTATTTCGCGCGAACTTTTTCGCATTTCGCAGTTTTTTTTCTCACTGGAGATTGGGCTTAAGATCACGTATCAAAAAGAACTCATCCATTATCTGTATTTAAAAATTTCAATCTGTTAAAGTCAAACAACCCAAACGATATGGGAATTTTTTTTGCAGATGAAGGAATGATCTGTGGAAACTTTTGATAGAAAGGCAGCTTTAACCAAATGAAGAATGCAGAAATGCAAGAAATTGGACTAATTGAGAATATTCACCTTGTATAAGAAGCAAGATTAAAATTTCAACCTTTAATGTCACAAGTTGTAGATAACAAAATATATTCAAAATAAATTCCTTTAAAAAAGGGTCATTTGGAAATACTATCACCTTACTCAAAGTGAGAGAAACAACTATGCAATTCTCAGAATTACAATCGGCATCAGCTTAAAAGCAGACATTGTAGATTATAGTCTACCCCTAAAGTATTGCATCTTATCGAAAAGTTCCAATTTTTTTCTGTAAGTGAGGACATTAGCGTAGGAAACAAAGAATCAGGGATGACCAGCAGGAACGGCTGCAGCCCCCAAAAGTAATTGGCCTTTCAAGCCCAATACGAGCAGTCCTGTCTCAATGAAGCAATAATATTCAGGCAAGATCATTACTAAGACCCCACCCCCCTGCTACTCTCCAAAAAATCTTGCATACTCGACGCTAATTTGTGACGCGGGAAAATTTTATGGTTAGAAGGGTGTCTACTCTTCTTTACACGTTGGAGGTTTTCCTGTGTTTTCTCCATTATTCGGCTTTGGTTACTTTCTTTGTTGGAAAAAACTTTCAATAGGAACATTTTTGAAAAAAAGGGAAATCTGAAAAATGGAGCCACTTTTTTAGCTCCTGGAAAAATGGAGGCTGATTTTATCCTCTTTCCTTTAATATTAGATAAAAAATCAACGAATATTTTTACCATTTCAGAAAATTTGAGTCTATAATATTGCCTTATTGAAATGAAGGTCCAAATCAAGGCTTTTTAAGGGCACCTTTCTCAAAAACAGACCATTAAATTTAATAACAGAACGTAGTGCAGGAATGCAAATTGAAAATACTAAAGAAAACATTTTCTAAAATTGTCAACAGAGTAGCAACATTTTTGAGGATTTCCAATATGGTCGATGCTTTAGGCGAGAAGGGCTGTCACCCTTTGGCTATCTCTTTTTACCCACAGATGGGGTCTATAGAAACCAAAAGATGATAATGCAAAGAGATGGCCTGGCTGTTGAAAGTTGAGAAGCCTTCCTCTCCTTTCTACTTTCTATGCATCGATGTTATTGGAAATATACACACAGGCTTTGCAGTACTCTGTTCGTAATTGTTCTCTCAAGTCACTGGGGACATTTGCTAGAAAAAGCAAAGCCTTCAAAAACCAATGTATTCATTCTACACAATAATGGCAGGATAAGCTTGAAACTTTTCTCTCAATCATTGCCTAAGTTGTATAAATTCTACTTGCAGGTCTTCTTGGAAAGTGACGATTCCGTTCAAGAGGGTTTGCCTGATCAAAGCACACATATCTGGTAGGGCCGTGTCTTACAGCATAAGCATCGCTATCGACATCTCAGCTCGACCCAAGAACTATATGATTGTAAAGCATGTAAAAAGAGCCGGTCTTAATCAGATCTTAGCTTTTTGTTTTTCAGTTTAAGAGAATTCAAGTAATCTTTAAAACTGATGCACGTCTACCCCCACTGAACAGAAAACCAGCATCGTAGCATACCATTTCCGATTAACCGTTAATCGCTCACCTCCAAAACTCCTCCATTTGAATGGCTTCATTTTAAACAAAAGCGATCTCCTTTTAAGATCGATTATGTTCTTAATGACTACCCAGTTTGAGCGAGGAGAGAACCTCCCCAGCCAAGCCTCTAGCTTTACAAATCGTCTATTGAATTTCTTTTGTTAAATGTGAGAAGTCTTTGAATTGGTAGTTTGCTCAAGAGAAGTATTTTTTGTAGCTTCGTTATTCAGCCGATTTTTTCGTTGAATTGTGAAATGATGAACTGAGACATTAACCTCTTCGTGTATATTTTTCGTTTATTTTTCCTGCTTTTCCTAACTTGGAAAATTGACAGTTTTCGCAAGCCGGTCACTACATTCCTTTCTTTACACAAAGAGAGCCTTTTGTCTCCGATTGAATAGGCAGTGTTTCAACTAAATGTTGCATTTCTGGCAAAAGTATACAGTGTATCAATTTATGCGTTATACCACAGGATGCAGGAGATTGTGCCCGTTCTGTTGGTTTTTTCGCTGAGACGATCGGACCATTTTTGACAAAGTTATTCCACTTTTTCTCAGTTTTGACCGAGGGGGATTCAGGATTGCACAAAGCAGTTCAGAAAAAACAATAGGCTTGTGATTCCCCGAGTTTGTAAAGATCTCAGTTTTTGGTGATTTACTCCTAAACTAAAATAGCTATGAATTTCTAGTTTAATTCATGAGACGGGCCGTTCGATGCTCGATTTTTTGAGCCATTTCCCGTATTTTTAGGACCAGTTTTAGCCGAGTTATTAAGGATTTTGTCTCGAAAATCGCCAAAAAACGGTTTTTTGGACTTTAAAAATCGAAAACAGCTGATAAAAATCTGCTGATACTTTCTAAAAATCGAGGCAAAAATCACCTAAATTCTGATATATAGCTTTCTCTGTTTGAAGCTCGCGTTTCTTTTTAAAATCGATTTTTCTGAAAAGTGCACTTTTCAAATTTTCTCAAATTTGCATCGCAGCGTCAAGGCCTGTACAAACCCGTAGATGCGGTGGCGGCCGACACTTTTTACTGAAAAACGGTATTTTCTTGGAGTTTTAAAGCGGGGGTAAGCATTTAACGTGCTAAACATGCACTTTAAAGTCGCTTTTGATGCGATTTTACCGTTATTTCTTGGTTTCAAAACATTTTGAAAAAATTTAGTACATGTCACTAGCCGCCCGTAGCCCTTCAGGCTCTAATGGAGAGAAACACATGAAAATCACTCGATTTTCCCATTTTAAGCGTTTGAGTCGATAAACAGCCGTTTACACACTCTCTTCTTGCATGTTGAATCTGTTTAATCTTTTACAAAGGGATTAATTGCAACAAAATCTTTGCAACTTCACTTTTCCTCGATATGAAGGTCTGGGAATCCCCTTCCATTGGCATATTCAGGCTTGCAAACTTTCTATTGTCTTAACGGGTTACCCTTTGGTTTTTGCCTTTCTGAGGCTTTAATATCAATATGATTGAGAGAAATAGAACATAGATGCAGTTATCTATCGACTCAAACGCTTAAAAAGCGAATATCGAGCGATTTTCGTGTGTTTTTCTTGATTAAAGCAGATCGGGCGACGGGCGGCTAGTGATATGTACTAAATTCTCTAAACTGTCACTAGCCGCCCGTCGCCCGATCTGCTTTAATCAAGAAAAACACACGAAAATCGCTCGACATTCGCTTTTTAAGCGTTTGAGTCGATAGATAACTGCATCTATGTTCTATTTCTCTCAATCATATTGATATTAAAGCCCCAGAAAGGCAAAAACTAAAGGGTAACCCGGTAAGACAATAGAAAGTTTGCAAGCCTGAATATGCCAATGGAAGGGGATTCCCAGACCTTCATATCGAGGAAAAGTGAAGTTGCAAAGATTTTGTTGCAATTAATCCCTTTGTAAAAGATTAAACAGATTCAACATGCAAGAAGAGAGTGTGTAAACGGCTGTTTATCGACTCAAACGCTTAAAATGGGAAAATCGAGTGATTTTCATGTGTTTCTCTCCATTAGAGCCTGAAGGGCTACGGGCGGCTAGTGACATGTACTAAATTTTTTCAAAATGTTTTGAAACCAAGAAATAACGGTAAAATCGCATCAAAAGCGACTTTAAAGTGCATGTTTAGCACGTTAAATGCTTACCCCCGCTTTAAAACTCCAAGAAAATACCGTTTTTCAGTAAAAAGTGTCGGCCGCCACCGCATCTACGGGTTTGTACAGGCCTTGACGCTGCGATGCAAATTTGAGAAAATTTGAAAAGTGCACTTTTCAGAAAAATCGATTTTAAAAAGAAACGCGAGCTTCAAACAGAGAAAGCTATATATCAGAATTTAGGTGATTTTTGCCTCGATTTTTAGAAAGTATCAGCAGATTTTTATCAGCTGTTTTCGATTTTTAAAGTCCAAAAAACCGTTTTTTGGCGATTTTCGAAACAAAATCCTTAATAACTCGGCTAAAACTGGTCCTAAAAATACGGGAAATGGCTCAAAAAATCGAGCATCGAACGGCCCGTCTTATGAATTAAACTAGAAATTCATAGCTATTTTAGTTTAGGAGTAAATCACCAAAAACTGAGATCTTTACAAACTCGGGGAATCACAAGCCTATTGTTTTTTCTGAACTGCTTTGTGCAATCCTGAATCCCCCTCGGTCAAAACTGAGAAAAAGTGGAATAACTTTGTCAAAAATGGTCCGATCGTCTCAGCGAAAAAACCAACAGAACGGGCACAATCTCCTGCATCCTGTGGTATAACGCATAAATTGATACACTGTATACTTTTGCCAGAAATGCAACATTTAGTTGAAACACTGCCTATTCAATCGGAGACAAAAGGCTCTCTTTGTGTAAAGAAAGGAATGTAGTGACCGGCTTGCGAAAACTGTCAATTTTCCAAGTTAGGAAAAGCAGGAAAAATAAACGAAAAATATACACGAAGAGGTTAATGTCTCAGTTCATCATTTCACAATTCAACGAAAAAATCGGCTGAATAACGAAGCTACAAAAAATACTTCTCTTGAGCAAACTACCAATTCAAAGACTTCTCACATTTAACAAAAGAAATTCATAGACGATTTGTAAAGCTAGAGGCTTGGCTGGGGAGGTTCTCTCCTCGCTCAAACTGGGTAGTCATTAAGAACATAATCGATCTTAAAAGGAGATCGCTTTTGTTTAAAATGAAGCCATTCAAATGGAGGAGTTTTGGAGGTGAGCGATTAACGGTTAATCGGAAATGGTATGCTACGATGCTGGTTTTCTGTTCAGTGGGGGTAGACGTGCATCAGTTTTAAAGATTACTTGTATTCTCTTAAACTGAAAAACAAAAAGCTAAGATCTGATTAAGACCGGCTCTTTTTACATGCTTTACAATCATATAGTTCTTGGGTCGAGCTGAGATGTCGATAGCGATGCTTATGCTGTAAGACACGGCCCTACCAGATATGTGTGCTTTGATCAGGCAAACCCTCTTGAACGGAATCGTCACTTTCCAAGAAGACCTGCAAGTAGAATTTATACAACTTAGGCAATGATTGAGAGAAAAGTTTCAAGCTTATCCTGCCATTATTGTGTAGAATGAATACATTGGTTTTTGAAGGCTTTGCCTTTTCTAGCAAATGTCCCCAGTGACTTGAGAGAACAATTACGAACAGAGTACTGCAAAGCCTGTGTGTATATTTCCAATAACATCGATGCATAGAAAGTAGAAAGGAGAGGAAGGCTTCTCAACTTTCAACAGCCAGGCCATCTCTTTGTATTACAGTAAAGACCCGCGTATAAGAACCTGGATTTTATGAACCTAATAGGCTGAAATTTCAAATTTAGGCCTCTTCCATACAAGAACCTTTTTCAGGCTATAGTTTCAAGTAACGTTTTTACTAGTGGGGCTGCTGTATAGGTTTGTAGATGGAAACTGTCGAATAGAGTATCATTATCTGCTCATATCTCATGTTAACTTGTCAAGAAAATTTTTCTTCGAAGCCAAAACACAAAACTGTGTCTATTTTTGCTATCATTACAATATCTCCATTTAATATTCAGCATTTGCAAAGTTTTATTTTTTAAAAAGGTTTAATTTCAATTTATTCCACGTTTTCAACACATTAACCTTGTCTTTTAATTGCCATTTCAGAGATTTTGCTACGAGTTTCCTAAAGTATATATTTGTTTTGTTGAGTCTGTACTGTCTTTAGGTATAATATTATTGCATGATATGAAAATTATGATTTTGCTACATATATAGAAGAACTTATTTTAAGAACCTTGGTACACTAAATTCTTTTTTAGTACAATTCATATAAGAGCCTGTTTAGGCTAATTGAGAAAATATATAATATATAATAATAATAAGACGAATATTTATACAGGATATACACTTCAACGAGTTGAAACTGCTGTTATTAATGTGTGTCCTGTGTCCTATGCCCTAATGCTAATACCCTAAATATTTTCAGTTAAAAATGAATCCGATAAAAGTAAGAATACAGATGTAAAAAGAACAGTTCTACCTAATTATATTCAAAGTTTCAGGTAAAATATTAAGATAAATGTCATCGAAAATGTTCCTTAAGTAGTTTCTAAAATTCCTTATTGTTCTCCATAGCACTAGGTTCTTGTTCGTGGGTTTTTACTCTACTATGTTTTGATTCTACAATTACAAGAACCGCCCATACGGGGGAAGTTTAGTCAATTCAATCGTCAAGATTTAACAAGGGTCAGTTGGTTTTATGTTAGTTGTTTGTTTGCAGTTATTAATGGAGGCAATAAGAATTTTCAGGTCATGGGGACAGAATAAAATTAGAGCCCCTAATCAACCACAGTTTATTTTAGTCACGAGTTTAACAATTGCAATTCGCAAAATGGTTTGGGGCAGTGGTGTAGTGCTATCAAAATTACAAGGGGGCACTTGCACAAAATGTTGCAAAAAACAATAGCGAAAGTAGAAATTTGCCAATTTTCGGCTTTAACAGGGGGAGCTCAGCCCCCTGAGCCCCATAGCTCTACACACCTGGTTTGGGGGGCTAAGTATGGGTCTTGACCGAAAATCATTGCTTCATAGGATGAAACTGCCCGAATGGAGACGGAAAAGGGATAAACGTTACCTGATTAAGGGGCTGCAGCTCTGTCGGCCACTCTGTTTTCTGTCCCTATTGAAACAACATTTTTGGAGAGATGCACTAATCTGAAATACTTGTTGTCAAAGAAAGATATGTTATCGATAAAGATTTGTAAAATAACGAAATAAGCAAGCTAATCATTTTAAAACGATTACATGTATTTTTAAGAGAAACAAGTAAACTGACTTGAAGTTAAACACAATATGTCAATAATTCTATTATGTCTAAAGTAGTAGTCCAGTTATAGATTGCTTGTTATGCTTTCGACATAAATTTCTATTTCCATTATCAATGAAGCAAAAAACAATTTTCTAAAAACTGGATAGATCATAGACCCTTTTACCTTGGTTACCAGAGCCTCATGAATCCGGGGATAAAGCATTGTAGCGGCTGCAGTTATTTCTGTGACCAGTTTCAAACTATGTTTCCGAGACTAAATAATGGAGACTCTAGCACGCAGGGTAAGATTCAAAGAAAATCCGATCATTTCAGAAAATTTGAAGTCCTTCTTATATTTGGGGCACTGGGCACAGTGCATAGGATGTCCAGTGGTTAATGCGACACTGGTGCAAATGCAAGGGAAGGGGTACTACAAGCCTCCCCTAAAAATATCTAAGCAGAGAAATGATCTTGTCACCTGCAGACATTAAAGATTCAGATAACTCTGGCCGTATAATTGTCAAACCGTACAATCATTACTTTTACTGTACGGAAATGCAAGGTAGAAACAAAAATGCCAGTGTATGGGGTTACAGCACAAACGGTTCCCTAAGAAATCAAAGAGTGTAGGAATTGCAAAACATTTGTGTAAATGCACTGACCCGGGGGGGGGGGGGGGTTTAGTGTATCCCAAGCAGTAATGTTGATCCCAGGGGTTTGAAAAAAATAAAAACATGCAAATGACAGAAAATCATTTTGGGCTTAAAGAGTACTTGGAAAAACATTTTTACCACTGCATGGCCATTCTCGTTCTTATTTTGCCATACCGAGGCTAAAATGCCTGTCTCCGTCAATGTAGGCTGCTGTCCTTTGAGCGTATCTCTTCAAATCATTTGGTGGAAATAAAAGACAGCATCCCTTTTGGTTATGATTCTGCTAGTTTATTGTTTGCCAAAGTACTCTTCTGACTGCCCCGAGTTGTCTTGCTGACTGAATCATCGTTTGAATCCGATTCCTCATCTGGAATGCAAAAAAGGTGTCACTTTTTAAAATGTAAATAAATGTTTACCCTACAAAAGTTTAAGGGAGAAGATTTGCATGTCGACATATGAACTGAAGAAAAAGTATCATTGCAAGGAAATCTCACTGAAGGTTGGTAGCAGGCCTTGAAAAAGAATTTTTCTTCCTGGCAGCAAAATAAAAAATTCAAGATTTCCTGCGAAGCTTCGAGAAAGTTTCCAGCCACTGAAATTGATATTTCAAGTTGCTTGATTTGTTTCAAAATTTGTCCTTAAACAAACTGTCACACTACAAAGAACTAATTGTTGGTCCTGCAGTCTTGATCATAGCTATTCGAACAGGAATCATTTTGTTTATACTGTATTAGATGATCAAGGAGAACGTGATCAAGCACGATACTTATAGTTTGTTTTCAAGGTTAAAGAAAGTAGATCTGAAAATCTATAATAACTTTGATCAAATTTCATATTTGTACTAGCAAACTAGATACTTTATAAGTATTATCTATATATCTCGCTCTGGGTGGGTTTATCATCAAAGCTAGTAGTTCATACAACATGTAAGAATACTATTTTATTTTTCAATGGTTAAAATAAAATTTTTAAATCAGGGGTGGTGCTAGAGGCAAATATTTAAGACCAAAACGCTTACATTCTATAACGCAAGTGATGAAAAATATATGCGAATGCCAGTAGAAAAATATGAATAATAATGGACACATCCACACAGGTTTTGGGGCATATTCACCTCCAAAACAATTGACGTAACAAGATTGGCTGTCTTTAAGTGTTTTTACATATTTAGAATGGTTAATAATGTAAAAAAGGAATGAACTTTGTTTTAGCTTGCTGAAATTAAATTAGTAGCTGAAAATCATGCACGGAAATTTGGCATAACAGACGCTTATAATACCAGATGATTGAAAGCTAATATTCGTTTTTTGTTAGTAGTGCAGAACAAAAATTATACATTATGTATGTGTATCGCAAGAAAACAGTATGTATATCACAAGAAAACAGCATTCCGTAGAAAAATTGTAACATGAATTTAATGTTCATATTAAAATCAAGCAATGGAGATTTCACGCTAAAAATTTCCTGGCAAACATCAACAATTTCCTGCAATGAATTTGCGGCAAAAATTTCCTGGCGCTGCCGGACATTTTCCAGCCCTGGTAGGCCTAGCCAGAGAGAGGCAAAAATGTTCTACATAGGTCGAATAAGAAAACAAACTTGATAAGAGAGGAAGAGCTGGGGGGGGGGGTGAAGGGGGGGGGGGGACTAGCCGATTGTTGGTGGTAGGGACAAACTGGTACCGGTCAAAGCAAAGAAGAGTTTTTTGCATCCAAATTCAAGAATATCGCAGAATTTAAAGTCTGAGTATGCTCTCACTTTGCGGAATAATCTGACGCCAATTGTCTGATATGTCAGTGTCGAGGAAGGAGACCAGACTCCCATTTGCCCCTCTCAAGTATTATAAGGTGCACGGAAACTGCCATGAAAGTTATAATTTTAGGATGCTAAACTTAGCAAAGGTAATGATTATTGCACTTTGTAGCATAAAAATTCCACTTTAAGGACATAACCGTATAATTGTTCCTGTCGAAGCCACTCACTAACAATTCATTTATGGTCTTCTAAATCCAAAGATTTTAAGTAGTCTTTTTTTAAACTCCTTTCTCCGTCATTGATAAAAAATACAAGCAACTAAAAACGTAAAACGTATTCGAGAGATCAAAAGAGCTTTGAGGGCAGGGGTTTTATCAGACGATAACAGCCCCAATCTTTAACTTAAGAAAAAAAATCAAATTTTTATTTCAAAATTTTAACTTCGATCGATTTAATCAAAATCTCATCATTAGGTCGATTTCAGCAGAGTAATAGCATACATCTTTTCCCATCAAGAGCACCTTTATTCTAAAACACATCCGATCTCTTTCAAATGTTTAATATATTACTGGAATACCTGAAGGCAAAAGATCATTTTCCTATGGACATAACAGATGCCTTAAAATTTAAGGCTAGCTACCCTGAGGTTTGGTGGGAAGTTTTTTAATGGTGTTCAAAGTCAAGTTATAACGGGGTTAACTGGGTTTAAAGAATTATAAGCTACGTCAATGCGTTATTCTTCAGTCAATTTTCTTAAGCCTCAAGCAAGGACCATGCTTTTTTGGCAATGTAAAGTACGAAAAAGAAATCATTTTCGCGTTTGTAAAGACAAGATAAAATCAATTTTTTAGCCATTGATGGGTACTACTGATTGAGACTGGAAGGGACTCCGGTTCTGGATAGTGCAAGCAAAGACTCTGACACACAGATTGCAAAGAACGACAACAACAAATATGCAACTAAAGGACCAAAATCAAATTCAATGTATAACAAAAAAAACTAAGAAATTAATTCTTCCGAAATGAGCTGTCTTAATTATGGATCCAGAAGATAAATTTTAGTCAAAAAGAAAAAGACTTTGTCTGAACTTGTCTGTTTTTGTATAATAAATTTTCTTTCTCTCCAAGATTTCTAACTTCTAATTTTTAAAGGAAAGAGTTGCTTTCAATCTGTTCAACCTGTTTTGTGTTTGTTTCCGAATCCCATCTCACATTGAGGCCTTTTTTCACTATACTTGACTATCTCTTAAGTTGTGCTTGCGTTTTAAAGGGTGTGGCTCTCAGAGATCCTCAAGTAAGCTCTTTTACCAACATCACAGCATACGTACTAACAAGCTTTTTCATTTTGTATGTATTTATCATATAAAATTATAAAACGTTCACACTAAACCAGTTGCACACACCTGGGAAGATAAATGTAAAAGCTATTTGCAGTTTCTTAATTCTTTTGGTTAAAAGTAATAAGCTTGCTAGCCTTCTACATGACTTACATCGAACAATCACTCTAGAAAAGCATACCTTGCATGCTTAAAGCAATTTAACTTGCACACCTCCTAATTTGACCAGTTAGAGAGGAGCACAGGAGAGGCAAAGGGAGGCTGCACCGGACTTGTGCAATAGTCATAATTTTACTCAATTGGGAATCCCTTAATTATTATCTTCGTCGCATCGCCTTTAAAACTTAGGGTACCAGAGAGGCACTAATGGGGTTCTGGTCTAATTCCTGAACACTGAAAAACGATACTACTTTCCAATAATTCTTTAGTGAGGAGAGAATAAAACCAGACACCCTATAAAGGACCCTATTATGGACTAAAAATGACCAAATTTTCACCCTAAAAATGAGAGCCAAATTCTACGTCATAAAGATACGGGAGCATATTAATATATAACAGGGAGCACTGAATATATAAGTTCCATAAGCATACTCAAACAGGTTTTCTGAACCAAATCACAATAGAAAATAATAGTTTCTGTTATTGACGCTTGAATTTGAGCTTCAATTGACATTAAACCGATGTGATAACATATCAAAGCGTTAGTTTGATATTTTAGCCCAATCATGCTTACCTTTAAGGCACTCTCTGTTAGTTATGGCAGCAGCAGATTGTTGTGGGGTGTATCCAGCTATTCTGTGGATGCCCTATGGTGTTTCTGAAAAAAGAATCAATAAAAGTTGAAAAACCATTAAGCACCAAAACTTACAATCCCTACACACTCTAATGTGCAGTTCTATCTGACCATGTTTGAGAAATTTTTGCCAAGGGGGCTAATAATGTCATCAAGATAGGACAGAAAAAGTATGGAAAAGAGGCACTATACCCAAGTAGAAAAAAGTAAAAGACAATGAAAAATCACATGAAAGATATATGTTAGGCTAGGTATGCTTCTGCTCGTGTTAGTTGATATATTTTAAAACAATTTTAATACACTGGTAATGAATTCCCAATTATTTCCAAAAGTCTTTTCAACTTTGTATCGACTCGTAGCATGCTGAAGGCTTTCGTCTCCCACCCCCTCCCCCCCCCCCCCCCCAATCTCTAATGTGATTGGCAGAGGCAAACAATAGAAGCTTCCTCTTCAGGAATGCCAGCAATATGACTTTTAAATCTTAACAAGCTTTTGCATAAGAATCGACATGTGGGAAGAAAAGTCATTTTTAAATTTGAAATTTATTTTACTCCATTTGAGAAACGACATATCAAAACATATTTTCACTAGTTAAGATTCGCTACAAAAACACTCATTTGTCAACTGTTGAGGTCGAAATGCATCATTGGCACTTTGGAAAGGAAATTAACCTTTTTTATAACGATGTTTTATTTCGAATCTTGAGCCAATTCTGGGAAAGTTGAAATATGGCATTTCTGTCCTAACTATCTAACGAATCCGTACATAGTTTACTGAATTTTTTTCCAAAATACTTCTTGCATCTTTCCAACGCTTTTGAAAGATTTTTCTACGTTTTGAAGAACTTTTGTAAAGCATGTTGAAGTAGGAAGGACAGGGGAAGATAATTTTTGATCCTATTATAGAAAATTGTTCCCCTTTTGATCCTATATTTTTGACCCTGAGAAAATTATTCCTCTCTAACAACTTATGGCACCAAAGAGGTGTGGAGGTCATTACCTTCCCCATATATTTTCCAAATACTTTTAAAAAATTTATCCATGATAAATTAAATTAATAGAGTAATGTAGTACTGAATTAGCGCAAAAAACCCAAAGATTTTCTGACATAGCCTAGTCTTTCATAACGCTGGAGTTGGATCCAAGCTTTTACAAGATCTAAAATTTTTAATGGGCTAAACATATTACTACATTGCCTCATTTCATGACATCTGGGGCTTCCACTAAAGTCCAACCCTCGCTAAGCTTCTTTTATCGCCTCATTTCTATTCCAAGTTGTGTTAGAGATCCGTAGTTAACTAAGGGAACGTGTCATCTCAGTAATGTCACCGACAACTTTTCGGATCCTACAAAATAATCTCTTGGATAAAACAGAGGGTCTGAAGCGATTACACGTAATTCATTGACGAAAGTTACAGTTCACGAACATTTGGAACCAAATTCAGCTAATTGAAATCAGTGGCGGTAGTAATTAAGGATTGTAGTAGTGGGATTGCCACATGGTAAACTAATATTAAATTATGCCGAGATAATGCCATGACATATTTTTTTGTGCTTAGTCAGTTATATATTAAACTTGTATATATTTGATATATTCACCTGTAGGCACCGGGCAGCCATTGGGCTAGCGGGGGGTATAGCCCACCTACTTTTTTGCAATAATAGGCTAGAAAATTTTTTTGAAGGTTTACTCTAACGCAACTTGGGATAGTTTACCCCTATGTAGTAGCAGTTCTCATTGCCTGGGAACCATTTTTGTTATTTTTCTAGGCGTTTCATCTTGTTTAATGATATGATGTATTTTCTAACTTGGTTAGCTTGGTTTTTTATTACCCTCGAGCTAATCATATCTATTTTTAGGGTTATTGATATCTTCTCTGAACCAGACTCTTCATAAAAATTCAATAGAAATAAGCAAGCATTCTTTAAAATGGGCGTTTTCCGGCGTTCAAAAGGGCGTGGCCTAAAAAAAATTTCAGTCACACCCATTTCAGCCCCTCCATTTTTAGAGTAGTGCGCGGTCCCTGTTCACCTGTCTTGAAGAACATTCAAATAAGACTAGGGCTTTTCTTCAAAGATGATTCTTTTAAATCTTTGCCAATACAGTTGAAGATCAATTAACTCCAGGGATTCGTTGACTTTTAAAATTCCAGAGAGGCGCTTATGAAAAGTCCAAGATAAAGGTACAATTTTCTTGCCTTGCTTATTCTGTTATACATCAATAAAAACAACTAATACTAGCAGCCTTTAAAATCTAACGAAATGGTTATAGATCATGTTTTAATGAGGACTTAAGTCGTGTTCCCATCTTTATGCAATGTTTCAATCATCATGTTCTCATCTTTATTAGAATTATCAATTTTAATTGACATTTCTGACGAAAAGCTAGGAGGCTTTTTAGAATTTTGGTTTTAGAAGGTGGGGCCTTAAAGAGGGAAGGAGCTTGAAGCAGCTTTTACAGTAATTGTGTGAGATCGTCAAAAAGTTGCCCGGTTACTGACAACATCGTTTAAAGCAGTATGATTTTGTCGCCCCCTCTCTAAATCGAATTTTATTTAGCAGATTTGAGCTACATTAAATTTGACTTTAACGGCTGTATCAACGAGAAAATTCAAAAGGACGCTAACTAAAAAACGGCTACCGATTAATGCAGCGACAACCCAATGGGTATTTGAAATTAACAGCAATTAATAATACCAAGTCTGTTTGGACAGAGGGGGAAAAAGAGTCCCTTTATATTTGACTCACTTCTAGCAGGGTAGAACGCTAAGAGACCGTAGAATACTTTTAATTATTAAAGATTTAATGGTTTGCATAAAACTTCTTCATTTGTTTCGTTCATTAAAGCAAATCGAGGAGGTGTTTTCAAAATAACTAGCAAACAAGTAACGTTAAGATGTCTCGAGAAAAATTTGATTAAATTCTGCTCTTTCACGGTAAAGTGTAACTCAACTGCACAAGATTATTGAAAAGAAAACGTCTTTCAGTATATGAACGAGTAACAAAATCTATCAAAACTTTCCCTGACTCCGGTATTCTTATAAACTAACGATCTTATCAACTAACGATGTCTTTCTTTAAAAGATTAATTAAATCACAAGAGTGCACTGCAGATTTAAAAAAATTAATAACACTGCACATTTGAACGTCGGAAAGACGTTTTGCGTTCATGAAATCTTATAAACATTATTGAATTGAAACTTACCCGTCCACGTGGTAGGCAGCCATTTTCATCTTCGACGACGATAATAAACAATGTGCGAGGCCAACAAAATACAGTATTCCCCGACTCGAGGTCAGAGGTGTTTGTTTACTCTTTCAAGAAGAACTTTATGACAATAAGTATTGTTTATTCTAAAAACGAGACAAAGAACAGAGATATCTGCTGGGATTACTCAGCGATGGTTCACAATGCCTCGCTATGCCTCTTGGGGCCGTCTAAGAAAATGCAGTTCAATAAAATTCCCTAGGCGATTTGACAAAGCTTTCGTTGAGGTAACATAAAAAGAAGTTACATGAGGTATCGACATGAAAACAAATTGATGGTTTTTGACAAAACATAAAAGTTATCTTCTTTCATTAACTCGAGCGTTGGATGGATAAAGGAGAAAAGAAAGAAAATACCAGCCTCTTGGACTTCGGTCAAAAAAGAAACTCTAATTTTGAGGCCAAACTTGCAATAAACGGTTCAGCTGCTTCAAAAAAACCCCGAGATTTTTCACCAATAGAACGTTAATCATAGACAGTTTTAGAAAAAGGTCTTTAGAAAAAAGTCCTCGGAGTACTGGGCTTCACACGAACCAAAGAAGTACAGAAATAAAACAAATATCATTGAAAATGATTTATAGCTATATTCCTTCAGACAATACCATTTACATTGAAACTATCAAGTTGATTTTTACGCTAAAAATTAACTGTGAAAATATAGCCCATACATTTACATCTCTATAGAAATCACATTTCATAATCACAAAGATTTTTACCTAAAATCCAATCACCTAGCAAAATTTACAGCGCATAGAAATCCCCGTGATTTTACAATTCGTGCGTGTGAAAGACAGTGCAAAGAGTTACATACTATTACTAGCAAGATGTCTCGTCTATAATTTGGAGCATGGGCACGATAATTACGATTGTGACGTCACAGTAAGCTAAAACGTCCCTTTATAATAGGTTAAAAGATACACATACAAACCGTAATTTTTCTTTTGAGAGGAATATCATAAGTGTTGTTGAATCTGGTCTTTAGAACTTGTATTGGAAACGTTAATGAATATGGTTACAGGGTGGATAGGCAAACAAATAAGTTGTAAGACGTGGCCCTTTTTGTAAAAATGAACAAAAAATCACAACCAAACCACTCCTGAAAGCATCGACCAACCTTGGTTAGTTGCTGTGTTACTTAATACGTGACCTAGTAGAACAGAGGGATGGGGCAAGTAGTTTTGTGAAGCACGGGGTTTTAGAGTTGTGACTGCCCAAGCCGCTGAAGTTCCTTCAAGTTTGGAGGACAGAGCGGGCAGAGGCATTCTGAAAAAAGGCATTAATTGCTGCATGTTTTGGCTTACCTTTACCCTAGGTGACCAGAGTTTCGCTTATTGTACTAAGCTAGCCCCTGGAAAATACGACAACTGTGATACCGTAGAATTTCAAGGGGATTTTTGGAGTCATTTTTATCTTGAAAATAATCTTTCAGCTTATTGGTCATTATGTTACAGTTTCATATAGGGTGAATCTCATCAGAGCGAGAGCCCTAATAGGGTAACTTCGTGAGATTTATTTGGATAATAAAATCCAAGGGGTTTTCCCAGCATATATGAAAAGACCAAAATCGGGAAACGAACACCAAACATAGTGTTATTGTTACGTTTTATATTTTCCTGTTTGGTTAAGGGGAAGCATTTGCAACTGCTGAAGTCCACACACATATACGTTAAGCATATAAATAGGAGATTTGTACAAAAGTAAAAAAATAGTTGCAGGTAGCGATGGTGATGTATTAAATTGCCACCTTTATAAGTGTTTTAAATTTTAACTTTTTGAACGTAGGGCAATCTTTTGAAAAAGAACCTCTAGATGCATCTGGAACAATAAAAACCAGTTTAGGGTCAGCTTGAACTCCAGGATCATCATATGATTTCCAGGGTAATTTAGGATTCCAGCACGTTGTGGAGAAGCATCCAAAAACCAATATTTTGCCCAGCTTTTCCTCTACCCACAGCCCTGCAATGTGGAAACTTCATCGACTCTACTTTTGACACTCGCAACGTCTGAACGTAGTCGAGTTAACGTCGCTCTATACCCGCGTAATGTCTCTTGCTGTGTCGAATAAGCAGAGCGCAATGCTGTCAACATCGTTTTGACGTTCGAAGCATCGAAAGATTCTCTATTCTGCCTCAATGTTTGCTCAAGCTGCCTTAATGCCGTAGTGTTTAGCATCGCAATTGCGCGAAAACTGTTGACAACGGTCTCAATTTCTATCTGCTTTGTTGTAACTTCTTGAGACAGATTCCTGGCAGAGTTCAAAGAGTGCGTCGCATTTACGACAGATGTGCTTGCTTCGGAAGTGTAGTTACGACATTCTTCGGAGCGTAACTGTAAGGTAGCATTGGAAATGGACACGTTTCTCTGGATATTTGCAAAGTAATTGCCGCCATATAAACTCCCGGATGCAGCAGACATGAGCCTTCTCGAGTCGTTCAAGAGATTATCAAGCGTCTGAAATTTCAGAAAAATTTCATGATACCAAAATAACCTGGGATCTTTTTTATAGTTGGAAAGAGTATCCTGCGGAAGGTAAGCACGGGGAGGAGGGTGTAAAGAGAGTGGGCACAAACTGAATAAATCTTAACCAAAGAGAATTGGCTGATCATGTTAGATTTCATTTGGGCATGTAGACTTTCTATCTATTGAAAACAAACTTTTAACAGCAAGAAAATATCCATGAAGAAGCAAAGTTGTTTGTCTCAGGTGGACCTTTAATAAATCGAAAATCCGAGAGGTAGAGCAAATAAAAAATGGGGATGAAATTCTGTTTTTGACTGTCTTTGATTTTATGGAAATAATCTGTATTTATTCAGGCCACGTGGAATGACTGAGCCCCTATATCCAAAGTTTAAACACGTTTTTTGAAAAAGCGAGGGAAATATACTTCAATTGTTGAAAGAAAAGAGACCCAGCATCGCTCACCTGGGATACATTGCCAGCAATATAAGACGCGTTTTGTATGGAAGCCAAGGACTGAGCTGCGATGACCAAGGCTGCATCTAAATCTGCTTTGATGCTGTCAGTGTATCGGATCGCCTGCAAGCTGGATTGGTTCACCTAAGAAAATATTCACTGGGAATTAACCAAGATACTTAAATGTTTAGAATTACAATCAGGGGCGGACACTTGATCAAATATTGGGGGGGGGGCGGGGGCAAGACTATTGTTTTAATAAGATGATGTCACATTTCCCATTGTTTTAAAACAAAAGGCCATTGTCCTTTGGACGAAAAGTTAGAAGAAGGAAGAACTTTGTTTCAAAATATTACGACTGCATTGTGCAACATTTTTGGGGTGCCATCAGTAAAACAGCAAAAATACAAAATACAAAAAGATACATAAAGATAAGGATACATGATGTAATAGATATGTACGCCAACTACATACCTCATTAGTGTGCCTCAAAGACAATGCTGCCATGTTTTCTGCAGCACTAGAAGTCTCGTTAAAGTTCTGCATAATTCGCAACATACTCTCAGCTTCTGCAAGGAGATTTCTGGCAGAGGCGGCCGCAGACGAGGCAGTTTCCTGTGCAGTTCTTGCCTGCGTAGCTAACAGTGTTGCATTGCGCTCAGCAATATTTAACATGCCCAGGAGGGAGGCTGCAGTTGTGTTCATTGCTGTTAAGCTCTGCCTGAGGATTTCCGAGTCGTTATTCAAGGCTGATAGACTGGAATTCAAGACCGTGATGTTATTTCGCAGGTTTCGGTATCTTAATTGTAACTGGGTAAAGCTTTGGTCCTCAGTCACATTAAGGGCAACAGCATCCGCAAGGACCCGGTTCGCAAGATTTGATATCTGAGAAATATTACTCCGAAGGGCAACCATGCTACTTAGCAATACATCGACAGTCAAGTTAAGACCTTGAAGCGTGCTCCGTTGCTGTTGAAGATGCCTTCTTGACGTGTTCAATGCATTCTCTGTCTGCTGCCGTAACAAAGTGATATTGCTTGTCGTGGATGTCGCGTTAGCTGCCAGCGAAAGGACCTCCCTATTCAACCGTGATGTTTCGTTATACGGACCTTGATAATTTGTCCATAAGGACGACATTCCAGCAGCTGCTGAACTGATATTAATCTTCAAAGCCTCTGTGGTGTTTACCTGTGGGGTAACATGCACTTGCAGAACATACTTACTCCCCCAGAGAAGGGCGTATATAGAATTCCTCAATCCTGCTATCAGACCACGTGTTTGGTTAATAACCCGTACATCAGCATTTGTTTCATTAAGACTTCTAGAAACATTCACTTCAAGCAACCGTTGCATCGCATCCAGTGAATAGTTCAATGCAGTGAGTTCGCTTGCTAGCCCACTTTCAACTGATGATGAATTCTGTGCATTGGCAGTTAACCGCGAGACATTCTGCGTAAGACGTGCGAGTCTCACTCCGAACGAGGGAGAAAGACTGAGCTGTGCGATACCCTGGACAGAGGCCAATTGATTTGTTATGTTCGCAATGTCCCTGCGCAGAGCATGAACTTCAACTTGGATCAGACGATAGCATTCGGAGCAGGCTGCAATAAAGAGTGAAAATATTTATACAGACTGGGTGTAGGGCAAATACCGTAAATCCTCGAATTAGCCCCCTGGGGGTTTATTTATTTTTGAAATTTTGGATGGGGGCTTATTTGGGGGGGCTTTTTCGAGGGGGGGGGGCTTTTTCGAGGGGGGGGGCTTTTTCGAGGGGGGGGGGGGGCAATTCGAGAATTTATGGTATTTTCAAAAATTTTAGCATAAAACAGAGCTGTTAATTCGAAAATATTACAAAAAACAGTGTGAAGATTTTAAAACCAGAAGTAGGGGAAAAGGATAGCAAAATATTCATCACTTTTTTAATCTGATCTTGAAGTCTGGTTTCGGATAGCAGATCCCACCCATAGGGGTATTTCTGCTTTTGATTTTATTTGATATTTATTTGTTCGTTGGCTGGCAAAGAACATTAGGGAACAGTGTTTTTACTGTCAGTTTTGATTCATATCGTTTTCTCTACATAAAGCGAAAAAACAGCATTGTATGTCTACGAAGAAAAGAGCTTTGTGTTGTGTGTCCAACGCATCCAGAATCACACTGCAAAGAAACTCATAAATGACCGAACTCTTTTAGGTTAACGAAATCTTTGTTTACTGCTTAATTAAGTACGATAGAACTTGCAGCAAAATCATTAAGTCTTTATTAGTAGATGTTTTTTAAAAGTCGAACACCTGGATGCTTTTATATTCAACCAAGAAAAATATGAACTTACTTTGACATCCTCGCATTGGATTGGTAATGTTAGCGGCATTCTCTGCACAGCGATTGCACGTTCTCCCTCCAATGTTTGGTCTACAATCGCATTGCCCTGTTATTTCATCACAGACAGAACTGTTTTGTCCAATTGTATTCAGCAACATGCAATTGCAGGCTAGAATCAAATGTAAAAATCGATAAAAGTAGTTCTTTCGAAAGTTAGTGAGTGAAAGAAACATAAAATCATGGCACCTTTTTGCCTAAATGGCGAAATTAGGCATCAGAGAAAGAAGTTGTCACTGCTGACGAGAAAAATTACACTAAATGTTTGCTAAAAAGACTTAATAGTTGCTGTGAACATATTGTTTTTAGCTCCAATAACATCAGCTGCCATTTGGGAAACATATAAGTTTTTCAATTCGTCCAAAAATACCCGCGTCTTCCCGTAGATATCTGATTGTACACGGAAAATTCATCCGTCACTTCTTGACAGATTATTTAAATGATAGATATGCTTAAATTACGACGAAGTCCAGTCTTACGTCGACATCCAGGAAATGATGTGTCGTTTAGCCCATAAAATCCCGGAATGCACCGCGTGCAGTCCGGCTCTTGAACGCCAGACTGACATCTTTCGCAGTAGTTTCCTTCCGTTCCAATGCGACAGTTTCTGCAGATCCCATTCTGCGGGTCACAAGAAACTGAGCGCGAATTGCACGCACAAAGTTTGCAGTTTTTGTAGGAGCCGTTATTCGGGAACTCTCTTGTGTAACCTAAGAGGACAGGAAGATTGTAAATTATTTAGCAAATACGACAGTTGTAAAAGAATTTCACAATCAAGGCAGACAGTGTTGAAATTTAGGATGAATACTTTGAGGATGAATACAGAAGGAAGAGGAATAGAGAAGATTCTATTCATAAAAGATGTAAATGTATTTTTACCTGGAGCACATTGTTGGCATGACGTTCCAGTAAAGTTAACCGGACATGAACAATTTTCAGCAAACGTTGATCGTTGTAACGACATCGCTTGATTTGATGTCGAAGCCAATTCGAATTTGTGGATAGCAAATGTGGAAATACCAATTGCATTGATATGGATGCTGAGTTGCTTCACAGACGTCAATATATGCTGGAAACTCCAGGTTGAAATCCGCGTCAAAGCGTTATGCTCTTGAAGGCGTACAGTGGACGTTTGCTGTTGCAGCGAAGAGTTTGCATTTAGGCCCAAAGAAACAGCACTGTTGTCCGAATGTGTAAATGTGATGCTCAAAATGACAGAAGAATTTATAACTCCGGCTCTTGGTATTAATGTATACCCTACTGTCAGGGTCTGGGCATAACTCGACAGCTTATTTCCTAAGTATTTGCTAGGTGCTTGTAACACAAGTAAACGACCATCAATTAGGTCTACTGACAACCCACTAGCTGTGTTTGAGTATGCAACTCCTGCACCTGATGTATTTGTGACATTCCATCCATCAGAGGTATTCACAAATTGCGATTGGACATCGAACTTGTATATTCCACTGGCAGACGAACACTGGCCAGTCTTGTTGAAGCAAAAACAATTCTGACATCCGAATGAGTTGTTTGCTTGCAAGTTGTATGTATTTGCTGTGCATCGGTCGCATTTTGTACCTTCAGTGTTTGATTTGCACGAGCAGTTTCCTAATTGTAAGTCACACTGCAAGTTTGTTGAGCCCGAAGTGTCACAGTTGCATGGCCTAAGTAATGGAAAATTTGGCATTCAAACTATAATGCATAAACAATAACGGGTAGACAGCAAGATCAGAAAAAGAGAAAGACAAAAAATGGAAAACAGACAAAGGCAAAAAGCAAGACAAAAAAAAGAAAATAGAAAAGAGGACAAGGGCAGGAATAAAAATAAAAAAAAGAGGAAAAAAGACAAAGAAAAAAGCAAGACAAAAATAAGAAACTAGAGAAAGAAAAGAGACAAAGAAAATGGCAAGAAAAACCAAGAAAATAGAACAAAGAAAAAAGTAAGACAAAAATAAGAAACGAGAGAAAGAAAAAAAGACAAAGAAAATGGCAAGAAAAAACAAGAAAATAGAACAAAAAAGGCAAGAAAAACCAAGAACAATGAAAATCAGATATAATTAATAAAACAATATAATAGGGTATTGATATACTTTGACTGTTGGTGTCAACAGAGTTAGAACGGCAAGGCAAAACTGCAAGGTTACAAAAAGTCGCCGATAAATACTTACGAGCACCCTGTAGCAGTGAAATTGAAAAACAATGGTTTACACATGTCACATTTTGCACCTGTTGTCGTGTTCTTGCAGAAGCAACTACCATCTTCTCTACAAAACATATATTCAGAACCATCCCAGTTACACGAGCAGTTTCGGCAGCCGATTCCCGTTTGGTAACCAAAGAAACTCGGTCTGCATGCATTGCATGTTCGATTGACGACACCTGGCTTGCAGGGGCATCGGCCTGTTATGACGTCACACACTAAGCTCGATGACCCAAGCTCTGTGCAGTTACAGGCTGGAAAATGAGAAGTGACGTTGATACGCAAATATAACTGACCAATAATTGATCAATATAAGAATGTTTTCGTAATGAATGAAGTTAGGATACTTCAAAGCAGTCTTGGAAAAGACAAAAAGATTTCAATGGAGATCGGTAGGCTATTTTGCCAGATAGGGCCTACGCAAATGGGTGAAAAGAATTGAAAATCTTAGGTATGGTAACGGTTACAGAAATAAGAATCATTTTGCTTGTAAAAGATCGCATTACTTGGCTCCTACAACGCTAGCTAACCGTTCCATCAAGTGTCTCAGTTTTCAAAATTAACCATATAAACAGAAGTTGTTACTATCAAGAACAGTGTACCAAAAGAGAAGATAATATTGCAGCTAATACTGATTGACATTGTCTAATGAAGTTCATTCTCAAAAAAGCATGCACACGTGACACTTAATGCTAAATACTCAAATCGAAAGGTGCTCAAACACAGTTCACGTCATAAATAAATTAACTCATTCCATGAGTGAGTTTTCCCTAAAACTTGGATAACATTTTCTTAAGATTGGACAAAATTATTGCAGTAGTAGTTAAGAGTAGACTTTTAAAACATGGCTCTGCAAAGAAGCAGTCTTTCATTTTATTTTCATTAAGAAATTTTCATATTTTGACTCCTTAATAAAAATCTAACTGGACATGCACATTTAATGTAGCAACATGCAAAAACCAGACAGGTTTTAACTAGAAAACAAACACTACCTGAACATCCATTGTTGGTGAAATTGAAATAGCCGGCCTGACACTGGTCACACTTCCTTCCCATCACACCCGGTTTACACTGGCACTGTCCTCCGCTCTTGGCACAAAACGTACTGTTCAACGAACCGATAGGATTGCAGTCACAAGCTAAAGGAAATCGCGTCATATAGATTAACCATCACAGATATAAAAGGGACTTTAGAAGTTTGAATAGTAATCACTAAAAATAATGGCGAGAAATTAAATGATAACGCTAGTACAATGCATGCCAAAAGTCTTGGAACACTGACATCAATTTCAAAGGTCAAACCAATCATCCCCCTCTCCCCTACAGAATAATTTTGGTTTACTATCAAACGGGTTAGGATTTTAGGAAAGCACTTTCTTTTGCGCTTCTTTTATGATATTTCTCTAAATCATCAACATTGTTTTAGGGGGAATGGGGCGGAAGTAGCAATTTTTTTTCATGAAAGGAATGAAAGATATCAAATGCAGCGTAAATTGCTGGGTGTTCCAAGTACTTTTGGCAGGCACTGTAGGTTGTTTGCGTATCAGCCAGTTCCTGTGCCCATCTTTTGTAACGAAAACAAAACTCAAGCAACATGATGTTTAAAGACAAACTTCCTCTTTTGCCTCATGATTTGAGCCCTTGTTGAGCAATGAGGCGAAAATGTTACCTGGGGGCAATCTGCATATTAAATATCTAGACATCTTATCATAGATCTTTCGCTATATCACGAATCTAGAGATTTGGGTCACTGAGGGGTTATGCTTTCAAGATCTTGTTTCATCTTCTTCTCTATTTGATTACGTACATTGTTTTCAAGGCCCCCATAGCGTTTCTACGAAGCTCTTTGTTCTTCGAAGATTAACCACAGCAGTAATTTGAAAAATTTATTTCTTACACCCATGTCAGATAATATACATATTCGTAAGTTGAATTCGTACCTAAAGATCCGTTGAAGACTTCCGTATTTACAGAAAATGCGATCCTTTGACATTCTACTATCTCTTGTGACTGGATACCAATTCGTTGCTTTGATTCCCAGCATATTTTGGATACATTTCTCATAGTTCCATTGGCATTTTGGTAGAAACGAGTCTCATTAAAATCCCACATCAACACTACTGAATCTATGTCAATCGACTGGTTAGTGTTCGGTGGATTTACAAGGGAAAACGTGATTGAGTAATTGCTATTTGATAATAAAGTAAAAGCATCTGGGTGAATTTGTGACGTAGGTATTGATGAATTGGAGGCAGGTAGGGTTATGTTAAACGAGGTCACAGGAAGGCTTGAATTGTGGTTGTTGTAGTGGACGTCGGCTCGCAGTTGAACTGAATTGGGCTGGACATCTTTATATCGCATGACCAGGAAAAATCTGATAAAAAAAATTAACAGTAAAAAAAATAAGTGGATACATAGTAAAAATTGGAAGTAATGAAAAAAGAGCTCAATAATAGTTGTTCGTTTATGTAAATCATATAACGAAAAAGATGCCAAAAGCTAAAAGCATATAATTAAATCGAATGAATTCATGGAAAATAGTTCCCGAAGTCGAATTCCACAGAAACTAAAGTACCCCTCCCAAGGTTTTGAAAAATCTGGTTACCTGCAGCTTTCAGATAAGACAAATTAAAGATAAACAAAAGTACAATAAATTTTATATGGCATGAACAATCTAATAAGGACTGAAACAATTTTTTGTGCCACTTTGATGGCATTGGGGTGCATCTTTAAGGGAAAGAAGACTTCATATACATAATTTCTAAGGAAAGACCAAGAGAAAGAACAAAAAGGTTACTCCAAATTTAAAAATATCTTTTTCACACTTTGTCTGTTAAAAATTAAGCAAGTATTAATTTGCTTACAATTCTGTACCTTTTAACAAAAAAACTACTAAGAGATTGAAAGCAAAATATTCTTACCTGGATGTGAACTGCGTTTGAAAATAGACCGTCAGCCTTCCAGTAGAGCGAATTCTTGCGAATCCAAAACCAGTGAAATTGGTGCCGTGACCAGATACATCCGAAATTATGCTATACTCTCCAGAAGAACTTTCAGCTTCAGCCAGCAAGTAATCAAATGAAGGTACAAAATATCCGTTGACTGCCGAGTCACAAGACATTCCTTCGATATTACTTCTGCAGTAACATGATCCTAAAATTAATGTAAAAAGTCTAAATTAATACCATCTTCTGACAGGATTTATGAAAAAAGGGTTTTACTAGTATTTGCTTACATTTTATCAATGAGCTGGGAATAAAAGTCTTTAAAGGAAATTCGTCTTAATACTAAAAGGAAATGATACTTTGCTATCATCAATTTGAAAGACTAAATGTGTTATCGGCAACTTCTCGCGAGAATTAAATGATAATCTTTAAGTGGGGAGTTTTATGGGGTGCTACATCAGAGTGGCAGAAAAAACGGACATATTTTGCTTAAATTACGGCTTTTTTACACGGCCAGGTATGATTCAAAGACAAAATTCGTGGAGAGTTCAGTAATTTCTTTCAACTTAAGAGTTTAGTAACAATTACTTAGAATAAGACATCAAGGCCTATCTCATTTTAGTTATCAACCTCAGCTCAGAGTTTGGCAAAAAACTTCCAAAAAGGAGTTGAAGAAGTGATACAAAATAATTAATAACAATCAGTTTTGTAACATACTTACCAGAGGTTTTGTTACAGACATTGCTGTAGGCACCACCAATGTCACAAACACATCTCTTACACTGTCCATCAGTTGTGTTAGGGAAGGTATGAAAGCCATCTCTGCATATGTCACAAGTTATGCCATTTATGGACGGCTTGCAGTTGCACTGTCCTGTTACTTGGTGACATGTATACGATCCGTTGAATGAGCCAATACTTGAGCATCCACAAGCTGCAAGAATGAAAGCACTTTTTAGAATAAACTGGGTTCATTTTAAACTCAGGGGAAGTCAAAATGACATAATTGGTCTCACACTGTCACTTTTCTCATTGCATGAACATGGTAAGATAATATTTTTTCAACATGTAACAGATGATTATCACTTACCAAAAGACTAAAGCTTTTTCCAAAGGCATATCTCATAGTTGAATTGAGTAGAGGGCGAGAGGGCATGACTTGTTTATTTGTCTGTGTCCACAAATATTTTCTTGTAGCAATTTTTTGTCTTTATCTCAATGGTATTATAGTTAAACTTTTCCCTTTTCTTTGTAACAGACCCCTACAGCCCAAAAGGTATTATTGACCCTGCTGTGGAACTTATTTCATTGAAGCCTCCTACCATCAACAAACGGTAATTATGGTTTCGAGGTGTCTACAAATACGACTGAACATTCATAAATTTGGTCCTTTTTTCATAGCTATCAAGAGTAACGAGTTTATTATTCCGCAGAAGAAGAGGATTTTTAGCAGTAAGAATAATTCAGTACCGTCATTATGTTCTTTTGAATTAATTTAGAAAAATCTCTACAGAAAGGAGAAAGAAAGACACTCTCAGTAATGTGACTGGCTCTCTAAAACGTGCCTTCCCCTTTCAACCAACACCTACATCTATACTTTCCAAGCCCTTACCTTTGCATTGCCCTATGGGTGGAACGGTTACTCCATAAAAACCATCCACACACTGATCACACTGTCTTCCAGTGAAATTGCTTTTGCAATAGCACTGGCCAATCGTCAAATTCCCTGTTGCCATCTGATTGCATGAGCCATTGTTTATACTTCCAAAAGAGAAGCAGGCACAAGCTGTAAATTGAAAAAATGCTAATGATAATTTTATGAGGCATACAAAACATGAAATTGAGAAAATACACTTGGAACAAATGACATGACAGCAAATAAATTTTATAGGATCCATTTATCAAAAGAACAGCTCTTGATTATCGAAAGAATGACAAACTTAGCACGAACGGGCAAAGGCAATATTTATTAAAGAGTCAGGAAAGCAAGAAATTTCAAATTTTACGGTAGATTTAGTGACTCTGGAGAGCTTTACCCCCCTCTTTTTTTGTCATTTTAATCCTTTATATTGTATTAGTTTGCAATTTTAAATGAAAAGGCCTGATACGAAATGATTTATCAGTTCCTTGTTCTTTCTTCTGTCACATGTTTTTTCTTTGGATCTAAATACTTGTCAAATTATCGAAAGAATGACAAACTTAAACATTAACTAAGAAACAGATTTAACCACTTTTCCTTAGATTTGGTACTTCAAATTGAATCTGATAACCAAATTCATTGTGTAACGATCAGGGTTCTTCTCATGACGGTGAATAACCGTCGTATAACTAGCCCCGAACAAGTAACCCACAAAAGATACTCCTTCTTTGATCTTTACTCTAATGATCCAACAGAAAAACTAACTTATATCGTGATCAACACATACTAATAACATAAACGGAAGCTAATTAACAGGACAATGTGAGCTTCACACTACATGTTGAAAGACATTGTTGCCATAAAAAAGGCGTTCACTAAGACAACAGGACTTACAGAAACAAGTGACTTTAAAATGCAACGGGAACATTACTAAATTGAATAAATATAAAATCCTAACCGTTACAATTGTATGTTGTTTAAAGCAACTTTTTAGCTCAAATGTTACCGGACTTACACAAGCAAACTTGAGGATGGCTAAGTGGCAGGCTCATGTTTCGGTAGAATTGATCTTTGCATTGATCACAAAAGAATCCGGTTGTGTTGTCTTTACAATCAGAGCAAACACCAAATCCAAGAGTGGAGTTAAACACACAACTTTGTGCATGGCTATTGCATTCACATCCTAAAAAAGATTAAAAGAAGTGTGGATGACTGAAAAAACCAAACTAACAAAAAAAAGGCAGAACAATTTAAGCTATCTCAAACAATAAAGACAATTCAATATTATAAAGGAAAGCATGCTTTTAATTACATCCATAGCAACAACTACATTTTATTTGAAGCAAGAGAGTACTTGATTTGGCAATGAAGTTGGAGAATTTGATTAACTGGGTGTAGACAGCAAAATCACTTATAATAAACATGAGCGCCAAATGAGCCAGTCTGTCAATAATTTGTTAGTTTTTTTAAAATGAGGTTATTGAAAGCATAAAGAGAGCAAAAGTAGATTTGATCAAGTTTTTCTTGGAACACTTTGGCATTATAGAGAGTCATTGACTAAGCTTTCAAACTGTATTACTTTGAGAAGTGCCTCCTTCAACACCTGTGTTTGAATAAATGCTGCTTTGATTATATTAAAATACAATAAATACATCATGCAAAAGTTCACAATTTATTTAGCAAATTGTAGAAAAATTCTTACTTTGACATGGGTTGGGACTGCTCGGCCCGGAAGCAGCAAGCCATGTTCTGTTGTTATAAAGTGGCTGGCACCTTTCACAATCAACCCCTTCCGTGTTATGGAAGCATTCGCAAGTAAGCTGGTTAAGCACACCATGACAATTTCTTCCATGCCCATTGCAATGGCATCTGCCATACACTTTGAGGTCAGTTACATCATAATAATACTGGTTTAGAAAAGACTCCTGATTTATGACATGGTTACCATCAGTCCAAGGGTATTCCAGCCTGATACGAACATCTGTAGCTTTGATATATGTCTGAACAGGTGACTCCCAAAAGTTTGCAGTTGTGAATGATGCCATTGGGTTAAAGGATATGATGACACCCTAGGAAGAAAGGTAAAATCCTACATGAATCGCATTTGATACATTGATATTTTGCAATGTATGATCTATAAGCCAGGGGGACATAGGAAGTTAAGTTTGGAGGGCAAAGGCAATATTTATTAAAGAGTCAGGAAAGCAAGAAATTTCAAATTTTACGGTAGATTTAGTGACTCTGGAGAGCTTTACCCCCCTCTTTTTTTGTCATTTTAATCCTTTATATTGTATTAGTTTGCAATTTTAAATGAAAAGGCCTGATACGAAATGATTTATCAGTTCCTTGTTCTTTCTTCTGTCACATGTTTTTTCTTTGGATCTAAATACTTGTCAAATCATTTTCACAATCCATTTTAAATAAAATGACTTTGAGATATCTGGCTTGATATAAATCTGAAAGTACATAGACTATTCCACTTTAAAATTTTAATTTGGTTGTGTTTGAATTTGCAATGCTGTTGGAAGGAAATTCATATTGTAACAGGTTTACTCTCCTGCCACAGGTCACGCATGCGCTGTTAATCAAAAGTCGCATGACATTTAACTATATATATTGCAAATAGATGATCATGTAAGAGTGCGTTAGTATTTGCCTCTCGCTCTACCATTCAGTGTTCTATAACGCCTCTTACAATATTGACAAGGGGGGGGGCTGCCCATTGTATTCCTTCTAATTCTCAGCACCGTTAAAAAGGAAATATATTACAGTTTGAAAATTATTGGGGGGGGGGACTCCAGCAGCTTTGTTTGTTATCTCACTACCGTTGGCATTGCTTCGTTATGTAGCAAACTTTCTTATCCCAGATTCTCAAGGTCCAGTGAAATACAGAAAATGAGGAAGTGACAAAGTTTCATAGAATTTTACCTGTTCTGCCACTGTGTTACGATTTTCTTCACAATATGCCCTATAGTTGTCAACAATTGTTGCTGATGTCTTTTTCAGAATCGGGGTTGCAAATCTGGTATCACAATTATCAGCATAGTAACTGTAAGGCTGCCAGCTCCTTCCAAAGTCTGCACTTCTTTCTATTATCATTGCCTTTGGTCTGGATGAGTAAAAAGTGATCTTTATATCACCTGTGATATCAAAGCTTTTGTTCATTGACAGTGTTAGATTTACTTTCACTGTGTTACCAATTAAAAGACCTCTCTGCTGTGCATCCCACCAAGTTATTGATTGCCACCAGGTGGGTTTATAAACAGCCCCCCAATACCCTGATGGATAGTCACTGTCCTGCATGTTCTGGGTGCCATGTTGTTTGCTTGGATTTGAGCTACTGCAAATGTCACAAACTCGATTTGGCCTTGGTCTGCAGTACCCAGAAGCTGGATTTCCACAAGTACTTGTATTTGGTGTTGCATGAATAACTCTACCCATCACCAGGTTCTCAGGTCCGGGCATGCAAACGATCGGATTCGAACTGCCATCTAGACACGACATTTGGCCATTTGAAGGTCTCAAAAATGACAGAAAACCGGCAAGCAAAACAAAATATATGCAAGTTCGTGACTCAGACTTCAACAGTCTTTCCATACTTTCTAAACTCATTAAAGAGTAAAAATAACAATGATGATCCGATTGATAAATATTCCAACCAGAAAACAGCAGCGAATTAACAACGATTTGAGCAGCTTAACAGGAGGAAATCATCGAATCTTATCAGCTGATATCAACAACAAGACACAAGGATAATGTATTCACTGAAACTTGCATTATGACATATTTTGCTTCGAAATTCCTGTGAATTCCAGGAAAGATTATCCGATGTTTCGAAAAATGCTGGAACCTGCTTGCAAATTTGGTTCACGTTTCCTCCAAGATTCTCGCATGTACACAAGAAATCCAAATTAGGCCACCAAAAACTTCGTGCAAAATACAAGGGTGAAAATCCTTTTCCCTGGTGTTGTTGTTTTGGTACTTCCTCCTCTGCAAAAATGAAATCCAGCAACAGAAATAATTCAGAATTCACAGATTAAACTGCGATCAAAGACCGTATCACCTGCTTGAAAGGAGACGCCATGACATTCAAGTTTACAGAGTGACGGTTAATGGTTCCCCTGGCAACACTGTGAAAACAAAAGACTTCGATAAATATACAATCGTTTGCATTGTTCAAAGACAAATCCACAGTCAATAGTAATCATCTTCAGACAAAAGCTGAGCCGTTCCTCGCCAAACAAACTGCGATATTCAAATTCAAATTTTAACAGGGTGAATAACCGCCTAATAGCCTTATGGGTAACTCAAATATCCACCCACAGAAACTGACTCTTAAGGCCTGAAAAAATTCCAGTAGAAAGAATGTTGAGGGTTTGTCGCGTATTTGACGAACAAGTACCTTAGCGAAACGAGAGCATAGGAATTTTTCTGATGTTAAAAAAGACTCCGAAATAGACGGAGGGTGTCAAAAACTGGCCGATTAAATACTTAAAATGCTCAAATCACAGGTACATTTAGGGGGTTGATAGGGGTCAAGTGGCGTCTTTGAGAAGAAGAAGAGAAACCCTACTTTTACACGCGAGTCATTAGAGGCAGGGGTACGGTGGGAATCTTAATGGGCCGGGAAAGTTTTTAGATGCTTTTTGTTTCTTGTTGTCATCACTTATATAATGTTGGAAATGAGTGTAAAGGAAGCAAAATCAAAGGGGCCCACATGAAAAGTTTTACGGGGTCTGCCGGGAAATTTCCCGAGTTCCGGTGGGCCACCACGTCCCTGATTGGAAAGAATTTCCCACTCTCTCAAAGTAGCAGTGTCAATTTTCGATATTGCCAAAAAACACTCTAAATCACATTTGTAACTTTGAAGACAATTATTCCATGTGTTTGAATATCTGTCGGATAAAATTTTCGGGGAATTTAATTACTTTGATAGTAATGGGATCAATGTACAGGACCCCGTACTGTCGACCCCCTTCACATGAGAGTTCTCATACATTATTACCCATGAACTCGCTAAATTATTCAATTATGAGGGGGCACGCAAAAAAATCTGTTGCGAGCCTTAAGAGGCACAAAACAAGTTTAATAAAAGTTCAAATTCAAATAAAACAGAATACGTTTACGAGACTAAAAATCCAAACATGAACAATTGCAATTCAAAGCAGAATTGATAAAAATCTACTTTAGCAACTAAGTAATACTTGCAATTTATCGATGTAATTAAGGGACATAAACTGTATTGACTTTTAGCGAAAGAAAATTAAATATCCATGATAATGCAAAAAGGACCAATATGGGGACTAAGTTTACGTATTCTTAATTCAGATTTATTTCAAAGGTTTATGCTATGCATTAACTTTATATATAAGAGGAGAACAATTTAGAGGATCGAGAGAAGATATAAAATTTATTGCTAGGGTTAATGACCAAATATGTGTTTATACTTAAAAAAGGAATTTATAAATACCTTTTTACTGCAAAACTATCGCCCAATAATTCTCTAAAGATTATTCTAAGTCGCGAAAATATCTATAAAGTGGGTTTAAACAGTATGTCAGCTACAATAGTAAAATTTTTATTGGACCAAATAATTCCCCTACATTCTCTTTAAGAAACAATGTAATTGTTAAGTTGAGTGGTTCACGGACAACTATCACAATGGTTTAATAGGTTAATGGAGCGAACAGGAGTACAAATCTACGAGGAGTATCCCCCTTTGCAAATACATCTATACGTCTTTAGGGGTAAAATTAGTTTATATAAAGTTCCAGCCATGGTTATTTTAGGAACTACACTGCATTGCAATACCATATTTATCTATAAAAGTTACAATGAAACGAAGCAATACATAAAGGTTCTATTTTATGGAAAGATGTTTTGTAGGAATAAACCGAGTAAATGAACCTATTCGTAGTTAACAGTTGATGGATTTCAATTTTTAGAGGGTGGAACTTTAATTGCAGTTATTGTAATCTTGATTATTGACTCCACAAAAAGATCTTTAGGCCATTAAATATTTTAAATATTTAAGGATTATAACCATTTATCAAATAACTATTTATGTCATAAGAAACAGAAATGTGAGCTTTAGAACCCTTGTAAGTTGAAATACTAGCGTTTAAGGGTGTCAAACACAAGACGAAATCCGGCCACATCCACCTGCCCAGCTCTTGAGCTCTTGACTATATGCCCCAACCATAACATCTTCGGTACATATTGCTCACTACCTATTTTACAAAAGTTCCCTTATCTTGCTACTTTTATTCAATCTGTTCATTTCTTGTGACTGTCTTCTATTGGAAATGTTAATTGCAGTTTCTTCATCCGAATTCAAAATTGCCGTTTGAATTAAAGTCATATGTTTGGCCCGTGATTTGGACCATGCATTCGTTTTGGCACTTTTACAGTTGTTTGACACTCTTGTGATAGGAACAATGGAAGAGTCTGACTAAAATTAATCAATGTTGATATTTATTTTAGTTTTTTACTTCTACGGTATTTGAGAAGGAACATTGCAAATTAAACTATTTACAGTATCGTACAGTGTTTTATAGGCATTTATGGAAAACTTGAGTGAAGTTATTTTAGAGCGATAGTCCAGTATCTTGAGACTAACTGAGGTTATACCACTGCGGAGGATTGATAAATCATTTGAAAGATCAAGGGCAGAGAACCCTTGCCGTACGCGCAACATGTTGTCGTAAATTGGCGTAAGTTGTTGCGAATCTATGGATGGTATGAAAGATAATGCAACAGATATATTTACGATTGACGTGGCCAGCGACTGAGCTGTTTTCAAGGACAATTGCGACTGAGTGGAAGCTGAAACGACGTTGTTTGAAAGGCTGATCGATTCGGTAGTGTAGTTACGGCATCTCGTAAGCAAAGGCGCAACGTTTGTATCGATGTATTGCTGGACGTTGAGGCTCTGTATCACAGTAAGTGCGGCACTTGTTTCGTTTTTCAATTTCAGCGCACTTTGGTAAACTGGGTCAAGGGCCTGCGAACGGACGAAAATAAATATAAAAATGTGTTTCAAAATAAGCAAAATGGAATGAGATAACAAAACATTGGTTTGAGCATCAAGCCAATTTGGAGAAAGAAAAAATGTTTTGCGCTAAGCAAAGGAAACGAAAGGTCAAAAAGAGGTGAAAGTAAAATGTATTCCGAAATTTCTAGAAACTAATGTACATTTTTATGGAGGTTTTTTCAAAATGAGTAGCTTTTAAATACAAAAATGGTGGTATTTTTTGGGAGAAGTTCAATAAGCATTGTTTAATTTGATCTAAATTACAGGATGGTGTAAAATCTTGTTCGCAATTACCTGTTTTTCTGCCTGAGCGACTTGGTTGGCTTGAGACGAAACGGCCACAGCTTGGCTGGCTGTGATCTGAATAGGCGAAATCTGGTTGTTGATGCCAATAGTCGAATTATTAGCAGAATAAACGACAGCCGTAACAGTACTGACCTTTTGATAAAAGAAAAGAATTTAACATGTAATATCCTGATCTGAAAAACATGGATCCATTTGTAGATGGGTAATCAATTAGCTATCTTAAAAGGAAAGTCTTCTACTAAAGATTAAACTCTTATGACTTCAAATTCATGGTGCTTTTCGTTGATTTTATCTCAAAACCATGAAGCAATGACGTGATCAAGAGACATGTTTTTTCGATCTCCTAGATCAAAAATGAGCTTTCTCGGCTTCTCAGTCAATGATAGAAATATTAGTGCTTGTATTATACAGCAAGATTGGAAAATATAGATTGACATGCATATTGCAAAGCATCATCTGAGCAACTCTTACAATCTTATTCGTTATCGGAATCTCCATTCACCTGTTCCTATCCATGAAATAATTAATGTATCATACACCATCCGTAAGCAATAATAAAACAGTCTATTAGATAGAATATGTTTAAATAATACACATGATACAATAGTATGATGAGCCAGGGCTTCCCCCATCTCAATCTCCGGACGCTAACAGCAGGATCTCGATAACAGGTTGTTAATTTGACTCCTATTGGTTAGTTATGATAGGTATTTTTCAAACAACATTGTTTGTGGGAGAGGGGGTGTGGTATTAATCATCTTTACACGAAACACTTTTCGAATGGAAACTTAAACAACACAGCGTTCTAAGGACTTTTGGCTGGGAATAATGCTTGACATCGAGGGGCCTAATCACATGGCTCTTTACTGTCTTTCTTTGGTCTACCCCTTGGTGTGTCTCAATTTCTTGGTCTAATTCTAGCACTTCTTGCTTTTAACTTTCTTGGTCTACTTCTACCACATGTCGGTCCTCAATTGCAAATGGCTGCATTAAAATTCATGCATAGCAAATATCAAGCATTAAACGGTTAGGATACCTTTGCTAATGCACTCGCAGCATCAGCAGCTGCTTGCTGTGATACAGCTTGAAAATTTCGCACTGTATTCAGTATACTGACAGCCTCTCTTTCAGTATTAAGAGCAGATGCTATTGCAGATGCTGATGTAGTCGAGGCTGATGAAACAGAGGATTTTACTGCCTCAAGTCTTCTTTCTGTTGTCGATATACGGGAATCCAAAATCGAGTTGGTTTGCTTGCGAGTCGAGATTTGCTGCTCGACTCCACTCAATTCACGGGTTGATGTCGTAATCAGACTGTTGAGGCTGGTAATCTGCGTGAATAGCGATGCTGTAGTGGCGCTGATTGAGTTTATGGCCTAAAAGAAAATATGATTTCAAATAACATATAAATTTCTAGCTCGATGTATTTTACATGGTTACTAACCATGATCATTCAAAACTGGAGATAAATATTTTCATGCTTTCATATTTTCATATTTTGGTCAAACAAAAGAAAAAATTATTATAAACTGAACAACTGAATTGTCAAAATGATACTACGAAAATTTTGCCAAGTAGGTTAAAGTCAAAATTTAAAGTTAAAAGGCTAGAATACGAAGACGTCCAGTTGTTAAATATTCCAAAACAGATCAACTTCAGCAGAATTATGAAACACAGTGCCTACATATTATATATAAGAAGAGATGCTAGTCTAAAGTTATTAGTCTAAAAATGCTAGTATTAAGACGCTAGTCTAAAGATGTTAAGCAACTTTTCTACAAATGTAACCAAGACAAAACATAATCTTCTGGAGTGCTCCATTATGATTGACTGTCTAAACACTTTCATGACCTACAATCGTCCACAAAAATTGTGAGACTGTTTCTCCTTCCCACCTCGCAATAATGCCAAAGTCTGTTTGGCGTATTTACCCAAAAGAAAACCTATCGAAAATATTTTGTAAACCATTCGTAATTTTGACTTAGGCTCCAGATAGACGTATTCGTTGCTCAACCCTTCCACCGTCCCCTTCCCTCCCCCGCCCCTCCAAGCAATGTTGTTTGTTGAGATTGGGTGAAATAGTTGCAAATCATGTGTGCAAAGACCGTATACAATAACAAGATCTCAACAACGAAGGGGGAGGGGGTCAAATACAATTCTAGTAGTTTACTGTCAATAAATTTGTCCTGATTTTATCACTGGTCTCAATATATTTTGTAAAGGGTTGTAGTTACCTGTGAATTGTCGGGCAAAGAGCCAGTAACATTATTGCGTAGCTGCGAGGCATAAGCAGCCACAGCACTTGCGTTGCGGTGCATTGCTGAAGCGAAACTCTGCATCTCATTGGCTAGACTCTGTGTTAGCAATGCAGAATTTCTTAAAGACACCATCGAGGTGCTGAGTGACGCAATCATATTTCGATAAGACTGTGAATCATTGGCTGCAAGCGAGGCTATTTGGATTGACTGAGAGACTAGTGTTAAAGCTGTGGACTGCAACATGCTGGCTTGGCTTGAAAGTGATTGGACGGTTCCGAGGTAGACTGTAGATTCATTTGATAGAACACCGAGTTGCCTTATGGCTGTCTGTTGCTGGGCAACACTATTAGCAACGGCTCCTATCAATTGATTGTAGCTTGAAACTGTCTGGGTGCTGATAGAGACGACAGAAGCGTATGACTGGTTGTAACTGGTCACAAGCTGAGTTGTAGTGGACAAAAGGCTTGTAACTGCAGATGACGTAGTGGTCGAAAGCGCAGTCTGCAAAGAGGCTATATCTGTCTGCATGGCCGTCCAAGATGCATCCAGCGATGTTGCATTGATCAGTGAATTACTGGCTCTTGTTACCAAAGCACGTACCAGGACGGATAAAACAGCAAGAGATTGGTCCAGTGGCACGGACGGATACAATGATGGGTTGCTCAATAAAGTGTCGATTTCTGTTTGTAGTAAATCAGTTTGATGACGAATCGAGATATAGTCCTGTTCTATTGGCGAGTAGCAAGGCGGGCACACTGCAAATAACAACCGTAGATTGCTATGATAAAAATGTCCCAAAAAAGGAAATACATACACTAGAAAATTGGCATAGGTGCAATAAACCAGTTACATGTGAACCACCCTGAAATAATACCACCCAGGCATTTAAATAATAAGACTGAAAGAAACTGGCGTCTACTACTGTTAGAGGTTTGATGTAACTCGCGCACTTGGCTCTAAAGGATACCCGCGATATAAACATTAGGCCCAAATTTTGTAGCTAGAGACTGGATTTTAGAAAGACAACCAAAATAGATTTGAGAAAGGGAACAACTACATCAGTTATGATTTTATTGACAGAAGAAGAGAATTTGCGACAAAGATTCCCAGATGCAACAAAAGGGGACAAGAGGAATATATATATATACGCTCAATGGATGGTACTTACGTTTACACTGCAGCTCTCCCAAGGATATGTTGTAGGCATTCTGTTTGCATTGGTTACACTGCCTCCCAGCGACATTCATAGAAACATTGCATGCGCATTGACCAGTTACCAAATCACATGTGATACTTGTACCATTTATTGTGCCAGGCAAATAGCAGTTACAGGCTAAGAAAGACAATAACAAGTTTCAATGGTACAATATTCAAAAACGTTTTTGAAAATGCAAACATTTTAAGACATACCAACGTTTTTTGCCTCTTCAGAGTATAAAACATCAGAATATTGATCAAAAATATGAAGTTAGGAAATATATATAGCTAGATGTGGATCAAAATAGGCCAATCAGCAATCTTTGCACATGACAGTCAAGGGAGCCTAGTCAGTGGCATTTGCCTAAAGAAAACATTGTAAACGAAGTCCAAGGGTGAAAATGAACTCCTTCTATCTACATAAGGGAAGTTTTCCAAAAGAAAAAATTCTGAGTGGACATAATTACCAACAAACTGTATATGTATGTAAAAAACGAAATGTCTTTTTAGTAAAATATCCTCCTTACACGATGAAAACAAATTCAAAATCATTAATTTTGTAAGAAAATGAGATAAATAGAGCAGAACTACAAAGAATAACAATATGAAATTTTAAGAGAAAGTATTTTTATTTCTACAGAAAGGTCATTTGTTGTGCCTGAGGTACAAATGATTCTGATCTCTTTTTAAGTATCACTTACGTTGACATCCCTTTGGAGATATCTTCCAAAAGCCTGCCATACACGAATCACAATTAGGAGGCATCAAATTTGGCATGCATTTTTCACAATGATCCCCAACGGTACCAACTCGGCAGTTGCTGCAAACTCCAGTCTGAGGATCACAGGATACCGATCTTCCATTGCAGTTACAAGGTATACAGTTTATAAGAGGTCCGCCATTCGCAACTGCACGCGTGTAGCCTGATAGAGAAAGTAAAATTGAATACGAAACTTTGCAAGCGTTTATGCTAAACTCCTGCTTCGAAATTACACAAAAACATCAACTATTCAAAAAGAGATTAAGAAGGAAAACACGAGCCCAATACAATTGATGCCAATTGCTAAAATATACCTATGTAGAAGAAAAATAGCGACGCACCTTTGGCACATCTTTCACAAGATAGACCCTCATAGCCAATCAAACATGTAGCATTTTCCACGTGACTAGCAAATGTGCTGCTGCCCCGCCTTGTCGAATTCGCAGTGCCCATTTGAATGCTTCGAAATGTAACAACAGAACCACTTTGAAAGTAGTTAACACCAATATGAATGGAACTGAGTTGACCTAAAGGAAACAGATGGATGTTCATCAATGAGGCAGGCCCATTCAAAGTAGTTCTATCCGTGCAAAATGTTTTCAAATGAAAAAAAACTAGAATTTACATAAAATGCCTATTAAACACGGGGATTAGGAAAAAAAGTTTTAATTCACTAATAAAAAAAGATGGCTAAAATTTCTTTTGACTGGTGTGTCTGAATAACGGATTTTTCTGTTTACTTGAAAATCATGCATACGTGAATCGAGATTACCCGTCACTTGAATTCATTTAGTAAAGCTAATATTGCGTCTAAAATCTTTCTTGTTAATCCTTTCACTAACATGGTATTGACAGTGAAATTCCTGATATGTAATAAAGCAACACAACAGAAGCAAAGAGGTAGAAACGAAGCGAGAAAAGACGCTGTGGAAGTGGTATGCAACTTTACGAAAATTACACACCGCTGAATTCACCTCTACTGATGTTGAAAGAAAAATACACATTCCAACACAGTTTTTCCATAACCAGTTTAAAAAATTTCAAAAGCAGATAATAGCGTGTTAATACAAAATCTAAACATTTCAAATATTGTCATTAACATTACTTGTGATAGGAGAATAGGGTTTGGAAAAATATTTTGAGAGAAAATGTGTAGAGGAGTCGGCGACAATCGATTAATTAACATAAATTAACACGAATCGATTAATTAACATAAATTAACACGAATCATTAGCATTAATTAACAAGAAAAATCCTTGGATGCTACAAAATAAATTCCTACCTATCAAACTTTTGAAGTGGAATTCTGACAATTTGGAGCTGTTAGCCATAAACTTTTCATGTAGTCGAAATGAGTAGACAGAATTCGCGGTTGATATTCTGGGATAAAGTGCAAAAACTGCTGTCATCCCACCACCAGTTAGCCTGACATGCCATTGCCTTGAGTGGATTGTTGGTGACAAAGCGACAAAGCTCATCTGAATATGACAAGTTTATACAACATTAAACATCAACGGCAATAGAGAGAACGTTAGTAGGTTGGATGTCATAACAGCTTATGTTTTAAGTTTGTTTTGCATAGAAGTCTATAGCAAGCTTATACCTTGTATAGCTTATACCTCAAGCTTATAGTCTGTAGTTGAAATGAAGATTATTTTTCTACCGGTCAGTCATAAAGAGCTCTATGCCGTATAGGCAAAGTTGTACACGCTTTCATGCATGGAACAAGACATCTTATTGTCTTCATACCAAAGTGATCTTTGAATATTATAAGATTAATATCGAACGAGCTTTGCAATTAAAGATTAAAAGAATAAAACTTAAAAACAATTTCATTTTTTATCATTATTATTTCAATACTATCTTATATAGTACAATAATGACTTAGAGTAGAGGATCAATTGAGATGTCAATGCCAAATTTTCGTTTATTTTGCAGTTGCTGTAAGCTGTTATCTGTGAGCAAATACTGTTAATAGTATAACCCCATCTGACCAATCATAATTGCATTTCAATCTTTCAAAGAACATTTAAAACTTATGCCCATATCATTGTCATTGATAAATGTCGTATCAAGCATTTATTTTTTAAAGCATTCTAGAAAATCTCAATCGTACAAAGGAAAACCAAATTTTTCCACCATGAAAGAAAATCTATTAGCCTGACGTTGCTTTGCACGTTTGCAAGTTTCTCTAAAACCATAAAGAAGATAAAACCGTAAAAATACTGTTTAGATTCCAATTTTCATCACAATAATAGAAATGAAAAGTAAAAGAGAAATTTAACTGTAATTCATATCAGAAAATTCCAAACCTCGATAGTGAACAATTGACCGTACGAATTAAGCTGGTTGCCAAGATACTGTGAAGGAGCACTCAAAAATCGAACCCTGCCACCTTCATCGGTGTACTGCAGTCCATTTGAAGTAAGCTGAACAAAGCTAGAAGCAGTCGACCTATCACTGTTGATCAAAACCCAGCCATCGCTACGACCGACTGAAATATAAATAATAACATGATTTAGAGTGCGCAGTTTCTCAGATGAAATCATTTAATTGAAACGTCGTTAACAAAACACAAATTGGCGATAAATACATTACGAGAAAAATTCTCTGCGAATTGGCGTAAATTGAAATAAATATCACAAAATGGGACTGGATTTTTCTATTGATTATGTTTTTGCCTTCAGTATGCGATTTATGCGATTCAACACATTGTTTTGATGTAAAGAGGATGAGTGCCTTCAGCCTCACAAAACTTGGAGACTGTTCTTGAAGAATCTATCTAAGGCTAAGTGTTGATATTGCGGGTGCATGGACGATCGATAAAAAACTAAAAATGTTGATACAATTTAAGCTCTTCCGTTTTTTGATTAGTTCAGGCCAAGCTACTTATTCAAGATAAACCTGTCAAAAATGCTCATAATTTCAATTGCAAGAGATATCGAAAAGATATCGGCCATTTCCAGGAAACACAGACACACATTAACACTTACATGTAAAGTTGCTGACAAAATCAGCATTGAAAAACTGCCTTGCTGCAACGCATGAAGCAAGGTGCCCAAAACCATAACAAGATTGGCAGCCATCTGGATTCGAAGCAGTAAGTGCAAAGGCTCTTGGTTTACAGTTTTCACACTTGCTACCCTGTGTATTGGCCTTGCAAAAACAATTTCCTGTCGTCTGGTTACACACAGGCGTGAGACTGCCCGCCAAAGAACATTTACAAGCTACAAAGAAAGATATTGAAGCATAAGGGAAATTGAACACTATATAAAAACCTGTCCATTGAATGGAAATAAAAGCAAGGGAATTTTTCATAAAAATACCTAGCAAATTATCTGTAATTTTATTTTTTGTTATTTCTAGAAAAAACAGATGGATTTTATCTTTCAAAATTATTCTTGATAATTAATTGCCACCAGCAGGAAAACGCTACGGCAAGAAGATAATAGTATACAGAAAAAAATCAACTTGCTAGCCAAAGAGATGGAGTTTTAATACATCAAGTCTTGTCAGCCGGAAATTAAAAAAAATTTAAATTCAGACAAAACTAATACAAATAAAAAACTGGTGTAAAATTCTAAATATGTGGTTATTTGCTTCTCCTTAATTAGTTTCAAAAGCATCAAGTGATGTTGTAAAGAAAAGTTATTAACAAATCAATTATCAAAAATGTCATCAGAGAGAGTTTTGTCATCAGGAAAAACTAATTTTAGTTTTGTCATTACATCTTCTGGCATAAGTGGGAAGCATACTTATTAACAAACACAGGTATAGGTGTTTTGAACTTTCTTATAAAGATTGGAATATAAATTTAAATTGGAAATTTGGTAAAGATCCCGCTTTAGTTCCTATATAACTTGGTAGCCAATAACAATTAGTATTTTACCACTCTGTCTTAAAGTACTCGATGCCATATAGGCAGAACTGTACATGCTTTGGTCTTTAGCATAGAATGGTTCTCTGATTTGGTAGCAAAAATGACTCACCAAAGCAGCCAGTGTTTGGATTGCCATAGTACCCAGGCAAGCAATGCTCACATCTGCGACCCCCGTAGCCTGGCTTACAGCCACATTGCCCACCATACTGCTCACAGGTGCTTGGATTATTAGAACCGGGGGTAAAACAATCACAAGCTGCGATAGAAATGTATAAAATCAAAACAAAATTGGCCGAATCAATTAACAGTGCTTAAAAAACTATAATTAGAAGAATTATAAAAACAACATCTTAAAACGAAGCATTCCCTATTAATCGCTAGGGTTGCAATACAAGTAGATATAATCGCAAAGAACATGATAATGTATATACAGTAAACAATCAATTTTGTAGCGTAGCATATACTTTGAAAGACATACCCAGTGTTCCATTATACATAATAACACTAGAACCAAAAACATGTTTCCTGCATTGTGCTGGTAATACGAAGGCAGCTGAAAGACTTTTGGACAGCTCATAGCAGTTCTGAATCTCACTTTTTGCTGCTGGAGATTGGGTACTGTAATAGGAGTTTTGGATTAAATCTGGCATGAAAATGACAGAGTCAATGACGATGGGCCATGGTGATCCTGAGTTACTGCCAGTTAGATAACTTAAATCCAGTCTGTAATTTAGCCCAGCACTCAACAGGACAGATGAGGACTCATTCCAGGTTTTAGCCTCACCAACGCTGAGAGATCCTATTGAAAACTGATTGGATAATAACTGAGAATTTGATGGACCAGAAACAGCGACAGTTAGATTCCACTGCAATGGGGTATCTTGATTTGAAGTGTATGTTGATATATCAGAGGCTCCGGACCATGATAACGATTCTGCATCGTACAGGAAAAGAGTATTGTGCCAAGATATTGGATACAGAGAATAGCGAATAACCATCATATATTGATAGGTAACAGGTACTTGAAACGAGTAAACGACGGAATGCCCAGGCATCAGTTTAATCTGGCCGATACCTGAAAATAAATTTGCAAAAGCTTAAAGCTATGGAAGCAACACAATAATATAGTGATGACGTCACAAAAATATATTCTTAGAAAATTTTGATTTTGAACGTAGAGTCTGAAAGGACGCCATAAATACGTCTAAATTTGCAAAATAAGCTAGATCTATAAACTAAATAGTTTCTCTCTGTTTACATAAGATAACATTTGCATATTATGAAAGATGTTTCGTGTTTATACCTCCACGACTTCTCTAGGGACCCTTCACCTTACAATCCTGTCTATGTTAATTTTGATTGTGTAGTCTTGTCTTTATGTCACCCCTTTCTTTTATATTCGGAAAACAAGGTAACAATAAATACAGATTTCAATATGGCATTATTGAGCGCCTCTAAATGCATTACTTGTCTAACAGTTCACAAAAAGCTGCAATTAACAGTGGCTTAGCTTGACGTTCTAGACTAAGGGGGCGGAGGATTATCATAAGGTAAATTTACAAACGAAGACATAAGTGAAAAAAATATTTGGTGACCTACCAATAGACGATTTTACCGACAAAATAAAGATTTTGTAGGCCAACTGAAAATTTACCGACAAACTCATAAAGAGGATGGAGTATGTCACCCCCCTGCACCCCTTGCTAGTCACCCCTTGGTCTGTAACCTGCATCATCATTCAAAAACAATGTTAATTGGTAGGAATAAAGGTGAATAAAAGGCACTCCTCACCTAGAAAGAGAGACTTGTACCCTTTTTCGAGCCAGAAATATTCATGCCCCTGTTGCGATAACATTTCCACTTCGTAAGCGACATGTGTGAAGTTTGGAAAGTAAAATCCATTGCTAACAGCAGAGCATTGCCTCCCTGTTATTCCACGTCGGCATGTGCAGAGGCCTGGCGAAAACAATTACAAAAATTATTCAAAACCTGGGCTTAAGTTTCTGCAGTTGGCAACATGATTTGAAATAGAAATTCTAAAAGGGAAATTCAGATTTGGCAAGGTTTCAAATGATCTTAAATATCTTTATCGATCATTTTTTGAAAAGTCACTTGAACGTTTTGAAGTGGCAATGCTTGGAAGAAAATGTGAAGAAGCTAAAAAATTCTGTTTCATCTTGACTGTTTCTACACAGCACCTGTTCAGGGGTGAATGGGAGTCACATCCCCTGGATAAATTCTGAGTCGGTTGGAAACGAAATTATAACGAAGAATAGTCGGTGGTGATTCTGCTATCCAAAAATTCCTTGCTATTACCAAAATTTATCTAACAAGCACATCTCCAACAAAAGAATTTCTTATTTCCGAACATACCCCCGAAATATGGCAGATTGGTGGTGGTGAAGAGAATAAGATGGTTACAAATAGACAGAAGACAGCAAAAAGAAGCAAACAGTACCATTTGATTTATCACAAACAGGGAATCCTCCAGCTAAATCGCAATTACAAGGCTGGCAGTCTGTTGTTGTGTTTGTTGGAAATGAGTAGAAGGAGTCCTTGCATTCTGAACAAGCCCTTCCTTGTGCATTGGGCTTGCAATGGCATTGGCCTGAGTATGGATCGCATGTTTGGTTGCTGCCAACAGTTCCATAGAAGTTACACAAGCAGTCTGCGGGGACAAAAAAAGAAAACTTGAATACAGAAAGGAACAGTTCTGATAATACGTATTTTCATTATGGAAGAATGTGAGTAAGACATTTTTAAAATGAACTTGTTGAAATCTACATACAGTTATAAGTCTATAGATGTGTATAGTGTGTATGGTGTATAGAACAGGACGGTTCTAAGCTGCTACTTCGAGTTTAACGCTTTGTGCGATCATCATGCTTCTGTACTGTTCCGGCTACAGTTATATGTCGTTTAAAAAAATTGCTTTTCCTAAAATGTGCGAGTTGGTCCTAGCTCTGTGTCGCACCACTGTCACAGTGACATCAGAAAGACTGAAATTTGACGTTTTTTTCAAAATGGAGCAAAAAGTTATATAATTGCTGAAATTCTAATCAAAGTAACCCTAGGCAATCTGCACTAGTTTGTTTGTCACATTTTCAGTGTTGCAAGAAGGAGCAATATCTTTGTCAAAAAAATGCTAATATCTTAGTAAATGAAGTTAACATTGTCCAATTCTAGTTACTCAACATCACTTGTAGAGGTCATTTGAGCCAACTTAAACCGCTCAATCATCAATGTAGGATTCCTCCATGTACCAAAAACATTTATCAAGATTTTCTTTTTGATTTGAATATGAAATCGATCTTGAAGGTTTTTGTTGAAATGCTGTATTTTAAATTGGGATGAAGCCTTGAGCTGAGAAGGGTTGTCACCCATGAAAATAGAAGCTTATCTAGAAAATAGAAGCTTGGGCTGCTAAAATAAAAATTCGATATAAGAAAATAGGCTATGAACGCATACAATAGGCTAAAAATGCATACATACAAGCTAAATGTAGTACAACTAACAAAGGAATAATGAACAAATTCAACCGGCTTAAAAACTAAAAATGTAATTATAATTTAAAGCTGTCTCGTAATTGACTTGATTTCAGCAGGTTAACAAACGAAGACAAAAGCATTTTGGGCCCAGGTTTCTCAGTCGAAAGGCAACATAGACTCAATAGGCTTGCTATATAATGGAGTTGGCTCATTATATTAGTGACACAAGAATTCCTAATGAATGACACTCACCGAAGCAAGCTCCAATTGGCTGGATGGCAAAGCCCCATTTTCCAGGAACACATTGGTCACATCTGCGTCCATAAACCCCAGGCTTGCAGTTGCACTGGCCAAGCTGTTGGCTGCTACTGGTTATTTGCAAGCAGCTACCATTGTCTTGTACACCAAACATAAAACAGTCACAAGCTAAGAGAAAGGCAACACAAACCACATAAACTCATCTTTTAGTGGCAAAAGTTATATGTTTGTGTGATAGCTGGATTCAACAATACTTAAACAATATGTTTTTCAACACCAAAAAAGGCCTGACTGGAATAACTTAAATAATTTAGATAACGCATGGTGTTCAAAGGAAGAGCATTGAGAGCTACAAGAAAGGCTCAAGGGGCAATTCACTCTGGCAAATGGCTTGCATTTCAAATAAAAGTTCATTCAATCCATAAACAACAATGTAAACCTCTAACAATAGTTCAAAGGGAAGAGGGTAACCAAGCCATTCAAAGACAAAATGTGGCTTAAGGTTTGAGGGAAAATCATAAAACTTCCAAAACCAAAAAAGCATGAAGAAATTTCACTGTTTGTTATTTTGGAGAATGATGTAACTATCTTTGTTTACTGTTTGTTATGCCAGTCCTACTTTTTACACATGTACTGTTCAAGTCTTCTGAAACTAGTTTCAAAGCTTTTTTCAAAAACTTCTGCTTAATTCTACCAATCTTAGCTAGGATTCTCAGTCAATTCATTTGCATACACTTTTTACAGAAAGGGTTGTGACTCATACTTACGAATGCACACATTGACATCAAAAAGTGGCTTAGAGATATTGCGATAGAATTTGTCCACACAGAGTTCACAGCTTGATCCAGTTGTGTTATGTTTGCAGTTTTGGCAAATACCATATCCAAGTTGTTGGTTGTAAACACAAGATGAGGCATGACTGTAGCATTGGCATTCTGAAAGAATCAGTTGATCACTTAAAGATACCACTTGCAATCATCTTTTGCGAATCAAGACAAACTGTATCACATACATATCATGAAACTAAGCAAATTTGCTACATATCTTGACAATTTTGTTCATCATAATAACAATGAGAGACCAGCACACAAAAAATCTTTAAGACACAATGATTTAAATCTACACATGCACCTGTCACTTCAACAAGAGAATGTTTACTATAGTGGTGCAAAGGTCTTCAAGGCTTTGCTATTCTGTCTAGAAAATAGATATTACCCTTGCTTAAGCATTTCGATCAATAATTTAAAAACAAAATTTCATATTGCATTATCCTATGTAAGTTCTAAAAAAGTATTCAATCAAAAATCTTTAATCTAGTACTTTCTTATTTGTAAAATAGCCTTTTTGACTACCCAGGTGAAAATTTCACATAAAAACTTACCTTGGCAAACATTTGGGTCTGTTTCATTTCCTGCCATCCATTTTCTGTTATTATACAAGGGCAGACATTGTTCACAGTCTTTGCCAGTTGTGAAATGCTTGCAATCACAGGCCTCTGTACCATTATTAAAGTCACAATACTCAGCATGGCCATGGCAATGACATCTTGCATCTACAACAATGTCTGAAATTGCATAATAATACTGATTTAAAGTGCTGGCACTGTCAATATTTTCTCTCCCATCAGTCCCTGGATATTCAAGAAGAAGTCTTATATCAGTTGCCGAAAGGTAATTTTGCACATTTGGGTCTAAATACTCATTGTTTTGGTATCTAATAAGCCTGGTGTCAAACACGACCATTCCACCAACATAGGGCAGCTCACTGCTAAACCTTTGGGTACATGTGGCATGAAATCTATTTGTAGCATTTATAACAGGATCTGCAACAAGACCATAAGAATCTCTGCAATTCTTAGCGAAAAACTGGTAATTAGTCCATGAGTTTCCATAATCTTTAGACCTTTGAATTACCACCTTTTTTGGTCTGACAGAATAAAATGTCACCCTTACACCTCCTGATACTAGGTAAAGCTTTTTGAAATTGATAGTGACATTCACTTTTGGGGGATTAGCTAGTGTTGCTTGGCCTTTGAGTTTCATTTGCCACCAACTTGATGACTGCCACCATGTTATGTTTGTTGGGTTGTGAAAATCAACCATGTTTTTTGCTGGGTAGCTATTCTGTTGGCTTCCAGCATTGCATATTTTGCATCTAGAGTCTTGGGTACCGCCAATCTGGCAAAATGTCTCACTTGGAGTTCCACAAGTATTTGTTGCAAGTATATTTCGGTTCAGGGCAACATTTTTTGGATATGTGAGGCACGTTTTTGCAATGCCATTCTTATCATAGCATGCACTCTGTGTGCTTGTCTGCCCATTAGAAAATTTGATGTTTCCAACAACCACAAATGTAAAGAACAAAAGAGTTATCCTGATAGAATAAGATATCATTCCTTTCAAATTGAGCCAGATCATTTTCGTATTCATCCACCTGACTGTCCATCTACGAACATCTTCTTTGGAATATTCTCATCAACAGAATGTTTGCATATCAGGTTTAAAAATACAACTGCCACCCATCTTCATTATTGACAATTTGTGTTAGTTCTTGTACAATATTTTGAAACATGTGTGGCATCAGTAAGAGGAAAAGACAGCAAACATATAGCTTGCTTAAGAAAGATAATTTTACTTTACTTTTCAGCAAGTACCACAAACTAACTGCTCACCGTGAGCAATGACATAGATCATGCTCATCCAGGGGGGCTTGATTTTACCTACAGCAAACGATGATTCATTGCTCTGTACTAACAAGTCAACTTTTGTTGTCATAACAAGCAGGTCATAAAGATAACAAACATTGCTGATAGTAATAAGCAATGCCACTTCTGTTAAAAAACAGTTTGACAACATCTGCGATAAACAGTCTAGTCCATGTTTAACATAGTGTCAGAGTGGTCATATGATACTTTACCAGACAGTTGAAAAAATTTTAGATTCTTATTTGACAGATAATTTTCAATTTTGTCTAGTCTTGAAGAAATGAGAAAAGACTTTATGCAATACATTTTTTTTAAAGAACCAGTAAATTTAAGTTCAGGCTGACTGTTCTTAATTTTTTTCGAAAATCTGAGGCTGGATTTTTCTTAATTTGTTCTTAAATTAAGAGGGTGTAAGCAGTGCGAGTGCTAGCTTTTTGGCTCTAAGGAGGTGTTCATGCCTAAGTTGCCAACAAAGTGAGTGAGACAGCCTTAATTTGCTGACAAATTTGAATATTCACCGAAAAAGCCCCCTTTAAAAATCTTCGATTTTAAGAAAAGACGTTGTTCAAAATTGCATTTTGCAGAAGCTCAGCCTCAGCTTGTTCTTAACTTTTGACCAGTTTTGAGGCTCGTGTGCTTATAAAATTGTTCTTATAAAAAGAGAGTGTAAATTCGCACAATACTGACAGCTCTACTGACGAAAGCCATTGAATAGTTGTGAGGAAATTCTCAACTAAAAAACAATAGACTGCCCCCCTGGCTAAATATTCATCAGAATTTTACCAGTAGTGACTCAAGTATACCAGACGCGTCCACAGCAGCCAGTTGATTACTGAATACGGACACCTCGTGTCCGCCTGCATGGTCACTTAATACAAATATACTAGTATTCAGTCAGGAATGACAAGTATCAATTAGACACCAACAGCAATTCATTCGTGATTCATCAAACTTGTATTCTTGCTCATCAACCTGAATGGAAGTTGGGCGACAGAACAGAGCATTCGACTAAAATTGAACAGAAGCTAAAGCTTTTCTTATAACTGATCGGCGGATATTATGGGCCTAGGCAAACAAAGAGCGTCGCGCAAAAGGAAAAACAGTGCAGTAATAACTTGGTTATAGACCCATTTTAATCAAAATCTACCGTACAACTACTTTTCTACAGAAAAAGATATTTAACAGATTATTCAAAGAGAGAAGTTATCACAAGTTTGACGATCTTTGAAGCTCACCTTCGGTTCGGACTGTTTTGAATTGGCGCGAATGACGCCACCACAGGGCAACAATGCAACACAAACAAACCATAAAACACATTCACGTTTTTTTAAAATAATTTCTTGTCCTCTCTCTTTTTTCAGAACCAGTTTTTCGTATATTTCTGAAAATTGAATACGGTACGTTTACAATAAATACTATGCTGATACCTTGGGAGAATCATATCTTGAAAATTTTGATAGCATAAAAGCACTTTTTGGAAATATGTAGCTGTGAAAAAAAGACACTAGGTGTACTTGTCTTGAGGGTTGCATGTACACTTATTGCGTTGAAAAGCCTTCAAAAAATGGTTATTAAAAACTGACCACGAGAAATAAGTGCCGTAGATATATAAAAGTTGTAAATTGCCTGTGAGAAGATATTTCCAAATATTTTCCGTCTATACAAGCACATACTGGCTGTATTACAAAATTTTGAGACTGAAAGTTTTGAAATGTCAAATAATCTTTCTGGAAAGGTAGAATTGCTCAAGAGAGTGGGTAGGGCCATGAAATCGCCAAAGAAATTTTCGCAAATGCAACCACCTTTGTGCAGACATCATCATAAAAAGGCAAATGTTACGAAACACTTGTGCAGATAAGAATAAAGCTATGCAAGGCAAGGAAGAACAAGTCACAAAAGTTTTACAGCCACATAGAGACTCACTGAGAAGATCATTTACTATTGCCTTTGTTATAAAGAGAAGATTATAAAATAAATTGACTTTGAAGTATTTGTCGGACTTGCGATTGAGAGAATGAGCTGGTCATACCAGTGTGGTTTGAAGGGAAATTTTTTTTTTATATATTCAAATTCAAATACATATATTGATAAATAAATTGGAAACGGTACTGAGAAGGTATACAGGGAAACAAGTTTTTAACGACTTGACGCGAACAATATCCGACTGTTAAACTAAAGAAGCTGTGAATATCTGCAGAAAATTTTGGAGTCAGCCACCAAAGTCCCAAAATCTTTTTTCACAAAATTTATTTTAATCCTTTCTTTTAAGGGCCCCAGACATACACCACCAAACAGCAGCAAGATCTGCAGTGCTTTAACAACGAAATTGCAGAAGTTTTCGTAAACAGTGAAGATCAAGTCATGGGAAATTACAGTGATCAACTTGAGGCAGAAGAAGATGAGTTGAACTCATTTTCTTTGGGATCTCAAGCAAAGAAGACAGTGATAAGAAAGAATGGATTCCATAGCGCTTCCTTACTACAAAATTTATTTCTGTTTTGTTATTTTCTACTATTTAAACATTTTTAGGCTCATTCTTCCATGATTTCCAATTACCTGTCAAGGATTATGACGTCATAAAATGATAACAACGTCACGCAAAAACGATTAGAGATAAGAAAAATAGTAATTCTATATACCCTTCAAAAGCACTGAATGTGTGCTATGTAAATATCGAACTTGGTTGACAAAAATGGTTGCGATAAAACAATTAATGCGCTTCAAAGTGAATTTTCCTAAGTTGATGACGTCTTCAAGAAAATTGAATTTTGTTCAAAATATTATCCGTTCAATCTTGGATTTTAAATCTGCATCGTTTATTTAGTCGAGAAATGCAATAGTTGAGGTCAAGTCTTTGGCTGATTTTTGAGGAATTTGTATCAATTTATGATGACATCATCAAAAACAAGTAACTTCCGGTGTGAATTATTTTTGGCTCATCTTGGATTTGAAATCTCCATGGTCGATTTAGCTGGTGTGTGAAATAAAATTGAGGTTAAGCAGTTTGCTAGATTTTTCTACAAAAATTCCCTGTCTATTTTAACCAATTAACGGCAAAAGCGACGAAAAATCACTAAAGTTAATCGTATTATCAACATCACTTTCAATACATGCTCAGCCAAGTCATTCAGAAAGCCATCATTCCTTGTCGTTTTGACTGACCAACTTTGCTAGCCTGAATGCAAGACCATCGAAAAGACTTTTTAAAATTAAGCAACACAGAATTCATTTCAAATACTTTGCTATTTAAAATAAGTCCTTCTGGAGCCCCTACAGGAGAAATTCTTACCTGGAATGATGCATTATTGTTACAAAAGAAAAGAAATCTTAATTTTTAGTAAGGTTCCCTATCTGGACCCGGGCCCTGGGTCACTGCCCAGGCTGACCCCCCTAGGAATTCTGGGACTTGACTTATAATATTATCCATAGCAATTTTAAATAATATTATTGCCAATTTACTGTCGATACGACATTTTTTAGCTTTTTTGGCAAAAAACTGGACAGTTTTGCTGCACTGTCCGGGGAAATTTCAGTTTTCTTTGGCTTCGTTAGTGATCTTGCACTGTTCGATAGACATCTTTTGTGTCGAAGTACGAGTCGAAGTACTGTATTTTTGTTTCAATTTATTGTTTACACCTCTCCCTGGTCTTCACATCGATTAGACTCAAGGGTTAATGGGTTAAAACAAGGAATTATACGTGAATAAGATAACGAAAAGACTGAGGTAGAGTAGAGATTTCTTTATCTGATAATTATAATTTAGCTATTTTCGTTCATTTGCTGCTGAGGCTCTTCAACATCCTCTGCGTGGCAACATCCCAGACCACAGGGATGCCTGTTGGTAAAATGGCGTGCGATGCCCTACATGAAATGGAAGTCTTCAGTGAAAAACCAGAGCCAAGAAGTGGACATAGAGCATGTTCCACCTCAAATCATATGATAGTATATGGTGGATACGACAGATGTGCCAGCGACAAAATATACACCGAAATTATTTGCTTTAATACGATTTCCAGGAAATGGTCAGAACTTCCGCATTCAAGGGGTGTTCGCTTTGAATCGGCCTCAAGTTCTATGGCTCTATTTCATAATAATTTGATGATTTTTGGAGGCTCTGGGTATCCGTTTGGTCACACAAACAGTAATGATTTGTCGGTTTATTCGCTCAAAGCGAAGACCTGGTCAAGGCTAGGGAGCAAACCACCTTTGGCAAGGTACGGGCAGAGCATGGTGTTAACGGCTGTTGAAAATTGCCCAAGATTATATATTTTCTCTGGCACTGTTGGTCGAGAGTTTCTTGATGACATGCACTATTTTGATCTAATTGAAAATAACTGGCATAGTATACAAACAGATGTGGTACCCGCTGGTAGGTACAGGCACGAGACTGTAGTGTTTGAAGGCGATTTCTATTTATTTGGTGGTTCAGTTCAATTACAATCATTTGGTTTTCATCATCTTTGGCAATTTAGTTTCTCCAAACATCGTTGGACTAAAATTGAATGCAAGCCAACACCTGATGGCCAATTCCCTTCCCCAAGAAAAGCACATAGCTGCGTAATATGGCATGGGGTTGTTTATATGGCTGGAGGTTGCAATGAAAACACGACTTTGAAGTACAATGATATATGGAGTATTTGCTTAAAAGACTTCACTTGGAAGAAGCTGAATATTGTAAGTATATCAAAGTTTTTGATTAATATATCAATATCAAAATATCAATAGTTTGTGATTAATAGGAATCAATCAATGTCTTTCAAAAGATAATAACAGGCTATCTCATTATTTATCGTTGTAAGTTGATAAAATTTATTTGATGTCTTTTGATATTTTTATTTACATATTTCTTGCAGTTCCAGTTTCAAAAATTTTAGAAATAGCTTAACAGTTTCTGAAAAATTAAAGTTCTAGATTTTTTTAGAGTTCTACATATATTACAATAAACCAAGCATAAAATGTGATTACTTTCCCTTCCTACTTCTAATGGACATTGACTAGCTTCTTTATCATTTTTTTCACCATTTTGTCAATTGCAACCAGGGTAAAGTTATGTAAATATCATAGAACAAACTTTTGATTAGTTGTTACGATTTATCACTCTACACAATTAATTTTGTTTGATTGTGTACGATTATTCATTTTCACCGTTATATCTTGCTTGCCGTTAATTTGTGTTCTTTTATACACCTGATGATTGTTTACACATGAAACTCAGAGTTGTGTCACAATAGTCTGTTTATTTTTGTCTATCTAAATATCAAAATATGTATAATATAATAACAAGGCAAAGGCTTGTTATGATTTGAGTTAGGTTTGATGAATGATTTACATAATTCTTTCAAGGTCCTTCCTGTTCCACTGTATTTCCACTCAGCCTCAGTCACCCCAGATGGCTGTATGAATATATTTGGAGGAGTTGATGATACTGGTAAAAGATCGTCTTCTACATATGAAATATGGCTGGATGTGTCATCACTTTTAAAGATTACATTCAGATTTATTCTAGACAGACTTGGTCACAACCACGATCATTACTCAACTTTGAAGAACCTTGGTGTGCCCACTCTTCTTTTAGATGATGTTTTCAAGGAGTTTCCAGCTGGATAACATTTATGTTTGATAAATGCAAGCCTTAGCTTGGAAAATATCCTTGCTCTTGAATCTGGCTCAGATTTAGCAGTCCAAGTGTGAATCGAGAGAATTTGTGAGGTATATGGGATGTTGTTTCTGTGTGCTTTTCATGATATGCTTGCTGAAAATAGTACTTGCATGCTGATTATGTTTTTGTACCAAGTTTAAATAGTAATAGAACAGCAACACAAACATACAACATTTTATAGTTATACAAGCTTTTGCATTTGCACCACTCATTAAATCTAGGAAATTGTTCCACATCTTATCTCCTGCTGCAGGCCCTAAGACAGTCTTTCTATTGCATAAATTTTGTTCTTGTTATGTCATGTTGGAGTTATTAATAGCAGCCCCTTTTGTTTTCAGTTGATAACAAATATCTTTATTATAATTTTTGTTGCAATTTTTTTATCTAGATACCTGTTTAGATAATTTGTTAGATAATTTTTTTCTTGCCTCTATTCTATAGAAGCAGCTGTATTTAAGAGATTTTGGTTTGGTGGAAATACTCAGATACATGTACATAGTTTATATTTATTTTTGTATTTGTTTCTTCCTAACATCTGAAGGCAGTTTTAGGACACTGCAATGTTTGATCAAGAGTATTTGATCCTTGTTGAATAGTTTTATCTATTGGGGTAGCAAGGGTTTTAGTAGTTGGGGCAGGGTAAAAAGTTTTATAATTTTATCAAGTATCATAAGTTCTCAAAATAGCCCCCTGGGGGCTTATTTATTTTTGATATTTTTGGATGGGGGCTTTTTTGAGAGAGGGGCTTTTTTGAGGGAGGGGCTTATAAAGCTATTGTAGACATTGAAAAGCAATATTTAAAGATCTCATTTATTTTAGTAGGAATTTCTTTATGAGCATTTGCAGTAGTTTAATAAAATGCCAAAGGCAACCCCAGATGGCAAAAGTCATCAAATTGAGGGGTTCCCATTTGAGAGTTTACGATAGCAGTGGGGGCTTATTTGAGGGGGAGGGGGCTTATTAACAATTTGTATTTCTAGGGTGGGGACTTATTCGAAGGGGGGACTTTTTCGAGGGGGGGGGGGCAGGGTAATTCAAGAATTTACGATATGCTAAAATCAACAGTCTTTTATGGGAAAGAGGGTTAAGATGCAACACATGCACAATTTAGAACTCAGTGCACATTTCCAAACATCCTCACATTGCAGTTTACACACTGTGAATATTTTTTCCTGACATTATTAACGTTTTGGTTTTGGGACCCTCTACAATATTTGGCGGCATACCAATACCACTAAAATAATTACACAGATCTAGGACACTGCTTGATAAGCATCAAACAGTAACTATGAATGTATGTATCTAGTATATTTATGGAATCAAACAACAACAACAACAACAACAGTACATCAAGGTAAAAAGTTAAAATAGGGGAAAAACAAACTAACAAGTTTATAAGGGGATTTATATGCTTGGAATTTCATGGAAGGAGGAACTCTCTCAATAGGTAATTTATTTCAGGAGAGAGGCCCAGGCCCTTTGCCCCCTCTACCTCCCCCTTGGTTTGGTTAAAGCAGAGACTTGGCCTACAGCCCTCTTGCTTGTTTCAGAATGTAATGTACTGTTTCTTACTAGTAGCTAAAAGTGCCTTTAGAAAGACAACAACAACAACATGCAACTAGTTTTGAAATTTTAGGCAAAATAATCATTATAACTTGACTTCAACAATAAAGCAGAAGTAAGGTGAAATAATAAACTTATAATTACATACTGGCATCTATCTACTCTTGTTACATGCTGTTAAAGAACCTGATAATAAAGTTAATCTTTTAATTTTTCACATAAAGGGAACACCTTTTATTAGTCTTATGATACACTGTCCAAGTTTATTGAGAAAAAAATTAACATTGCGCACAAAACTTATGTAATTTATTTGTAACATCGACGTAAGATTTTATCAAAATATGCAGTGCTCATTGTTATGAATCAGTAACAGTTTGGGGACTGGAGAATGACATGGATAAAGATTAAATTTTGTATATTTTTAGCTGCCATAGATATTCTGCTTGTTATTCAATAGCTTAAATTTTTTGATGAAAATGAAATGAAATCATATTTTGGCAAAAGTTAATCGGGGTAAAATATCTCCCCATAACCCATTGGTGCCAACACCACTATAGAATTACTACCATTCTGATTATATATCATAAATTGTGCTTCATAAATCCAAAGTCGAGCTAATCTTTACTGTAACTTTCCAATTAATGTGAGATACAAATCTGTGTGAATTGAGAAATGATTAACTTTCCTCTAGTGACATAGCCAGTCTACTGCCTGTGACTGGCTAGGGGGAGTTGGGAGAAGAGTGCCAGATGCATTTTCCGCTTTAAATGTCGTATTACACAAATGCCCAAAAATGCCAGCCACAATCCCTTCCCCGCAAAATCTTGTTCTCGTTAGATATAGTTCTCTTTACCTCCCTCTTTTCCTACACCTCTGTTTTCTTAAAATCATTTTCATAATATCAGATAAAATATTCACAGAATAAATAAAATTAAAAGCCTACGGAGTTATTAACAAAAACCCTTCTGATAACATTGACTCTACCAAATCCAGCAGCAACAACATAAAAACGATGCTATGGCGTGTCTTTCTCAGTGCCTCCCTCAAATATTTCATATACCCAAATAATGATTGAGGATTCCGAATAAGGGGAAGCAGTATACAATTTGGATTTTTGCTTCCACCCAAGAATCGAGAAATAAATTAATGCAAATTGAATATTAAATTGGCCTTGAAAAATGTGAGGAAGCCCATTCCGCCTGTGTCTTATTAAATGTGATGAATTGATGAAACTTGGTGCTGGAAATTACAGTAATTCCAAAAGCTGAAGTTGTGGAACCCTGAAAAGTGGCGGCTTTACGACCGGCAACTGAAAACAAAAACTATTTAGACCCCGTTTACACGAGAGTTGATCCGGTCCAGATCGGGAGATCCCCGGCATTTGTTGAATTAAGATAAAATGATAGAACTGTTATTAGATGAAATGATAGAACTAAACAATTAATGATAAAAAATATATGAGACAACTTCTTTATTATTTTTAGCACTTTTGTTATTTCGTAAACACTAACAAAAATGTTGTCACGAAAAACATTTTTGTTATAAGAGTACCTTCAATGAACGACACGGAAGGAACAGGGAGAAAACCTTAAAAAATTGGGAGACTGGAAGAAAGCAGGCAAAACCTTGGGTCTCCTGGCGTTGCGTTTACATGGGAACCGGTGGATCCGTATACTTTTGCATCTGCTATCCTAAAACTTTTGAGATTGCCATCAGAGATGATCCCGCAGGGATCCGATCTGGATCCGGATACTTTTGGATTCGATCTGGTCCAGGTCTCGTGTAAACAGGTGCAGTGCCGGGCTAAGCCCGAATTGAGTCTGATACTGCAACCGAAAAAGGCCTATTTTTTGCCTTTTCAGCTTCAGAAAAATTCTCGCCTGTATTTATCTGGGCTTATTTCAGGAAGGGGCCTAATGCTGGAACACCAATAGCACCCACCTTAATCTGGTCCTGTTTAGCTTCCACATCTAGCCCAGACCATGTTACAATATTTGTTACTTCAAATGTTTTCATGCGAAAGGTTTTATGGATACCGTGGAGTTGACTGGAGCATCTAAAACCTACATAAAAACAACAGTCTCTCTAATTCACGGTGTACTGGCCTATAATTTGCACGCAAGAATCCGTAAATCGGTCGAAGAAGAATTTCAATGTGACTTTCTTGCCAGATGTACTTATACCAACAGGACTACTTCCATAATCGCCACAAATTCTAAAAAACGAGAGAAACAGTATCTGATTATGTACAAGAATTTGTCGATAAAAATATTGTAACTCTTCTGAAGAATATTTTGATTTAACCAAATGACCTGACTTTACAAAGAAATGTTAGTGAAGACTTGACTGGAGATTAAAAAAAAGATTTGGAAACATGATTAAAGCTCCGGTAATGTATAAAATATTTAAAAATAAATTACAACTAAAATAACTAAAAAAGATGGCTTAACTAATCAAGCTTGATATCAAGGATTTGTAAAGGAGACTCTACAGAGTTAATCTCTCAAAAAGCATTTGTCCTTTATAAAATGGGTCTCACAACATGCTCACTATTCGTTCCTTCCCAACCCTACCAGCGTAGTTCTGTTTTCCTACGCAGATACTTTTTGCGTTCTTTGACCCAAATATGACACTTTGAATTTCTTTTTCCGGCATTGCAAACAGGGGCGTGTCTAGTGCCAAAATCTGCAGAGACCCTCCCTCCTGTTTATTAACTTTTGAAAATCTGTCTTCGTCGCAATGGACGTCATTTAAGTTTCGATATTTTTGTCTTTCTGTTTTTTTAGTTACATCATAATTAAAAAATTACACATGAAGTTATATATTTTCGTTTTACAATATAATGTTCTCAGCGATGAGTTATAGATAGCATAAGCTAAAATATAAGATTGCATGAGGTTTCGTTAGGTTTTTAAGATTTTTCGACGGAAGCTATAAACAAGCACACGAAATATATTATTACCAAAGGCGGTAACATGTTTGCTGCGGGAGGGTGAAGAAATTTTCAAATTTTGATGCCTCTAGTTTGCTGGAAAATTCAGTCATTGAAGCAATTTTATCACCTTGTACAATACAACCTTACCCTTTATATCAGAATAAAGCTTTTTGATGATTTAATCAATTTACTGGTTTTGCTTTTTTTTTACCTTATATAACGTAATGCGATTGATTCTAATGAGATCGGGGCAGAATCTCCCAAATGGGGTGCTCGGGACAAAGCCCTAATGTCGGGAAGGTTGGAATTTATGAACAAAAGAGTTTAATAAATAATCGAATTAATTGAATGGAAAAATTGATATTGCATCACCTCTTGGCCTTCCATTATCATCATACTGTTTCTAAAATCGTATTTCTGACAACATTTATATTTACCAACAATCGTTGATAAACCCTGCATCATTCTAATGTTGAGTTCAATTTTCAATGGCTCCGACTTTTGCTTAGGCACCAATGGCCGAAGTCGTTTTCAAAGTTGTGGAAACGTAGCCTCAAGAAAATTAACATCAGATAAATCTTTGGTATTGAAAAAATTTCAACCATTAAGCATCATTTGCAATATTCTTACCTCATAGTGTATGTGCTGTTGTTTACGTCTAAATATTGTGATGCTATACCACAGCTACTGGGGATGCCACCAAACAGTTTTAAAGTGGTGAAATGCAAGACAAGGTTTTTCACTTCATCGAATAAGATCTGATAATAGCATGTGAAAGATTCAGGGATTAAACGTTTCATTGGATCTCCACAAAAAGAAATCAGTGTTGTTGGGGTTTCGATCCGTCCACTATTGCCCTTCAACAATCCTTGTGCGGTGCAAGCTGAAAAAGTTGCGAAACAAACGTTGTGGTCACAGTTGTAGACAATATGCTGGTTGTCAAATTATTTCCCTTTTACACCTTACACAAATTTTCTGAAATTGGGGTGTGGGTGGGATGGAAATGGAAGAAAATGGAAGGGAATGGAAGGGAGATGAAAGGGAGATGGAAGGGGGATGGAAGGGAGATGGAAGGGGGATGGAATGGAAATGGAAGGGGGATGGAAGGGAGATGGAAGGGAGATGGAAGGCTGATTGAAATGAATGAAAGTTCTTCAGCAGCATTCTTTAGAATAACACAATGAAGTGAACTGAACTTAACCTCTTATGATTTGTTCTTCATTTTAACAATTTGACACATCCGGGCTACCGGGCCTCCCTTCACAAATTTTACGGAAAATTCTTATTTCTCTTTACAATTCCATCCGTTTATTTGCAAATTAACCTATAAGCTAGGAGACAATTTTTCAAGCCACTACCGACTAGTGGTATTATTGAGTCTGAAAAATATTCCTTAACATAAGGCTCTTTCAAGCTCTTTCAAGAGCAGGACCGCTGAGTGAGATGGGTAGCCGGGGCAATGACCCCGGGGCCCAGGCCCTTAAAAGGGTCTGTAAAACTAAGTCAAAGGGCGTTTCCCGCCTAAAATGGGTGTAGACCCAAATATTTTCTGCTAGTGAGGGCCAGGTTATGTTCTTTGTCCCGGAGCACAGAATGCCTAACGGCGGCTTTGCTCAAGAGGAATTACAAAAATTGATTGCAATTAGGACAAAGCAAAGATCAACCTATAGACAAAAGGTACCTCGAAGAGAACATGTTCCACTGCCATCATCAAGGAAGCCATCCTTGCAAACGCAACGCGTATAGCCGCAAGCATCAAGCTCCCTGTTGCATTTTTGACGTTCACCGCATTGTTTCTGGCAATCATTTCCAAACTACAAACGAGATTTAACATTAAGAAAAAGAAGAGGTTGACGAACACAAAACTGCTATAAAGTCATTTGAATTATCTAGCTAATCGAACGAAATGTTGATAAAGCAGCCAATCCATACAGGCTGTTCCATATAATAGCAAATGTAGCTTTAACGAACCTATGTGTAAGAAAGGTCGTAAGCATCATGAGAGTTCAGACAACATTTCAGGAGAATAGAAAACATAAACAACTTAGAAACCATAATCAAAAGCCGTTTGAAACTTCATTCTCAAATAAAATTACACATTTCTTAAGCAAAATATCGTACTTACAAACTTCGCTCGAATTTCTGTGCGGTTTATCTTACTGTAGATCCATCCGTCTTCTGACGTGATGCTTGCATCGGTTGTTACCCCTAATAGTTCACAATTGTTGGTAGGCAGAGGGGCATTCTGTTTAAAAAAGTTGAACGCGTTGCAAAGCTGGTTACGGAAGCATTTGTCCTGGCACTGCAGTACTGTATATACATTTCCAGTTTCCAACACCGAAGCCACCAGACGAGTGTTCTTTTGCCACTCTGTGCACGATTCAGAGGACTCCGAAAGTTGGATCTTTGACCATGTAACGAAAAAGACCAATATTTTCACAGCTTTAATGATCATGGTTGGGAACTTGCTATTTCCAAGACTCCGTGTCTAAAAATAATTCCACTGAAGTTCTGGCCTCTAAAGATAGTTCGCGAAGGATTAAATGCTAGTCCTCGAATATATCTAATAAAAGAGATTCAAACACGATGAACAATGCTGATCCCTGACGCGAATGTATGCTCACTGTTCAAACGTCTAGGCACAACATTTACCGGCTAATTGCATCAACAAAACATAGTTGCTATCAGATTCAGCAGCAGCCAAGATAAAATAACAATTTCTTCTTTCTTCGATAAGCTTTGGAAAGATCCTTGCTCACAAATTACATCACAAGACTTGATAACAGTCTTCAATCAAATTGACTGATCTTTATTCAGATCCGGCTGTTCAAAATTGTCTGTGTAATTAGTTTGCGTTTTCATCGAAGTGACGCTCATGGATCTCTTTGTGCTTAGCTGCTAGCGAACTTGTGATGTTTGCCTGTTTAAATTTGAATTATTAATCAAACTTCCAGTATTCAATTCAATCTGCAGAGGTAGCACACATAATAGTACATTAGCTAATGGCATCTGACCAATGAAACAAATGCATGAGAAAATCAAAGAAAACAAACATTTCCTTTTGCTACTCAGGTCGATGTTTTCAAATCAATCTTCTATCGAGACATATTGTGAAATGCTTGAAGTAAAATTGAAGAAGCTAATTATCTAGTAGCGCAAACTGAACGACTTTGTAAGTTTCTTGTGGTTTTTAATTTTTCATCGGAAGTTAAGCAGACCCTTTCGTCTCACAAGCTCAGCTGATTTCCCTTGCATTCACCATTTGTCTGTAAACAGTAAATTCAGTATGCAAAACACACAATATACAAAAAAGCCGCACGAGCATCGCTAAAATAGGTGCACCCTGATTGCAAGTCATGGCAATACATCAATACTACACGGTATCTCAAGCATTTTAGCATACACTTTATTACCAGCAGTAAATACACAAACAAGGCTTCAGATCTGGTTGGCGCAAAGCAAGCATTCGAAACAGAATTCGTAACTAGATCACCAGGCATTGCTGTCAAATAAATACCAAAGTAGATGTGAAAAGAAAGCTTTAACTTTTGTTTGTGAAGTTTTAGCAAGTTATTCATTGGTGGCCGGTAATACCTGTGAAAGCCACTCTATTTTGTCAATATTAGAAATGATGTTTCAGATGTTTATTGCCAACTGGCTTATACGATTGAGGATGCACAAAATAACAAGCACTATTTAATTGTGTATTAGAGCAACCTAAACTCTGGCATAAAAAGACAATATGCTATTCTAGGGTCTGAGACGTCGATTGAGGAACCTAATGACCTTGAGGGTAAAATCTCTAGAAGGAATTTTGATGGACAAATGTATAGTAATAAAGGGGAGTCCAAATAATTAAAATATGTATTACTTACCATAAAAACAGCACTCACACGACAAGGGGATTTCCAGTGCGTTACGTCACAAAATGCTGAACCGTACTCAGTGTACCAGATCTATCGCCAAAGAATATCAGCGAACTTTTTTGTCGGTAATAAAGACACGAGAGTCTAGCTCATTCCAAAGTGCCACCTGATAGCAGAGTGAGTACGTAAGAAATGCTACCTACATAGTGAATTCGGATTCTTTAGGTAGGTACTGACTTTTATTAGTAAATGAAATTGAATTTCAATAAGGGATTGCCTAGTCTCCCCCAAAATACCTGTAATAAAAAGCGCATTCATATCAAGCCTGTATTCACCATTAATGGATTAAAGATACCAGAATTCACGACTATCGTTCATGATTTCACTAAGCTATAAATAAAGACCATGAAAATCGAATATTCTCTGTGAAGGCATTTCAGAAACTTCCGAATAACTCAGTAATGAGAGAATTCAATGCGATCAATAAACATTAGCATTTTACAGGCAAACCCAACACATCTAAAAGCATGACTACAAACATGTCTCTCATCTTAAATTATTGTCAACTTGCATAAGCCATTTGGTAGAACTCATTCATATCATTTGTTGCTGTTGTGAAGATAACAATGAATCACGTGACTGTTACTATTTTTGACAAGGTTTCGATGCTCCACAGCATGCACAGCAACCACTTAATCGACCTTCAAGATGAATTCACATGACACTATCAGCCTTTAGCTTGTTAAAGAGCGAATGATAAATAGTAGAATCATTCCTACCTCAGTAACGAAATTTGAATATTTGTTTAACATCACAGCCATCATTGAATAGCCCTTCATATGCAAGATTCCAGCCGAGGCCCCAAAGCTTCTCGAAGAAAAATTTAAATATTTTCGATACAGTAATGACTCGAATAAGCGCCCGGGCGCTTATTTAATTTGCTTAATCGAGAGGGGAGGGGCGCTTATTTAAAAAGTAGATTTGGGTGCAAATTGTGTGTTTCATTAATCTTTCTTGTTGAATTGCCTTCCAATTGTGTTTTCGTTGAAAATTCGAATAAGCGCCAGTTTCTGAAGGTTGAAGGATGGGCGCCTATTCGAGGGGTGGGCGCTTGATTGAGGGGGATCTTATTTGAGGGGGGCGCTTGTTCGAGACATTACGGTAAGTATTCTTCAGCTTCAATGTTACAAGGTCAAAACATAAAAATTAATTCATAAAAAATCACTGCCACTATAGAAAGGTCCCTTAAAGAACTGTTGAAACGGTGAATTAAAGTCTTAAGTGTGATTAACTAAACAATGAACAATGAAACGAAAATAAGATAAAATCTGAACAAAAACACCCAAGAAAACATCTTTGAACTAAACGAAGACAAGTAATAACGGTAGAATATAGAAAAAATTTATTAATATTGCATGGCCAAAAAGATGACAGCCAAAAAAGGAAAAAAATTGATTCGTACACATAATTCATTATTAACTTCAGCCATGTATATATATATGAGTAAAACAAATAACCTTTATGGTTTGACAACAATTTGAGATAAAAAAGACCGGTTTCCTAAGATGATATTTCCATCACAATTGGAATCGATAAATATTTCATCAGCTAAATAATTAATAAACAAAACAGGAAAAATGTAAATCGGCGCAGTTAATAGATTATTTTGAACCAAGCTGAGCTCTAGCAACGAATTATGTTATCATTTTATCAAATTATGTTTTCCGGGTACACTGAATACGTTAAGTCAGTGTACAACTTTGAAATAATTTCCTAATACTTTCCTTGTGTAAAAGCTGAGGTATTGTTATAATTTCAGATGCGTTTTGATCAGGCAACAGGTATGCATCTCTGGTTGGTTTTATAATGTTGCTTTTGTACACTTATATCGTCTATAAAATGTCAGGATATGCAATTTTAACCGTCCGCCTAAGAAATGATTCACTGTTTTCACATCTACAAACTGGTATTTATAGATAGAACCGACCAAACTTGTTTCATCTCAGGATCATGTTGAGTGAAAGGGCTACCGAGTTTAAGTTGTCTTGAAAATCAAAATCCTTTTGCTTGAAAAATAGATACATCAGAATATTTACTGCAGATACATCAAAACCCCATTCTTAAGAATCTCAGACGCTCTATACTTTAATACATCATGTTATAAACTCAAAAACATAGATTTCAAACAACGTTTTCATCAGGTTTTCTTTTGGGTAAATCTTTCTAGGGTCGACTTTGGTTCCAAAGCAAGGTCCTTAGTTTTTCTTTTTTCTTTGATCTTTTGTTGTCGTTCTTTCCTTTTTTTGTCCATCACCTCTTTCCTGATTTGCTCCTATTTGAAATTAACGAAACATTACTTAAACATAATATTTTATTCAATAATTCAATTTATTCAAGAATTTTGTCTAAGTAGCTTGGCAGGAGGAGGAGGGGGGGGGGGGTTAATCCAGCTCATTTGTAACCTATCTAAAACCATCAAGCACGTAAACATTTATTGGGTATCACATCTAAGAGGAATAAAGAATTGTCGGGTATTGTGACCTCAGAGAGAAATAATCTTGATGCTTCTCATTCTAAAAGGGTCAGAGATTTGAAGAGCACTGGATGTATTGCCAAACATATTCAATTTTTAATAGATGAGAGACGCATCGTAATGATTGTATCAAAATGCAGTTCATGAAATGCTTATAACTAAACAACTAAACAATTCCAATCTAGGATATGTATATGTAGTGTTAAAGTTTTATTATTAGTTATATTCAGATACATGTCATATCCCAGGGGGCAGTCATGTTACATTGCTCCTCCTGGGTTCCGTCCTTGTAACGTAGTTTGGTAGCTCGCACGTACGGTTTTAGGTAATTTGTTATTGTAAGTTTTTATGCCGAATGCAAAAAAATCAAAAAAATTTTAGAAACTTAAAGACCAAGACCTCATTATGGTAGGTTCTTGCTTACCAACTGGGTCTCAATTTGTGAAATAATTTTCGGCACTACAGGACACCACACACGCCTCACATATTATATGTATCGGATCCACCTTGCAACGTAACTATGATTTGGATCATTTTGCTATTATCGATTTCAACTGCAGGCGAACCAAGTAGCGAATAAAGGGGCTTTAAACTGACGCAGTATTTCTAAAACTGTGTCGATTTTCATGACAAGGAAGTCAATCTTAGAAAAACTACAAGCGCCTATATTACAATCTTATCCCTCCAAACTTGTTATGCACCTGGGTCAATCGAAGCAGTTAAAGAAAAAGATTATGGTCATCACAATGGCGGCAAGGGGTGGTATGAGGGTAATTATCACCCCTAATTTTGTCATAACACGGTCCACATAATTTTCTAAAAACTGATAAAAATGGATTAGGCAAGTCATACTTTTTTAGATTTGCCTAAGAAAAGTACACGTGGTATGAGGCACAAAAAATGAGGCAAAAGGGCGTGGTTTAAAAGGACACACCCACTGCTGTGCCACACTGCAATAGCGAGCAACGCCACTGCCGGTCGATAAACTCCGAAGTCAAATCCATCTACCAATCTCAGCTCTTATTTGCTTTCGTTACATTATCAACAATTAAAATCGCAAAAAATGTGCGATGTAGAAAAGCGTGCGTGTGTTAATAGCATTCAAATATTTGCTCGTACAAACAACGCATCAGTCATCAACGGTACCAAACTAATTATTTTTAAATGGTAAAAGTCAAGGCTTAAGTCTTAGATTCAGATAAGTACAAATATATCATTTATCAATGTGCAGACAAGGGGCGTATGTTTCCATAATGTTACGCTCATTCTAATTGTAACAGACTATCAGGTGTAAACAAAGCACATGCTTGCTCAGAAATGCTTTAAATGAAGAGGTAATTGGTCATTACAAGGCCTGTATGAGATTGTTGTGAAACAAAAACAAATAAGAAAATGCTAAAACAACTTCAGAGAGACTTAGAAACAGCAAATAAATAATCAAACATATGTCACACTTTAAATCACAGGCTCTGCAGCAAACTACTTTTAGTCTGTTTTTCTGCTATTGGGAAATCAACTGAGTTGATTAAACTTACTCGTTTCGAATCTCCTTTCATGCCCTTTTTCCGCTGATGAATCTTAACCGTAGTTCCTTTTCCCTTAGTCCTGAATCTCGGTTCAAATATTGCCTGTTGGGGGAAAACATTTGCGTAAGAAAAATGTCGAATCACTGATTTCACTTTAATAGAAAAGTTTGCATTTGCTGGCTAGAATCGAAAAATGGATTAGACTAGGCTTCTTAAAACACACTTTCTCAATGACACTGTCTCTTAACACGAGAGCCCAACCTTGTGATCTGAAATTTTTGCTTGCATATAAAAATCAATATTTTTTCAAAGAAAGAAGGCCATTCATCTTATATAAGCAGCTGCATTTCTACGTACAGGAGTACAAATTAGAAATATTTTTTGGTGGGGATAAAAAAACCTAGGATAGATTTTGTGGCACTATAGGCTAATGTTCGTGCAAATCAACAAAGAAGGAGGTCACAAAAATATTATACACGTTTGTTTAACAACGGAAAAACTGCATAAATCGCCTAACAACTTCACAAATCATCAGCAGCCTAACAAATAACAAAAAGTCACGGTGTTCCACCAATAAAAAACTCTTTGCTTTATAAACTCAGAAGTTCCTACTTTATACTGTTAGAAATACGAATTCTCCCTGAAACATATTTATCCAAAGGTGAATTGTCATGCTTCAAGAATTCTAAGTGGTTATTAATTCTGAAACTCATTAAACGAAACATAACTATTTGTTTATTATTTCATCAACCTCAATGTTATATTGCTGTGTATCAAGGTTTACTTTCATTAAACTATTGGTTTCTTTGCTTCGATGGAGCTAGGCCTTTTATGGTCCCTAACCTTGTTTAAAGAAGTGGGCTTGAACAGGTACTTGTCTGCCCACTACGGGTAAGAGGCAACAGTGTTATCCACTACGCCGTAGGAGCAGCAGTTACAATCTATAGAAGTTTCCGGTCAAGGTTTTATCGAACTAGGACATACAATTCTCAAACAAAAATAAACATGAATTAACTTCTTTAATTAAGAAAAAGAGCTACCAAACATTGTCTAGATCTAAATTAACAAAACAGAGCTAAAAACTATTCTTGAAACCATATTTCCAAATCTTTCTGCCTAAGTATAATTTCCATAATATTTCTGCTAATTGAACAAAAAATGAAAGCTTTTGCATATAACCAAGACTTCAGGAATTGAATTTAGAAATGTTGACACTTATAATAATATTATGGCACTATCTGACTATCACTTGACGATATTACAAATTAATACTTTATTTGGTTAATATAGCTCCATTTGCATGCAGATGCATCTATCCAATAAAGGGCATCTCAAGGAATTTCCCAGCATTTCATCCCACTCTAGTTTTGTAGCCTGCGTTTTTCGTTGGTAATCTTGGAACTCATACACAGCAGCCACGTAGCTGCAGAGGGCAATGGGGGTCTGTGCCCCCCCCTAGATGACAAAAATCTGCCCCCTCTGGCTACAGTTTTTCCAAATGATATTGTGAAAAATTGGCATAATTATAATTCTATGAGCTTGATTTAGTCCAAATACATCTGTTTGTTATATATCTGCTTTCTTGTTTTAAAGCCTGACCCCTTTAGGTATGGTTCTTGCTCGAGTTTGCCAACCCTAGCCGACATCTACAGCTACGTGGTTGAACACACAAGGAAACAATGCAAAGTAAAACACTGTAAGGTATACAGACACCACAAACCTTTGCAGTTTCAGTCTCATCGCTGTTACCCCCGCCTGCAGAACCGACTTGAAGAATTTCACTTGGATTCAACGTTATCAATTCCGGTTGAATCTAAAAATTCGATTGAAAATTCTATGAAAACATAATATTGAAAAAGCTTCTCTATTTACAGACTTCAAAAAACACTATCTTGTGAACATTTTGACAAGCGAAGTAATCAGTAAGCTGGTTATTTTGAAAGTCTATATTATTCTTATAAAAATTGGTGTTTGATCTATTACTTTTTTAGACATAATTATATATACTCTAAAGCTTGTTATATAAAATATTTAAACGACAGAATATAAACTCAAAGAAAAACAAAATTCGAAACAACGAAAGTTATTTCTTTAAGCTGCATCGACACAAAAAGCAAGGTCTTATTATAGGTGCTATAACATGCCTTTTCAAGAAGCATTTTGACTTCATGTTCCCTTCTTTGCTTCTTTGTTTCATACGGATTTGCTTCAAAAGCATCGAAATTAGCTTCTCCTGACCCTGGTATTAACAAGCTCGTGAAGCCTTTTGTGTGTCCAACACCCAAGATGTCTTCGAACGGACAAAATTGCAGACTGACTACCTCAGATGATGGTATAAGATGTGACATATAAGGCAATTTCTGTTGTTCTGTAAAAGGGTTCTTATAAACCTTGAAGAAAAATGAAGTGATTCAAATATAATAAGAACTTTAATATCTAGTATCTTAACCTTCAAGGCCGTAACGCAAATGTTTAGAGCAAAGACCCTAACATGTGTACCGTTGATAGTGAAATGCTACCGCATGAGTTCACAGTCTTTAATTCTAAGGTCATAAGTAAAAAAATCTAAGGTCATAACCCAAAATACCAAAATCATAGCCCTAAAGGCTTAAAGGCAGACTCATTATGGTAGGACGTTCATAAATCTATCTTTCATGGTTATAACATAACCTTTTATAGCCATTATGTAGCCTTTTATGATCATCAGGTAGCATTTTATACTCATAGCGTAGGCTTTTATGGCCATAACATGACCTTTTATGGTCATTATTTAACCATTTCTGGTCAGATAATAACCGTTAATTCTATGATAAACATGACAGAGCACAGAGTCTCCCAACTTAGGAGGATATGGGTGCATCATCTTCTATTTACAGTTTATTACTATGCGTGCATTAGCGCCCAAAATACAACGTCTGTGATCTTGCGTATTAACTAAAACTTACATAAACATGGGGTCCAAATCCGACAGCCAGTTGTCCTTTTTGACTGAGCGATAAACTATGCGCCGCTCGATGCAGACGATGGGCATGCAGTGGTTGGTACGATCTTATGTCCCAGATTTTCAATAAACCATCCATCCCCGAGGTGGCCATATAACTGAAAGAAAACGGCAACAATTCTAAATAAGAGGAAGTAGAGAAGCTAAATATTAAATAAGCAGGATATTAAATGTGCTTTACTATATAAAAACTAAACAATAATAACAAATATATCAATAACAGAAGTCGTAATTTTGATAAGCAAATCTGATTAAGAAATTCAAAATAGTCTGAAGCCAAAATGCACTAAGAGCAACAAAAAGAAAAGGTAGTTTGAGCAATGACATGCATTCTTTTATTGATAAGACATTGATAATACATACAGGCCATTTTTGTCCACCGCCATTGATATAACTGGTCCTCTGTGTGTAAACATTTTTACTAATGGCTCCTTTACAGCAGGACTCCACATGGTAACTGTACCTGCATGGAATGAAGATTCTTGTCAAACATAAAAACAACATGTACTGCAAATCGAAGAACTGGAGAAGCTGAGAGAAGTTTGCTCTACTTTAACTTCATAAAGTCAAACAGACACAACTAACTCACCGTTTGCATGACCAAGGTTGATGATCGCATTGTGAGGATTCAGTGTCATACAATCACATCTCCCAAGTCTTGTTGCATGTTCTGCAACCATCTTTCCCGTTGATGTGTCTTGGTACTTTAAGTAACCATTGTCTCCCTGTTTAAAAAGAGCAATGACTTAGCTTCCAATAAACGCAGTAATGCATCCTTGTTAGAAACAATGACTTATTAGAGAGAGCTTATATCAACAATTTTTAGGCTCAATAAAACAGAATTGGTGTCAAGATTGAGTAAAGAAGAAACATTAATAAAGAAGTTACATTTTAAAGAACTTTTCATAAAAATGAGCCTATGAGCCCTGAAAATATAGTTCGCAACTTAAGTGCTTTTATCATTATTATTTTTATTATAAAATTTAACAAAATTCAATAAAATTTTGAATGTTATAATTATAATCAAAAACTGCTGGAATCATAAACCGTTTATTCAAAACTAGTTGCAGCTTAGCCTAGACAACTCGACAGTTCTAGTAAAAATAATGATAAATTCTATATTGGCAACAATGATTAAATATGCTTCAAGTTTAGTACTTCTAATGTACCATATAGGTGTGAACAACTATAAAAAAACATAAGTATTAATAGGAAATCAATATCAACAATTTATTCTAACGAAAAAAAAAACTTTCTAATTGAAACCTAAAATTCAATATTAAAAGTAAACTGCAACGCAGTGTTGACCTCAAATTGGCCTACCATACATCTAACCACTTAGATTATCTTAATGGGAATTAAAACGCTTCTGCTCACCACTGTTGCAAGCAAAAAATGATATGGTAGAAATTCCATCCTGTTAACATTTCTATGCTTCTTTAAACAATGTATTTCTAATCCAGTGTTATCATAAATGTAGACATTCCTTTTCTGTGCAACAGCAAATAGTGTTTCTTGATGCAACCATCTATAAGAAGGTGGTAAATCAAGATTCAATTTTAGCACAAACGGTGTGTTATTGTGGCAGAAAAATGCACCTATTCTAAAGAAAGTACATATATACGCATTGAGAAATAATCTGCAAAATATGAAGCACTGAAATAGTGTGAAAGATTTTAAGTATACTTCACCATCTAATTGAGTGAGTCATTTCTAATTGAGCAAGAATTTTTACTCACTCGCTACCGTAGTAGCTTTATATACTAATCCACCCCCTGATACAATAGCAACGACATATATACAATTAGGTTAAAATTATACCTTTCTTCTGTATTATAACAAAATAGTGACTAATTGTTACAGTGGAGACCCTTAATCTTGGAAAACACATAACATGCATCTGTTCAGCTTTGACCCAACACAAGGAGGCTAACAAAAATGCCATGGCTTGGAAAAATTGACTCCAATACATATGGTTATTTATAAGGTCTATCAGTAGTTTTATCTTTTAGCTAGATATAAAATTTCATTTTAAAACAGCAAAGAAGTAGCAAAATAATGCACGGTACCAGAGTATAAAAAGTATTATTCAATGTTTTATTTTTCATGCTATTTTGAAATTTGAAGCAGAGAAAGCTTAATTCAAATAGTTTCACTGCCAATGCAGTTTAAATGACTGCCTGTTAGGCACTTTAGGTACTTCACAGATTTTCAAACCAAGACTCACTTTAAATCCTTGACTGTTTCTTGGACATGAAACTCACACCCAAGTCTCTTTGAATTCCAGTCTATAGTAGCTAGATGGCCTCTTTGGCCACCCATTAAGAGAAACCTACAAAATGATTCATTATAAAAGATGCAAATAAGACTTTATGGTTGATCTTGGAAACAAAAATTTCAATCATGTCATAAAAATTCAGCTGTTTATCATGATTTTTTGAGAGCAACTCCTCCCAACATCAAGCAATAATCATCAACAATACTTCATTAATTGAATCAACAAAGAACAATAAATCAAATAAGGGGGTAAGGGTAGGTAGAGGGGGCAGGGCCCCAATATTCTAGAGGACCCCAAAACCAAAATATTGCAGACAGTGTAACAAATGTTTGTCACATGTAAATTGCAATGTGCAGATATACTGAGTGTTTTAGTGGGTACATAATTGTATGTTACCTTTTTGTAAGTCTTTTTATATGATTATAAAATTTTTTTTGGCTCCCCCCCTCAAATGTCAAACTCCTAACTACCGCCATGAATCAAATCATAGTAAGTTATATAGAGTCAAATAGAGCTGATGATAGATATTTCAACAGCAGGATTACAACCAAATTATCTTGCATCTTTGCTCATTGAATTATGTCAAGTTCAATGTCAATAATTTCACATTGCTGATAGTATGTCAAAACTTTTTTATAAGATGTGAAAAAAACCCTAGCCTGGTATATGCAATTCTGATAATGTGGAAGTTAGCATAAATGTAGCTCCATTTTGTGGATTTCCTTATTATCAGAAGGACATAAATAAGAAATATAATTCTACCTTCCATTTCTTGTGTAATTTACTTTGTATGGACCAAATTTATCCAGTTTTAATTCAAAGGACTGTAAACAAATTCAGATTTGTTAGTAAGCCATATATCTAGATAATTAGCAAGAGCACATATGAAATTGCTAAAGGTTACTTGAAGAAAGCAACTTTGCTTGAATTCAAGGAATATTTGGCTTCTTAAGCCATTAAAAAATGATTACAAATTTCAAGCAAAAACACCTACATAAAATTACAAAGACAGCTAGCCATTTCACATTGCATAAAAAATCATTGATGAAAAAAGTGACAAAAGACAATATGTAATTCAGGCTAAAAAAGAAATCTATACCTATTGATGTTCTTACTGACATCAACATTACCACATAAACTTCTTGAGTTGCTTTGATGGCAAAGATAGAATTGTTTTTTTCTTCTTTTTTAAGTAGAATTTTAAATCTATTTTTCTTGTAGGAGCTGGTTTAGCTGTGCTCTATGGAGCTCTGTTTAATGGAGCAGTTGATCATATAAAGGTGAAATGTCCTTCCCAATGCTAACTATTGGCTATGGCAAAGAAAGATGAGTCAATGAACTAAATGAACGATGAGCTAAGAAGAGTTGAAAACCAAATCACCTTCGCAGCACTTGCAATATCCACAGACTTTGATATTTCTTTCTGAGTAAATTTGTATGTTCTTTCCATTTCATCTGCTTCTAGAAAACTATGTGAGAAACAAGCAGAATATCAAACAATGTAGCTACTGCCATTTGAAGTACAATTAAATTTGCAGAGTGCATTGAATGCAAAATAAACCTGATATGCTTGAAGTGTATACTTTTTGACAACTTTTCTAGTTTTTAAACAATAACAGAGTGAACAAAAAGGCATATGTATAAAATGGGTACATTATACATTTCATTACATTAGGCACCAAAAGATTATAACTTTGATAGCAAATTTATTGTAGCCAGATGCTGTTTAGTTTAAATGGGACTTACCCAGATTCCTCTGCCAAAAGAAGCTCAGCCCTAGCAGCTTGTCTTGATGCTTTAGTAAAATTATCTTCACTCGATTTCAACTTGCTTTGGAGTTTTTTGTTTGACACATCCTTCAAGAAGAACAGTGCACCAATTTTCAGTAATATCACATACACACACAAATACCAATTGGTATTTTGCTAAACAATTAAACCCATGTTTGCTATTAAAAAATGTAACAAGAAAATGCAATTGATCTAAATAATTTCTGATGAATTCATTTCCATTAATAGAGTCTCAAACAAATATCAAATCAGTCATAAAAATCTATTCAAAGAAAACCGATAAAACCTAAAAAACTCAAAAATGTAAAATAAACAAAATTATATAGCATTTCTAGCCACTGTTTCATATTCTCTGAATAATATTTGAAAAATAAAGCTTACCAGAAAATTAATAATTAAGGCAGAGCAGTACCACTGTACAAGTGAAAACAATATTCAAAATATGTGTACATTCTAAAATCTTTTAAACTTTCATAATCATTTGTCTGCCATCTATGTCAAATCTCTGAAATAAAAGAAAACTTCTGAGCTTAATCACCTTTACATTAACACCTTGTCCACGGGTATACTTCTCTAGAATTTCAGGATCAATAACAAATTCTTCAACTTCTTTAATTCCTCCATCATTTTTGCTTTTCTTTTTCAATTTTGTATTATCTTTGTTTCCAGACCAATATCTTGGAGCTTTGTTTTTCTTCTTTTTATTCATATTAGTAATGTTTTGAGTCTTTTCATCTTTATTTTCTTTAACTCCCTGCTAAGAAAATTAGTTGAAACCGTTAATAATATCAATAAAAGAAATGTATCCTCATATTCATTCAGTCCTTTTCGTTTAGCGCGTGCGATCGCACCCGCACACGCCTGCACACGCGCAAGTTAAATTGCGCGTGCTTTTGACCACACGCGCAAACAGGTGTTTTTGCAGTTTTCTGTTAAAGGGCCTCTCCAGCCAAATTTAGCACTTGCATTTTATTGGCAATTTTTATAAAGAAGTTGAGCCTGCTGATCACGAATTCGTTATTTGTTTTTCGATATTTTTTTACAGTTTGTGAGATATAAGCTCTTGCATTTCGATAATTTAATTGAATTAACCGACAAAAATTTTTGGTTTGGTGACACTGTGACGCAATTTTGACGTCACGATTCGCAAATTGAACACTGCAAGTGATGGTACTCTCAGTTCTGTTCCACCGGCTTTTAGTTTGAGCATTTCAGACACCAATTCTGAAGCCTTTAGTTGTTCATCGTTTCTGGAGAACAACTGAAGTGACAATTTCGATTAATTATACGCGAGGGAAGAGCTGGAACAGGAACTGGAACTGGATGCAGTTATCAACGCGTGACCATGAGTCCTTCACGCTTCGGTGGAAGATATACGAAATTCATGGCGAACGAGAGCCGCACATTGTGACGTCAGAATGTCACCAAACTGATTCGGCTTTTGTCGTTTTTTTCTCGGAAAGGTGCAACTGTAAAGCCTTACAACTTCTAAACTAATTGGAATTTTTCAAAAACAATGACTTTGTCATAATACACGCACCAGATGCTAACTTTTAAGTCATTAAAAAAAATTTTTTTTGCTGGAGAGGCCCTTTAACATCAATTTCCCATGGTCTCATGATTGTTTATCCTTTCCCTTGTTACTTGATTCGCACTTTTGACCACAATATGATTTTTCCAATTTTCGGAAGTGATGTTTGGCTTTTTACTGAGTGCTCCATTCAACTTAGCATCTCGTCTTTCAGCTAAGTCGCCATTAGCATGTTAAGTGTAATAACTGATTTCCTGTCAAAACGTAATTAGGCCCTGAAAGCAAGTAGCTGTTGGAAACAATTTTTACTTGCTCTTGTAACTTTGGAGAGTGACGACGACTTTTAAAAGATGGCTGCTAAGGGCAACAACATCTGTTATGTATTGATTAATTTTGAGTTTTGCTCTTGCACGTATTCGAGTGGCTTTTTCCTTCTTGCTCCTTTTACCAATTTTATCAGGTTTGTACTTCAAATTTTCTTACAAGTGCGATCGCACGCGCAAATTTGTTTACATGTGCGATTTGCCACACACGCGTAATTTTGCTCACGAAAAGGACTGTCATTGGCCTGCTAAATCATTATATAAATTTGTCTTATTTTGACCTGCATGTATTCTTAATCACCTTTCATGACATCTTTTTGAAAAACTGTGAAGAGTTGAGGAAGAAACATTGGAAAGGAAAAATATAGAGAGTAAATTGTCTTACCAAGAGCAGAGTGTTGTAGCAAAAGCAGGAAAAACTTTCAAAATTATGTTTACGTACATAATTATGTTTATGTTTACAGTTTTGGTATGTGTCACATAATCTAGTGTCAACCCAAGACTCACATGATATTTTGTTCACTTCACATTTTTTTTGAAAATTTTACTTAGAAAAAAAGCTTCTGCTTTTGCGATTGCAATAGACTTCTATTGTTGGTTTTGGAAGCAGAATACCGTTCATAGAAATCAAGAAATCAAAAGGGAATTCAACATTGAGCAAACTACCATTTTTTATAAAGAATTACAAAATATAAGGTCGCAAAACCCTATTCTATCCAGACAAAGGCATAATAATCTTAGATACTTACCCTAACGACGACATCATTATCATCTTATATATACCTATATTTTAATAGCGGGTCACAGTCTTGACAACTTTTACTTAAACTATTCAAAAAGGAGGGTATTTGAACGGAGCTTTGAAGTTAAAAAACATGCTTAGAGATAAAAAAGCCTTGGACACACATTTGGGTTGAAAGATAGGGAAATTGAAGAAAAAATTATTGGCCTATTCAACAATATAATCGAGGATGCAAACACAACAAAAGGGGGAAAACTCGGTTTTTTTTAATTGTGCACTTCAAGGCTCTAGAATAATAGAATTCATTACTTACTTTCTTTAAGTCTTTAACAGCTTCTTTGGAATCCATCATGCCTGCTTAAAAAATGAACCCAAGAGGCAGCAACACACATATGAAGCACGAGAAGTGGAATCTATTATGCTCTAACCTCGATCTATCTTTTGCAATACGAGGCTATCGAAATTTTCTAGTGATTTTATAAAACCATATGATAAAACTACAGACCTTGCTGGAATCTATTAACAGGCCCGATTGGGTAGGGGCACCATTTCACTGAAAATTAGCACCATGTCGCAGAAAAGGGGCACTTTTTCAAAGAAGTTTCAAAGAAGAAAAGGAACATTTTCCCAAATGTTGCGGGAGCACATGCCCCTGGTCCACCCCTGGTTCCCACCCTGATTTTTGCAAAATCTATTCTTCCACCTTTGCTAGAAATTAATCAAGAATCAAAGTTTCGATAGTCAACGATAAACTTATTCCACCTTGAAAAAGGCCTTGAATTTTTTCACAAGTTCAGGACCTTAAAAGCCGGGCGGGAGCAGGGGTGTAATGCTGAGGGGCTCAGGGGGGCTGACCTCCGTTTGTTAATGCCAAAAATTGGCAAATTTCTACTTTGGCTATAGTTCTTTGCAACATTTTATGCAAACTACCCCTTGTTATTTTGTAGCACTACACCACTGGGCGGGAGTGGCCGGGGGCCCTACATTTCTGTAAAATCTTTTATTATGGGCTTTATTTTTTTTGCCCTTGGCCACCCTACTTTCCAACTTGCCTCATTCACATGTCGGTTCCTGCCGAATTTGAGGGAGCTTTGCTCTTAAGATTCTATTCTGATTCCAGATGTTCATGTTGCCAATCCCAAACTCAAAACTTTCATTCACAGAAAAAGTTACTTACTTAGTACAGGGTATTGATTAGTAGAACTGCAAATTAAGATGAATTTAAAAATTACGTACAATGAATATACAGTTCAATGAACTTGATAATAAGAACCACGATGAATAAAAAATGCATATTGCTGAAACAGTCGACAACTTCCTGTTAAAAATCAGTTAATTAGACATAAGAATTCCAAGTACCAGAGGTCCAAGACTTGATTATTTTGCTACTTTTCAACCTATACTCGGCGCAAACACCACGAATTTCAAGTGGAAGGGCCAAGTTCTATACATTGCACTTGAATTTAGGGCTTCCAAAAGGATATCTATGGAAATATTGTTGCTTACCAAAAAATTGTGGGGCCGTGGCCCCTCCGGCCCCCTGGTAGCGTGGGCCCTGATACTCAATTTTATTTCTCAATTGTCCACTCAAATACCTATTTAGCTTCCAAACCTATAATTTACGCCTTGAATTATTGCAAGCTATTCATACTTTGCAGAATTCCTTTGGCAGATGCAGGGGCGGACTGGCTGGTCGGGCTATTCGGGCGATCGCAAGAAATAAATTAGCTTAGAAAGTGAATGTTAGGCAAAAAAGTATACCCACGCGTTGATCTGTTTGCCTTGAATTTTCAGAGACTTTGTGGGAAAGAATAAATATACATGCGAGTACTCCAAAACCATTAAAATTATGAATTCATTATTGTCACCGCAGCCCAGACACACTTCTTCAGGAAGCATGTTATTGTTATATTTTCTCTTGACGGTATTTTCTTTTTAGCGACATACGATACTGTAACACCCCTGTTTCAATGCGATACATAAGATTTTAACCTGCCTTGATGTCTTTTTACTTAGCTTTTGCTTGAAGCTGGTCATGATTTTCCCTAACCACAAGCTATTGCTTAATGTAATAAATTTAAAAGTCCAAAAATTAGAGTTCACTAATAAGCGATTTGCTCTGCGATGTGAAGCAATGAAGAGGACCTACGTAGAACAAGGGAAGAGTAAGAAGACTTCAACCACGAGACTTAAAAAAGGAAAAAGCTCATACAAAGCTCTTTTATCAAGCAAAAGCCACAAACGTCACAAAAAACAGCAGGGTCTTGCTTTTGCTCCTTTCAATAAACTCATACAAGTTATGGTAAGTTTATTAGGCCTATACTATCATAATTTAATGCACCCCCGCCCAACAGGGTCCTAAAGGATAAAATTTCAACAGGGGTGCCATGTTTTTTTTTGGGGTCAGAAACTGACAAATTTATATTTTTGAGTTGCTGAAAATCATTGTGGTTTTCTGGAGGATTAGAAAATTATTTGTCACAAGTGGAGTGTGATAGAAGCTTTTCCACTTTAAATATATAAAAAACAGGTTACGTAGTAATTTTTCGCAGCCAAACCTGGAGTTCTTCATGTTACACTCTTTTTTTTATTAGAACAATTTTATAAGAACACAAGCCTCAAAACTGGTCAAAGTTAAGAACAAATTAAGAACAAGCTGAGGCTGAGCTTCTGCAAAATGCAATTTTGAACAACGTTTTTTTTCAAAATCGAGGATTATTAGCGATGTGTGGGTGCTTTTTCGGTGAATATTCAAATTTGTCAGTAAATTAAGGCTGTCTCACTCACTTTGTTGGCAAATGAGGCCTGAACACCTCCTTAGAGCGAAAAAGCTAGCAATAGCACTGCTTACACCCTCTTAATTTAAGAACAAATTAGGAACAATCCAGCCTCAGATTTTCGAAAAAAGTAAGAACAGTCAGGCTGAACCTAAATTTACTGGTTCTTATAAAAAAAATAGTGTAATGTTCTTAGAAAAACACCTGCTAGATGACATCCAGAACGGTCACATTATCAACATATAAGTTCCTGTATTTAGAAACAGAGTCAAACCAATAGGTTAAAATTTTTGTTTATAGTTTAGTCAGCAAATGACATATTTAACATATTCTGTTAACCATATTCTGTTAACCAGCATTCATCCATGCACAAAATTATTGAATTTAAAACTTGTTTTCCCTACAGACTAACATTTACTTGAGTTTTTTATTTGTTGTGTAAGAAGGAAGAACCGCAGTATAAGCTGTCCGCCGGATTCTGTGAATCTTGCAATGAGTAATAATACGAAAGATATTCAGGAACAAAGCAGTACGACGACGAGAATCCAATGTAACGAAATAAGATTTTCAAAATAAATTAAATTCAAGGAATACTATTATTTTGCCCCGGCATACAGGGCTTCATCAGTTTTTTAATTTGCTATTATTGTGGGCCGGTTTGATCGAAATTTGCCCGGGCCAAAAAAATCAGCCAGTCCGCCCCTGGGCAGATGATACTATTGTGCATTCGTCAAAAGCTCATGTTTTTTAAAGTTCTAGAAAAAATTTTCCCCAAATTCGGTTTTAGGCGATTTTTGGTGTGTTATAGAGGAAAAAATTCTACGTAAAATTATGTACGTTTTGCTTTTCTACTAATTTGTTCCTGGTTCATCACTTCACTTCAACGACCGTACTATTTCTTCTCGACCAAAATTTGAAATGAATACAGCCACAGCCGGCCGTTGGGAGCGGGAAAATAATTCATTATCTCCCAGCATGCATTTTAATTCATTGCTGGTTGGATGTCATTTTAGTCAGGCATGTATCTGAGAGTGAGCAGAGGTAGCATGGTAGGAAAAGAAAGCAGAACTGAAGAATGAATTAAAAAACGCAGAAGAATCTAATTCACACAAGGATCATACTTATGCTGTTTTTGAGAATTTTTAAGCTTTTCTATACGATTCATGCTTCGATTAAAACATCCTCGAATAAAATGACATATAATGATCATTCTTGACGCAGCGAGGCTAGCGCAAGTGGCAACAAACAAAGATGGTGGAAGGCGAGAGCTATGTTCGAAGGTTGCTTCGATTACTCCAATTTTCATCGAAATTGTCTGCGACAATGGATTGATTTTTTAAAGCCTTTGAAATTCTGAGTTACGGACCGAGTTGCTGATAGGAGTTTATAGCTGCAGTGCTTTCAAATATAGGTACTGGTAGGCCTATCTTAGTTTTGTGTGTGTGATGGCGGTTAATTTCCAATCCCGTTCTGCGACATCGAAAAAATTCTCACCGGAGTACAAGACATCGCTGTCAGGTGAGGAAATTTACTTGTGCTCGACGAAGGTGTTGGGCTAATTTTAAAGTACAAAAATGTTAGATATGAATTTTTATTTAGGCCTATTTTTGGGGGCCTTAAGTTTTATTTTGAGAGAGTTTATGACTTATTTATTCCAAATATTATATAACTTATTACTTCGAAGAGAACTAACAATTTTAATTTAGACACCATTATTCAGAAGCTACCAGGCAAGGTTTATCATCCAATATTATGTTCTTATACATATTCATTCCGCTTCATTATGAAATTATACTTGTATTTTGTTCTAGCGATTGAAAATGTCTGGAGCAACATTGCCTCGACGAAAGAAAACGTAAGTAGAACCGAGTAGAGTAAAGTGTGTTGAGAGGGTAGATCAAAATGAAGGGCCAGGGTGGATACCATGTCTGCTATACTGGAGACCACTGGCATGAATGTATCCTGCAGACTAGTGTACTGGCACCAGACTGGAAACTTTGCTTCTTGTGTGGACAGGTTTACCATGAAAATTTGAGAATATTTCTCTGAAATCATACACTTTTAGTTATATTTAGAGTTAATAATGGTAAATGTTGTTATCTATGGATTTTGTGCAGCCAATGTGCAAAAGCTTTCAGATGTGTGCCCAGGCAATATATTGTGGGCATGCAACAAAGTTTCTAGTCTGGTACTGGCAAATGCACATGGGACTGAGCCTTTTTGTTATGATGATTCAACCAGAGCGTTATAGGGGAAACAAATTTTCTTATTTAATTACCAACTTGTCAAGCTGCAAGTTTTGTCCGGTGCGAACCAAGTTTTCCCTTCAAAAATAAAACTGTGTATTTTATATGAATGTGCCATATTAAATGTAAGTTTCCTGTTTGTAGTACACTTCCTAAAGTGACATAAAAAAATAATTCCTAAAAAATTATCTTTGCAGCTTGATGATGTAGATAGAAGAATTAGGACTGCTGGAAATATTGATGACATAAGAAGGTTCCCACCTTCAGAAAGAGTAAGTGGACCAGTGAAAAAGGGTTTCACAAGAAAGTATAGCAAACCAAAAAAGGGTAAAGTGGTGATTGATCCCAACCCAACAGTCAAATACAAGGAGCCAGAAGGTGATTATGAGTATGAGGTATGTCCTTCCTTTTTTGTCTATATAATAAAGCTGAGATTTAACTGTGTTGTTTTATCTGGTATGCAAAGCATGGCAATGGTGCACCCATAATACAGACATAGTAGTTCTAAGGGCACAACTTAAAACTACATTAAATTCATCCTAAGTGGTGGGCAATTCTGGTAAAAAGGTGGTCCTTCAGTAGGAGACCAGCAGCTCTTTCAGTGGTCTCTTGCACATTGCATGTGATCTTCCAAAATGGAACTCTGGTGATAGGGGTGGAAAATTCCAGTAAAAATTTGGTGGCTCAAGGGTTACCCTATGAAGTGATAAGTGGTCTTCTGCTAATAAAACTGGTCATCCTGGGAGCACAGGAGACTGAATTGTCCACTTGAAACACCTGGCATTTTCTAATGATTTCTGTTTAACTGTACCTGAGATCTGGGGTTGTTTGCATACCAAAGATCTTGTCAAAGTCAGCCATACTCTGCAATCTGGGTTTTTATCCTTTGAAAGAAATATGCTAATGGAAACCAATGTCCTTTTATTTAGTTTTCTAAAAGGCTTACATAGTTGAAAATATTTAACATATTAGCATTTGTTATAATCAACAATTTGCGTTCCATTGAGGTTATACAAAACTTTATTCATACTGCAGTTACTGAAGTTTAAGAAAAGGAAGAGCTGTAATTATACCTCCAATTTTCTATTTCTAGGAATCAGATAACTTTGATGTTATACAGACATTCAATGCTTACAGTGAGTATAGTCTTTTGTGTTTCTGTCACCAAGTCCTCCATAAATGTTGTCTGCTTCCAAGCACAAAATGTTGCAAGATTTTCCTGCAATATCGTAGAATTAGAGTGTATAATATATGCCTCATATCTTACAAAAACCACCAGACATTCTCATTGAGCAAGGGCTAAGTATCTTTGAAGGGTTTGAAGCTTTTCAATAACATCCAGATCCACTATATCTAAGTAGATTTAATTGATTATTGGATTACTATGTTTCTTTTGCTCTAGAAATGGCTTTTGCAAACATATCAAAACATTTCCACATATTGCAGACATCAATTTCTAAGATGTACTTGCAGTTTTCATCTTGTCACAGAACTTACCTGTAAGCACTTGTGGTACACTCTGCAAGGCTTGACAGGCTTTTATTTAAGAAATAGCCCATGTGAGTGACCAAGTGCTCAAAGGCCAGGCTTGATGTCATCAATCAAAAGCTTTGCATATAAAGAATTATTTTGAGTTTCAACTTTGATTTCAAATTTGTTACTGTCCTTAAACATTTCAGGACCCAACAGTGAAAATATAGACCAATTTGTGCCCAGAAGAATCCCCTTGTTGGAAGATCAATATGGTTTCACAGCCAAAAGCAACATTAAAGATGATTTTGATTATGATCCTGATGATGTCTTGGTCAATGACAGGCCAATCACTCCGAAAGTTCCAAGGCTGGATACATCTGGTAGCAGCAGGAAGTCTCTTTTAGGAAATATCAAGGACAGTGGTAAGTCTTAGTCTGAGAAAATTTCTCACTATTTAGCTGCATTGGTTATGAAAGATACAAATCCGGAAGCATGCCTTTTTAGAAGCAGTCAGTAAGTTGCTCTTGTCAGTGAAAGGTATCAACGGCTAAGGCTAGTCATCCTAGTCAGCCCCTTACCAATTGATTTGCTGGCCTTAAAGCATAATTTACAGATTTATCATCTCTTCTTTATGTTATTTACCTAGTTTTGCAATCATTATGCAGTTACATGTAGTTTCATACAATCTGATCACACATATAATCAGTTCCTGTCTGATGATATTTTTGCAATGGAAAGTTGTTAGTAACTCATTCTATTTACTCCTTAGCTGCCAAAATTGCAAAGAATGCATATGTTGTTTTGTTGAATCTCTCATGTATACATTCATATGTATTTATTGGTTTGTCATGATAAAAATATCTATTTAGATGTAACATTGTAACAGTGCCAAATGTAACATTGTTTTTTACAAGGAGCATTGCAGAAAATTCGAGATAAAATAAGGCAGCAAAAGGAGAACTTGGCGAATTTAGACCTTGAAGGTACTTCTTCTTTAATTGCTCCAAATAACTCTCTATTCTACCCAGTTTCAGATTTGTGTTTTGTTTCTGTTGATTTCATGTTTTTTTGATGAACTTGATTTCCAGAATCAGTTTAACTCTTACTTGCTGAGAACAGTTCTTTAATGACAAAAGAATGCCCAAACTTGAAATAACTTGTCTCTTCATTTCAGCCTTTCCATCAAAATCAAGGCACTATGAAGATGATCCTGTTGTGGCAATAGATACTAGACCAAAGGAGCCCATGAAACGTAAAACAGCATCATCATCCACTGCACCAACTTACAGAGGTAATGAATTTCTGACTTTTTATTTTGTAAGAATAAGAACCATGTCAATTTTTCATTATTGAGGGTAGAATAAAAACCATTAGAATTTTTGTTTCAACAATTAGAAGTTTCGTTTCAGCACTGCAAGGTAAAAAATGTTGTTAACCACTATGCTGCTTGTATTTGCTTTTCATGTGTTACTGTTTCTGTTTTATTGCAGTTTTTGCTGAGGTTTTGATAATGTTATGTAAATTTTTATTTGTTGCAGGATTCAATCTACCAAGAGCCAAAGAAAATGCAGCACTCATTCAAACTACAGCTGAAGCTCAGAACAGAAGGCTAGCCACTCACAAGGAAAGGAAAGAAAGAGTTGGGTTAGATCAACCAAGGGGAAAGCCACTGTCAAAATCTAATGCTCGTGACAGGAAGAAAGGACTGAAAAAAGATCTCAAAAGATCACCTGGTGTGTACATTGATTCTGTGTAATTCTTGCCTGCTTTTTGCTTTTCCAAGTTTTCCTTATCTGATCTTATTTTTTATAACAGAATTTCAAGTTGCTTTGTTTTTCTGATCAACAAACTATATAGTTTAGGGCGAAAACCCTATATAGTTTAGGGCAAACTATATATGTTATATCAGGCGAAATTTTCTTCAAGAAATATTTAGAATGTTGAGAAACAAGGGGAAAATCCATAAAGAAGAAAGTTGCTTATTTGTTAAAACAGTTTAAAATGTCGAGTTAATGATTATCATTTGATAGCCTAAAGATATCCATAAACTTAATAGCTTAGTTTTTGCTACTTTCATTCTTTCCTTCGTTTGTATCATCGTATTATATCGTTTCTATATTATGTGTTGTACATTATATTGTGTTTGTTATGCTTTTGGCTAGGTAAAATGCAAAGGATAGTTGCAGCCCAGAAGCCAGTCCCTTCAATCTCAACTACCTCCTGGCGTGTAGGCCAAGAGGCAGTTAAAAAGGTGATGCAAGCGATGAAGGATTCTAAAATTTCGGAAGTTAACAAGGAGAAAGGAAAGGGTGCTCAGCTAAAAGACAAAGCGAACGATTTTGAAAAGGAGAAAGGGGGACAGGATGGCTACAGTGACCATGATGACGATGATGGCCTAAGTGAAATGGAAGACGAAGATACTAAAACAAAAGACACAGATGCTCGATCAGCACAAATGTCTGGCGACTATAAAACCGGTACGGATTGATTTCTGTGAAGTACAATTATTAAGCATCAGTTGTGCGGCTGTACTTTTATATAATTGCTCAAGTTTGTTGACGTGTTCAATTCAAGACATTCTAAAATGATAAGTACATTCCATAAAAAGAATACTTTTTAAAGCAAAGCTATCGCCTTTGACTGTGGAATGATCTCGTTGTTTCAACTACTGTTAGGGAGCTTGGGTAAAAAAATCCTTTCTTCCTCCAAACATTCTGCTTAAAAAGATTTAAAAAACTTTGTCTAAACTAATATAAAGAAAGGGTGATCTAAGGCTAACTTTTCTTTATTCTGTTTAAGATTCTGCGCGTTCAGAAAATACCGAATCAAAGACAGCGAAATCAAGTGAAAGAGGTGTGACGTCACATGAAAATCTAACTGATGCCACTAATAGTAAAAGTGGTGAAGAAGAAGATTTGAAAAAGATCAGCGAAGATTTAAGGAATCACGAGGACCTTCCAGAAGAGGCGAAAAGCATGCTTGTTGATCTAGAAATGGATTCATCAGGTAAGTGAGGCATTTAGGAAAAATACTGATAAATTATGTCCAAAATTGAAATCTCTTTCAATACCTTCCTTTCCTGGGAAGCGTATTTTTTTAAAAAAATTCTGCATCTCAGTATCTGCATCTTAGCCCAAAAGCCAAAACAAAATTATTGTTGACAGCGTTAAGCTTTTGTTTGGAGCCTTCTGCTGGGGACCATAATTTTTCAGAGTTGATTGCAACAACACAAAAATAGGAAAAATTTTACAGCAAGCAACTTTCATCTAAGAACGATATGTTTGATTTTGGTGACGTTTTTTTCACCAAGTTGCAAAACGATATTGTCTAACAAAAAAGGCAACTTGTCTTATTGGCTTTATGTTGACAAATCAGTGACCAGTTAAGGATATGTCACTCAACAACGTGATGAGGTAAAACAATTTCAAGATTTCTGGATCCCGGTGGTCACCTTAAAAGGAAATTCATGGCTATGAGCAGGAAAACATCGTTTCTTTCACCTTCAACAAGCCTTTAGTAATTTCATTTTTGTTCTAGCTGATGAGAACGACCCATTTTCTAAGGATGAGCCGGTTAACGATATACCGGTTAAGAAAAGCCCAACCACAAGAAAAAGGATCAAACGAAAAGCCGGACAGACAGGGCAAAATAAAGGTGTGTTCGAGTTTCGTTTAAACTGACACTTGTAAGTCAGGTCTTGTGAGATTTGTTGACACGGTTATGAATGACACTAAATGTGATAAGCAGCTCTCTTTCTTTTATTGAATTAAAACTACTGCTTGATGTATTGTTTGGTTGCTATTTTTGCAGATGAAGCAAAATCTAGCAAGTCGAAAATTCGCCACTATAATCAAGAAGAAATCCAGGTAAACATCTTCTATATAATTTGAAGGATGCTACAAAGAATTTTTCTAGGAGTGAAGTCATTTACTTGTACAATATTCCTAGGACTTGGTATTCTCTCTAGCCAATTTCTACTTGGTGACCTTTCTTGCCGTAACGCTCTCTAACTTGAAGAAGCTTGATTGACTTTTTCTGCTACTGTTAAAGTTCGTCTAGCTTAAAGGCTAATTTTTTTTGTTAGAACTACATGGCCAAGCAGCTTGCTGAACGAAAGAGAAGAAGAATGCAAGAAAAGAGGCGACAGCAGCAATTGAAGTTTGAGCAAGAGCAAAAACTGAAGGTAAGACAATTATCTCTTGTCTCTCGTTTGGCTTTATTTCTGAAGTTATTTTTAACTTTTGTTTGAGGGCTGTCTTTTTTAACAACTAGTTAAGCAAGCTTGAATAATCACTTCCAATTCTATGAAATGCTGTTTGATAGCGAAAGGTTCTGATTTATGTTTCAATTTATATTCGCTGTTATCTCCCCAACCAATTTCAAATTATCTTAGTAAAAGAGGGTTAGAGCTGGGGGCTCAGTTGAAATGGGTTCCCCTTGTACAGACCAAAAATTGGCTTTTTTAATTTTTCCAAATGCCTCGTGAGACCCGCTTGTATTTTTCATAGCAACACATTCCAGCTCATTACCCATTCCAAACACCCCTTTTAGCTTCTTCAAAACAGCAAAAAGAATTCGGTTTGCAACCCACGACATTTGACAGCAATCCAAAGAGGTAATATATTGTCTGGAACAAAACACCTCACGACAGCAAATTATCCCTGAGCAAGATCAGGAATAGTCCTCCGAATGATGCTAATAAAAGAAAATTAGAAACACTCTCTAGAACTGATACAGCAAAATCAAGGAAGATTAAGGAAATGCATTATTGACATTCGCAGATCAAAGATACCTTTAAGCATACCCAAGACAGGAGCATTAAACATCCTTTTTTCCCAATTTTGTCACTTCAAGACAAATATCCACTGTCCTGGCTCCATAGCCAGAATTAGCAAGCTGGTATAATGTACATACAGTGTCCTTAATTTTTTCACATCAGTATATCTCTGAAAGGCTTAGAAGCATACTTTTCTGTCCTTTGCATTGTAAAGTAATGTAATTTGATTACCGCTGAAAGGCTGCAGTGTAGTATCCTAATAAATTCTCTTTTGCTATTGTGCCTATCTCTTTCCAGTTTAAAACTGGATCTTTTTTCATTTGTTCAAAACCTGATCAATTGATTACAGCTATCTTATTTAGGAAGCTTCATATCCATATTTATTTGCTTTAGGTTTCTAATTTTACTGTTTGCTATTTTCATATGCTTTCTAGGAGCTTTATATGAAGCAAAACACAAATCTACGGGCGAGTATCTCTGTGAGACAAAGTAAACTAATGGGATCTACATTTACCAAGTCAAATAAAGGCGAAGATTGGGCAAAGTTAAGTCAGGTATGCTTGTCTCGTAGTGGGCCTTTTTTCTGTTTGAAGTGATTGCCAAACTTTGGTGATTCAAAATTTTTATTTTAAATTTTAAATCAGCGATTTTAAAAATCTGAATGCCTGTTCGTGAACAATTTTCTTATTTGACTTCAACATATGTATTGATAAATCTCCGGTTAGTAATGATTAATTGAGTAATGATTAAATGCTGTGGTGAATGGGAACCAACATTATCTGCAATGAAATTATAACTGCAGTCCAATAATAAGAATACATGTTGATACTCTTTCTATGTTTAGGATAAATTTGAGTCTGATACTGCAATGAAACTGCTGCGAGATGACAATGGAGTCAGTCTGAACGGTATGTTAGCCACGTGATTTTATCAATTTTTAGCAAATTTGGCGAGTTTTTTATTATGAAGTTACCGTAAGGACTCTATATTAAGCCCCCCTCTCTATTAAGCCCCCCTATCTATTGAGCCCTCTTACCAAGCCAAAATTTAAAATGCGCCCCTCCCTATTAAGCCCCCCTCTTTAGCTCCTGATGTCAAACAAAGAAAACATGCGCATTGAGTAGGTCTCTTGTAGTGTGTGATGATGAAAGGTTGTGTACATTAAATACGGCCCATGTAAAGACTTACTTGTGCGTATTATAAGTCAAAAGGATAATGATGTTAATTCTTTCGAAAAAATACCCCCTCTCTTTTAAGCCCTACCCCCCTTGAGACTGAAAAAATAAATAAATAACAGTAGTCTTTGCATGACATATTCTAGAGACAGGCAGTGGCCGCCAAGACGATGACGTAATTGTGCCACCAATCTCTCCTCCAGTTGGCGAGAGCTCAAAACGAGACGTTTCTGGTGATGAACTCGACGACAGCGTTGCAGATGAAAACGAGGAGCGATTTAAGGATTCGCTGGAATTTGAAAAGATCGAGAATGACATGTATGGAATAAGTGTCACTGTGAGAAAGACAGGAACTGACTCCCCTGTTGAGGCTAGATCCGAAGGTATGTTTGTATATATTGTGCCGTCCCAAAGATTGCTTTCAGCCGTTTTAGAAACGACCTTATGTATTCTGCTAGCATTGAAATATTGTTCTTTTAGGAGGCTCTTAAGACTCTGCTATTAGCAATACATAAACATTATCTATACATTTGTTAAGTTGTTAGAAGTCCAGTGTTTTTGTGGTTATCATAGCTTTGTTTTTTTATAGATGAAAAACCAAAGTCTGAGCCATTTCGTTCTGTCGAAGAAGAGGTTCGAGATCTTCTCGAAAAATACAAGTCAAGCAGGCAGCCGGTTTCAAGGCCACCAAGTGTTACTAAAGGTGATTTTCTTTTGCTTCCTGTTTTGAAATCGAGCAATGCAAAAATTTCACTAACGTTAGAGAAGTATTCTGAGCCGCAAGTTGGAGCGTAAGAGGAAAAGTGCAAAATTGCTTAAAAATTCTGAACAGTGTTGGTTGTATAAAGTTTTATTAAATTTTACTAAGAGGAATGATGGTGAATTTAATTAGCTTTATTGATACTGTCATCAGTGTCATATAATATATTTGTTATTGATACCACTTGGACGTGTTACATTGTTACCAAATTGTTACCTCTGAGGAGGAACAAAGGTGCATTTTTCCAATGCCTAAAAGACAGCTTTGCATGAAATTTGCCTGTGAATTACCTTTACTCCAGGTCCCATGTTCTGTTCAAAAAATAATGTCGAAATTGATATGCAGGTTTTAGAAATTATACTTCTTCGGGTAAGAGTGATTATATTTTCTGTATCTTTGAGGCTGTGAAACATGAAGCTATGTATTTTTTTCAGTTGGCTCGTTAGATCCCGCCAAAATGTCGAAAGCAGAGCGTATTGCCGCTATCAGTGCAACTGCGACCTCGCTGAGAGAAAGGCTTGCAGCTGAAGCTAACAGACTGGCAAATTTACGTGTACTTGCCAATAAGGAGAAGCCCCCGGCAGCATCACCTGTGCCTTTGTCTGGCTTCAGTCATATCAGTGAATTCAGGGGTGTGCTACCAGGTTTGAACTGTTTTTGCTGGATACAACTAGCCTTAGAATTGTTGCAAAATTCTGTAGTGCCGCTTTCCCATATATATTTTATAAATTTTGAACATAATTTTCAGTTTTGATTTTGAGTCGTGCCTCTGTATGCAGGTTGAAAAAAATTTAACCACCCTTGTTGGGCTTTTAAGGGAATTCCCTTTGATTTTGACAGCAAGTTTCTTTTCCCTCTTAATTCAACATGTAATTGATCATCAGAATGTGAAGCACCACTCGTGTATGTTTCTTTATTGCCCATTTTCTAAGGTCCGGCTTAAACGTTTATTTATGCTTTTCTTATAGGTACGGCCAGTATCCACGAGCAAGCAAAGACCAATGAAGAACTGGTGAGTTTGCCCTGTTATATTAAGCAGCAATAAAAATGTCTTTGATATTCTGTTTCTGATCATCAAACACCCACTGAGTCTCGTTTTTATATTTTTAATTCTTTCTCGAATTCTGCAACAGCTTCCTTTACTCCAGATCAATGTTGAAAGTTCAGGCTAATTTCATACAGGTCACACGAAAAAGCCTTCTTGCGAATGCTCTACATCATTTTAACGTAAACCAACATCGTAGTAGACCTTGAAAGTTGACGTTAGTATTCCAAGGGGCTCTTTGAAAAGCACAACGATCGAAAGAAGCTTGTATATTCTGTGCAATAGAGTAATAGATATATGTATTATTGGTATGACGTCAGATTTCGTAAGAATTGATTTTTAGATATGCTTTTAGAATTCAGTCTTAGTAATGTATTTTTTTCCAAGCAGTTGAAAGTTTTTTTCTACTCGTTTTAACATTAACATTTTCTTAGTTGGCCAAAGAGGAGGCTGCGACAAGAATTCAAGCAGCTTATCGAGGTCATAGTATCAGGCAGGGGCTTACCTGGAAACTGCCCTCGGGAAAAACTTTGGCAGCTACTATGCGTGAGGCGAGGGAGAAGACGACTGAAAACAACCTTTACAGACAGCAGCTTGCAGATCGTATGGAGCCGTCCTCGGTTGGGAGTTATAGCTCTGCATTCGAGGCTAGTTCAGCAGTTGATGCTGCTAATGACAAGTCTGTTTTCTCTGATAAGACCAGCACAATGTCTTTGATTAAGGAATCGAAAAGACCATCTCCTGCGAAGAGTCAAAGACCAAAGGTACCGTTGTGTACCGATTTAGTTGTTTCTTATTGTTTTCGTTGTTCCATTCATCTAGAGTAGGACTGACACAGAATAGTTTTATGGCCGTAGATTTTCGTCATCGCGTGTCGAGTTTTGTTGTTAATAATGGAGAGGGAGCACATTTTTACGATTTGTTTATTAGTGATGTTATGCCTAGAGAATTTGGCACATCTGGTGACCCTTCATGATTTCAGTTGATTTGTACCGTGACAAACATTAATATATACGTTACAGTGGTCTTAATGGTTTTAGTATGTTTAAGAAACAGTTAGAGTTCATGTCTAGATCAACAAATATGCTTAATGATCCTGACCAGTATATCGATGTATATATTTGTTTGCAGTAATTTTTTTGGTATACGAAAAAGTTCAAGCTGTGTGCCGTATTTTTTCGTGCATTTACGACACGTTTTGAAATATCAGAAGTTTGTCTGCAATAATTGAATTGGGAGGTTGAGAACTGTTTAATATTACCTTCCCTAGTTCGAAAGCCTTCGTGGAAAACAGACCAAGGTGAACGAGGACAGCTTTCTGAAGAACCTCACAGGAAAGGCGCAGGAAAAGAAGGGAGATAGATACAGTGTTATCAATATTTATACTAGAAGGTTGAAGGAAGCAAGTAAGAGGCATTTGGAGGAGGAAGGGGCCTACACTTCACCAGAGAAGAAGGAAAAGGAAGATTTTTCGTACATGGCTCACGATAGTTTGCAAGAACAGCATTACGACGATGCAGATTTTGATAGTTTTGCATCAACAATTAAATCAGAGTCAGAGAATGAGGATAATGAAGTTGATACATTAGCTGATATCAAGGTAATTAGGTTTTTGTTGTATATTGTGGCGTAGCATAAATGCTTTAGACATATGACATGCATAGGGGTCAAGCTGCTGGTCAAGGTTTATGTAAAGAGGAGGACAGTTGTCTATTTTTTCAAACAATAGAAGGTCACTCGGGCTGGGAGGGCCATTGACCCCCCCCTCCTCACTTCCCTCCCACCTCTCCCGAGTAAGTTAGTTAAAGAAGGCCTGAATGAAGTGGTGTTATTTTCTTGGCTTGTCTTTGTACGTTTTCTTGCTTTGAACTTCAAATGGTGTGACCTGCTCGAAATGATGATTCAAGTTGTTTGCTCCTTTAAATTACTTTAAAATGATTATTTAGGCTATGCATTGAACTTTATGTACTTCCTTTTATTTCTTCTTCGACTAACAGTTTCTATTAATGCTATTGGCTTTATTGTACAAAATATAATGTTCTTTAAAAGGAGATTGATGTTAGCACACCACAGCGCAAAAAGCATCACAGTGTTATTCTTGTAGAAACCTTCTGTCATAAAGCAACATGTTTTACTGCTAAATAATCCTTTGCCAATTTTTTAATGGTATAGTTTTTCGCTTTATACTAAGCTGCTCATTAAACTTGTAGAGAGATGAAGGTGTTTCAAAAACACGTTCCTCGCAAAAACCCTCACTCTCCAATGAGGATTCTCATGAAGAAACTTCGGAAGATCTAGACAAAACACTGACCTTGTTGCCAGAAGACGTGACGCAGAAAGAAGCCAGCGCGAAGATCCAGTCGTACAACAGTGATGCGGATGAATCTATTACGTCACATGCTGATGACATTTCCCCCGCAAGAAGCCCGGCTTCGTTGACAGACGGCAGTGTGGACTTTGCAAAGGACCCTGTTATGTCATCAACTATGGTAAGAGCCTAGCTATGTCTCAAAATAATGAAGGCATCATGTTGTTTGACAGGCGCTTTGTATTGAATGCTGAACATGGTTTGTTTAGCACTCTCGCTTTTCTGCATTTTATGGTGGCTTCTATTTGCTCTGTATAGATTCATTTTTAATCACATTTGTCATTTTAATCTATCTTAATGTTGTAAGGATTTGATGCAGGCTAAAAGAAAAGGAAGAGAGGCATTCTTCTTAAAGGGTAATGAAAAGGGGGCAAGACTGCCAAACATACAGCTGTGTAAGCCCCCGATGTAAGATCTTAATTTGTAGAGCATGAAGTTTGTCAGAACTGGCAAACGATATGTATACGCTAACATCGCAATGCCGTAGCATTTGCTCTGAATACAAAATGTTCTACAGCTTTTCTGACTATTTTGATTCCAGAGAAATCCATCGATTAGCCACGCTGAAAGGAGAGCACTAAATGAACAAGACAGCTCTCTTACAACCACTTCTGCAGTCACAGAAAAATTCTCGCCTGGTACATTGGAAAGAAAATTAAGGGCAGAGGTTAATCAGCTTGAAACTATGGACGATGCCCTGCGCCAAGTAACAGACATTGAAAGAGTCAGGGGTGTAAGTCTTGCCCAGCAGGAAACTGTTTCATTGGCACAGATTCTAAAGGTAAGTCTTGACAGTTGATTTTCTAACTTCCATCCTAGTTGTATTGTCAAAGCAATAAAGCAGATAAAATAATCACCTTAGTCTGGCAACAACAAAACAGCCTATGTTGGTTCATGCTTTTGCTGTAAAGGAATGTAAAAAAGCCTAGTTTTTGAGATCTTCTTCATAGGGTAGCCAATAAGGTACGCTAGATGAAAACCTTGGCAGAAGCTGGTGGGTCAAGGTCGCCTGTCTTTAAATAGTTTCAAGGCCACATCTTATAAACTCGCCTGTACAGCGAATCATTCATATAATGGACATCTTTGTGGTCAGAATACCATTCTGTTAATATCAGATGTCCGTTTTAAGGTGGCTACATGAATAAGTCTATGACCATAGTGAAGAACTATTGTTATAACGTTAAAAAGATAACCCTTTGGTTCCACAAAGTTTAAAAATTTGCGGCCTACCTTCAGACATTATCGGATGTTGATATTCTGAGAAGTGTTGGACAGAAAGTGTTAATATTTCCTTTATGCTATGCTGCAACATTATTTGTCCTTTATTAAAGGGGTCTGTTGCCAAAGGTTTTCTGTTATTTGGATCTATCCGCTAATTGAGGACCCTCTGCATTCAATTTGTTTAGTGGGCCTGCTTTTCGCTGTACTTGTAATATTTTCAGTGCTGGCTCTTGCTGTTACATTGCGTTGGTGTTTTAGGCGAGACAGCTCGGTTATAAGCAAGAAATGGAAAGGATGTCTAAAGATGCCAACGAGCAAGCCACAAGAAACGCAGAACAAGTTGCCACAGTGCGTTGCTCTTCATACTGATATGTTTTTAGATACTTACCCGTTTGTGTCATTGCTTCATGTATGGGTGGTTTAAATGGCCAAAATTATGTTTGACTATTTGGTTATAAACTGAACATGTTTAACCTTTATCTTCTGATTTTATAATTTTGCGCTATATATTAAAGCTATTCCCAAAATGGACCGATCTTGAAAGTCTTTCCATAGGGCAGTCCTATCTGATCCAAAATTATGCCTTTTTCTTTCCTGCATTTATGCCAACTTTTGTGCTTTCTTTTGTGCTTTCCTTTTCCAATTACTGAAATCCTTTGCCTTTCGATTTTCTTATTTTGATTTTCTACATATTAAAACACTTCCCAAAATGTACCTCCTGAAATGGGTCAATTTTGTCTGGCACAGAATAATGGGTTATTTTTTTTCGTTTCTGTTCCAATGTTCAACATTTTAACAAGTCCAATTTCCAATTTGATAAACAGGCCAAAGAAGCTGCAATGAAAGCAACAGAAAGTGTGAACAAAACTCTAGCAGAGGTAAAGTACCTTATTAAGCTTCATTTAATATAGTTTTTATATAGCTCGTGGCCTCCTTTACCGAGCGTATTTTTAATATCCTATGAGATGGAAAACTTACCGTACAAGATAGACAAATGATCAGTAAGAGAGTTAAATGCATTTCCTGTAGTTGAAAATTTTCATCAGCTATCCTGGCTGTTTTTTCTTTATTCGAAATTTGTTTAGTTTCGCTGATTAAGGTCGTATGATTAAACATCTGAAGTATTACAACCGTATGTTATTTATCTTGCCATTTCTGTAGATAGAGGTTATCCAGATTGTATTTACATTTGAATACAAGCAACATTGAAGTTGCATGCAGCTTGAAGTATTTTAAGCTATACAGTCAGTTCGCCTATTGCTATTGCTATTTTTTTGCAGATTCGTGCACAAGCAGCAGAAACTGTTGCAGAGTCAACCAGAAGGCTTGAAGAGGTTAGATAAGTAACAGATTCATTGTGTTTTACGTGAATTCTAGCCAGAACTATTAAACTCAACTCTGAGTAATGAGACATGCACAATGTATTTGATATCATCACTTTTTACAACCTTTTATACACAATCTAAATCAATAAAGAAATTTTGCAATCCTGGCCATAGCTTTTTACACAGACCCCTAAACGCATGCTGGTCACTGGCACATAAAATCTGACATCTATCCTCTTATTCAGTTCAAACTTTGGCGAATTTGTTTTAAAAACAGATATATCAACATTGAACTGGTTGAGGAGGTGGTGCCAGATCTCAACTCCGTCCTAAGACTGCAGATAAATGTTTACTTGTATTGAGTTGTTGCTGGTGTAGGTTCACCTCCTCCAAATTTGTTGAAAGGTCTATTTATGTCCTTTCTACGTCTACTCTTTGGTCTGCCTATTTTTATCATCCCTGTAAACGCCATCTTCTCTTTCCGTCCTTGCTAGTCTTATTATAACCACAAAATCATCTTAGCCTAGACTCCCAACTTCAAAGTCCTTCCCACGTGTCATTTCCAGCCATATTGTTCCGCTTTTTAGCACACAGGGATGGATACTTGCTCAAATGTTGAAGGAGGGGGAAGCCTATTGTTTTGATAAGATGACGTCACATTTTCACATTGTTTAGAACAAGATACCATTGTATTCCAAAATATTTAGGAGGCGAACCCCCAGGTGTCCGCCACTGTTTACACAGCATTGTTAAGTGTTAAGTAACCATAGTATTATTCGTCCCCTTTTGTTGCAACTTTTGCCTTCATGCCATACATCTTCTTTAATATGGTCTTATAAAATCGTAGTTTTATGGTTACCACAATCTCTTATAAACAACATTAGTATTTTTGATGATTATGTCGTTTTAATTTAATAAATTCTGTAAGGATCTCTTCTCCGAACAATTTTTTTAGGTTCAGAAGGAGGCTGCAAAAAGAGCAGAGGAAGCCGCTGAAAAAGTCGAAAAGGTATATGATTTTCAATCTTCTTACCCAAGAAATAGAAAAATACTCAAATAGAAAATATAAAGAAGTTCCTTCCGTGTTTTTTAGTTCTTTGGAAGAGTTGTAGTAAAATAATCTCAGTTTAAGTAAAATAGACCTTATTGCCAATGAAAATTGTGGTTTATGTTTGATAGATCTATGCCAGATGTTGTGATATTTTGCCCCTTTGCTGCGGAAAATTTGTTGATATTTGGCAAATGGGATTGGCATAAGCGAGTGTATTTTGTAATATAGTAGTGATCATTTGGTTGTTTGGGATAATAGTCGAGGTAAAGGTCGACTCTGTAGTTGTGTAATATATTTTGCTCAAAAGTATCATGGGAAATTTCAAATCTAGCAATGTTATATAATTAGCAAAAGATGATAGTTCATAAAGAAAGTAAAACGTTTACAGCTCTGATCTCGAGAAAAAGTTGCTTGAAACCGCAGATAAATGGAAGAATGTATTCTTCTTTGTACATGAAATTCTGGAATGGCCATGATGAGATTTTAAACTGGTTATGAGTGTTTTAAGAGTTACAAAGCTTTAAAAGTGTGTGTACTCATAGACATCTTGTTATAATTATTTTACTGTGATTTTTAAAGATATTTTGTACATAGAATGAATTATTTTTAGGCCCAGAAAATGGCTTCCGATGTTGCCATCGAATCTGCAAATCGTCACTCCAATGATGTGCAAACCATGGCCACGAATGCTGCTGCGGCTGCAGCTTCGTCCGCTGTGCAGGCTGCCATGCAATTCCACAGGGAACAGCTCGAGCAACTAAGAAACGAGGCACTCAAAAAAGGTCTGCATGTTTTCTGGTTTTGTGTAATCTTTTCCAAGTTCATATATAACAGCGACTTACGGCTATTGTTGATTTCCTTCAATGCTATAAACAGCTAACGTTATGAATACTGCCAGAATGAAAGCTTTGGTTTTTTAGTTTAGGTTTTTCGTCCTGCAAGCAATCTATCGTAAGAAAATGCAGAAGTTATCAAAATTTTAGGCCACTTAAGTTTCCAGCATTCCAAACCTCGTAGCTGCGATAGCTCTCATTTATCCAAACTAATATTTTGTTACCATCATCAAAATTACTTGAAGTATCGATATTCCCCCTACTCTTTTTGCGTTGAAATCGTTACGTTTTATTTGTTGTTTTAGTCTCCAAAAGCTACTCGCAGTCAACTTTTTCTTCAACGTCAACACGCTCAACAGATAGCGATCAAACTATAACAAATTCAACGGAAGGCTCGAAAAAATCAAGCAGTCGTGATATATCGTACAAAGACGACGACTTTGAAGAACCTTCTCCTCAGAAAAGGTTAATATCTTAACCTCTAGTTGATGTTGCAAAGTTATGCCTTATTTGCTTGCTAAAAATTTATTTTGTGGGTTTCATTTTCTTCATAACATTCTTCAGGATCTTATTCAGATATCTAAAATCCTAGTAATTTTAAAATCTTAAACTTCTAAATTTAAACACTTTTTAAATAAAAGTGTCCCTGGCAAATTTTCGTATCATGCTTATCTTTATGTAGCCTCTGTGGAAAAGAAAATATTTTGCTAAAACACAATACTTCAGGAGAAAGGAAAGAGTCATACATTACCGAGAAAATTGAATAGTTTTGATAAATAATTGAGTAACAATGCTGTCTTTGTTTATGAGTGAGGTGATTTACTAATCAAAATCTATTTCTCACAGCTCCATAACTGAGAAAATCAAATCGAAAAGTGAAGCAACATCCTCCATTGTTGAAGAATCATTAAGTCGTTCTCTTGCTTCTAAGAAAAGCTTTACACCGACCATAAGGGAGAGTATTGGTAAAAGTATTGCAGAAGATACCAGAGAAAGCATAAAGCAAAGTTTGGAAAGCAGTGGACAAGACAATACCAACCTCTCTAGAACCAGTGAGATTGGAACTGAATATGATAAACATAGCACTCCTGCAAGGGAAAATGATCAGCTGCGACATGTTTTAGATGGTATGTTGGTTTACTTTGTTTTTGACTATCATAACGGACTTCCTAATTTCATTAATGCCTGTTTGAAAATTACAAGAACAAGCAGGATACTAATGTACTATTTCGCCTCCATTGTATATAACGTCAGATATTGATAATAGCTCCCCTACGAAGCCCGCTGCGCGGGCTTGCCAGCGGCCCTAAGGCAGGGTACATAGATTAGCCTCGGAAAAGACAAGAGGTGTATTAACCTCGATTTGAAAAAATTGGCTCCGTTCAGGTCACGTGATAAAAAATTGCTTGCACTCTTGTGCGCATTAAATTCACACTCCTGTGACTATCGCTAGGAAGGGGGAGCCTCTACCCCCTTTCTATTTAAGGCTTTCCCCTTCCTAGCGATAGTCACAGCAGTGCGAATTTAATGCGCACAAGGGTGCAAGCAATTTTTTTATCACGTGACCTGAGCGGAGCCAATTTTGAAGCATTTGATTGATTCCTTGATTGACCGGTCTATCGCCATTAAATCATTCAAATTCGATTGTTGTAGGTTAGGATAATTTTTTCAATATTTTGAAATTGCATCTTGTCCACTCTATTTGCCAATGCCAATTTTAGAATCTTTGCAACATTCAGAGATCGAGGAGCAAAGCTTCAAGATTGATGACAATCTTGGGTCATCTTTGACTGAAGATGAACTTGACAGTGGGTTCCGTATGGTCCTTCCTGTAATGAGTCATCGTAGAAAGAGCTTGGAAAAGGAAAAACGATCTAAAATCGACAAACTCTTATCTGACAATGGCACATCCTCAGTAAGTACTGTCTTTTATTTTTTCATTGTTTTGACTCAGCTGGGGAAACTTTTGTGTTTAGTGAGGGGCAACAGATTGGGGAACAGACGGAAATTTTTGGAGACCATCCCCTCAAAACCCTCAGAGAACAGGGACAACGCCCTTTTATATTTGTTCATTATGTTATTAAGTTCATTATATTTGTTCATTATGTTATTAAGGGATTTGCACATTTTTATAATCACAAATTGCTTGGTAACTTCCTGAACTCCCCGAGACTGATTAGAATAAGAAATTCATTTCTAGGTACAGGCAATTGTCTGTCTTATTCTAGGAAGTTTCAAAAGTTTGTTTTTATTTTCTGCTCACCTGTTTCCTGCATCATGTTGTTTCGAAAGTACCCTGACAATACCTTAACATCAAAAAAGCTTCAGGAACCATTGTTTTGAAATTTATTTATAATTATTTATGCAGTCACCCCCTTCACCTCAACCCAAAGTTTCCGCTACTGGTTCATATCTAGCCTGGCATAGTATTATTTATAAAATTTCCAATCTGGATTGAATGCGAAAAAAAACACCCAAGCGCGAGTTCCATCAGAGTTAACTTTTCAAATTGCAAGAAATGCCAAGTGTTGCTGTGTTCTGTGGCGGAAATCATATTTATTTTGCTATTGTGTCAAAGAGGCATATGGACGCATTTCAAGCGCAGGGTTTTGGCGATTGCATTTTTAAGAAACTTTTACATCGAAAGTTCAATACAGTTTACATTTGAAACACCTTGTTGCAAAGTCATTCCTTAATTATTATTCCTATATCTTTCTGTGCAATCGTATTCTAGAATTTTTAAGCACTGTTTCAGAATTGGAGCCTTATTTCTCAAATAGTGTTTTCGTATGCTATGCTTTTCTCCTTGCATCATTTTTAAACTTTGCCCGAGCAACAAGGCGAAAGTTGATCATTGCTCTTATCAAATTTTCAACTAATAAAATTTACATCAGGATCAACTTCGTCATACCTTGTCATTGTCACAGAAGTAGTTTTCACAATGATATTGTGATTTTCAAATAGTTTTTCAGAAAATGAAAATCTTCCAGCTCTAGTTGCTCAGCATTTGAATGGAAATGCCATTAATTTCGTTTCTAGGATGATGGGAAGCTTTCTCCGGAGTCTGCATCAAAGGTTCGTGCTTTGCATCTAATTCAGATTAATTTTACTTTGTTGATTGCTTTTGTCAAAGATATACTTTTAAGCTCTACTGACCTTTGGGTCGGAGACATGCTTGACTCTTTGTTGTGACTCTAATGTTATTAATTTACAAATCCTTTAAACAAACGGATGATAACATCATTTGAACTTATTTTTTATCTAAAATATTATTTACGAAATTTTGAATTTTATTTAGAATAGGATGCAATTTAATTTGCTTTTTAATAACTTTGTTTCAAGAGTACAGGGCATTAAGGTTTAGGCAGCTACCTTTGAGTTTACTAACGTCAATTATTAGTGGATAGTTGAGTTCGACTTTTCTTCATATTTTAGGCTTCTCATATTTTTATGTTTTCCCATTGAGACACATTAAAATGCAAATTCGATAAATAAACACCTTTAATGTCAGCAGGATTCTCAAAAAAAGGAACCGATTAATTTGCCCTTTAAGTGAAATAGAAATGGTAATGAAAGCCATTTTGAACTTTTCTGCGAGGTTTGAGTAAAAGGGATTCTATTTTAAAGGAAAGTCGTTTTCTTTGCTTTGCTTTGCAACATTGAAATATTGTTTGTACTTATAACATGTAACACCACATTTCTATTAAACATGCAAAAAATGTCCTACTTTCACTCACAATGCCAAAATTTACCATATCTATGTTTATTTAATGCTCAGCTTGCAGCACGCCCGCCGTTCGCCGGTGAAGATACCTTTACTAAATTTACTGATGATATGGTAAGGCAATATATTCAAGAAGAGGAGATTCGCAGCAAACATCAAACTGCTTTATTGAAGCTGCGAGAAAAGGCATTGATCGAGAAGGCGAAGGCGGAAATGGCATGGCTGGAGATGCAGAAGACATCGCTGAAGAGTAAAGGTGCTGATGATTTGATGCCCCCTCTAAACAAGAAACAGCGAGGTCTGTGGATGAAGTTAAAATCCGAGCAGGTATAGTCACAGTTTTATTTCGGACTTCCAGATCGTTTGATGTTTTTCATCCTCAGGTGGGTTACTTCCGAATAATGCGACGTGCTGCATTTGAAATGATATCACACCTAAAAACAAGAAATCAGTAAAAATATCCCCACTCTAAATTTTCTTGTAAGTTTGCGACCTAATAATTAGTATTGTTTACATAGCTATCTGTGGAATTTTCGAAGAGTCCATTTCAATAAATTCCTCACAACACTGACAGAAATAAAAAAGTAAAAATCGATCTTATAATGTGGGAACTTTCCTCGCCAAAGTGCAAGCCATTACCTACCGAGAAGGGTGCTGAACTAAGCCTACACTAAATGCTTTTCAAACTGTTTGATTTGCTATTAACAAACATATATTGTTTTCCAATCTAATGTACAGTTTGTTGATGAAGGTACAATGTCCAAAACTCACAAGCATCGAAAAATATCCTAAAAATGTTTGGAAAAAGGCAGTCTCCAATCTGCCAATATGTCAATATGTCAATAATCTCTAATTGGTTGTCGTAGTGCTGCTAGCCAGTATAACTGGAGGCCTGTGTTTATCATGAATCCGCTCTGTGGTATTTACTTTCGTACTCTACGAACCCAAGCATATCTTTGATAATCAACGCAATTCTGTGATAATGAAACATGATTAATCAACACCATCAAAAATAATTCTGTGGCCAAGCTTATGAAGACAATAAGCAAATGGATTCCAATTCTGCAAATACGCTGACCATCAAGAATGTAAATACAATTAAAAATATGTAGAGTCAAGGCCTTGCTACTAGTTGTTGATAATTTAAAACAGAATATCAACAAAATTTTTCTAAACTATGCATAATGCTATGATGTTAATTACTTCTTTCAGGCAACCATAATTAAATGAATATTTTAATCACGTTGGGATTCAAGGATTCAAGTATTTTAATCACAAATAGTTTCTCAGCCACAGTGCTTTGGGAAAATAAAAACTCCCAAGAATGCTATGTAATGGATTTCATTTGGAGATTCAAACTCAGCTTTTATAACATGTAAATTGCTCTTCCAGAGTTTCTACGTGTACATTCTTTGTGAAGCAAATAGGAATGTTGTTTTTAAAAAGTATATGGAAAAATTGTTTCATAATTTTCGCAAATAGATAAAATTTGTAATTAGCTTTACCTACCCTCCCATTGGAACAAAACAACGAGTAATCCCAAGCTTTTTTCACTTTTTAATTATGCTTTGTTCCATCTCTAATATTTTTATTTTTTTCTTTGATGGTATATTTTATGTTTTTATTTATTGATATTTATATGTATGGGATTTGAAATAATTTTACAAATGTTTGTAACATGCATGTCTTCTACCAAGTACCTTATCTAGTGATCTTTTAGCGTTTGTCTTATATTTCACAAGATTCCGTTGCACTTTGCCGTATGCTGTATATTTCATGACTTTTAAGAAACTTGATGTGGCTGGAACTACAATCCCGGACAAAAATGTTGAGACAAAATGCAATTTTTGTAATTTTCTACTTTACCTTGCCTCTGTAAATTCGAATCCCCCCCCTTTCCTCCCGAAGCAATGTTGGATTTATGTTCTTTCAATTCTGCTTCAAAATCATGCATTCAACATTGAATTGGGGGAGGTGAAAACGTTATTTTTTAAAGGAAAGTGAAAATATAAGCATTCCTTGAAAAGTCTCAACCATTTTTGTCCGGGATTGTAGCTGCTGGATGCATGCTTTACAAGTTGATGTCATGCTGTTGATTAATTCATCTAATACATTTCTTACATTTGATCGATATTGAGATTCCTCTCAATCTCTAAAACCTATTAAGCTTTCTCGTAATTTCAGTGATACGGTAGCACCTGCGGCATCATCCATAACATAGTCATGATAGCATCGAAAATTAGCTGTCTGAGAAATGCTAGCAATTAACATCCTTGCCATTGCTAGTCCTTCCAACTACAGTCATAGTTGTATCTTTAGTTTTTTTGGCACTGACTTTAATGACAACAAAGTGATGCTCTTCATGGGCACCAATTTCAAGGAGGCCCTCGTGTTGACTTTTCAAGGGGCGGGGCGTTTTTACCACTGATAACCTTTAATAAGAGCAGGTTTTTTGACAACACAAAAAAACCGTCTGTTTTCTCTATTCAGAGTGATTGAATCAAGATGTGTTTTTGGAAACAAAATTCTCCATCAAAAGGACACTTTGATGCGGTTAATTGTTAATTGTTCAGATCAAAATATTGTTTGTTATGATGTTATTATGACATTTGAAATCTTGAGAAACCTCTGGGAAAGCTGCGAGTCGTGTCTATGATGCTATCTGTTGTTGTTGTTGCAGAGTGAGATTCGCCGTTTGAAGCAAGCATATCGAGCAGCAAGCCACGAGAGAAGATTTATGCTTTACCAGCAAAAGGAGATTGTGCGGTTAAAAGACGAGACGCAGAAGATATGGAGCAGATTGGGGCAAGTTAAGGTGGCCAAAAGTCAAGAAAAGTCGCAGGAATCAATGGAAAATGGCGAGAAATCTGTCAGTGAAGTTTCATCGGTGAGTTTTTTCAAAGGGATTTAAATAGACTTATCACGATTGTATGAATCATGATCAATGAGAGTTTAATTGCTTTTGGTTTGGCATGTTAACCTAAGCTGCCCTACTGTATTATATTTTTGGAAGTCAAATGCTACAGACTCAGCTTAGGCTAGTCGTGAAATGCTTATTTGAATTGCGGAAGTTTCAGGGCCAGAGCAACACACTTTTGAGTCATTAAGAGGGACAAAATGCCCTAGGACCAATGCCAGAGTAGATCAGTTGAGTGCTAATGGCTATTAGCGATCGTTATGTTTGCTTGTTGTGAATGACCGTTGGGAAGTAAAAACGTGGATGATATTTGACGAGTATTTAGGGCGGGCAGAGATCGCTGCGTGAACCTGACTCGATTTGCGCTTTGTAAGTAAAATCGATAATTTTTATTTCACTGTTTTCAAGAATTTTTAATTGTTAATGCTCTAAATACAAAATTTATTGCCTTGTTATTCAATAAAAATTTTCGAGATCCCGTGACTTGCGGCAAATCATTTGTAGTCTGCATCAGTCATTTTATTGTCATTTTTAAAGAACCTTTGCAATTTTTTCTAAGCTTGATATCCTTACGAAATTCAATAATACGGTGAGTTTTGTTATTGTTATAAGTATATTCATTGCTGTTTCTTCAAGATTGGCTCAGTTGATCAAACCAGTGTTGTTTCTGATGGAACTGCAAATAATTTTGGTAGCGTTTCATCGGCGAATGCAAAACAGCAGAAATCACAGTCTTCATACACCAAAACAAAGACTATGACGTCACCAAAGACAACATCCACTGCTAAATCTACCGAAACAACAGCAGAGGTGCCAGAGGAGATTCCCACAGAAGTGCACCCAGCCACAGATGGGGGAAGCTTCCCGACATATACAAATGCTACGCAGTCGCCAAAGATGTCAGACGCGAGTCCGGAAAGCCATACATCATCGAGGCAGGAAGAGGCAGAAAGCACAGCCGATGAAGTTTCAATAACAGAACACACGCAATCCAGCATGGTCACCGATCTGAAGAAACTGCGAAAGAAAGCCAGCGAGCAGTATGTATATTTCTAGTTGATTTCAGCTTACTATCGTTGCTCTGTGGCAGGAAGGGAGAGAACTAGACTATGTGCGAAGGGTAAATTTTTGCAGGGGATTAATCAAAGAGCTGTCTATTTTTATAAACAATCTGGGCTAGAAAGCTTTTATAAGTTGGACACTCGTTGGCTCGTTTTAACAAGAATAGACAAGGCCCTGTGGTGACTTTTTGGCGTGAAGACAGCAAGCATTGCCCTCCGCACTGCAATTGATTTGTTTTTTGAGGACAGTATTGCTTCTCGAAAAGGGGGCAATGAGCACTTATCTTAAGCCATGATGAACGTTTCATATAAAAACATTTAAATGAATTACTTTTCTTGAACTGCTCTTGCTCTTTCTCTCGATTTGACTACCCCTTTTCTAAGTTAGCAAATCCAGTGTGATACCCTTGAAAGTAGACCCTACATCCAGGGGCGGACACTTGAACAAATATTGGGGCACAAGCCTATTGTTTTAATAAGATGACGTCACATTTATCATTGTTTTAGAGCAAAAGACCATTGTCCCCTAAAGTATTGGGGGGCGGTCGCCCCCCCTCGCCCCCCCCCCCCCAAGTGTCCGCCACTGCCTACATCCTTTGATCGTTGTGGCATGTATTTAAAAAGTTCATTGTTGAGCCAAGCAAAATACAACAATAATTTCCGACTGCCAGATGATATTTTTAAGTTAAAAACCAGCAAAAAGCTTCAATGCACGAATTTTTGCAGGTATCTGAGAAAACGAGAGAGAACCCTGAAAGATCGCCGCAGTCAGTTTGAGTCTGCGCTGAAAAACCAACGAGAGATTGCAGATTGGCAAAAACGAATCGAGTTGGAGGAGCTGAGGCTTAAGGCGGACATTAAGAGAGCGCTGGATAAAAGCAAAAATCGAAACCGAGTTTCGCCAACACCAAGTAAATCTGCACGAGAAGGTGACTTTGATTATTATAATGATTAATTTGCCTCTCTGTAGCATCCAAAAGGGGGCATTGGTGTGTAGTTTCATGCCACTGAGTTTAGTTAGACTCAAGATAGGATTAATAAAGTAATGTTTTGAGAGAAATTTACCAAAGATAGACAGTTAAGAAAGGCTCTATTGCCACCAAAGATGTGTTCTGATGACCCCGTCCCGGTGTTTACTAAAGTGATGAAAGTTTTTTCGATTATGCCAGGGATTAATTAGACAACTGGATAGTGTATATCTTGATATATTAGAAGTATTGATAGTGATCACATCTGTACTGCATATTGTATGCATAATTTATACACTACGGAATGTTAATAGCTTCAGTATATTTCGTAGCAAGTTTTTACTTTAGCAATCGCCTTTTGAGACTTTTTGACTTTAGCAAACCTTTAAGCCACATTTAGGTTTTAGTTTTACTGTAATAGTTATAAAACGACTGTTTTAGGCTTCTTTTTAAAGGAAGCCTGATTTTACTTGGCTGATTCGTTTCCTATGCAGATCGCTCTGAATCATCTGAATCAACAACGATCAAAAGTCAAACAAACTCAGCATCACGCACCTCATCAACCAAATCAATGCTGAGCAAAGATAAGTCTTCAGAAAGCGATACATCTCAAATTGAAGAGATCAAAATGACCTCGAATGAAACAGACAACGACATCATTGAAGAGAGCATTGCCTCTGTTTCTCCAGGCATCCAGAAAAGTTCTGACACTTCAATTCCCGAGGAGTACGGCGAGGACACATTCGAGTCACCCTCAGGGACGCGATCCCAAAGCAAAAAGATGACCTCAGTCTCAGAAGCTGCTTTGTCGCTCTCATTGCAGGGCAAAACCAAAAAGAGGCATACTAAAGAGAGTGATGAATCGAAAAGTGAAGAAGAGGTGTCTTTAGCAGGTAAGAGATGGGTTATGTCTTACGAGCAGGGCCACCGAGAGGGGGGCAAGGGGGGAAATTGCCCTAGGGGCTCGAGGTCTAGGGGGCTTCATAAACTAATAAATTCCATTTTGAGAATAAAATTAGTTAAACGTAGCAAAGTATGCGTAAAGATATTAACGCGTTTTAAAATTCTGAAAAGAAATGACTGCAAGAAATATTCTGAAATGTGTTTTAAACTAATCCGAAGGGCGTGGTCACAAAAATTTTCTGCTCGCCCCGCTCGCATGGCGCCTTATCTTTCGGCTTTGCCCCAGGGCCTCTGAAACCTATCGGCGGCCCTGGTATCCTCACTAACAGTCATAATCATGAACGACCATCATCATAATCATCAATCATAATCGGAGATCATACAACAACCACACAACCAATCCATAAAACGACCATATCAATCACGTCAATCACAAAGGTATGTATGATTATTATACATGTCATTTTGATCAGGGAGATTGCACACAGAAACCTTATCTTTTCTTTTCGTTGTATTTTGAAATATTTTGAAAGGTGTCATTCTTTGTAGCAATAAGCCAACACCATGGTAACAACATTGCGTGTGATTCATTTCATATGAAGACCTCCCTGCTGATACATCTGAAAAATTTCTTTCCTCTCTTCTCATTATTGTTAAATCTTGATAAGCGATTGCAGATTGATTAAGCGATTGCAGATTGATGAGGATTTTTAGCCATGTGTCGGTGCTTTTTCGGTAAATATTCAAACTGGTCTGCAAATGAAGGTTATCTTACTCACTTTGTTTGCAAATGAGGCCTGAACACATCTCTAGAGCGAAAAAGCCGAGGGGAAATTCACTCTTGCAAAAAGTGTACCAGATTTTTACCAAAACAAACAAATTTCCAGAGATTTTCAGATAAAACAATGGGATTTACTCCAAACCTGTACGAGATTTTCAGAGAGTGATTTGCCCCTCGGAAAAAGCTAGCAATCGCACTGCTTGCATCATATTAGTTTAAGAACAAATTAAGAACAATCCAGCCTCAGATTTTTGAAAAATTAAGAACATTCAGCCTGAACCTAAATTTACTGGTTATTATCAAAAAGAGTAAACGTCGCCTTGACATTTCTGTTTACGTGTCTTCCTACATTTTGCAACGATTATGCCTCTGATGACTCACAGCCGTATCCTGCCTAGTAAAAGCGGTATGATTCTGTGCAACCCGCGAATTTCCATCTTAGAAAGCTGAAAATGATTGACTTGCTATTAATTCGATTCACCTTGAATACTTTATTCTTTTTATTTATCGTGAAAGTCAGTCTCATCATCACACCAGTTGACCTGGAATTTGATATGTTATTCTAAACATCACAAGCTGTGAAGGCGGATTGATTCAAATCAAGACTTCCGCGGGAGTTGCCATTTATATAATGTGATGTCATTTTGCAATACCACAAGTCCTTCAATTAATGCTGGGGTAGGGGCTTTATTGAAGGTGGGGCTTATTCAAGGGCTTACGGTACACACCTACTGGACCACAAAAAGGAAGCAAGGGGCCAACAATAGGTCCATAAAGGTTTTAAATAATTATCCTATGCCATTTTTGACTTCGATCAAAGTTTTAATGTGGGAAAATTAGATATTCAAGTTCTAACCTAGCTTTATGCTGTTTTAAATCCCTCAAATTGGACTCGGTGCCTCGTCGATGGCTCCACATCCCAAATAAAAGAGATCCGTGTCCGGGCTTCAAACGGTCGATCGTTACTATTCCCGTTGTTTCGCGCCATGTTTTTCTAAAAATAATTTTTATTGGTGAATGCACTTCTCCCCAAACTAATAATAATTACATCGACAAAAATTTCAACCATCTAACGATAAAAGAATTCCTCCAGCGCTGTTTTTATTTCCTGTAATCAACTTCTAAATTGCAGAATTTTATGATTCTTATAGGGAGTAGCGGGAATCCTCCCCTTTCATTTGTGAGCCAGTAAATTGTAATCCCGCGTGAACCCATCCAGAATAATTTTAGGACACAGTTTCACGGATAAATGAAGATTAGCCCCCTGTTAGCATGACCGGGTCTTATTTGTGCTCCCGAAAATATTCCCAGGATGCCGCAGCGAAGGAGATGTCTGGTTGGCCGTCAGGTCAATCATGCAGAACTAACGCGAAAGGAGATTCCCCGCAAGCCGTATTGTTGTCCACATGACAGAAATTCTTCAAAATTTTATTTCAAAATCAGCTGATTTGAGTTGAGAGTATCTTTCTGTGTGAGCTAAATTAATTTAAACGATTCTGTGTCGAGCGGCGTGTAAGGAAATGGGGATGTTCATGTCGTGTGTTTTTACCATGCTGCAAAGTTTAAAGGATGGTGAGTTTTTTAGACTTTACCAGTTTTCACGAAGTTTTTATGACAGTGAATAGCCTGGCTCAAAAGTGAATAGCTATTTAAAAGTTTCAGGTTTCAGTTTAAACCCGTTCAGAGTGAAGTTTTAATGAATGACAACCCAAACAGTTAGCTTTGGGGGAATGCATTTTCCGTGGCTGGTTTTTGGCAATGGATAGAAGAATCTAGGGTCTCTTTGACCTCTTGTAATAACAATTTTTAGTCTCACTGTTATCATAAAATATTTGATATTCACACCTCATAATTGATTGAGTATTTTTCCAAAAAATGTCACACACGACACCGACCTTTTGTTGTTGATCTTTAGTTTTGTTTGTTAATCCTGAAAAAATTTCACGACTGCCAGATTCGCCTGTGCTGTGAGGCTTCCTATTTGTGATCAATCACACCAAAGTTTAATTGAATCTGTTGGCTTTTTTTTGTAAAGCCAGTTGAGACATAGTCCTTCTTTAAAAGAATTTAAGCATTCTAAAATATAATGCTTCTTTGATTTTAATTGATTAACGTTTTTCTCACATTTTCAATTTTTTGACTCAATGAGCTATGACCCAAAAATCTTCACTGGAGCTTGCCTGACCGCAATCGACTTTAAACCTAAACAACTTTAAATCGCATGATCGATGTTACGGGTCGTTGCTGCAAAATCTGTACCATTCAAGTTGTTTTAAAAGCATTTTTCGACCTGTTGCTTGATTTATGCTAGCTCGTTGCCAGAATAGAGATTGTAAAGTGAAATTCGATTATAAAGTGATATTGAATATTTCATCTTACTTTATGTAGCGGGGAAGGGGGGGAGGAGGGGGTAAAAGATTTTGCAATCAACGTCATTGGAAACTTTAATTTAATCGTTTTATTAATAGAACGGCTAAGAATACAATATTATCTGTTAACTAACATCTGTGTGTTGCTACAACATGAAAAATAAATTTCTTCAATGCAATAGCAATTTTTGAATATTTATCTCCTAAGTTCTTGATGTCATATTCTGATTCGAAATCGTCCCTTGTTTTGATAGTTTTTCGAAAGGGTTCAGCCACTCTTCTATTTCCAGTTTAAAGTGCATCAGTATCAACGGTTTAAATGCCAGGTTTCTTTAAAGTACCTGCAAAAGCGGCGTTATTTATAGACTGGCTTTTTTTACTTTACGCCCACTGTTGTGTTATCGGCCAATCTAGCTCCCCTATAAAAGCCATATCGCAGCCCTCATAACAAATTACCTTATCAGCCCAGTTTTTGATGTGGTTCTAGTATATGTTCCTGTTGCACTTAACGTGTTTATTTATATCAGGCACATATGTGTTGCGTCATCCCCTTTTTATAACGATGACGTCAATGTATAAAGCCGGTGTATGGAGACACGCTGATTTCCGACGTGTTTTTCGTGCGAGGTAAATTTTCAAGTGATGAAAGCTATTTTTGAGAAAAGCGACAATATATCGACAGTGGATCAACCTGTAATTATTGTCATTGCTGAGCTAAAGATATTGAATATCATAAGGGAGGCATGTTTCTTAATATTGTTGATAGGCAGCAATAAAAGTTTACTATTTTGTTTTAAAGGGTATCTTTTGCGATTATTCCACAATGGTGTGAGCAAATAGTCCCTAAACGCAGGGCTCTCCTTGCCAAAATGAGTTTTCATGGGGGCTCAAAGCCTTGGTATTTCCACTCAAAAATATTATTTTTTAACGATTGACGATATAGAAACTTTTTCTGGCCTGAAAAGACGTCTTAGTCTTAGTACATGGGATTATTGGAAGGGGAACTAACGAAATAGTTAATTACTGTCTCTTTCAGATGTAGTAAAAGAGGAGAAATGCCCCCTCCTATTTTCTATCCCTCTACATGTATCTGTCTTTCTCTTTTAACGCCCTCCCCCTCTTCACATTCCTTCCTTCGACAAGTCTTCTCACTCAATACGTCCCTCTCTCGTATATGCCCCCCTTCCTCGACACGCTCCTTTCTCTTCATCTCTCCGCTCTCTACACGCGCCCTCTCTTTACATGTGCACTTTCTACACACTGGAATAATCATAGATGATCATGTTTACAATTGTGATTCATTTCCTGGTTGTTGAGCAGTAGATATAGATATAGGGGTTTGGGGGTGCTCCGCTTATTATTGGCTAATCAAGGCCCCCTCACTTCCTCATAACTTCTAATCGATAAACGTTGTTCTTTCCCAGGCCCCCTCACTTCAACCTTAACTTCTTATCGATAAACGTTGTTCCTTCCAAGGCCCCTCACTTCCACCTTAACTTCTTATCGATAAACGTTGTTTCTTCCAAGGCCCCCTAACTTCCACCTTAACTTCTTATTGATAAACGTTGTTCCTTCCAAGGCCCTCTCACTTCCACCATAACTTCTTATCGATAAACGTTGTTCCTTCCAAGGCCCCTCACTTCCACCTTAACTTCTTATCGATAAACGTTGTTCCTTCCAATGCCCCCTCACTTCCACCTTAACTTCTTATCGATAAACATTGTTCCTTCCCAGGCCCCCTCACTTCAACCTTAACTTCTTATCGATAAACGTTCCTTCCAAGGCCCCTCACTTCCACCTTAACTTCTTATCGATAAACGTTGTTCCTTCCAATGCCCCCTCACTTCCACCTTAACTTCTTATCGATAAACATTGTTCCTTCCCAGGCCCCCTCACTTCAACCTTAACTTCTTATCGATAAACGTTCCTTCCAAGGCCCCTCACTTCCACCTTAACTTCTTATCGATAAACGTTGTTCCTTCCAATGCCCCCTCACTTCCACCTTAACTTCTTATCGATAAACATTGTTCCTTCCCAGGCCCCTTCACTTCAACCTTAACTTCTTATCGATAAACGTTCCTTCCAAGGCCCCCTCACTTCCACCTTAACTTCTTATCGATAAACGTTGTTCCTTTCAAGGCCCCCTCACTTCCACCTTAACTTCTTATATAAACGTTGCTCCTTCCACATACTTCTTAGCAGTTACCATCATCTGCATCCATGAATATTGTTGAGATATTTATCGGAAAATTCTTCTTTGCGGAATTACATTGCATTGCTGCCTAAAATCTGCCTTGTTTTGTTCTCATCGAAAATTTTCGAAAATAGAGCAAAGCAAACAGCGAAGTTTGAACAGCCTCCTAATATTACGTAATTGCAAAAATCTACCCGCAAAAAGTGCAAAGGTCGTTATCTTTTGAATGCAGTTCCAAAGTTGAATGAAGCTCTTTTATTTTCTATAAAATCAAGCATTGCATGTTACTGCAAGTATAGTTTTTAGTCCTATATACCTCTACTTTCACGTTTTATGTATAGTTGATCACTAACTCCTTTACGTACCTGCTTGGACTGGGTTCTAATCTAGTCGTTTTTCCGGTTTACAGATTTCCTCGAAAATGCACCTAAGAATAATTTTTTGAAACGACATCACTCTTTCCTTTCTCCGTGCCTTTTTAAAAATAAATCGAGTACCCTACTATCTTTATCATAAATATGCATTCGCTTATTTGCAGATGCAACGTCGGATGCTAGTGATATCGAAAAAAGAATTGGCCAGCTAGAAGACGAGCTTTTGAAGAGGCGTCGAGATCTGGATCGTATTAGAAGAAAGAGAGAGAAAGACCAGTTGCGCAAGCAGGAACAAAAGTTACAACAGGAGCTACAGGTGAGTTCATGAAGGCTTTACATTGATTTGTATTTCGTAGTTAAAGGCTCTTGCGCAACCAGCATGCTTTGCAGTAGCTGTTTTGAAAAGAACTGATTTGTATTGGGTATTTTCATTTTGTATAATATTAGGCCAGTTTTGAAAAGAATTGCTGCAAAGCATGCCGGTTGCGCAAAAATCTTAAACAATACATAAACATCTTCAACTGATCTTAACAATTTTAGGGAAGTACCTTAGTCAGTAGTGAATATATTATTATCAAAATTTCTGTTTGCTTTCTCCCTTTAAGATAACTCGCCCATCTCTTAAATACAGCAAAGCTTCATGAGGTATTTCATTATGTCATGAGGGCAACCCTGTTACCCTTGTCTTGTGATTCCCCCACTATGTTCTATTACTTCTCACACCCCTTTCAAACGTAAGACATGTGTACAGTTTTTGACCTATACACAGTGAATTTTTTATTTGTTAGTGTTATGACTGTTGCTTGAAGGAAAAATCGAAATAGTTTGTGTCTTAGGCAGTGACCATCTAGAGGGCAGCATTAAAAAATTGAAAAGACTGCTCCAACCTCACTTGTTAGATAGTCCCATTAGAGCATTGCTTCGTGACTAGCCTTGTAACCAAATTTTATAGTATTCTGTATTCAAAAGGCCAAGCTCAAAGCAGTTCAAATATAGTAGCCAAATGATGTACACTGAATCTTCTTTTTCGGTCTCGTTTTTTGCTTTTCAAATTACTCGGCTCGCTTAAATAAGTAAGTGTCTACCTAGTTAGATGCAATTGACAGGTTCTGACTAGAGGGGATAGTTGTCGTGTGTATTGTCAAACCTTCTGAGAAGGGCTTAAAACAGAGGATAAAGAAAGACCAATTGGCTTCTAAATGTGGGGATAGAATTGCGAGACCTTAATTGAAGGGAAGTTTCTCTTTTTTGGAGATCTTCTATGCAGTTTTTCACTGTATTTGGTGAAGATACATCATCCTAGAATCTAAATACCACAGATAAACACTATCGCAACTGTACTGTCATTTCTTGCAGTCAGATTTGCCATTAGATTCGCTTTCCCAGACTCTTAGCTCAAGCTGTTGCTTCTACATTATGTTCTTCTAATCTTGGTGTTTTCCCACGCTAGCATCCGGCTTACTCTTATATCACTGGTAATGTTAAACTTTATGTACTAGGCACCAGATGTGCACCAACATGTGTGAATAATTGCTATGTGTATGCTAAAGTTTATTTTAAAAAGTCTATAATCGCAGTTAACCGATCCTTACAATAAATTCTCGTATTTTTACTTAATTGATCCATAAACCTCATGTTGAAGTTCAGGCAGGATTGAAATGTTTAATGACCTTTTGTGTGTTTTAAACCTGAACTGTACCTAGAGAGGTGGCCTATTGTTTCTATATCTTACATGCACGCATTCTGTATTACATTCTAGAAAATTTGTACTTTTTGTGATAATAGAGTTTCGGCTTTACATCGAATCTGTCCCTTTTTATTTGCTTATAAAACCAAGGAATAGTGCTTCTTAAGAAGTTAAAGCTTTCAAATGTGCCGAGGATATGATCTAAACGTTCCCCAAAAGATCTTGATATTTAGATCTTGAAAATATAATTTTGAAGAAAAGTTCACTGTCGTTTTTATGAAAATTTATTTATTCATATGTAACTTATATACTTAATAGCAAATCCTTATGAGGTAATAAGCTTCAACCATGAGTATTCCCAATGTAAGACCGGTATAAACAAATAACATTTTTGATTTTCTGGGCGTGGCATTGAAACGTGCGTTGCCTTTGAAGAACTTCCTTGGTTTCCAGCCGGTTTTCGGACCGTTTCCAGACACCTCTTTAGCTTAAATATCGTTTTTCACAGTATCTCGGTAGGCGAAAATATTAAATCTGCCCGATTATTTAGATCTCAGACTGTTTGTATGTTTTTACAATTTAGGCCACCTAGGTATGCTGGTAGTCACAATAGGTGCAATGGGAACTCCACATACACCAGCCCGGGAGTTCTCTTGAATTGATGATAAATTCTTTGAATTCGATTTGTTATTAATTTTCCGTGTTAATATCCCGATTCTTTGAACCGGCATTCAACGCAATTCTTTGTTGGTATTTCGTGGTTGTCAAAGTTAAGGATATTGTTTCTGTCAAATCAAGTTTAGACTAAATTAATGTAAAAATGTAGATAGTATAAAGAAAAAATGTTTTCAAATTTAGTAGGTTCTATCTATCAAAATTTTTGTATCACTGTTTAATTAGTCTGGAATTTTTTAAACAGTGCGATATTAAAATCTTGCGCTCCTTCACTTTATATCGCTGCTATTTTAATCGCTGTTATAGTAACGACAAATGGACTTAATGTTTACATCTGTAGAAACAAATTGACTTGAAATGAAACAAATTTATAAGTCGTGCAGTATTATGAAGAAAAGGTTTCCATTATTTAGTTGTGATAATATTTTGAAATAATTTCTAATTTCGTTATTTGAATTTAATTCAATAGCTTCTAGTTTTTCAACCAGGGCTTTCGGTTGTGAATTAGAAGCCAAAGGAATAGATTAATTGAAATAAAACGTTCTTGCTCATAGCAGGCCTTAGGAAATTTCGTTTTTATAACTGATTTTAAAATTTGATAGAATTATTCACCTCATTTACAGCCAAAAGTCTGTGTAAATTCATTGATTCGTTTTAAGGATTATTTCTTTCTCTCTTTTAGAGAATTATTTTGTGTTGTTTTTGACAGTAATCATTTTGTCAATTCGTTTTAGGCTGTTGAATCGATGATTCAGCAAGAAAATAAAGAAAACTTGCATGGCGAGCGTTCTCTCAGCGAATCAAACTCGTTTATAAAAGGCCCTGTGTCACCGAAGATCATGTCACCAAAGATTTTACAGCCCGTTAGTCAGCACGAGCAAGCTGGCAAAAAGCCAGTGAAAGACAAGGGTACAAAAAGCTTGAAAAGTGACGATTTGCAAACCAGAAAAGAGCCAGACCTTGCCCAGAAAATTGCCAGTCGAGTTATTGAGCAAGTGAAGGAGAAGACAAGTAAGGAAAGCAGTCCGGATAAAAAGGCTCGAAGTTTGTCAGAAGAGGTAGATGCATTAAGGAGGCTGAGCGAAAAGTCCAGTGATATTGATGATGTGGAGGAGGCAAAAGCAAAGAGTAGAAGTGAGGAGAATGCTACCAGTGATGAAGAAGAGAAAACTTTGTCAGTTGAGACAGATAAATCTGTTTCTAGCAAATCCCAAAGCTATAGAAGTAATGTGTCTTATTCATCTTCTCGTGATCTGATCTCTAGTAAGGAGTCATCAATAGCAAGCAGAGAGAATCATTCCTTAGTAAGAACTGTCAGTGAAAAGCTATCTGTTGCCAAAGACTCTCCAAAAGCAGATATCCCGGAAGACTCTTTCGTAGAGGAACAGTCCCTGGCCGATCAGTCAGACAGTCTCCGATCCATATCAGAGAGTATCTTTTCTGAGAAGAGTCTGCAAGAGGAGGAGAAGTCGAGCAAGTCCCACAGCCATTCAGAACGCTTACCTTCACAAAAGAAAAGTGAGAAATCTGATCGCTCTATTGATATATATAAAGATGACTTTTTTGAGACCTCAAGCTCGGTCAGTTCTGCAAAAACAGCCAAAAGTCTGGCTAGTGAAACGCGAGACAAAGATGTTCCTGGAGTCGAGGCCAGCGCAGACTCGATTAGTGACCTTGCTCGCCCTGAAGTTGAAGATGAAGAAAAATCGATGCGTACAGCCACTATATCATCAGATGTTTCCCAAAGCAGTCTCAAAGAATATTCCTCACAAGCCTTATCTAAATTCGAGGGATTCCGTATCAACGACAGAGTTCATATTGATGGCATGTTGAAAGGGACAATTCGTTATATTGGTAGGGTATCGTTTTCACCAGTTGTTGTTGCTGGGGTAGAGCTTGATGAAGCAGTGGGTAATTCAGATGGTGCGTTCCGTGGAAAACGCTACTTCACTTGTTCGAGTGATTGTGGTCTTTTTAGTCCTGTGGCAAACATATCCCATCTTGAAAGCAAGTCTGATGAAAGATCTGCAGGAAGATCTGCAGGGAGATCTGCAGGGAGTGAAAGATCTGCAGCAAAACGATTGACGGAGAAAAGTGATCAGACTGACAGCAGTTTAAGTGAATCTATTAAGGAATCTATTAAAACGGACATTGACGAGGAGATGAGTCAGAAGTCAGAGGAAAGAAGTCAAAGGTCAGATAGAATAAGTCAGAGGTCAGAGGGAAAGAGTCAAAGGTCTTCAAGAGCTTTATCTATGAATTCTCGTTCCCTTAGAGGTGAACAAAAAGAATTTTCATACAAGGAGGATTTTGAAGATGAAGGGAAGATATCAACAGATAAAGAGGTCTCATATGGTGATGACTTTGACGAAACAGAAACTAAGGAAAACAGAACAATCACTTCGATCAAAGACTTGAAGGATAAGAGTCTATCAAAAAGCGTTGAAGGCTCAGTGCCAAGTGGAAGGTCAAAGGTTGGTGAGAGGTCACCTGAAAAAGAAACGCAAAATGACAGCATATCTGAGAGATTTTCAATTGTCAATGAAGATGATGAAGAGTCTCAAATTGTAAAAGATGAATTGAAACCGTTTAGGGACAGCTTTAAGGAAGATGGCAGTCTCAGAGATGAAGTCCGTCCATCTAGCCCTTTAACCTTATCTGAAATCGAATCATCTGATGCCGAGGCTGTACCCCTTCCACCTAGGGTAGATCTGAATCAACTTGCAGAAAGTTTAACTGAAGGGCTTCTCAAAAAACTACTGGCAGAATCATTAGCGGTAGCATCTCCATTGCTAAACCAAGATCCACAAGATCTGGAAAGTTATTCACAATTAAGTGAGAAAAAAGGCCACCAACTCAGCGCCGAAGTAAAATCTAAGGATAGTGGAGAGGAAGTCAAAGATAAGAAATCACCAGACGATATTTCAGAAGAACTTCCTTCCAGTATTTCCGAGAAATCGGATGATACAATCAAACGCATGATAGGTCATGCTCCCGACGAAGGATTTGATGCAAATGATATGGAAGTTAGTGAAGTGTTCGTATCCCCTGCTCGAAGTGATAAGCTGCTTGATAACGATGTTGGGATTGCTAGGCCAAACTTGCCAAGAGATGCACACTCATTGGAAAAGTCTTCTGTACCTAAGGATGAAGGCTCTACCTTTGTTTTGACTGCAGAAGCAAGTGTAGCAACAGACAGAGAAGTCAGTAATGTGTCACAAACATTATTATATGAAGCAATCGCGCAAATGGCGCAGATTTTCAAACATAAGAAAGCAAAGCTCCTTCTTGAAGACCAAAGTAAAGAACTCCAGCGCAGTGCTGATGGTGATGTGAGGCTGGAAAGGGCAGATGATGTCAAGCCTATTCCTAAGGCAGCCAAGGAACTGCCTAAAATGCCAGGAAGCATGTTAGGAGATCTGCCAATGCTGTCCACTTCACCCCCTGAATCGCAATCCCCAAATGAATTCGACTTGAATAAACCAACATCGGCTATCGATACTGACTTACTGGCGGCAAAGCTTAGTGAATTGAAAAGGATGGACCAAGAGATCGATGACTTGTTAGGCGATGATGATTCTGATGATGACGAACCATTTGCACCAATTGGAAGTAGAAGTATTCCAAGCCTTGATAGCGATGAACCGGGTTTAATGCCACCGGTTCGCGTTTTTGACTTTGGCGAACCAATAATTTATGTTCCAAACAAAGTGCCTGACATACGACAGCTCGTTAGCGATTCAGCAAACATTGTTGATTCAAATCTTGCAGTAGGCCAGGATTATGACGAAATTTCGCCAGATGAACAATACCTTCGAAATGATATCGAAACTTTAGAAAGTGAGCTAGAAACTACCAGTAAAAAACTCTTCAAAAGAATGATTTTTGATGTGACAAAAGATTTACTTAAAGAAGTTCATGAATTCAAGGAGTTTCAAAAAGCAACAAAAGAACCTTTTTCAAAACCAAACCGGCGTGTTTTCCCAAAATTTATCCGACAGGTGCATCATCTCGTTGGTGAAGAACTTGTCGAAACATTAGAGAACCATGTTTGTGTTTGTCTAGGTTTGAAAAATGGCAGGCCTAGCCTGGATGTTTTGAAGAAGAGACTACCACTGAATACTGCCAAAAAAGACTATATTGATGCGATTTTGGTTGAAGAACTTCGAGAGGAAGAGCCTCAGTGGGTTAATTATGACGAGGATGAAGTTTGCGTCAAAGATCAATTGACTGAAGGAATTCTAGAGAATCTTCTGACAGAAACAATTCTCGTTCTAAACGATATTGAATCAAAGAGGACACTTTAAATTCGTTTTACATTTAAATCTAATGTCCAGTGTTTCAATTCTTCTTGTTTATAAGAATAAGATAAACAACTCGACTTGTTTTAGGATAAACAATTTGCAAATTAACGTAAAAAGGAAATATTGACTTGATTACCAATAGAATTTTGGTTGGTTTCCTATAGCTTTACATGGCCAATGTGGTTTGTAATTTCATCGTACCCAATTAGAGGAAATGTTTAAAGGTAGGACATGTTAACATTGAAGTAGTATTTAATAGACATTTAGGTTAGATTGCTCAGTTCTTTTACGAGATGTTTAGATCTTTTACGAAGCACATTCGACAATGTATTTCTAGATCCCCACCCATTGAAAATAGAATTTTTCGGTAACCTAAATGCATTTGAATTGTTTGGTTATGATAATCCCCGTCAAAGAGTAAGACGTTCATTTGTATTTTTGCGTGGTTCGCTGGAAATAAAATTGCTTCTAAGGTAAAAGGAAACATTAAGCCGTTTTCAAAACAACAAAGGTTACACGTAATTGATATATCTTTCTGTTAAAGCCGTGTATTTAGATTGCTATGATAGAAAGCGATTTCTTGACTGAACATGAAATGAAGAGGCATCGACCTATCTTTGATTTCATGATACAATAGATTTATATATAAATACAATGTCCAAAGTTTCATGACAGTTAAGCTCTGTATGAATATCCTATGGATCTGGTGTCCGAAGAAGCAATCCAAAGATAAAATAAAGCTGTTCCATTCCACCCATGTTCAATGTGGAAATATTTCGTGAATAAACGTTAAATGTTTTGTCAAATAGAACTTAACGTAGTAGATTTTTGTTTAGTACTGTTTAATTTGTCATCAAATGAAGGTTATTGAGCCAATCTTTTTTCTCGAAATTGCAACTCCTGGCAAAAAACTAAAGACACCCTCGTTGAATCTGAAAGATATCCAAACAACTCCGTGCTTTATTTCAGTAAGAGGCTGTTTTCGTGAAAGCGAACGTCTTAGGCCCAGAAACGGAGTTATTAAATCGTGGCCTATCCTTTAGCTTGGCTTCTGGTAAATTCAATTCACTCGAAGCTGGGGTTTTCTTTACCGACTCGATAACCTTTGCGATATTGTTTGTTTTCTTGTTTTGTGGACCTAAAACAACTCTGTATATTTCTTGGCATTTCAAAAGTTTTCCCATGGCTAATTTAAACTTATTCTGAGCTAAATACAAGCCGCCAAGCATTTTCAATGAATCAGCAACTTGCTCACTGATTTCGCCATACTTTTCCATCTTCCCATTGATTATATTACTGATCTTAACTTCAGCTTCTTTGAATTTTCTCTCCTGCAAATAAAGCCTACAGAGACTCTCTTCCGCGTCAATCGTCTTCTTGTCATGTTGCCCAATTATCGAAGTGTAAACTGTGATAGCCTCCTCCAACGCGGTTTCTATCGAAGAAGAATGCGTCCTGTCACCTTCTAAAAGGTACGCCTTAGCGAGGGACGCACACGAGTTAGCATATTCCACTGACGTTTTCCCATACACCGAACTTGCGATACTTCTAGCCTTTTCGTAACTCTCGTAAACCCGTTCAAAATTTGCATGTTTACCCAGCTGTAATTCAGTCTTTCCGATTTGATCGTGCAATGCAATAAGTTCCCCTGATTCGCTCCCAAGCTTCGTTTCCACAAGTTCAACTGCTTTTTCAAACCATTCCATGGCAAACCCGTTCTGTTTACGTAATCTTGACACTTCACCCAGTAATGTTAGCGTCTCAATCATTTTATATGTATCTACAATGGTTGTTCCACATTCATCTGCCTTTTTCGTCTGAACTAAGTAACATTTTTGGAGGAAGTTGTCTGATTTTTTGTAATGTTTCAGCATTTTGCTGGCTTTTCCCAAAACAAAGTAAATCAGTTCCAAAACTGCTGCTGTTTCGGCACGGTTTTCAGAACCACTGTTTTCGTCATTTCTCAATGTTTCAATCTCTAGTAATATATCCCGCGCATTCTCTGCATGTTTTTTTGCTTGAAGTGGTAACTTTCGTAGCTTAAGGTAACCCTCGGCTAGCTCAGCATAAGCGCGGGACAGCTGCACGCTGCAGTCACCATATATTATCCTTACAAGGGCAATAGCTTTAATCTTCTCATCAACTGCTTCGCTGCTGCTACCACATCGAGACAACTTCATCGCATTAACTCTTGCTTGAGACAAACGAATTTCGGGTAATACACCAAAAATGTTTTCATCGTCACTTATATCTTCAGGTTCTTCCACTTCTTGCTTATCCTTGTGAAGATCCAGTCCATCAAACCAACAAAGTAGTGGCCATTTTGATTTCTTCTTTGATTTGTTGTCATCTTCTTGTAGGTCCTCAGTATTTCCATCGTTGATACCTGTACTGCTGGGTAAGGCTATGTTTAAAGCTTTAGGGATATCTACAAGATAAAAGAAACATTGGTTCAAAAACAACAGATGAATAACAATTACATTGCTACTTATCTTCAATAAACCATGCTTGTCCAACATTTTATTGCAGTTTTAGTCATTGAGTTTTTTAGAAATTTTCCTCAATCCAAAAAGGGGGTCTGGAATAAACAGGGTGGGTGGAAAATTTCCACAACAATAATTAACAGGGTGAATGGCCACAAGTCCCTTAAAACAGGATAGAAAATGAATATAAAATAAGATGCTGGTTTCTTGAAGAATGAGTGGCTTTAAAAGATAAGAATTAAAAAAAAATTAATTTTGCAAAATGTTTTAACTCTTTCTTTTTAATCTGTGCTTACTTATGCTATGATATACTCTCTTGAATACACCATGCTTAAAAATAATACACAGGGGTTCTTGAATAAGGATGCCATGGGTGAATGTTTTTTAAAGATTAACAAACTGGGGGGGCATTAAACCCAGACCTGAGGGTAGGTGCACTCATTCTTGTTTAATTACCTTATGAATTTATTTAATTTTGTTGAAATATGCTAAATTTTCTCAAATTAAATGCATTTCAATCAATCTAAATTCTTTATTGATGTTTGTTTTTCAAGCTGTTTTTCAAGGGGCCTTTTATTTGAAACATGCATTTTTTCAAACCAAATTAACAATATAATGAATATATGTTAAAGGTACACATAGATATAAAATTTGATAAAATAAATATCTAGAATTTAAACAAAAAAATTATTGTTCAGAGGTATTTGTGTGGATATCTGCTTGACCCAAATATAAGGTTGCTCTCTAGAGGGAAAGGATTTAGACCATTTGCTGAATTCTTAATTGGAAGCCTTAAGTTAAAGGGCGATTCACTCTTGCAAATAGTGTTAAAATTTTGCCTAAAACAAACGGATTTCTGGGGACATTCAGATAAAACAATAGGATTTTCACAAAAGGTGTACAAGATTTTCTTAGAGTGATTTTCCTCTTGGATTAAGTCTGTTTGCAGAAGACTTTAAGAGCAACATTACAGAGATTTTGATCATCAGACTTAGGTTTTGAGAAACAAGTTTATGTAGGGGGTTTGTGGAACATGAGTTGAAAATCCCTGTTTAATAAGCTCCCTGATCCCTTTCATTGATTCATTTATTTCAGGAACATCAGAATTACCAACAGTTATGCTTGTAGCATCTTGGTTTTGAAGTTTCTGTAACTTACACAGTGTTTTAATTAAACATTCTGGCTATATAGGGGCAAATTCTTCAGTTGGATCATATTATAACGGTTTGTTTTGGTGATCAGCAAACATTGCAATTGGCACATTGTAATTTTGGAGAATTTATGAAATTGGCTTTGCTCTCACGACATCAAACAATGACACTCCTGTATGCCAATTTCTTCCATATTTAGCAAGGGCAATTTTGAGGTTCACAACCCTGCATTGAGTTCTATTGTTTTTTTGAGACCTAAAGTGGGACAAAACATGTAATAATTGCTGGTGAGTAGAGGATATCATATGATTGATTTTGATCTGAAAACTCTTTGTGGGGCTAAAGCAGTGGTGGACACCTGGGAGGGCAAAGAGTGGCAGTCACACCCCTCCCCCCAATATTCTAGATGATAATCTTCTTTTGTTCTAAAACAATGGGGAAATGTGACATCCCTTACCAAAACAATAGGTTTGCCCCCCTCCCCCCAATATTTGAGCAAGTGTCCACCCCTGTGCTAAAGGCATTGGAAGATAATTTGTTGCCATGTATTTTGCTGATTGTCTTATTGTAAAAAGTATAACACTTTATCACTTGAGGAGCGAAACCTTCAAGAAACTTTCAGTACAAAAATCAGCAATTAAGTCTTGTGCGGATTTAGAGCACAGGTTATTAAAAAAGTTTTTGTGTATATCTCTACCTTACATATTGGTCTCCAGAAATTTTCAATATGGACTCCTCCATAAAACATTATACTTATCTGAGCCACTGAGAAGAATGTTTTGTGGATTGAGTCGTAAAGGGCGATCAAATTCTTTATTATCACCAACAAAATCTACTCACCTTCATTAGTCACCTCTGAGCCAGACTCAAAAGCTTCTGCATCTATGATTTCGGCTTCCATGTTCATAAATTAAACCACATTGATTACGTTTTCTCTCTTCTCATAAACATAGCAACATCCAACGACAACAACTTGGGCTAATGCTGACGTTGCCTCGATTCCATGCTAATTCTGCATTCCAAAACTTATTGTGTCATCAGTCTCAAGAACTTTACATTAATAATGCTGTTTTTTTGAATGCTCGAAGTTTGCTTCTAAATTCTCTCCCATACTATAAATTAGATCCAAACCAAACCAAATTTTCAGCGAATATCTCTTGAGCAAAGGTGACATAGGAAATGATACAGGCATCGAAAGAAAAGTGTTTTTTATCCCTTTTTCCTCGTGTCTTTCCTCGTCTTTTTGTTTGTTTTTGAAAACTGTGAAAAAATTATCTTCTTTTTATTTAGTTAACCAATTTTTCCTTCGAAGGGAGATGGGCTGAGTTTGCCTTTGAAAGCTGACGTCCCAAACAGGGGCGAAACTACCGGGGGGTGTGGGGGGGTGTAACACCCCCCCCCCCCAATCCAAAAAATAGTCGATTTCGCAGGGCAATCGAAGATTTCGCAGGGCGCCAAGAAGAGCTTTAATGCAACACGCAGAAATGCCACCTCTGAAGTTCGTAAAGAGCCGTTTAGGAATTTTGAAATGGAAATATCGTATTTGTTATGAACATCCCTTCCTGACATTGCATTTTAGAGAACGGAACAGATATGTAAGGAAAAGCTCCGTTATTTGCAAAGCGAAAGCATTTCTTACCGAAAGTCATAGTCAATGGATGCACAAATTGATGCATATGTTTACGAGGGCAAGGTTGAGTCCATACAAGTTAATTTAAGTTGTAAATTATTTTCATGACAAGCACGGCGTCACTGGAGGGGAATGAGAGGCTGAAGGCCCTCACTTTGGTCAAGATAAGAATTTTTTTATCATTTTTCTTTTACTTTTTAACAGTGCATGAACTAAAAACATAATAAATCGTTAAGATACCGATTTTGTTTCATCTAATTGCTAACTTTTCACGTATATTTTTATTATTTTTCTTTTATTTGCATTAATTCAGTAAATCACTTTCTGTATCATTGCAATGTTTTAATTTTGGATGTGTAAACATGGCCTTCTCGATGCAAGAAACTGCACATTTCTGTTCAGGAAATAAAATTTTCCCAATCAAAACAACATCTCCCTCTGTCATTCACAACTACGTGCAATCTGAAACGAAAGGTTGTCGTTTCTTTCCTTCCCCAACGTCTAATACTAGAGTTTTAGCACGACATCCCCAGGCCTTGAAAATATATTTTTCTTCCTGGCAGCAAAATAAAAAATTCAAGATTTCCTGTGAAGCTTCGAGAAAGTTTCCAGCCACTGAAATTGATATTTCAAGTTGCTTGATTTGTTTAAAAATTTGTCCTAAAAACAAACTGTCACACTAGAAAGAACTAATTGTTGGTCCTGCAATCTTGATCATAGCTATTCGAACAGGAATCATTTTGTTTATACTGTATTAGATGATCAAGGAGAACGTTATCAAGCACGATACTCATAGTTTGTTTTCAAGGTTAAAGAAAGTAGATCTGAAATCTATAATAACTTTGATTAAATTTCATATCATATCAATTTCATACTAATGATATATCGATACATCTTGCTCTGGGTTTCATGTTTGCTGCTCATTTTTATCATCAGTTCATACAACATATAAGATTACTATTTTATTTTTTAATGGTTGAAATAAAATTTTAAAATCAGGGGTGGTGCTAGAGGCAAAGATTTAAGACCAAAACGCTTACATTCTATAAAGCAAGTGATGAAAAATATATGCGAATGCCAGTAGAAAAATACAAATAATGATGGACACATCCACACAGGTTTGGGGCATGCTCACCTTCAAAACAATTGACGTAACAAGATTGGCTGTCTTTGAGTGTTGTTACATAAATAGAATGGCTGATGTAAAAAAAGGAATGAACTTTGTTTTAGCTTGCTGGAATGAAATTAGTAGCTGAAAATCATGCACGGAAATTTGGCATAACAGACGCTTATAATACCAGATGATTGAAAGCTAATCTTCGTTTTTTGTTAGTAGTGCAGAACAAAAATTATACAGTATGTATGTATATCGCAAGAAAACAGCATTCCATAGAAATATTCTAACATGAATTTAATGTTCATATTAAAATCAAGCAATGGAGATTTCACGCTAAAAATTTCCCGGCAAGCATCAACAATTTCCTGCAATGAATTTGGGCCAAAAATTTCCTGGCAGCGCTGCTGCCGGTGTAATATGCGTTTTGGTACCCTATGCAAAAGTGCAACATTGTAAAACGCAATGTGTTTCAAGTCATGTGATTTCATCGTAGTGCGATATTATGACACGTTATAAATAACAAATTGAACACAATGCTTTTTAAGTTTAAAATTTCACATTTCTCAATCAAAAAAACTTTGGAGTCGCCATTAATGTTTTACTTTTTTGTATAAACTTAACAAGGGAAATCACAGCACTGCTTCTTGTTAGTACCCCTTGTTAGAAATAGTTTGATTGTTCTTTACGTTCTGAACAATATGAACAAGAACATTTGTGTTCCGAGACCGGTTCGCATGCTAAATTCCACCATTCGTTTCGGTTTCCTGTTTTTTAAAAGCTTGGGTACGTTTTTGTATAAGAAAAATTGCCATGCGTTTGTGTACCGGGACCATTTTGCATGCTAAATTCCACCATTCGTTTTGGTACCCTATTATTTAAGTGCTTTGGTACGTTTTTGTATAAACAAAATTGCCATGCGTTTGTGTGCCCGGACCGTTTTGCATGCTAAATTTTACCATTCGTTTTGGTACCTATTGTTTAAGTGCTTGGGTACGATTTTTCATATACCCAAAATTGCCATGCGTTTGGGTACCCGGACCGAAATGCATAAGGTTACCGAAACGCATATGACACCGGCGCTGCCGGACATTTTCCAGCCCTGGTTATCCCCTCCCTATTTTTCCCAATAAACAATAATATTTTCAATAAACAATCAGTTCTTTAAGCACAATAGGATTTTGCTAAATTTTTGTCTGAAAGATGCTTTTTAGCCCTTTTACAAGGTATAATTTCAAAAATTTTCTTCACGTCGGACCCAACCGGTGGGTCCTCCTACCTCACTAAACTTGATTCTTAGCCCCACTGGGCTAAATTTCGTTGCACTGTCTACATCATGTACCCTCCCCCCCCCCAATTAGCTATTTATTAGCTAGTATTTCGCAAACCAACATTAAATAAAGTGAATATAAAAGAAACAATTTACGCTCAAGTAGAGAAATAGATATTTCATAGGCAATGAAGTTTCAAGTTTGTTTTTATTGCTTAGAAGTTTGTCCTTGGTAAAGACCAGTGTACACTGGTAAAGCTTTAACTAGTAACCTATAGACAAACCGTTGCTACGAGGTCTGCAGGGCACCACTCAGTTTTGCAGGGCAGAAACCCTTTTCACCCCCCCCAAACCTATTGGCCAAGTTACGCCCCTGGTCCCAAATAACAAAGGCTTTCGTCCTTCCATTCTAACTCCTTGAGTGACATGACATTAAATGCAGCAGATGACCCAGTCCAAGATGGCGCTCAACAAAGAGATAGACTACATTCAACTGTATCGCCGAAGACAGTTGTTATACCATGGCTATGTCACCCCATTTATCTTTCTTTATATTGCTGTTTTATATTTATGGATATTTGTTTATGGAGCATTAGAGCATTTTGAGCTAGGATGCATCGCTTTAGCTATTACAGGGGCTCTTCAAGTTTTGGCATGTTTGTCATGCCACTGGTCAGTCCATGTGCGGTGCGCTTTCACGTGTTCTAAGGTGATCCATCATATCATATTTTATTCTTAAGAATTTCAAAATGTTTCTAAAGAATTTATTTTTTGAATTTCTCTCAGTTTTAAGTGATCTGACTGTGTAGATTAGAAACTGCAAAGCATATTTTTAACGAAAGGCATATTCCTGCAGTGTAATAATGCCACTGTTTGAATTTTTTTTAATTAATTGCTAATTTATCACTTGCTTGCCTGAGATGTTAGAAAAATCAATCATTTATGCGCTCTAAGACAGGGAAACATTCGTATAGAGCCCTAAGTGCCCTTCCTGATCTGAGATCTTGACGACAATGGATTTTTTCTCCAGTATTACATACATGTAATGTTTGTATGGCGAAGCTGGCACGTATATAAGAAAGTACCAGGAGTCTATGTCTCATATAGGCATGACACATATTTTCATTTTTATAGCTTGTTGTCTGCTTTCACAATTTCCTTTGTTTTTTTTGCTCCAATTTATACCATTGGTAATCAATTCATTTTCTTTTCTTTACACCATTATGAAGCTAAGTTACTGCAAAATATTCCAAATAAGCTAGAATTTCTGACTACAGGAAAATGATATTGAAAAGGCTGATGCTGTGAAAGTTGTGCCCACTCCAAACAATGGAAGTCCAGAGCTGGTCAGCTTGTACCGTGATGATGTAAGAAAATTTTTCTGGTTCATTTACATTTAATTGATATCCTAGAAATTGCAATATTTTAAATTCATCAAATTCTTAACTTAAATTTTGTTTAAAATATCTAAAATAATGTTTTTGCATGATATTATATATTGTCAATTTATTGTAAAGATTTGTGCTCTTTTTTCTTTCACTAGTCTCCACATAGATAGGCTTCAACTCAATGTTAAAATTTTGTGATCAGATAGCTTTGTTTGAAGAGCATTGACAGAGTAGCCAATTTGTCTACCAGGCTTGCAAGGGTACTTACTACTGGTACCAATCTAGTACCATTTAATTTTGAAAGCTTGAAAAATTTTTGCATTGTATTTATCAAAGATTATTGAATTAATGGCAAAGACAAACAGAAGAAAGAGGAGCAGAATATACCACAATCAATTTCTTGTCATCAGACCCTCCTGAACTTAACTCTTGTGGAATGATTGTTATTGAATAGGCCCTTTATGTATACCATTTTTCTCACAAGTACTGCAGAAGTCTGTCCCCATTTCTGTTTGCCTTTCCATAATCCAACAATTCAAGAATTGGTCACAGTACTAGATTCCTCTTTCTAGTATTGGTGATACAAGGCTATGTGATCATTCAACCCCTGGAGCCTTATTAGCTATATAAAATGATGTCACACAAACTGAGGTATACCAAAGCCCTGTCAAAAGTATGTTAGAAAACTTCTGACCTGCAATCAAATAACAGTTTGGCCATATTAGTTAAGTAAACAAAAATTTTCCTGTGCCCCTGTTCTGTCCCTGCTCTGCTTTTGCTCTGCCCCTGCTCTGCCCCTGCTCTGCCCCTGCTCTGCCCCTGCTCTGCCCCTGCTCTGCCCCTGCTCTGCCCCTGCTCTGCCCCTGCTCTGCCCCTGCTCAGCCCCGGCACCATCTTATTTTGTATGCCAGTGGCCACTGCTTCTGCTCAAATAGCTCGCATCCTTAGGGGTCATAAAGGGCCTTTTCCCACATTATGAGAACTATAAGAAACAGAAATTACGAGAGCTAAAAGTACTTGTAGACCCAAATTTTTAGCTCACTTCACATGTTCTCAGTTTTAAGTCCCAGTTCAGAAACCCCAGTAACTTTATTGAAGTGTAAGACTGTCCTTTCATGTGGGTTTGAGTCCTGCCACTTGCTCACATTTTCTCTCAATACATTTTCTCCAATCCTGAGGTTTGATTCATTAATTTATAGGTCAAAAGTTAATTGCATGTTTATTTTTAGGATGTTCTTGGTAAAGTTATTTGGTTTGAATTTCAAAAATTGAAGTATGCCTATGATAAGGAAGAGAAAAAAGAATTTTTACAAGTGGATTTTCCAGTTGACCATTCTTTGAAGTTTTATCAAGAAGCTAAAGGGTATATTGAAGAAGATGATGTATTGATTGCCAACCGTAAATATGGATTTAATAGGTAAGTCTTTGGGTTTGTGCTGGAAAACAGTCTCAAGCTACATCTTTTTGTTTTTCAGGCCTTGTCTAGATGTTTCCATAGCACTAGTTTACTAATGCACTTTTATTGTGGACTTGACTTTCTGTCTGAAATTTTTTTTCTGTATTGACATTTTAATAGTAACATCACCAATATGCTAGGTCTATTTCTAGGAAAACATTTTGAAGCTAAAATTTAGGTGTTTTGAAAAGCTTCTTAAAGCAGTTGATTACCTGTTGCAATCAATAACCTCTTTGATATACCTGTAATAAATCTTTATAACTACCAGAGAAATATTTGTTTACGTTTAGGATTGAAATGACTGTTCCAGATTTTATGGAGTTATTCAAGGAAAGGGCAACTGCACCTTTTTTTGTCTTCCAAGTTTTCTGTGTTGGACTTTGGTGTTTGGATGAATACTGGTACTATAGTATCTTCACCCTCTTCATGTTAGTTGTTTTTGAAGCCACTCTTGTACAGCAGGTCTGTAGTTTGATTCATACCTCAATGTTGTATCTAAAAGAATCTATTTTGTGTGTTAGTTGTTTTTGAAGCCACTCTTGTACAGCAGGTCTGTAGTTTGATTCATACCTCAATGTTGTATCTAAAAGAATCTATTTTGTGTGTTAGTTGTTTTTGAAGCCACTCTTGTACAGCAGGTCTGTAGTTTGATTCATACCTCAATGTTGTATCTAAAAGAATCTATTTTGTGTGTTAGTTGTTTTTGAAGCCACTCTTGTACAGCAGGTCTGTAGTTTGATTCATACCTCAATGTTGTATCTAAAAGAATCTATTTTGTGTGTTAGTTGTTTTTGAAGCCACTCTTGTACAGCAGGTCTGTAGTTTGATTCATACCTCAATGTTGTATCTAAAAGAATCTATTTTGCGTTAAAATTATTGGTACCACAACCTCAATGTTGTATCTAAAAAAATATATTTTGCTTTAAAATTATTGATACCAGCAACCTCATTGTTGTATCTTAAAAGATCTATTTTGCTTTAAAATTATTTATAATGATATGGAACATTAAAAATAGATCAATTGTATGCTAGAGCCTTTATTTAACAGCAGACTCTTCAATAAAAGTGTCTTATATTAAAAGATTAATTTTTGTAGCTTGGCATGTACATAACTGTTGCCCAAACATTAGCCTTTGCTAGCATATGCCACTATGATACTTTCATTTTCATAGAGTTGACATCCCAACCTGGCTCTGCTCTATGGGTCATTCCATTTTAAATTAGTGCCCGTTAAGATCCCAAGCCTGTTTTGATACAAATGTTGTTGGTAGCACAAGCATTTACAAAATAAGGGTTTTCTTCTGAGGGGCTTTAGGGCAAGATGTCAGGGAAACTTGGAGAGAAATCATGTTGCACCTAGCTTATCAAGTAGGCGTGTAGGTTTCAAAATTGTATTTAAGGAAACAACTCAAAATGTGCTTTAGAATCATACTCAAGAAAGGCGGTAAATCAGAGAAGCTCTGGTGAGGATAAAAATTGGTTCTATATCTTAGTGATATTAATGATGTCAGCTCAATCTCTAAGGAAATCTTAGAGGTTAAGGCACAATATTGCATTTATATATATTTATTTTATTTTTAAATGTAGCCCTAAAATGTTTAATGTAGCGCATAATGTATTTGCAGCAACAAAGAAATATGAAGGAAATAAGGAACATGAGCAGCAAACCATTCCAGATTCAGGTACCAAAGCAATTCATTTTGCTGAACAGAACTGACTGTGATTCAGTTTTGATCATACTTTATGAAGCAAACAATAGTTAACATTGAAAGTAAAATTGCCATATCTTTGCAGCAACTTAATGTTTGATTTGAAATCTATCACCTTTCCAATAATTCCATCTGCTTGTCTGAAATTATGAGCTGAATTGACAAAGCTGCACAATTTCTTTATACATGTTATTTTGATAAATTTTTCTTAGATCAATTGGCTGATGACATATCATAATAGAAAATAAACAAATAACTTCTGTCTGCTGTATGTCTTTAATTTGTATAAACATCCATGTTAATTACTGCAATTATGTACAATGTGTCAATTTAAAAGACTTAGGGAACTTCTCTTTTCAAAAATTGATTCTAGTAACAATCCTTATTTAAAGTAACATAATTTTCTTTTGACTGGAGTGATAATACTTGATACTTTCTAACTGATATTTTTCCAATTTGATATTGACAGGTTTATAGATATAGAAAATGGAGGCCAATTAGCAGTGAGGAGTTGCTACCTGGAGATATCTGCTCAATTGGTTTGGTTTTAGTTTATTTTTTCATTTTTAATAACTTTCCTTCCTTCTTCCTTTTCCTAGTATAAGATATTGATTCTGTTAATTCGGAGTGAGTGGATTAATGTTTTGAGCAATCTACCCTTGAAAATTGTTAACTTGAACAACTGCATTGACTTGGTATTTCCAATGACAATATCTGCTTTCAACAATCAGTTGTCTTCTATTTCAGTGAGACCCAAACAAGATTTTGTTCTTCCATGTGACATGATCTTGCTTAGAGGTTCTTGTATTGTTGACGAATCGATGCTAACTGGCGAGTCTGTACCACAATTAAAGGTGGGTGCTTTCTATAGGCTTAGCCCTACAATTACTGCTTTTTCCATGTTTGATACCTCTCTTTTTCCGTATTCAAATATTTTCCACCCATTTAGCGTATCTTTCACCTCTTGTTGCCTTTCCAAATTTCCTCCTGTCTGTGTTCACTATCAGTGGTGGAATTATATCTTTTAGTAGTTGGGCAATGATAATGAACTTTCCTTCTACGTCATAGCCTCATAATTTTCCACTGAGACAAATTTTCCACTATTGAACCGTATCCTCATAATGGTCGCCAATACCAAGCTATTTTCCTGTCGCTTCCATTTATTCTAATTTTCCAATGCACATGTTTTGGGGTCCCCTTCCACTCGTTGCCATAGGCCAAAATTTCATTCTAATTTTTAATTTCCTTTAACCATGTTTTCCATATCATTTACTTTAGAAGAATCAACCGCTCTTGCATATTTATTTTTTGTAGAATTATACGTCATCAAAAAGTCTGAATTTCAACTCTAAAAATATTGATCTCAAAGTTACCTATTAACAATTTTATTTCATTTATAATATCACTTATCATGCCCCCTTCATTTTTAGCAGCCGTAATTATGCAAAAACATTTAAATTGAAAGAATAATTTTCTAGCATCAGTACGTAATAAGGCCCTATACACTGGAATGGTCCCACAAATTTATGCAGAAGATCATCAGATGCAAGATAAAGCTAAGCTTCTAAACGCTCGTTCCAGTTATATGATAGAGTTATCTGGTTACTATAGATCCGTAAAGAAATTAAACTATCTATTTTAAATGTGCAGAAAACTTTGCATTTTGCTATTTTGTGTGTTTCTTTTGTAGGAGCCAATAGAAGAATGCAATGGTGATGAACTTTTCCAAGAGCAGACACATGGTAAACTGCATGTCCTTTCGTCAGGTACTAAGGTTGTCAACAACACTCCAGTTCCTAAGACAGCTTCGGGCCTAAAAGGTAAACAGCGTTTTTCATATTCACCTATGTTCTGTCAGCAGTATTATCTTATAGTAAATACCACTGGAAAATGAGTCTAAATTGGTTTTTGATTAATATAGATTGTGACTTCATTGTTGCTTACATTTTATAAATGTCATCCTTTAAAGTTTGTTTAATAATTGTTAAATGCTAAGCGTTGATATTTGCTCTTTCCCAAGCTCCTGACAATGGCTGTGTTGCATACGTCATCAAAACTGGTTTCAATACGTCTCAGGTACTGATTTCCCTTAATACCAACACTGGAGAGCTGCAATATTGCAACTGGAGTTTATTGTTACAAAACCCCATATTCATAGGTTTTAGAAGCTGGATACAGAAAGTTTTTGTCATTTACCATAGGCTGTAAAATTTATTTTGTTCAATAGGGTATGTGCTTTCTACTTTAGATGCCAAGATATTGAAAGGATTTCTTACATGATATTGTTAAAATTTGTGGTATTTAGACACTTGAAACCTATGTCAATCACCCTTTACAATAACACTATATGTCGATAACTTCTTTTCATGCAAATGAATTTACATAAATGATAGTCAAAAAGAATAAATTTGTATCGTGCTAACTTTTTGAAAGATGATGTTTCGACTTAAGTGGTCTTCTTGTTTATGTGCTCTCAAAAAGTAAGCATAGTTTTCCTTTTCTTCAGGGAAAATTGCTGAAAACCATTCTGTATGGTGTTAAGCGTGTAACTGCGAACAGCTTGGAAACACTTATGTTCATCATGTTCCTTCTGGTGTTTGCCATCACTGCAGCTTCGTATGTCTGGATCAAAGGTTAGTATAAAAGATTTAATAACGATCAATGTAAGTGAATTGTACCAGGAAAAATGTTTTTAAAATAAATAACGAAGTTTTGAGCATAGCCCGTTATCAAGTGAAATTTAAAAATAATTATTATTATAGTTATTTTAAAAAAATTTTCCTGGTATATTTTACTTACATTGATCGTTATTATAGCATCATATTGTACCGCACGCAAACTTGTATATTTAAAAGATTTAATGGCTATGTATCATTTTGCTGTCTTTTCTGCATTTGGTTCCTCGAAGAAAATTTAAATACAAGCCATCACCAAATAAAGGGATTGTATTTCAAATCAATCGTGATTAATCTAATAACATTTTTTTGCAGGAACTGAAAATCCAAAGAGAAATCGATATAAACTTTTCCTGGAATGTACTTTGATTCTAACATCGGTTGTTCCACCTGAGTTGCCGATCGAATTGTCACTAGCTGTAAACTCGTCGCTGATCGCTCTTCACAAACTTGGTAAGTACTAACTACAAGTGACTCAATATAACGAATTATATCAAGTTGCTTTTGTAGTAAAGAGCCTTAGAATCAACAGTGAAAGGCCTATATGTTTTTTAGTTAAAGAGGCTTTTTTCTATTGCAACAGAATGATATATGTGTTTATTTTAAGAATTATGGCAACATTGAGGCTGTGAACGTTTTTTTCCCATTTTATGGAAAGAAAAAACGAATGCAAAGCTATTTTTCCAATCTATGAAGCTCTATTTTACTGATTTTTGCAGTTCATAATTTTTATGCCTTAGTGTTCTCATCTTTAAGTTTTATGATGTGTAAAATTTGCCAGACCTGAAATTTTTTATGTACGATGGATGATAATGCTACTTGACGATTTTGGTATTAAATGCCTAATTTGATTTTATCAAATTATTATTTTGTTTCACCAGTGGTATGATGTCCTGTCCTTGAATTTTTGTTGGCTGATTTAAGTCTCCAAAGAATGAAACTAGCCATAGATGATGTAAACCATCTCGAAGACTGAATGCCGATCTCGTCTCGTTTCATATCTTATTTTAATAAGGGAATAACTTGATACTTTAAATAATTAGCTGAATTCATTCTTTTTAAAAAAGGCTTGGTTGACATGTGCTGATAAGAAATCAACGTGCCTCTAATGACGGAAATTAAACTACTATTCACATATATAAGATTTCTTTGATCTAAATAGTGGAAACGTCTATGAAATACTAGCCTATGAAATTTTAAAAAGCTAGCCTATTAAAATTGCTTGGTTATGAAATTGGTTACACTAGTATCTGCTAAGGAATAACGATTCCCCTTCTCTTTCTATCCCTATTTCAGGTGTCTTTTGCACTGAACCCTTCCGAATTCCTTTTGCTGGCAAAATTGATATTTGCTGTTTTGATAAAACCGGAACTCTCACAAGTGACAACTTGGTTGTAGAAGGAGTGGCTGGCGTGGGGTATGTTCTTTTTGTGAAAAACGATTATTTACTCTCTTGTACTGTGTCGTTTTTAACATTGTATCTAGAATAAGCTGATCAAGTCACAATTTACTCTTTAGTAATTTGTTGTTTGTACTTTGTGTGTCCTGTCTCAGGCAGGACAGGGCAGTGTTATTTGATCACAAGATACTTATTTATTAGAGAAAAATATTATGATTTGTGATGTTAATTAGTGAAAGAACAGTGACGCTGTAATGTTTCGACAAATTTAAAGCTGATCTACCAATCCTAAATTATTTTGCACTTATGAATACCTTACAGACTAAAGGAGGGAGAGAAAGCTCTCCTTCTCTTGAAAATCAGAAGCCAAACTTTGGAACAAGTCCTCTGTCAGTTGGAATTTTGTATACTGTTTATCCTTTTTTATTGTGTACGTAAAATTTAAATTGTCATTGTCCTATAGGTATGCCAAAAACTTAAACAACTCCATTTTACATTCTTTCTAGTGAGGTAGATGACATCCAAGCAGTTGAGAGCCTTCCTATAGAAACAGTCCGTATTTTAGCATCATGCCATTCTCTAACATACGTTGATGATGTTATAGTTGGCGATCCAATGGAGAAAGCGTTATTGAATTCCGTTGACTGGACATTTACGAAAGGTAGCTAGTCTAAATTCAGTATCAAAATTTGCATTTTACAGGCTTCTGGAAATTAGGTATTTTGAGTCTGTATATTTCCTGGCGTAGAGTTTTCGATCTATGTTCTGACATTTTATACTCTAAAAAGTGTCAGACGAAAAGCTGAAGTATGTTCTAAAATGTTTGCTATTTTCAAAGCCATTTTTAAATTCTGTGCCACAAAAAGATTGTTTGATCATTGTACCCACAAAATGTTATATCGGATTTTCATTGAAAGGAAGCAGATAAAATCTTTTATCAAAGCTGTCATCAAGTTTTTGTTGACATCAAATCTCATCTTTGATTCTATGGCCTAAATTGATTTTGATTCTTATATTGATCTTATTATTGTTGTTTTTGGGGCGTTGCTTGTAAATTGTAATTACCTATGTAGTAATCTGTATTTTTGACAATTGTAGTAAGCATTACACTTATATATAAGTGTATTAAAAATAATATTGATCAGTAATCAGTAATTACTGATGAAGACTTCGGTCGAAACGTTTACATGAGAGTGTTTTTCTTGAAGATCTACGTATATATATATTTATATATTATAGTAATTATCATATTGCTATCTAGAGTGCTCAACTTATCGGAGTGATTAGATAAGCTAAAACAAACAGACTATTGTGACACAACTCCTAGCTTCATGTGTAAACAACCGTCAGGTATATGGATGTATATATATATATATATATATATCGATATTGTTGTTAATTTTGCTAGGAATCTCCGCGAACATGACTCTTAAAAACCATACATTTTGCTGTTGTCATGGTCTCCTTGTACATTTTGTTGTCGGCAGCCTTTACTGCATCTCAATCTTGCCTCATCAGGTGACGTTTGCCTTCCTAAAAAGGGCCAGAGACAGTCTTTGAAGATTCTGCATCGATTTCATTTTACAAGTGCCCTGCGTCGAATGTCTGTGATCGTTTCTATGCAGACAAGTGAATCGTCCAACCAAACTGTGTTAGTAGCTTGCAAAGGAGCTCCAGAAACGTTAAAAGGAATGGTTAGTAAGCATTTCCAGTCTGCTTTTGTGAAGGCCGATTTCCATTTAACATTTTTTGTACGCGCGGGCGTAGCGCCCAAATCTGAGCATGCGTAGTTAAAGTCAAGTGGTCTCGATTTTGCGTCCGCGGTGATCGCCAGAAAGCTGATAGGTTCTCAACTTTCTGGCACTCACAGCGGACGCAAAATCGAGACCACTTGACTTTAACTACGCATGCTCAGATTTTGGCGCTACGCCCGCGCGCACAAAAAATGTCAAATGGAAATCGGCCTTAAAGCATACTTCTTTAACTTTTGTTTGCTATCTGTATCATGTAGACCTGCAAAATTTGACATGACATCTCTTACTTACTAATTTCTAGTTCTATGATAATTATATTACGAAACTTTGATATTTTAATTTATTTTTAAAAAAGCTTGCATAGCAGTCCAGTTTACTGATCTAATTTGCTGATGCATATTCCAACAATTGCAAATTTTTATAATGCAAATTTGCTGTTATTTTTAATTCTGTTTAGTTTCTAGAGGTACCTAGCAACTATGATGACCTTCATCGCAAGCTGTCTTGTGAAGGTGGACGAGTCATTGCTCTTGGCTACAAAGATATTGGCCAGCTATCTTCTCAAGAGGTAAAGGCCTTTTTTAAAACTATGAATTTATAAAGAGTCAGTAGCCATTAAGAAACAATTTTGAAGTGAACATTGTACCAGAACTTAAACATTAATCTACGAAGATTTCAAATGCGTTCAGCTTTTTATTCTGTAGTCACCTAACATCAGCTTCTATCTCATTATAAGGAGATCTCATACTAAAAAGACTATATTTCAGGAATATAGGTAATGCATGGGTACTTAGATACTTTTGTGAAAAAAAGCTAAGGGAACAGCGATAACTATTTTATTATCATTGTATAGAGCACGTTTTGTTTTCTGTATATAAATGCTTATTGTAATCTGCTCGGTGACCATTTTTGTACAATGCTTGATGGTATATGATATCCTCAGCATCATTGTTTGATAAGCCTTAACTTGGCGTGCCCTGCCTGTGGCAATTTCGCTGACTAACCAAGGCCTCCCAGTCAATATTATCAATTTGGCTAAGTAACATTGAAGTTTTGCTGATGTGAAAGACATTTTTCTTTTTCTCATCAGGTTCGTGACGTCACAAGAGAAAAGGCCGAGTGTGGTCTGATGTTCGGTGGCTTCGCTGTTTTGTCCTGTCCTTTGAAGGTTGATTCAAGCCAAACAATCAAGGAAATAAAACATTCTTCCCATCATGTGAGTTGTAACATTATTGCCTTAATTGAGGATATAATAAAGTTGTGTACTGAGGTAAAATCCCTTTAGAGTTTTATAGGGAATTAGTGGTATAGGGTAGTGGCTATTTTACGAGCCTTTTATCTTAGGGTTTACCACAAAATGGTAATTTAAACATATCAACTTGGAAATACGTTTAATGTGGCGTGTGATAAACTTTATATAACTTTGAATTTGCATGAAATTGTACTAGGAAAACAAGTAAAATTGTACCAGGACGTTTTATTCGATTACAATGTACAGCACGCAAGCTAGTATCTCTATGTATAAACTCTGTAAGCATAATTGCTTTGTGCAAAATATGTTTGTCTTTTAGATATGTAAGACTGAGTTCTATTGCATTTACTGGTAAATTTATCACTTCGCAAAATAAAATAAAGTAACTCAAAGCTGCAAAACAGTGCTGTCATTCCATTTAATACACGACTCATTTTCCCTGAATTTAATCAATTATATTATGAAAAAGCTGTTCGTTGCATTCTGATGTAGACTTTTGATATTTGTAGAAATGTAGTCCTTTAAATTACTTTACGAATGGGTCGATTCTAAAATGTTCTTCATTTTGTCTGCTGAAAAAATTCCCAAGCTTTTCAAAACAAAAGAATATAGACTTTTCTTGGAAAAGTTAAAGGAAAAGTCCTGAGCAAAATGCAGACCCTTAAAAAGTTTCTACTGCAATTATTTGCTCAAGCCTGTAAAATCGAACTATAATTTTTATGACAACTTATAGAAACAATGTTTTTCATTAGATCAATTATTAATGTTTTCGTATAATTTTGTTGAAGAGCTTTTTGTACAGTCATTTTTGATTTAATTTTATGTGTCATAAATCAGTAAATAGAACTTTTAGATTTTGACACAGTTGCTAAAAACTATTTAAGTTTTTATTCTAAAAATATTTGGTTTTTTTATCAGGTAGTAATGATTACTGGTGACAATGTGTTAACAGCCTGCCATGTTGCAAGATCGTTGAATCTTAGTGAAAAGCCCATTCTGGCATTAACACGGTGTGACAATGCAGACGAGTCACCAGTGAGATGGATTTGGCAATCGACGGACAAGAGCATCCACTTCAAACTCTTTCCTGATAACATTAAAAAGTTTCTTAAAGACTACGACTTGGCTTTGACCGGAGAGGTAAGACATTGCGCAACAGTTTTGAGAATGCATCACATGATGTTGAGCGAAATCGTTTGACCACCATGTTGTATTGTATTGTAAATGCCAAAAATGCTGAAAAAACATTGTAAGATATGTATATATGTATTTATACTTAATTATTTCTTATGTTCGATATATATGTATTTTTATTTTTTTTTATTTTTAAACAATTTTGCTTTGTAGTAGGCTTGAATAAGCTTTTATTTTGTAGCTATTTTCATACGCCTACTTTAAATAAACAGATAATAATAATAATAATAATGTTGGGTCATCCAACACTGTCATTTTTATTGTTGGATGAAATTTGACTGAGGTCAAAATATTGGCTGCCGATATCCAACAATTCTATTGTTTTGAAGTTTTAGGTGAAATGTTGGATCGTCTGACCACCTCAGCCAACATTGTTGGCTCTGCGCACTCGCAGTTGGTTAAAGAGCGCCAAAATTCAATCATCGCTTTGTTGTTGTTTTCTCGGCTGGTTTCGTTCGTTTCAACAATCGCATTTGCTTACAATTTATTATACTTTAATTATGAACATTATAATGAAATATAACGAATTCTGTGCGAAAGAAGAGGCATTAAGCGTCAATGAATAAACTGTAGCACAAAGGAGCTACAAGAAAGCGCAGGGGGGGGCTGTGATGGGGAATGCGTGGCCAGAAAGACCACGATGACAGTGGAAATTGCCGCTGCAGCCAGTCCAGATAAAAGAATAATCAGCGCTTTTATGACCTTTTCCCTATTCTCGTACATTTCCCCGCGAAGTAAAGTCAAAACGACGACGACGTGCAGTTTGGTGAAAAAACGATTCTGTTTACAAGAAATGAGATTTGGCGCCGCCTCGCGCCACCTTCTTTCTCTTTATTGAAAGAGCCTCGCTGTAAATCAAAATCAACCTCGCAGCGGATGTGGATCAAATTTATCCAGATAAAACCGTTTACACTGTACCACATAGCTATCTGAACTAATTTAATCCACTTTCCTAGGTGAACTAATTTTGTCCGGATAGCCGCTCTCAAATTCGTGCGGATAGCGTGGGTCTAGTGTAAACGGGAGCCCTATCTGAACTAATTTAATCCACTTTCCTAGGTGAACTAATTTTGTCCGGATAGCCGCTCTCAAATTCGTGCGGATAGCGTGGGTCTAGTGTAAACGGGAGCCCTATCTGAACTAATTTTGATGCGGATAAAATTTATCCGGCACAGTGTAAACGGGGTCTAAGTTTTTGCCACTTTGTGTTCTTTTTGTTTTTGTTTAATGATATACCCAAATAAATTGTTTTAGGATCAACTAACTTTATTGTCTATTCGCTTTTGCATATCGGTTTAAAACCCTAAATTTTTTTTTCAGGGCCTTTCTTATATGCTTCAGTCGGCCGATAATGTAAAGCTGTTGAAGACTTACCTTATCCACGTTCGAGTATTTGCAAGAGTGGACCCTAAGCAAAAAGAGTTTATAGTAACAAAAATGAAGAGTCTTGGGTATATAGTCCTTATGTGTGGTGATGGTACAAACGATGTTGGGGCGCTCAAGCATTCTCATGTCGGTACGTCGCCTCTCTTTCACACTAAGCCCTCGCATCCAAGGCTTACGTCACAGATGGTGTAAGTAACCATCTGTGATTTCGCGAAAGTTTTGTGTACTGTCACGTGACTTTTCCTGATATGTTGTAGCGATTCTTAATAGTATTTGATTGATTGTTTAGTGGTTGGTAGGTTCGTTTCGACAAGTCAGATTACGGAACTGAAACAGACACGGAACGGACACATGACGGAACTGAAAGTAGATCAAATATTTAGGAAAGTGACTTTATTTTTACCAAATGTTACGTTGGGCAACATAGTAAAGCATCCGTTCACAGAAACCTTCCAATAATGGGCAAACTTTCTTTTCAACAATTTTTTCTCTAGTTAGAGCCTTGTTAGAAGCTGCCTTCAGATAATGGAAGCCTCCGCAGCTTCACCATTTTAGGTTTTATTTCATTTCAAACCAATGACAGGAACTTTTGGAGTTGTTTAAATTTCTAAACATCTTCAAGTAGCAGTAATCTTATTTCACACTGTTTTTTGGATAAATAATCTGGAAGGATTGTAAGACCCCTTAAAATATTAATAAAATGTTTGATTAAATGGCGAATTTTAATTAGAGGAAATAGTAGGCCAGTATCTTTTATACTTTTTTGCTGTCATATTCTTCTTATATCACGTGACTCTTTTCCCCTCAGGAGTGGCACTACTGCCTGGATCCCCAGAAAAGTGGATCGACCCTCCTGAAAACGAGAAAAGTCGAAGAAAAGACAGAGAACAAAAGAAAGAGAAAGAAGGGGTATGAATGAATTATGAATTTGCCGTGAAGACTGCTGTCACTTACAATCAACCGTAAAGGGGCTGGATGTCTTGATGTCATGTGCTGCTCTATAGAGTTAATTTCATGAGGCTATGTTGTTAAGTGAAACACGTGATTAGCTGATTATTCAGCAATAAAATATCTGTCTCTTGCTTTTAAACAGGCTGCGGAACATGAAGATGGAATTAAAAAGTCACGCAATATGCCTTCAGGTAAAGGCACCTCCAAAGCGGCACGCATGAGAGCTGTCACAAGAGGAGACACTGAATCTCCGGCCTTAAAATCAGCTAATGATCACCAAGTGAGTTGATAATGTGTTGTTGTGTTTACAATACTACATTGAGTGATGCAAGAGAGTGATGCAAGCTATCTATAGCCATTTAAGCTTAGCGTCATTTGATGCTGGCATGTCCTAGATGCCTTTTATCTATGCATCATTGATACAGTAATCTTTATACCGTAGCCGATCCAAGTAGTCCTTATTTTCAAAAGTTGAGTCGCAATTTCGATGTTTTTCTTTGAACCTAATCTAGTAACCAGTAATCGCAGCATTTTAATCAAGGACGTTGGCTAAAAGTTTTCATAATTGCTAGTTTCGTTACATTTTACAATTTTATACAGTTTGACTATTGATACTGTTTCAAACCTGACCCTCTACCTGAAATTTACAGATAGGCCTCAGCATCTACCATAAGGACACTTTCTATATGCCCCATGGAAACCTTAGTATGATCCTTTGAGTATTTTTCTCTCTTAAACCTATAAAAATTTCTCTCTTAGACCAATAAAAATTTCTTCCTAAATCTTGTTTCTAGAAACGACTGAAAGAGTTATTGAAGGAGTTAGAAGAACAAGAGCAAGGCCAAATCGTCAAACTTGGAGATGCGTCAATCGCTTCGCCATTTACATCTAGATTTGCAAGTATAAGATGCAGTAAGTATATTTTTAAATTTACATCCCAAACAGTCGAGACAAAAAATAATCTCAGGAAAAAGCAATCGTAAAATACAGCTCAACGTAGAGATATGCCCTAATTTTCGCCAATATGAAGCAGAAGGCTTATTTTCCCAGCAATTATGAACCTAAAGAAAAGTTATCAAGCAGGAGTTAAGTTTATATCTTCTATTCCGTGTTATTCTCCTGATATTATTATGCTATCGAAGTAGTTACATAATATTAGAATGTTATCCGCAAACGATGCAAAAGGTCGCTGGTTTGGTTCCTGCCCTAGTGGTGTGACTCGCTTATATTTTCCCTATGAATTTACAGGCACACAGCTGCCTTTTCTGAGGGATTCTGTTATTCATATGTATTGCTCAGTTACTTTGAAGTTTGCAGGCTGTAAAATGAATTATTCGAGTAGTCTAAGTATCTTCGTTTCATCTGAGTTGCATTCAAGTTCCAGTTAAATTTGTCACATTTTTCATAGTATGCCACGTGATAAAGCAAGGCCGTTGCACTCTGGTCACAACGCTACAGATGTTCAAGATCCTAGCGTTGAATGCACTCATTTTGGCTTACTGTCAAAGTGTCCTGTATTTGGACGGTGTCAAGTTCAGTGATGGGTAAGTGGGCAATCAATTGCTTTTTTTTATACAAAAGTTGACATTCAATATGTACCAGGTGTAATGAAAATTACTGTTTACTGGTCTGTCATGTTCCCACCAGCTCGTTAGAAATATGTCACCATAATTTGTTTGTTTCCTTAGAACTCTCAAATTTGATCTGTCTGTGTGTTTTAAGTGCTGCTATGGTCTTGTGATAAAACCTGCATTTCATTGGAAAATTTTCCATTAGTCGATACTTTTTGTACTTCTAGGCAAGCTACTTTCCAAGGCATCCTTTTAGCTGGCTGTTTTCTGTTCATCTCAAGATCGAAGGTATTTCAACATAAACTTCCTTATTTTGTATCATATTTCATAAAATTTGATACTTTTTTCATAAGGCATCGGAATCGTTGTGTCTACCTCAATACACCCTAACTAATCTCTTTCTTTCGCAGCCTCTCACAATACTATCAAAGGAGAGACCATTGCCAAACATCTTTAATATCTATACAATTGGAACTGTGCTGTGTCAGTTTGCAGTCCACTTCACCGCATTGTTTTTTCTAGTCCAGGAAGTATATAGATTAGTGCCAAAATTGTAAGTGAAGTAGCAAATTTGTTTGCCTGTCATAACTTTACAAACCAGTTCTTTGTCGTGTTATGCCTTCCTAATGTATTATATGGCAATATGATGATAAGGTCTTTCGTTCATTCTCCATGGCTGTCTATTCAGCTGCATTGCGTTTTATAATCCTAATTGTATGAACTGTAGCCATTCTACGAACAATAACTCGTACAAAATTATCGGTATCCCAAAGCCGATAAGGCAAAAATTGATTTTGGGAGGTGCTCTCTTACTAAGCAAAGGTAAAGAGCGTGTCTCAATAGATTTATTCCTGACTACCCAACTAAATATCAGCCAGGTTAATTAAATGAACACATAATGGTGCAAGCGTACAATGTCCCCAAGTTATAATGTTTTAACAGCATTCAACAGCGTGAGTTTAAATGGCATGCATAACGAAAAAGCCGCAATTATGCGATATCTGTTTCCAATACTTGACTTTTTCTTGTTTGGTAGTTTGACTGGAAAGGCAAAGACAAAACTGGCAAATCTTGAATATTCTCATATCATTTAGGAGAGCACGTATTTGCATTGAAGTCTTTAATTCTTATTTCTTCTAGAGATGATGTTGATTTGGAGAAGAAGTTCGAGCCTTCTTTATTAAATAGTACCGTCTACATTATTTCAGTTGCTCTTCAAATATCCACTTTTGCAGTTAATTACAGGGTTAGTATTGATTCTGGAGTTATCGTTTGCCAATTGTTGAGTATCATTGAAACCCTCAAGTACAACCTTTACTGTGCTTTGGATATTGTTATATGGTACAGCTAAGAAGCTCTTATCGTGTGTTGTATGGCTTCTGAATTCAATGCTTACTTTTTAGGGGCGGCCGTTCATGGAAAGTCTCGTCGAAAACAAGCCATTGCTTGTCAGTATAAGTGCTTCAGGAGCTATAATATTTGGCCTAGCTGCAGGCCTCTTACCCGACTTTGCTGCACAGTTTGAGATCATCGACTTTCCACCTCAGGTATCTTACAAGCTCCTTTTGCTGATAAAGTTTTCATCATGAATCTCGATATTTTTTATAAGAAGTGTTAAGAAGTAATTTTAAATATAAGAAGAGTGGCTACATAGCTATTTTATATGATTTTAAAGAATGTATCTTTTGTTTGAGTTCGTATTAAGAGAAGAATTAGATAACTCCTAGTTAGAATTGTATCTCAAAAAGAGTTTTAACTTTTGCACCTTGCCTCTTAGAAGCATCTTGAATGGCACATCAACTTTATCTCGTAAAGCCTAAAGTTCAATTACAGACATTGCAAAAAAAATTATAAATCATTTTATAAGATCATCATTGGACAAATTTTTAAGGGTGCTAAATTTGCCCCGAATACAATGTAAAATGCTCACCCTGTTGTTTGCTAACAAAACTTTGCTGTTCGGAAAGGGCAACCCTACACCCTTCCCCGCAAGCAGGTTCCACTATGTTTAATACAATATTATTCTGTTTAAACCACTGAATTTTCTTCCTAAAGGTTACCCTACTCCATAGCCCCAGCCCCACATCCACCCCCATAGACAGATGCCATTATGCTTAGTACAATTGCTCCCTAGGGGGAAACCCCACTCCCTAGCCCCCCCCCCCTCACTCCACCTCCTCCAACAAACAGATGCCATTTTGCTTAGTACAATTTTGTTCTGTTTAAGCCACTGAATTGTCTGTTTTTCTGTCTCAGTTCCGAAGCACACTCATGAAAGTTCTCCTTTTGGATGCTGCCTTGGCGTTCATGGTTGACAGAGTTCTCCTCTGGCTTCTTGGAACAGCGAAATTAAGGACAACCTAGACCAAATATACAATATGTAACTTATGAAATTTTAGTCAGATATTTCTTAAGCAATAACTCGGTTGAAATGATATTTCTTTTACTCGAGGTCAATGGTCGTTTCCATTTTGTTCCTTCTCTTTGACCCTTCTCATAAGAACTATAAAAGGTACACGAAACGCCCTTTGGAACATTCAAAAATTGTTTCAGGAAGGGGTTCACAGGTTTTAATCTGTTAGCTTCTTTGCCGTTGCCTTTCTTCCGTAAGATCGGTACAGAAATGCATTATCGAGGCCCAAATAACATCGTGGTAACACGTTCAAAGACTTCGAGGAAAGCTAGTGAAACGAGAGAGATAATATGCCGTGCCCAAACTCAGTCTTGTTTTCTTGTTCTTCAAAAGTTGACTTTTGTAGAGCAAAGGTTTTATCCATAGGGAAGATAAATACTTTTCTCGACTCTAACCCTCATTTGACAGGCTTTTCTAGTAGCAAGACCATTCTGTGACATTAGCAAACTTTGTTGGGAACACTATTTCTAGCGGTGCCCCTATCTTAAAATTTAATGATGGACGAAGTGTAGGATGCAGATTCAGAGAAAATTAACCATTTTGAATAAACCGTTTAGTTTCAAATCCATAAATGTTTCATTTTACATATTCGCCGATCAAAATTCTTACTTCAACTCTAACTCCAACCAACTTAACTCCTTAACTCAGTGCTTCCACTATTCAAATTTAAATTTCCTTAAAGCGAGGCTGAAATTTTTCAAAATTCCTTAAAATTCCTTAAACCGGAATTCTATTTTCTTTGAATATTTCCTTGTTACTTTTATCCCAAAGATTGGTCTTGCTATGACTGTATGTATGCAACTACAAATTTTTAACGATCAATGAACAATTCATTCATTTTATGCTTTAAATGGCCGTTTGAATGCTAAGGTGTTGAAACAGTAAAATAATCATCATAAATTATAAAACTTGAAAAGGGGATCCTCTAGCCACGTATTCCGAAATTTCTGCTAGTATCTTTTTCTCTTTCCTGTTGCTAAAGCTGCACTTTTACCGTCAAAACAATTTCGCTTCATCGTGACGATAGATCAACTCGAAATGAAGTTTTAAGCCCAAAGAAACGATCTGACTTACACAAAAATACGGAAAAAGTTATTCAAAAACACGTGTTTCCTTTAGAATCGGTGATAGATCATCATCACCTATAAGCGCCAACGACTCTATAATTGCAACCTTCAGATAAAAGAAAATCAACAACCGACAACCTCTTGGGTCGTCATTAAGACAATTCTACCGCAACTTTTTCGTTGCTAACGCATAAGACGCTATATCTTTGTTGTAAGCTTCCATTATTTCAGGATTTCACGATAAAGAGGGCAAGAATTGAATTTTGACGATTTTTTGATAACACAACAAAACAACTTCTTATATATAATACTTAGAGAATACGGTTACACTTTTCTTTCCTAAACTATGACTCTCTCGTCTACCCTCATGAAACCTCCATGACGAGTCCTTAGCACGATGCTCACTGTTTGGATATTCACACGTGGTTACTCTCAAATCTAATTAAAGGCATGATATAATTTCGGCGCACGGGGGTACGCTTCATAATTCTAACACACTCCCCCGGTTGAATACTTGTAATTCAACAAGATATAATTAATTTCAACAAAACAGAACAATAGCATTATAATGAATTTCCAATAATTAATAACAATCGTCTCTTCTTCTAATTTCTCCGATTATAGCAGCGTTTCTTTTTGCCTTTCTACTAGATACACTAATCTCTGCTTGGTCTTTGTCTGGTACAGTTTCTAACCTAGTACTATCAGTTTTATTTTCTGAACTACATTCACTAAGTTGAACTTCTAGCGGGATAAGATGTTTTAACGACCTGGTTAAAATAGATGTACCCTTCCTATTTGGGACCTTGACCTTGGCAGCACGGACATTCTTATCATTACCGATTATGAGGTCTTCTACCTTACAGATTTTCCAAAAATTACGCTTCGACTGCTCATCATATAAGACAACAATATCACCTACAGAGACTTGTGGCTTTACGTCTAACTTCTTAGAACTAACGATTTCACGCAAACTCGACAAATATTCCTCCTTCCAACGCCTTGAAAAATCATTAAGTATTTTTCGGTGATATTTTGCTCTCCGAGTTAAAGATTCTTGTGTACTTACAATTTCGAACAAACTGTCATTAGGATCATCTAAAATACGTCGACCATAAATAAGGTGTGACGGAGTTAACGCATATGATATACCATCGGTATCGTCGTACACATATGTGATAGGCCTTGAGTTGATTACCGATTCAACCTCTACCAAATTAGTACTAATTTCGTCGAATGTAAGTGAGGCTCTGCCTATTATTTTCCTAAGACAACGCTTGACGGACCTCACCATCCTTTCCCATACACCTCCCCAGAACGCGGCTCTTTGGGCGATAAACTGCCAAACAACGCCCTTCCCTGCAAGCTGAGCTCGTACAACCTTAGAAAGAAGAATTTTCTTAACTTCCTTCGAGGCTGCTTGAAATGTCTTAGCATTGTCAGATAGTATCCTTCTAGGCAAGCCTCTCCTGGCACTAAAGCGTCTGAATGCCTTAAAAAACGTATCAACATCTAGGCTCTCCACTAATTCAAGATGTACTGCTCTGGTGGACAAGCATGTAAACAAGCAAATGTACATTTTTGACTGTTGCTTAGACTTATTTTGCGACACGTATAATGGCCCAGCAAAATCTAAGCCTATGTTTGAAAACGGTGGACCATCATCGACTCTATACTTAGGGAGATCTAAACACGGAATAGTACTGTACGGAAGGCCTTCAAGCCTTCTACAGAGGATACATGTTTTAAGTAAACGCTTAACGACCTCTCTCCCCCGGAGTATCCAATACCTACTCCTTAAAGCACATAATGTTTCTCTCACCCCATTGTGAAAGACTTTCTCGTGATACTCCTTTACGATTAAGGTAGAATACCAGTGTCTAGTAGGTAATAAAATTGGTTGTACAGTGTCCAACGATAATGAGGCATGTTTTAAACGCGATTTAGCTCTTACTATACCATCTTTATCTATAAATAGATTGAATTGGGACACAAGAGTAGGAGGCCTAACCTGTTTTCTGGCTGGAGCATGCTTAAGATACGATATTTCATCAACAAATACCTCCTCTTGAACGGAACGAATAACTAATTTTTCTGCCTCAATTATTTCTTCAACCGTAAGCTCATCCGTAGAATTTTCAAGTCCTTTGATTGATTTACGAATATTCGAAATGAATCTTAAGACATATGCAACTACTCTCAAAAGTCTAGCTTTATTACTGAATCGATTCATTTCTAGAACCTTTCCGACGTGTATATCATTATTCGACCCTTTGACTGCAAGCGTGTAGGTTACTTCTGGTGGGTTTTTTACGACTTCACGATACGCTTCGTATTCTTCACTGCAATTGTTTACCATATTATCTGGCCATTCACTAGCGGGTAATTTTAAAAATTCTGGTCCCTCCCACCAAAGACGATTCTGGGCAAGGTCCTTCCCGCCCAACCCCCGGGAGGGTAAATCAGCCGGATTTTGGACTCCTGGACAATGACGCCATTGACTCTTATCAGTTAAACGATTTATTTGTTGTACCCTATTTCTTACGAATTGTTTCCACGGTTTATTGTTACAAATCCAGCACAAAACCGTGTACGAATCCACCCATAATGTTGTAGTGAAGGAGTTCATACCCAACTCCTCTGAAAGGACTTCCTTCACGTTACTAATGTGTTGAGCTAATAAATGAGCACCCATTAATTCCAGCCTTGGAATTGTTTGACGTGACAAGGGTGCTACCTTTGCCTTAGATGTTACAAAACGAGTTACCAGAGTACCGTCTTCATACTCTATCCTGATATAAATTACACAACCGTAAGCTTGTTCGCTAGCATCAGAAAATCCATGTAATTCTATATTACTTATTTCTGTCTTGTTAAAATAGCACCTGGGAATACGAACTGAGGATAGGCTTTCTAGCTCCCTTAGGAAGGAATAAAACTGAAAACGTGCACCCCCCTGCAAACCTTCATCCCAGTTTATTCCTTCTAAACAAAGTGTTTGAAAGGCTACCTTCATTCGCACGATGAATGGACTAAGTGCACCTAATGGATCAAACAATTTTGCACATAACTTCAAAAGTGAACGTTTTGTTACAGGCAAACTTTTTCCGTAAGAAATAACATCATTAAACTGGAAATACAATTCGTCAGAATCATTGTCCCAATTTATGCCTAAAATCTTATTAGTAGTATGAATACCTACCATTGTGTTGGCAAACGAAGAATCTTCCTCTTGTAATTGAGTTTCATTCTGTTCTATTTCTTTGCCCATTGTCGTCTTGGATTTGGAATTACTCTCACATTCTAACTCAACTGTTAGTTGTTTTCGCAATTCTGCCGAGTTAGAATTAAATTTCCGCAAATTAAAAGCCCCTTCAGCCAATATTGTTTTAGACGTGCGAGCAATATCCAAGGCGCTGTCCGATGTTTTGGTACTGCACGATAAATCGTCCACAAACAAACGGCCTAAAACTTCTACAGTTTTTGGAAAACGTGCAACGTACCCTTCCAAATGTTTCCTTATTGTAGCGCCAAGGATGCTTGGAGAAGGGCGTAACCCAAATGGAAGACGACAAAATCGAAACTGGATTACGGACGGTTTATCTGACTCAATGTCACTAAACCATAAAAAACGCAATTTATCACGATCACTTTCTCTAATTTCCACTTGTAAGAAGGCCTTTTCTATGTCTGCTGTAAGAGCATATGAATGACACCTAAATCGAAGTAATACATCCAACAAATAAGGAAGATAATTAGGCCCGTTCATGAGACGTTCATTTAGTGATAAATGATTTGATGATGATTTTGCACTACCATCGTAAACTATTCTAAGCTTAGTAGTCTCACGGTCTGCCCGAACTACTCCGTGATGTGGTAAAAATTCTACATCTTCCTTGTTTTCTAGCTCAGCTGGGACCCTTTCTATAATACCGTTGTTAAGCTGCTCTTGAAAGATTTCATTGTACTTGCGAAAAAGTTCTGGATCCCTTTTAAAACGTTCCTGTGAAGCAACCAAACGATTAAGGCATAACGTATATTTACTATCGAAAACAGGCTCAACGATGTCATGTCTCCAAGGCAGATTTACCTCATAACGCTCTCCGTTATTTTTAATGTTGCAAGACTCTTCGAATGACGGTTCATGTCTAACGACGGGTTTATCAATGCCGCACCCCCAAATTTCTTTAAACGATTCGATAATCTCCTCATTAGGAGAACTAAAATGATCATCACCTGCAATTACGAGATTTGTAATGCTATTTAAACTTCCGCTAGGGTTGGAGTCCCCTGGTGAAGTTATGGGTCCAGATAAAAGCCACCCAAATTCACTGCTAACGGCTACCGGACCCGAATCCCCCTTGATAACTTCACCCTTCACAACACTATGATAATAATCGGCTCCAATTAATATCGATACACAATCACTGACGTTATTGAATGACTTATTGTCCGCAAGATATAACCCTTGTAAATGTGGATAACAATCAACGTTAATGGGAGATGCACATGGAGAGCAAATGGTAGGATGGCTTAAGGCTGTTATTTCTACAGGTTTATCTTGTGTTTCTAACTTGAACTTAACTAGGTCACACTTATGCTTCTGATAACTATTAGTCCCAAACGTATTGAGACTTAATACCTCTGTAGAAATAGGCGTTAACCCTAGCTTATCCTTCAACTCATTGGTAATGTAACTGCGCTGACTACCTAAGTCTAACAATATTCTAACTGGTACCTGGTTTCTAGGCTCCACATAAGCGTTCGTTCGTGCCATTTGCAGCAAAACGTTCGATTTAACATTTCCTTGTGTTGTGGCAGTCACTGTTCTTGTGTCATGGTTCTCAGGTATATCACTGTTTCTTCGGTCCTTTCTTGCTCCTTTTCCTCCATCGCAAATCGACTGGTGATGGGATCCTCCGCAATTTCTGCAGCTTCGTTTTCTGTCACAATTTCTCGCCAAGTGTCTCGTGCTTAAGCAAATGAAGCAACGTCCTGACTTGTACAATCGTTCCTTTCGAACTTTCAAGTCGGTGACAATTGTGCACTCAGCAGTGTAATGTTTTCCTTCACAAAACACGCATTGTATCGGATTTTGACCTTTGACATGAAAGGATGACGCAGTTCCTTGAAAAGGTGGCCTTGTTTTCTGCACAGGTGGTGTCCTTTGATCCTTGACATTTATATTTTCGCTCATTTCACGCGCATCAACTTCCTGTTTGATAACTTCCATCACTTCACGTATTGACCAAACGTCCTTTGACACTTGTCTTGCGATCTGCAAACTTATCTCAGCAGGTATTCTCGACATGATAATAGGAATGAGGAGACTCCCATAGTGCTCTGATGTGATTCCTAATGCCTCGAGACTTCTTACGTGAACGTTGATGCGATCATAGATGGTACGAAGTTGATTAGCCCTGTCTGTCGAACACGTTTGTAGTTTAAGTAATTCTTCCATGTGCGAACTAATTATTTTCTGCTTATTGCCAAACCTTTCTTGAAGCAACTTTACAGCCGATTCATAATTTGCCTCAGTGACTGGGAGCCCTTGAATGGCTCTAGCCGCTGGCCCTTCTAAAAGTGAGTTCAAATAGTTGAACTTGTCTATGTTCGCCAGATCCTCATTTTGATGTACTGTGCTCTCGAATGACTCCCAAAAACTTGTGAATTTGACGATATCTCCATTAAAACGCTGTAAGTTTAGCTTTGGCAATTTCGGCTTTGCTACGATGTTCCTGAAAGATCGGGAGGGGGAGCTAAAAGCGGGCAACGGCTCAGGCCTTTCGGCCCCTGACGTTGCGGGCTCTGTTTCTCCCTCTCCTTCCTCATCAGGCCTGGGATAAATTTCCTGCGAAATTTCAATGACGGTTGAAGGTTCTCTTTCTAAAATGCAACTCTTAATTTTACTAACGACGAATTTTATGCCAAGTTCGATTTCATTTGATTGTAAAATGTCAGCTTCCAATCCCTGTACGTCTATTTTTCCAACGATTTCATTATCCAACGTTTGCAACAACTCAGTTTTGCTTTCTAACAATTTTCCGATCACTTCGAGCCGTGCCTTGCGCTCTTTGTTCCATTCATTGCTCACAATGATGGCTTCTGCTTCCTTTTCGAGGCGTGTCACAACCGATCTGTGTGCTCCTCGTGTCGCTTTCAGTCTTTCGAATTCTTCGACCATATTAAACGAGATTCTTGCCCACACTGTTGGGCGCCATTGTGTTGTAAGCTTCCATTATTTCAGGATTTCACGATAAAGAGGGCAAGAATTGAATTTTGACGATTTTTTGATAACACAACAAAACAACTTCTTATATATAATACTTAGAGAATACGGTTACACTTTTCTTTCCTAAACTATGACTCTCTCGTCTACCCTCATGAAACCTCCATGACGAGTCCTTAGCACGATGCTCACTGTTTGGATATTCACACGTGGTTACTCTCAAATCTAATTAAAGGCATGATATAATTTCGGCGCACGGGGGTACGCTTCATAATTCTAACAATCTTCGCTGTTACATTACACATCTGAAAAAGCAAACATTGAAAATATTTTGAACTTTTGGAAAAAAAGTTGATACTCTAAAAATTGCTTGAATCTTGCAATTCCTTAAAAAATTCCTTAAATCTCACAATTCCTTAAAAATATCCTTGTAAAGTAAAAAATTCTTAACAGTCAACATACATGATCATGATCACTGTTACTTGTCGATTGACATTTACCATATGTATGTCCTTATTGGGTATGGAGAATCAAAACATGTAAGCTAGTACTGTTTTAAATCAAATATTAAATCAACATTCAAATTATAACGCTACATGATGCCTACGATACATGATGGATCTTACGAAGATAACAAGGAGGGTCTGGGCCCCAACAAACTTATTGCTTGCACTGTGTTCGTGGAAAAAGACTTTGAGGCTGTTTAAAAAATAAACATGTGAAAGATGCACTTCCTTGTAGATCAATGCAAAACGGAAGAAAATGCACATGCAAACTTAATAAAATAGAAATCTATCTACAGGATGCACGTTATGCCAGGTCTTCACTTTCATAAAAGGAATATACTGTAGCTTTAGGTTCGAGTGAAAATGCAGAATTTTTTGGTTGAAATGTGAAAAATGCAGAACGTTTATAGATGAAAAATGCAGACTTTTAATCTGATTAAATTTGATGACCATAGAACTCCTAACTACTAGAATTTTGAATGCTAAACATCACAGTTCAGTTAAATTATCCCGACGTTCCTGATCCACGACTGCTGACGATCGTAAGCATCTCGAGGAAGTGTTTCCATTGAGGTGTAAACAAAACGCAGACGATTCAGGGCAGAAAGTCTTGGTTTCCGGTACCAGACCAGGTAAATGTCTCAATTATTCAGAGATTTCAATGCCGATAGCTCTGCCAACAAAAAGTTACTACTATTAGATAGTTATTGAAAAATTCAGAGACCTTCTAGGGGGCGTGATCGTGAAATTAAATTTCCAGTACCGTGAAAGCGCGATTTGCATTTATTTTACGCGGATTGCGTGATTCGGCATGGAAACCTGGTACCCCCTACCTACTGTGGTGGTGTGGTGTGAATTCCACAGAAAAGAATGGATACCTGGTACCCCCTACCTACTGTGTTGGTGTGGTGTGAATTCCACAGAAACGCCAGACATATAACAACCTGCTTAACTTTGCGTGTTTACCCATTACCACCATTTTATTTGTTCGTGAATACACAATTTTACAAAACATATTTGCAGTTAAATGTGAAAACGGGATTTGTTGTTTTAGAGACTCAAGACTGTGCTGTTGCCAGAACACCCGCATCATACAGTTAGCAACACGAACCATCACCACTTCTTGGTAAACAAGGACTTTTGGCAGGGATTATACCCGCATTCCTGCCAAATCAAACTAGTGCGTTGATTCAAAATCAATAATTTGAAAAAAATATACTTTTAAAGGAAAGTTCGTTGTGTGCTAGAAGAATTTTCAGTAAAAATCGTTTTCGTATATTTTCTTATCAAACCATCTTTTCTTGCTGTATCGTATTGCTTTTCTTGGAATAAACAACAACCTGCTTTTTGGAATTATATATACTTAGCTAATGATGATGCGATTGTTTGTTTATCAAGAAGAAGATTACAATTGGTTCCTTGATCTGGGACGCTGACAATAAAAACAGGAAAAAGAAACAGGATTTTGATTAAACAATGGGGCAAAGCAACAAGCTTTCCTTTGACACGTGATGCAAGTTTTGATACACAACAGAACTGCCAGCCAGCGCGGAGATAGAAGGCAGAAGAATATAGATTTATATTTGTATATGTTTTAAAAGTAGGAATAAAAAGTAGAGTGCAAATTTGCATTTTCCAATAACGTCAGAAATTTCTCAAACAATACATCAGTGGATGAACTCATCCTTCAATATAATATTGCGAAGGAGCTTACAGCAACAACCACACGCAGCCTGAATAGGCCTGGTTTGAACTGTTGCGATTTGCGTTGCTTGGGGAGGATGAGAATTATGAAGAGATATAAAACGCTGTTTCCTGAAGAATTGATAACCTATTTATATGAAATCTGATTCGTAACAGGAACATATCAAAGCCTTTGGAATGCTTGCAAGTAAGTGACATCATTGGGTTTGGTTACTTCCGTATTGAAGATTAGATGAGTAGTGGAGTAGGGCTAAGAAAAAGTGTTATGTTGCACTTGATGAAGCTACACCTGCTGTCCAGCGTTGTTTGTATTAAAAAATGAAACGTGTTGCATTGATGCTTTATTATTCGAGTTGTTTTATCAAGTTGTGTGCAAGAAAGACCGAATAGGCTATAGAAGAAGTCATTTGTTGAAAATCTTCAACGTCAAATTGAAGAAAAGGTTGATATTTTATGACGAAAAGAAAACCTGTTGAAATCTGCTAAAGTTTTTTTAGTTAAAACAAGGCGTCGTGTTGTAAGCAGTTTAGGATGCCCCTTTTCATGTGGCTCAGTTCCATGGAACTTCATTCACCGTCCTTCGTTCAGGCCTAAAAAAGGGATTCTCATTGTCAGTCACCATGTTCATACCACAGGTGCGATTTCATGCGCCTTTTGTGTAAGCAATTGTAGACGAGTTCTTTGTTAAACACTTCGGTACAAGATGATACTCTATTATCACTAGATTTCCATCCCTTTTGAACAAAAGCAGTCAGTTTTATCTTTTACACAAAACATTTTTAACAATTTATATTTAAAGATTTTGAACCCACCGACCCTTTTCAAAGACCCCTGTTGAGTCATCACTACGTAATTCAAATAAAAGTGTTACAACATTTAATCAATTAAGTAAGATAAAAATAAAGTTAGAAATGAGTGTTTTAATATTAAATTTATTAAATGAGCTAAATTCAGTGCAATTTTCAACAGAGCCTTATGCAGCCATTTATGACATAACTCATTTTGTTGCAAAAGACACCCTTAATATAACATAATAGAAATATATGATATGTTTCTTTCTCTAGAAACCAACCAAAACCAAAACACCTGTTTCTAATATATAAGTGATTAATATGTAATTCATTTCATAATATTATGTATACATTGAGTAGGGTGCTGTTTTACCTTCGGAAGTCAAGTTTCTTTTTTTACAACTTGGTGCTACAGGAAAAGATCTGTAAAGAATTCAGAGGGATGAATAGAAGTGTCAGAAAAACTAGAACAAAATATTTTTTATTCATCTGTTTAAACAGTAAACAGTTAAGAAAAATGTTATAAGTAAACAGTTGAATTACCATATCAGCACTAGTTTTACTAAAACTATATGATTCTGTTACAGATGAAACTTGTTAAATTATAGTAATAGCATAAATATATATCTGCTGTCCCTAGCTGAGGTATAGTTTACAAACAAGAAAACAGAAACAAAAGGGTCAATTATTCCCCATCTCAACTGCAATTCTTTAGAATCTTTAATGAGTTACTGTTAACCTATGGGTGTCTAAGTTCTGTGTTTGGGTAGTTTAGGCCATTAGGAGTGAGTACTTTTGATTTTTGAAGCAAAAAATCCTCTTTTTTCCAGGGGTTTTTTTAAATCTATCTACTTTAAATTTATTGTTTTTAAATTAGGAACTTAATTCTTTATGCTAAGTTTGACACTGGTGGTTAAAACAAAAGAAACATTCCTATATTTATGCACACAATTTTTTAGCAATTTTTCTGGGCCTTCAGAGCTCAAAATGTATGATAAGGTATATGTAGAGACTAATTATGTATAACAGTTGTAAATTGATACATATATATCTATAAAGATATTTGATAATCTTGATAGATTCCTATTGAATTTAGACACTGGTCTTGTTGCTTTCTGTTTTTGATACATGCTCTTATGCTTTCTTTTAGAATAAAAGCAATGTTCTTAAACAGTATCATTAAACTGTGGAGGGACTGCTCAACAAAGACTTTTCATTGTCACCACAGACAAATATTAAAGATCTTTTTGCTGTTTTCATTAGCTTTCTTGTTGTATTCATTGTTTTTATGGAAACGTAACAGAATTCATACTAAAAGAACTTTTGGAAACATTGATGTTCAAGCTGTTGCTGTACCGGAATCTTTCAAGCAACCTGGTATTTACCATTTCAACAAAATTGTTGTGAAACCTGATATTACCAATGATAAACTTTTGTTCCTGGTACTGATTTCATCTTCAGCGGGAAGTCAGAAAAACAGGGATAGAAGAGAAGCCATTCGCAAGACTTGGGGAAACTGCCATGATAACCAGTTAGAAGAGGCATTAAAAAATCAAAGTTTGGCGCATTCTATTGCCAAAGGAAGTGAATTTGTAAAGGATTATTATAAGTGTAAAGTATTCTTTTTTGTTGGAGAAACTGGCAATAAAACGGAGGATGCCAGAATGAAGAAAGAGGCCACAGTTTATAAAGATTTAATAATTGTTGGTGTCAAAGAGAATTATAGAAACATCACATGGAAACTAAGATCAGCAATGCAATTTACATCACATTTTGATATGAAATACCTCATTAAATCTGATGATGATGTTTACATTAATTTACCAAGGCTAGCTGAATACATAGCTACTGGACCAGGGTTCTCAACCCCAATTTATGGTGGAACAACCTATACTGGCAAGGTTGTAAGAGACCCTTTGCATAGACATTATGTCCATAAAATTGACTATGAAGAAAGATACTATCCATTGTATTGCAAAGGATCAATGATTGTTTTGTCTGGCAGCTTGCTGTCTTCAGTTGTGGGAGCATTCGCACATCTTAAACCTTTCAATATTGATGATGCATATCTTGGAATCACGCTTAATAAACTTGGTGTATCTCCATTCAAACTTGAAAAGATTGTGCAGTTTCAACATCTCCCAGTTTTCCTAGACTATCTGCATTTATGTGATTTTTCTTGGTTGGTGGGTGTTGGTGATGGGTTAGATGCTACAAGAATTCACAGTGTCCACAGAGCCATGACTCTGGGAGACTCATTACCTGTCTGGATGTGTTTGCATCTTAATTTGTACCCGCTGATATGTTTACTACTTGTGGTGTTCTTTGCTGTTGCAGTTTTCAAAGCAAGAAATTTATTATGTTGAAAATATAAATTTCCAGATATGATTAATAATAGTTACTAGCCTACAAGGTAACCAGAAATCTTAGTTATTATAGTTTGAAAATAATCAGGGCTCTGAAGACTCATGTTTAAGAAATAAAAATTTCAAAAGTTTGCAGTAAAATGCCCTATGCAGTCATTCTTGATGTTAGGTAAGTGATCAAAGATATTTAAATTTATGTATAGACATGACTTAAAGCGCATATGAAAGATATTTTTGTGATTTCTTTCACAGTCCTTCAATATTGTGATTTCTTGAAGGACTCAACAGTCCTTCAATATTGTTTGAAATTTAACACAACAAAAAGTTTTTATGCAACTTTGCTTTTCACAACTAGTTCTCCTTTCCTAATATCCAAAGAAATTGAACCATAAGAGATGTTGTGAAATATCATTTACTTTTTATAGCAATAGGATTTTATGGAGATTGAAAGGGAATTGTTTAAGAAAATTCCAAAAGGAATGGCTTGGTCAGCAACTTGAAGTCCTGTAGATGATAGCTCATACATTGAACAGTATAACAAGGGTGGGCCCAGTATAACATACATATCTAAAAAATATGTGTGACTTATAAATGTTAATTTAAATTAACCTTATGAAAAACTTCATGTTAGTCATGCAGTCTTTCTGTTAGATTTTGTCTCCAATCTAGAATCCAGGAGATGAAATTTATCTGATCGTTTTTGTTTTCTGATGAATTAAAATTTATCTGATGTTTCTGTATCTCTGTCTTATGCTGTTTAAATTACTGTATTAAATTATGAGGTTAAAATTTGTTGCATGTACCAATATCAGTCTAATAATGATTTCAATATGAGCTATATAATTTTGAACTTTTTCTGTCAATTACAAGCTCAATCACTTGTTCCTTGAAGTATATATGTGTAGTTATAATTTGTGTTGTTTAAAGTGTGTTAATAATATATATTTAACATGTTAACTACATGTGAGCAAAATTTAGTCCAACCTTAAAATTTCAACTGATTGAATATAAGTAATTCATATCTAAACTGTCTTGCCATTAGTAATTCTCCTAGCAAGTTTCAGTGTTTCCATTTGCGTTTTACAGGATTATGAACTGAGGTGTTTTATGTAGGAGCTAAAATACCTTAAGAACCAACACCCCCATAGGATCTGTTTAAAACCAGTGGCGAGTACCAGGGTGTGAGGGGGGTAGTTGCCACCCCCCAATGTCTTTGAGGACAATGTTCATTTGTTCAAAAACAATGGGAAAATGTGACATCATCTTATCAAAACAATAGGCTTGCCCCCCCCATATTTGACCAAGGGTTCACCCTGTTTAAAACCCAGATGGGTCAATGCCTAGAGGGAAAATGGGACCACTCAAGATTTTAAACACTATGTTGAAAGAATCTTCAGATGGAACTTTTAGCCATCTAGTTACTAGAATATGAGTGGACCCAGTATGAACTCACAGAACTTACATTTCAATGCTCCAAGCCCTTACTCAAACCTCGTCACAATAGATATATTTTGGAACTACCCCCTGGCTTTGTAAACCTGCATAAGGATAAGGATGCCCTTTTTGGCAAAACAGTTGATGATGTGCTTCACAGAAATATTGTTGAATTAGCAAAACTGATATATTTTGGTTGTTGATGTGTTGTGTGAATTAGAATTACTTTAACGTTTTCCAGTTACAAATCTTTGTGTGTTTTATATTGGTAACCCTGTCAACAAGAATCCTGTAAACTGACTATGGCTTTTGTAACTTGATAAGTTATCTTTTGTTCCTTGATGATCAACTACAATATTATGTGGCTCAACAATGGATTATTAGTTGCCAAACCCAAGGGGCGATTCACTCTTGCAAATAGCGTACAAGATTTTGCCTAAAACAAAAAGATTTGTGGAGATTTTGGTATAAAACAGTAGGATTTTCATTAAAGGTGTACGAGATTTTCTTAGAGTGATTTGCCCCTCGGCCAAACCTATTGTCAAGCGTTTGACTTTTGGGGTTATCTATTTCAAACCAAAGCAGTACAATTTTTTCTAGGATTTAACTTTCACTCTTAAGACATCTTTTTTTCCAATCTGGCATTGTTGCTATCCTAGCTAATAAATTTTGTTTTTGTCCATATCTATAACTGTTAAACAGCGTTGTGCAGGGCGGGGGAAAAACGGAAGATAAATTTTAGACGGCTTATAAATGAAATTTTCAACAAATTTGGAGCTTTTAGCCCCAGCTCTGTAAGGGCAGCGTTTTCTTGGGAGCAGTATTCATACTAAAATGAAGAAAGTCCATGTACCTTTCTAATTTTATAAACGTTTTGATGTTGAATCGTCAAGTTCACAATTCTGAATTAAAACATGCAATGCATAACGCATGTCAATCAAATATTGATAAAACTAGTAAGGAATATCCATTGAGAATTATTTCGTGATAACAGAACAGATAAAGCATAGGACAACGGATTCCAAAAAGAAACCTTTTGCACCAGAGCGTAACATGGTGTAATTAATTGTCGTAGATAAGTCAGTCAAACATGACTCACTATTTCCTCGTAATATCTCAACTCCCTAGAATATTACGATATGTAATCAGGGGTGCCGTCCTAAAAAGTAAAAAGTGGTTATATGTATTCACCGACTCAGGAGCGAAGGAATCTTTTTGGGAGGAGTAAGGAAGTGGCTTTTGCCGACAAAATAGGGCTTGTCTCACCCTGTACGGGTGTGGTTAAAATATAAATACTCTTATATGCTGCTTTTATGCATTTCTCTTTCAAAGTTCATACTTTCGTGCCACACTTTGAAAGTTCAACTACTACAGAAGTGTTAATACGTTACAATTGTTGCAAAAAGTTTACAGGAAGAGTACAAAAACTGCATCCTTTACCCGACAAAAGTCCTTAATGTGCCGACGGAAAAAGTGTTGGGGGGTACCGCACCCCCTTTGGTGACACCCCTGCACGACCCAAAAAGACTGATAGAAAATTGTTCACACACAAAATACAGTATAGTAAAGGATTGCCAAAATAGAACAGGTCAAACCATACATGTGGTCATTAAGGGGGCTGAATCCCTTCCGCGGTTCCCCTGATCACATGTGAGAGGTTTCCCTCGAAGAATCGAGATGCATAAAAAGACGCTCCCCCCCCCACTTGAAAAATGAATTCCCGCCACTGCTTATTTGTGCCACTGCCAATTTATGCTAGTGTCCATGTTTCAACACCATATGTTATTGCTGGTAGAATAGCTCTAACCATTATTCTTGTGCTTGGAAATGTTCTCTATGCAAAAGAAAATCAGAGTGGTCGATGGGAGAGCCACTATACGCATATGCCAAATCGCTTAGTCGAGTTTAACAAATTACGAGCACGACTAAGCGATTTGGCATATGTGTAAAGTGGCTCTTCCATCGACCATTATTCTTGTCTTATCCAAACCAATGATTATTCCTCGTGAAAATCACCCCAAATCTGTGCCATCCTACTTTTGTAATTTCGTCAATTTGTTTTCATTGTTACGTTTTCTGACATTATACGCTAACCTGAGTAATCATACCATAATGTTTCGATTTAACGCCCCCTCGCCTGTGTTCCAGAACCCTAACTGGAAAGTAGAAGTCTGGAGGTCTACTTTCAAGTTAGGGGTCCGGAGCACTGGCTTTATTAGCCTTCTTAAAAATTTTCTTCTATCTTTTGAATAAAAGTTTCTTAGAAATTGAATTTAAGTAAAATCATCTATGGTTTGGTCTTTAACAATAAAATTTTGAATAGCAGCGAATAACTCTCACTTTATATAGCTTTTCTTAAAACTATTGCAATGTTGTATAACTTTCGCCACCTTTTGCTTGAAGAAGAAATCAAAAGTTATCGAAGATTAACGCTGCTAATAAACATAAAAACTTTCATTATTGAGGCAAAAAAACTAACACCAGAATGCATGTAAGTTTAGTGAAGCATTTTGCTTGAATATTTTTGAAAATCTTTATTCTCTGATTTAATCTTTAAATTAAAATGTTTTACATTATTTAAATATGTTCCGAAATGTTATTGACAGCTTTTTGAAATCCACCCAAAAATATTGAGCCTCTTTATTAATTTCAAGATCTTTCGAAACTTAAAGAAGAAAAGAAGCAGTTTCCGTGACGAATTTGTCCCCGAAGGAATGCTGTTTCGCATAGACATTATTTAAAATTGTTTATGGCTAAATGGTTTCTCGGCTGCGGTTTTTGACCACATCTTTCGCGCCCTTTTGCCTCAATTTGAAATGTTGCGGAAACGAGACCAGGCCTAAGGGCTTTTTGGTTTTTGCAATTTTTAAAATAATTTTTTGATTAGTGGCTTTCAAGGATATAAGCTTCGCAACGAGCTCACACAGTAGGAGACTCGAAGTATGCTGTTCTTATAGAACCCACACAAGCAGCCTCATCGGATCAAGTATGGCTAGCGTACTTTTCTTGCTCATTTTCTGGACGGCTCTACTGCGGCCAGTCGATGGTCAAGGTATTTACTGTTTTACAATTTTCGCCTTAACAGTTAAAGCATTTTCAGTTTGCCTACGCATCCTTTATTGAGTCATCGTAATACTATAATTTTTGCAATGTTTAAGGAAGGTATGCAGTAAATAGATTGAAAGTGTTGTTTCGCTTTGCTTGCATGACCTAAAGTTTCGTTAAATACCATAACACTCAATTGGGGAGTAACCGGAATAGGGACGCCCCCGTCCCCGAACACGCTCAAAATGGCTTAAATAAAGTCTTGCATTGAATGTGTAACATTAAGAATTTTTCTTAAAATTGAACTGGTGTCTTTTCAATCGACATCGAATTGTAGGCTAAATTATATTGAGACGAAGTTTGGTTTGAGCTGCATCTCTTATCTCTATTGTGGCCTATTATTTATTATTTTTTTTCACTTCCAGACAAAAGCATGAAATCATAGTTTCTTGATTCAGCCTTTCATTGAGATCGGATATTTTTCCAGTTTTATCTCGCTTGACCCAGGGAGATTTTATTTGAAACCTGAAATACTAGCGGTATGACTCTAAGGAGTAAAGTTTCTTCGATCCGTAATCTGGCTAAGCTATGTTTACAGTTGCATCATTCTCAATTTGCACAGACATAGACACTCTTTTCATCGATTTATAATCAGATTACACACTTAAAAAGGATTTGTTTAGCATTTGATTGTTCTTTGATAATTGTAAATTCTGAATTGGCCTTTATTTAAGTTTCCATGCGCTTGCAGAAAGAATAATTTTTATTGTGTATACATACCTACGTCAAAGAGGTATAGGAATATACAGCATTGCTCTTGCACATAATAGTAGGATATTATTTAGGATATAGATCATGCAGTGATCATACAAATGCCAAAATTTTGTTCAAACATTTCAAAAAAATCTTTTTACAAAACCATTTATTTGAATGGCAATTGAATTGAACCTGTAAGTTTATTGCTGTTGAATTCCATCCCTGTACTTTTGATGATGGTTTGTTATTTCAACTCTGTGGCTATACAGCTGCTAGCAGTCACCATTTGTTAAAACCCCTTGTTTTATTGAATCTATGACATTAACCGCCTGTATATTTCTACTATCAACACACTGTTTATTCATATGTTACCACATTCTTACACGTAGCCTTAGTTTTCTCATGCTTTGGTCTGGCCTGTCCACCTTCAAGCTTGAATCTGCTGAAGTGTCTACAGATGACAGACCACTTTCCTTGTTATTACATTCGAGGGATAACCAAAATTCTCTTAGACAATTTGCATTTTTCACAACATTTCACATTTAGTAAAATGGAAATTTCTAGTGAAAATTATCTTCAGAAATCGATTTAGAGACCATTCTGGAGACTCTGGAAACTGAAATTTTATTCGTCGCCCAACCATGGTGGGCAACATTTTCAGGAAAATTATTCTATTTTTTAGCTCCCCTCCACTTTGAAATCCATGGCGGGGGCCCTGCTTTGATCACGAGAAATTGGGTCTTGTCTCTGAAATTCTGCAGTTTTGGCAAAACATCATAGCTGAAGCAGAACATAAATTCATTCATTCATATTTAAATCTTAATATACATAACTAAAGATTCTTAAGTTGAGAAAAAAGACATCTGTCAATGGAATGATGAAATTTGTCCTAGAGCAAAAAAATTTTCCAGATTTTTGAGTGTACAAATCTTAACCGTTGTTAATTTGAAATATTCTATAGCTTTTGTGGTAAATTTAATGGCAATTCTTAACAATTTTTTCTTTGAAAATCTGCTTTTGCTCTGCCCAATTACCTGTACTGTGTATGATCAGCAAAATACTTTGTTGTTTGTTAAGATTTGTAATTAAACCTTGGGTTTGTTTTGGTGTTTTTTTCTCTACGCTAAACCCTGAGATAATAATTTTGATTCTTAGCTATTTCAATCTATTCTTTGCATAGAAATTTCACAGTTCAAGCTCAATTTTATGCGAATGATCTCTGTGAAAGAATGGTTGTCATATTTTGATTCCAAATTTTCAGGTTGCAACAAGCCTATCCTGTTACCTAACATGAACTACACAGAGTCTTCTGTTTTCATGTCAAGAACAGGAGCACGTTTTAGTGGGTTTTATGTTGCTGCAACAAACTCAATATTTCCATGGGGTCCCAAGAGACATAGTCTAGATGACATTCCCAGTAAAGAGTATGTCAAAGTTGATCTTCTTGATTTGTACATGCTGACAGCCGTTCAAGTGCTGCAGCCTATGTATGGGAGTGTTAAACTTGGAACTCCAGAGCACTTTGTTATGATGACAGCAATAAAACCTGAGAATTGGATGGAATATAAAGAGGGAACTGATAATGCGGTATGATATCAAATAATCTGTTTTCTATTCACACAGCATCATGAAATGGACAAAGATTTTTTAAGATAACTGTTAAGACATTGTGCTGTTAATATGTTCAAACAACTTGTTTTTTCAAAAGTTAGTGTATTTAGGAAAGTGTTAGTAGCAAAAATTGAGCTTTGTGATGGCAGGAGGGGGTGCAAGCAAGGCAAATTTCCTGACAGAAAGGGAACTTTTATATCTGTACTACACATGTTAACTCAACCACCCTTCCCCCCATAATCACTGTCACTATTCCATATTGTATGAATGCACAAAACTGAGGGCAAGTGCCCTAAAAATCCAAGCCTACATAGGTGTGTATCCTTTGCAAATTTTGTTCGTTTTTATCTCTGTTGTCCAGAAGATAATATTTTGTTTATTTGGGTTCAATTTTAGACGAAGTTTTCTGACTCAGCAGCCGGTGTTGATCCAATCAAGCTAGCAAATCCAGCTTTAGCACGATATGTCCAGTTTCGGCCTATCATTACCAAGCCTGGTTCTGTGTTTCTCAAACTGCAAATCTTTGGCTGCAAACTGAAAGGTAAGCAGTGTTGTTGGCACCAGATGTCTAAGGGTGGGAGATTTTGCTTTGGACAATGTCCTTCAGAACCACTCACTCTTTTTGTACAAGGGTATGCCTTTTTAGAGTGTTACAATGACAATTAGTGAAATTTTACATTCTGGCTTTGCTGGAACTTCAATGAAAGTCATGTTAGTAACTTTATTCTTAAATTATACCCACTACAGTAAGTTTCTAGCAATTACCAAAACATACAACAATCCCCCAAACCCCACCACAACAATTTATTCTCTTGTCGTATTTACACAAATCGTGAGGACCTCTGGTTTAGTCCCCTATTTCCTTCCCCTGGCACCATCATTGGTAGGCACAAAGTACAAATGGCCTGCAGTAAAGCCACCAAATTATAAGGCATTGCATTTATGTATTATCTTTGCAGGAGAAAGTTTAACCTTACGTGGACCTTTGGTGGACAAAGAAAAAAGTAACCATAACAACATAACTGAATCATTTCAGAATCTGTTTCACGAGTTTTCAGAGGACGATTTTGGAAGAAAGTTTTCTTTGCAGTTGGTTCTTTGGTTGGATTCGTTTCCTCTGGTTCCCAAAGTCGTGTTTGCTATAAAACAGCCAGATGACAAAAAAGGAACCATTGTTCTTTCTGTTTCTATTGGAGCAACATTTGTTCGTTTTAGGTAGATATATCTTATTCTGTTCGGGCTTTTTCAAGCATGAAGTTGGAATCAATCGTACGAGGTTTCTGACTTCTCTCGTTATTATCAACCAATTAAAAGCTCAATTTCATCCTATACCTCATTATCTTTGAAACTGATATCACAGTGCCTTACTCCTTTTTCATCGTGTATGGCCCTTCTAGATACGTCACAGCTGCTTGTAATTTTTTACACTCGTTGAATTAAGTAAGCTCTTTTATATTCAGCGCAGCATTGTTCGATTCGATTCAGTTACATTCAGTCTCATTCGGTCCTTGTCGTCAGGGGCCTACCATGTACAGCGATACTTATGCGTAAAAAAGTCACTTACATCGTTTTTACAGTTACAATCACAAAGTAAATAAAAGGAACCACAATCTATTCTATTAAACTAAATCCACATTCTATTTTATTCAATTAGATGGTATATTATGATTTAAACTACAGAGTGAGGAAGCTATTAGTCAGTTAAGAAAAATTTTTAAGAATGAGCTCTGTACAAAGAAAAGAAATCGTTCCATGTCTTGAACCCAAGCTGTTTGATTTAGACTTTTTGAATTTAGTTTTGATGTTGTGGAGGAGCACTGCTAATTTTTGTTGATGATTATCCTTCAGGTACTACAACAAAGCTGTCAACTTCCGGTTGACTCTTCTTCCTGGAAAATGGCATCAGCTGATTTTGACTAAATCTGTTAACACAATTCATCTTTTTATAAACTGCGTCGATGCAGGAAGGCAGTTATTAAAATATGATACCATGGATCCCCCGCCTCAACGATTCTGGTTTTTTCGCAAGACAAAGGTATTATTTTATCTCAACTTTATTTGTTTGGTTAGACCTAAAGAGTCCAGTTAGTTTCTTTCAAGTATAGCATGCAGATAAGAATGAAAGGCCTGATACCTCTTTGATCCTTAATTATTCCAAAATTGCTCGAAATACCAAAGATCGTTTGAAACGAACAGATTTATTTCATCGTCTAGCCCCGCCAGTGTATGAAGCGTGGACGTAAATCTCTGCTCACCTTTTAAGCATCATCTGACGACTCTGAAAGGTGTTGCATGAAACTGTGCTTCAGTATATTGTAAAATGCTTTCCGTAGAGTTTATTTGTCAAGAAAAAATCCGAAACTAATGAACCCTGCAAAATAACATGACATCATATTTATAAGTTTATAGAGAATGCGTACACCCAAAAGTTATTGAAATGCTGTGATCTTGTAGAGTGCTCTTTCTTTATTTCAGGCATTCATCTGCAATGCAATTCTCTTGTCAAAGCCTACGGAGAGTACCAAAACATGTGATAGGTTTCTCCATGGTTGTTTCTTGCCGCAAGGCGTGCCCAAGGCAGCACAGACGGCAAGTATTTTGCTATCCAACTTTTAGGCCAGTGCTTGCTTTGAAAACTTTTGTTTGCTGTAAACCCCAGTTTTAACTTGCTCAACCAAATTCTCGAATTTTGCCAAGTTAACCCAGCGCTGCGCTATTGCGAGCTCCCAGTTGTTACTGCTATGCATTTAAACTGGGTTGTGAGAACCCTCCAAAGGCTCGAGAACTTTGTCTAGAGATGTCTCTTGTAGTGAAACAGAACATTCACCTATTGTTCAAAAGAAATTATTCTGCGGTTACCAGATGGTTATACCCTGATATAAAATGACCCTTTTTCTCCACAGCACGTTTCAGATGTTACCTTTTATATATCACGTTACATATTTGTATATAAACTAGGTTTTAATTACTAGACAATTCGGTATGATTTACGCAACTTTGGTTATTTCATGGTGGCGTGGACAAACCGAATGATAAACATCTACCGTGTGGCTGTTATCATATTCTTTTGATTAGAAATAGAACAGAAAGTATTTTGTTTATCTAGATTAGTATGGATAATATCCAAAAGTCATACTTAAATGTGTGTTCCAAGGGATGTTCTATTGAATTCTCTCATATTCATGTTTTGTGTGTGGTGGGTATTGCCACCAAATATGTATTTGGTTCCAGAGGGCAGATCTAGGGTGGAGGGGGAATGGGTGATCCGAACCCCTTTACTTTGACATGTCTTCTAACGTTTCTACTTCTTTTGGTACTGAGAGTTCTTAGTAATTTCTGTTGCCTGTAAACTTTCTCTTCAACCCTATCCAGTGGTGGGGCTGCGATGACCCTCCTGGTGTGGGTAGTCTTCTCTCACTCTTCAGGTCCTCTGCACTTTGTGATGGAGCTGCGATGGCTCCCCTGTGTATCTGGTAAAAGAGAGGGGCAGTGCGGGTGAATGACTCGGCCTTGGGTGTTGGCTTGAAAGCACGACCCGATAGCTCAGCGGTAGAGCACTAGACCTACAAAGACAAGGGTCGTTGACCTGCATTTATTTTGCAGAGATATTATTTTTTGTTTGAACGAATAGGTCTTGGTCACAAAAATTTCTTTGAGACAACCCAGAATTCCCAAATTTCAACGAGATAGTAGGCTTTTGCTCAAAGTGTCGCAGAGTGATTTTTAAACTCCTTCCTTTGCTCCTGCGGATTGATATTATCATTCTTCATAACTGATAAACCTTATCTGGGCAACGTCTATCCACGAAAGTCGTCATATACTAAACCATCAAGTAAGATGAAATGTATCTTTAAAATCCTGTTGTAAAACCATGTTGTTTTTGCAGTCCGTGGACATTTCCGCTCCTTCGCCTGTCTCTGTTCGATTTCAGAAGCCAGCTCCTTTCTTTTATTTTTGCAATAAAGAATCCAGGAGACAATAAAAAGGAAGCTTTTCCTCTGCATCGATGATTGAATGCACAGAGAAAAATCTTTGTTTTTTAGTTGGGATCCTCAGCTTTTCTTCTGCGGTATTTCCGTTGATTTAAAAAATGATGCTGATATCCTTATGATTTCAAGTTAGCTGTGATGTAGGCCTTTTAAAGTTGTTTTTAGGTTTCTAGATAATCTTATTGGAATTATTGTCCTAAAAACAGTTAGAAAGGGTCCATAGAAACTGAAATTCATCTCGTAGTTTGTTAAGAACGATGGGGGCCTCATGTAGCAATTTGTGAATTTCAGGCTGGTTCGAATAATTGGAAGAATTTAGCAGGTGGTTCCAAAGCGATTGGGAGAAATGAAGCACCTTTGGAAATCATACTCGGACAAGTTAGGGTCAACATTGATCCTTTGGTGATGGAAGAATTCAAAGGACAGGTTGGTATATGCTTTATAAAGAAAATTACATTGTTACGTGTTCTTTGTTCCTCTACAAACTTTGGATTGATAATTTGTTCATTATACTACTGTTTTAGGCTTAGGTGGAATATGAGATGGTTTAGATAAAGCCAGGATGTTGTAGGAAATATTTGCTGTATAGGATAAATTCTACCTTTGAAAAGAATGAAATGAAACTTATCTTGTTTCATTATGTTTTGGTAATATTTCAAATTGAAAATGACAAGAACTTGTGGGTGAAACTTGTAGTTTTCTGTAACTTAAGACTTTTTTAATAGAATTATCTTCTCTCTTCTTCAGCCTGCATTGATCGAAATTCTCCAACTTGCCACCAAAGGTCTGTACTGTAGATTAAACATAAGCAATATTTTATCTAAACGTTTTCAAAAGTATCTTATCCAAAAAATAACCCTATACAATTCTTGTTATCTTTTGCTTTTGCAATGCCACTTAAAAACAATATAGGTGCGTGAATCTTCTATTACGAAATTTTCTTTAAATGCATGTGACCATCTTTGACATTATATTCGTTTTTCTTCCTTCTAAGTGTTTAAACATGTTCAAATACAGCAGCACTTCTGTTTTTTAGACGAAATTTTAGGGAAGGGATTAGAAAAGCCTACGCAGAAAACGGTAGAGAGAAAAGTATTGCTGTCTACCACTGTGACTCCAAGCAAAGCTTCAATAACACGAGCTCAGATGACGATAACCTCCGTTGCTCCTGCCAGCCAACCCTTGACGCAGTCAGTTCCTGGACAAACTACCCGTCAACCAAAAACAACTGAAGACACAAGGACACGTTTGCTTGATACAACTACAAAAACAGATACATCAACTGAAAAACCAAAAGAGGGTAAAGAAATGAGAAAGCAGCCTTTCACGGCTCAAACAACCCCAGAACCACATATTAGCAGTAAAGAAACTGACTTTCCAAAGCCTACAACGATGAGTCTATCAGAGAAAAGTAGCAAAGAGAAAGACCTAATTGATATAACAGCTGATGCACCAAAAACGACCTTGAAAACTATGACAAGTAAAGAGACATCCACCTTGGATCCCAGTGCACAAACCAATAAATTTAACGTGACTACAGCATCCACTGTGTCAGCTTTTACGCCATATGAGAGCAGCCCTTTTACACCTACGGTTTTGGTTGGTTCTATTATCATTCCTCACTTCTTAGTAAACCCTTTTTTCTGTGACATTCTTAGACCGAAATATTTTAGTTATTGGGGCCAAGAAACCTGTGCATCTAAAGATTTCTCCAAGTAACAAATTCTCGAGGATTTCATCTTCATTGTTTTGAATATATTTTCTATTTCATCAGGGAACCTGGCATTGGCAAAGGCTTATGGTATTTAAATAATTCTATTTCAATTCCAGCTGAGGAATCTCGTAAAAACGAATCTTTTCAACTGTCTCTGTTTTCCAATATAAATTTGAAACCTGAAAGAAAGATTTGATTCTAGGTCAAGCAGAAGTATTGGTACTTAAGAGGCCCTCCTGGCCCTAAAGGGTATTCTGGAAGTCCAGGTCAACTGGTTTGTATTAGCTTTTTTCTAGTTTTGATCATACTTATTATTGGGTTGATGGTGTAAAGATCTTCGTTTGTACTCTATATTTCTACCGATATAAGCTCACATTCTCTCCATGAGTATAATTATAAGATTGAAACTATGAAACGAAGAGCCCAAGAGAAGAGACGTCATGCTTAAGAGTGTTGCTCGAAACTACCTGAATATAAATGGCAATGTTAGGAAATCCTATGGCATGGATTTTATTTTGATAGTGGTTTCGTTGTCTCGATAAATCTGTCAATTCTTTTTGGCAACAGTTTTGTCCTTCCCTACAATCCCACACCACTAGCTTTTTCTGTGTCGTGTCAAAACAAACTTAGACGAGAGATGCACTATCTGGCCAAACAAGAATCAATATTATCAAACAAACCGAAGCTTTTTTTTTAAATGATTTTATTATGATGATAATCTAAAAATTATGATAATTATTATAATGAAATTTATGATAATCATTATAAATTATGACACTTTTATGGTACTTTGTATACATCAATTCTTCTCTTTTCTTCGAGGTTTTCGAGCTCGAGCCCGTCTCTTCGCAATGTTTTTCTGTGTTCAATATATTTTAAAACGAATATAAACTGTGTATTGATTTTATTGTGCTATGAACAAAATGTTTGAGCATTGAAAGAAAGTTTTTAGCAAAAAATCTGTCATAACAAGAAGTTAGTTTTATATATTAATAATTCTTGAATTCAAAGCATTTAGTTATTCTGGTATTTCATTAGTAATGATATATTTATTTTTATTCTTTATTTATTTGTTTATTTCATTTTGGGTCTCGTTGGCAGACAAAATATGCGTTGAATCTTTTCAAAAATCGATGCTAATTTTTATTTTTTTCCTGTGTCTTTTTGTGATTTGTAGGGAGCAGAAGGTGAAATCGGCGATAAGGGTGAAAAAGGAGCCAGCGGAAAAGATGTGAGAGAGTTTTTTACCTGTCAAATATGCCCCTTCTTAATTCCCATACGCATATTATATGAAGCAAGAATCCATGGTTGAGTTACACTTAAAATATCTAGCCAGTAACTCTTTTTTAAGCAACCGTCTCTAAGAAACTGAGCTCCTAAGTAAACCAAAAAGTTAAGAAAATCCTTCTTTAGAATATGGAGAGAAAATGATTCTTTTCGACAAGTAGGCACTTATATTCTGTTTAAAAGACATTGAGATAACTAGAAAGAAGAGCTCCTTGTGACTTATTAGGTATTTAATTTCATGCTAATTTGTGTAACATTTTTGCGTTCCAAAGAAGTAGCTCTGTAGTGTTTGGTATTTAAGAAACCTTTAGGAAACATTTGCCTTGAAATCAGTAACAAAAATTGAGAACCTGAGCGCTAATCTCGACCTTAGTTTCTTATAAAAAATGAATTAATTCGGCTGCCTTTGCTTTTTTTATTCTGTGATTGATACCTTTACATTTTGATTCATGAATAGTTTGTTATCCTTACCCGCTAAAAAGTCAGTAGCAAAACAGTTTTTACTGAAAATTCCTTCTGAAGAGTTTAAAGATAATTACGATAGTTAGAGACTTTGAATCTTAAATCGATGATCCACACGAAAAGGGTTATACGATAAAGATTCTCAATCGCAAGTAATTTCCTATTGGGACAGACCATTGGCGCCGGCTTTTTAGCTTTTTCCGGATCATCCCTTCTTCACTTTCCGGTCACAATCTACCACCATTATCCTTGAATGCGGATTGATATGTGAATTTTTTTCCACAGGGTGCACCAGGCCCAGTAGGTCCACCAGGCGTAGTTGGTCTACCAGGCCCTCCTGTAAGTCGATCACTTTGTTATCTCAACGTCGTCGGGAAACCTTTATTTGGTACCAGACAAGCTTATTTTTGTGCCAAATGACTTGAATTTGACATGAAACATAATCAATGCTTGTCAACAAATTCTTTCCTTGTATCAATTTTTTGGAATTTTTACCAAAAAGGCAGATGGTTAGAAATGCTTGAAAGCTTGAACTGCATGAAGTTAATGCAAAATTTGTCACTTTTTCTGAACAAAAATGGCCTATTTGAGACAAAAAGTTGTTTATGTATTATTTGAAGCTAAAGTATTTGAATTTTCTCTACTAGTAACTTGAATAGCATGCATTTTATTTCTTATTTGTGCTTGAAAATACATGCTTGAAAATAAAGTACTTTTAAAGTTTATTTCTTTAGCATTTGAGGCTGAAAGAGGAGAATGAGGATTTTGGGTAAATTATTAAGGTTTTTAGATCTGTCATTGATTACCCTACAGGAGTTGAATTTTTCCTGAGCACTTTTAATTTAGACTGAAAAAAATTTTTTCCCCGCCTGAACACTTTAGACATTAGCTTTACTGTCAACCTTCTTTCAGCAGATAAAGAGCAGATTTTCTCAAAATATCCTTTAATTTCAATTAGGGTGCTAAAGGGATGTTTGGAATTCCAGCTATCCATCGACATGGTAGAGACGGCGCAAGGGTGGGGCTTTGAATTAAATTGTTCTATACTTTTCATCTTTCTGTAAACTTTAATTCAACTCTTAGCCAGTATTCGGTTCCCATCGCTTCTGCTATGTGGCCTTCCCCTGTGTGACCTCATGGATACTCCCCACGCAGAGAGCAGTCTGTATCAATCTAAGAGACAAAAAATTCTTTTGTACTACTTCTTTAGTCATCAAGAATTTCGAAAAGCCTAAAGGGCTGACAATGTGTTGCGTCATCACATATATGTAGTTTACTGCTCTATTCTGGTTGATTGAAGTTCCAACAATGGATGAATGCGTCAATGCAGTTTTAACCCTCCTTTTAAAACCAATTATCACAGAGCTTATACAGTAGTTATGTACAAAACCTATTCTGCTCTCCTATAAATATTATATTAAATATTATATAAAGAAGGATTATATTTTGATGCTTAAGTTTCTTGTCTTCTCGGTCTTGCAGCCTTAGAACAAAAGGCAAATCCATTTTTGCAACCTTCATACTGGTTATCAAGGTTTTTTTTTGTTTTTCCTAACCAGAAATAATGCTGCATTTGATATCTGTAGCGTATTTCAGTATTCGCACTTTCTATGTGTTTCTCAGCAACGTGATACCACATCTTTTAGGGTGAACTTGGGTCTCAAGGACAAAAAGGAGCAAAAGGACCTCGTGGATTGAAGGTATTCGCCATTTTGAAGTTCTCTAAACATGGAATTTGTGTAATTTAATTTCTATGACCAACATGCTATATAGATAGCCATACCTTCATACCAATTAGGCAAACTTCACCTATAATATTTTTTCATGCAAAAACTTTGCGATTATTTCTGTAGGTTTAGATCTTTTATCGAAAGTATTTACTGTTTCATCATGTTTATTTTTAATTTAAACATTTCATCTCTTTTTAGGGTGAAAAGGGATACAAAGGACTCCCAGGCCCAAGAGGAACTACTGGGGACAAGGTAAAACGTATTTATGATCATCATTAATACCGATAACGATAGCTTTATCATACCTCCAGGTGTGTTTGTCATACATACGGAGAAACGGTGCAGATAATTGAATAAAGATTGCTGAATTTACAAGCATAGATTAAGGTTCAAATTAGATTTAAGTCTCCTTTTTCCATATTATTCTTTACAAATTAACTTCTTATTTTACATTTTTCCCTGTTGGTGGCAGTGAAATATTTGCTTTGATTACACGAATTTTTTTCGTCGCACACTTTCAGCGATCGCCTTTCTACTTTCTAGTTTCTGTTTAGTTGCGTTGAATGTGGAAGGCAGAGTTTATAGAAATGTGTAAATTGCTTTGAAAAAAGCAAACATTTGAGTAAACTAAAGTTTTTCGTCTGACACTCTTCAGAGTTAGTTTTTCGATCTATGTTCTGACATTTTAAACTCTGAAGAGTGTCAGACAAAAAGATTTAGTTTACTCAAATATTTGCTTTTTTCAAAGCCATTTTCAAATTTTGTACCACCAGAAGGTTATAGAAATTTATTTGCTTAAATTTTTAGGGGTTGATTGGTGATGTAGGAAAGCCCGGAATGGTTGGACCGTCTGTAAGTTCCAATTTGTTTATAAAAGGCAACGGCAACATGGACCGGCTGACGATCGTTCTTCAAGCCATTTATTTTTAATATCAGCTATTTATCTTTTAAGTTCTCCATTTTCATTTCTATGTTTTCGAAAGCTAAGCAAGACAATGAAACATCATATATTTTGTGCACTGCGCTTAAAGCTAGTTTGAACGATAGTTATAAATAACAAGAAAAAGAAAACTGGGTTTGTCACATGGGTTATTTTGATCCACAGGGCTGGCTGACCACACTCATTGGTCCGAACAAGCCAATGAACCCGCTAGTCGTTGCCATTGGCTATAATTTTACCTTAATTTCTATGTCAGCTTACTAAATATTCGTCTTGAATTTATACACACTGAGCTAGAATTACGGTTATTAGGCAAGGAAACTTTCCTGCTTTCCATGTCATCCTTAAAAGCCATGATAAATAAAGTGGGCATACCCAAATGTACCCAATTACGCCGAGTCATGGTTTTTTGTGCTGCAATGCTTTTGATTGGCCTGACACTGATCACGTGAACCCGCCTCGTACTGATTTACGAACAGCCTCCATCAATAGCAAGGTGTCTACGACGGATGCTGATATCAAATGAAACCACAGCAGACCTTATTGCGAACGTTTATTTACCAATGCCTTAAAGATCTCCAACGATTTAGAGCTCCTCATATCTTTTACTCTTTATATCTTATTTTTATATTTATATTACGTCACCAAAGAACGCATTTTGAAATTTTTTTATTGATTACCCCCCGTTTATTTACTTTATGTATTAGACTTGAAACGGGCCTCAGGGGGTAGTCTTGTGATATGATTTAACTTCTTGCGCGACGTATCGCTGGTTGATTGTGACGTCAGATTGCTTTACCTCATAAATAATCTTGCGAATCGTTCATCCTTTCATTCTTTGAAGTTATCTTCATTGGACAGGGTGTGTTCTCGTAAGAGATTCGCAAATAGTTCGCTTTTTTTTAAAAAATACATTCAAGGTTATTTTTCGTGTCAGTTGACTAATTTCGGCGCATCTTCAGCGCTCGCCGACGGTAGCTTTCGATTCGGCCTGCAGAATCGAAAGGCTTCCGTTTTGGACGTCTTCGGTTAACCGCCGCTTGAGGTAAGACATTGAATTGTGCTAGACTTTGCTTTTAAAGAGTAACTACTGCATTTATTTGAATTAAATAGTTGTTATTTTATATTTCTTTTGACATTTCACTAAAAGTAAGTTCTGGCGTGCAAGCGATATTTACAGAGCCTCAAAACCCCTGTTTAATGAAATTAATTTGCTCCTACTTTTTTTGCAGGAATGGAGAGCGGGTGTAACGGCGAAAGAAACGGCGAAACAAATGGCGAAAGCCAAGAGCATCAGACTGAACAGTCGAATGCACCGATTCAAGGGTCTTTCGTGTTTGTTCCACGACTAGAACTTGACTTGAGCAATGACGACATTCAGTTAGATGTCTCGACTGAGCCTAACTCGCCATGTGAAAAGCGTCATTCGCTGGGAAGGAGTAATGTTGGTGGCAAACCGATAACAAACTTTGCTCATTTCAACGCTACGAAAATTCCAGACAAAGAATGCTCCATTGAAGAGCAGATGATAGCCAAGCTTGAAAAAAGCTTGGTTGTATCAAAGAAGAAAGGGAAAGAAAAAAGCAACATGAAAATGGTGGAGGAAAGCATGATAAAACCTCGAGGAGATGATAGGGTTGTTGTGATTCTTCACCATTTGAAATTTGTGCAAACATGGAATGCCAACAATCAAGGTCGCTTCAATGGCGCCATAGTACCTCTGCAAGGGGGAAATGGGCTGAGCAAATGGTGGCAAAGAAGGCCTACAGTTTCCAGAAAGGAAATGCTTAAAATCAGTTTTCTCTTGCTAGATAAATATCATAATCTTTTCAATGCAAAGTTGGAAGAAGTTTCTATCATCACTGAGGAACTTTTAACTGAGAAGAAAAACAGCAAAGGCTTCCACTTGAAAATTGCTAGATATGAAAGAGAGAGAACTGAGCTGATTATGGCTGTGGAAAAACTGACAATTGAAAAAGAGGAGATACAAGAGAGTCATGGAAGAGAGCTTAAGGATTTCAAAGCAGTCACTTTGGAGAAAGAAAAAACTCATTTGCAGAACATTGACGATATAAATAAGGCCATGGATGATGTGAAAAGGAAGTGGCAAGAAGAAGTAGATGTGATCAAAGAAAGCAGAGAGAAGGTATCGGAAATGAACGAAGCTAAAGTTGCTGAAATAAAACGAGAGAAAGAAGGGGAACTCGACTTGTTACAACGAGAACTAGAAAAGACTGCAATCGAGAAAGATGAAACGAAGCATCAATACAAAAAGCTTATTGAGAAATACAATGAGCTCAAATCTGCCAAGGACAAAGAGAAAGAGAAAGAGATCGACAGGTTAAAGTATGAATTAAGACTTAAAAAGGAGGAGAACAAGACACTTGTGGCTGGAATGAAGCATGTAAAGGAAAGTTTTCACTTAAAGGAAAATAAGATGGAATTGGAAATTAGAAATCTTCGTGAAGAGCTCGTTCTTAGGGAACAACAACTGAATGAAATGAATGACAGATTTGGAAATCAGATTCGCATTGCTCGTCTTTGTGAAAAGACCGGTTTGGAGAAGGAAGCAGTAGATGACACACAAAACAGCAATTACAGACACGATGTTGAAAATAACTGGAGTAATGAGAACAATAATGAGTATTCCAAAGAAAAGACATGCAACTGTTGTACCAAGGAATCAGAGAAGCATACGACAAGTAATTCTTGCGTGAAACACGAGCATTTCTTAGATGCAATCATGCCAGGAGAACCTTCAGACAGCGGGAAACTAAAAGCATTTGCCTTTTTGAAAATTGAAGATGTATGGGAAGAGCAGATAGCTTGTCATGAGAGCAATGTCGAAAAGCTTAAAGAATTGCAAAGATTGCGAAAGAATTTGATCAGCAGTAGAGAGGAGTTAGAAAGATCGATACAAGAGAACGTGAAGCTGAAGGAGTCTGTTATCAAGGAAAACGCTGTTATGGAGAAGCGTTTAAAGGTATTGATAAAGCGACAATCATATGAAATGAATAAGAAAGAGGAAGAAATAGAAAATCTGAAGCTAGAACTGGTTGATCAGAAAAATAATGCAAGAAAGTTGTCAAAAGAGTTGACAAAGAATATGATGATTCAGAAATACAAAGACGAAGAGATCGAGCTGCTGAATGCAACAGTAAAAGCAGAAAATAATGACGAATATTGTATTGTTACCTTAGAATCCATGACCAGCTTTAGAAAACATATTGAGAAACTTAGGCACGAAAATAATAACTTGCTGAGTTACTGTGATCGAGTGGAGGAGAAAGTTAGTGAGACAAAACGAGAGTTAGACCTAACAAGAAAACTTGGCAGTGAGTTGAGCATCAGGGAGATGGACTCACAAAAGATCTGCAAAGAGCTGATGTCAGAAGTTGATGCCAAGAATCAGATGTTGAGGACTTTGAAAGAGAAGATGAGAAAATTGCATCACAGTTACGAAGAAGTGAAAGAAGAGGCAGTGGACAACAGGTATGAATTAAGTAGTGTCAGTGGAAAGCTGGCAAAGATGCAGAAGAAGATGATAGACATTGAGGGTGAAAAGAAGCAGCTTGAAGAGGTGAACTCAAAATTGGCAAAGGATTTGGCACAGACTGGCAGAGAATTGCAGAAGTCAGTTGATATTGTGTGCCAACTGAAAATCCGATATGAGCATGTTGAAGAGCAATTCAAAGAAAAAGAAGACAAGATAAATGACTTGTCAAATGATCTGGTTTCAAAGAATAAAGAAATCAAATGCCTCATTGAAGAGATTGAGGAAAAAGAACATGAAAATGTTAAAATGCGAAAGCAGTTGGAAGAAATAAAAGACGAGAAGGAATCTGAAATGATGAAGCGTGAAAAGTGCAAGGAGGAGCTGGATCGTTTGACAAGCCAACTGGAGATTGCTTTAAAGAACGTTGAAAGTGAAAGGTTTGCCAACGAGGTTAAGCAAAGAGAAATTCAGAAATTGATGAGTGAGGTTGAGCAGCTCTCTGAGATTGCACGAGATAACCAAGAAATCGAAGAAGTCAACAAAAATATATTAAAACTTGAAAATAAATTGTTACTTCTGCAAAACGAGAATCACGTTTTAAAGCACGAAAACCAAAAAATGGAGCACGAGGTAAAAGAATTCGAAAATAAAGTGGAGACATTGAAATCACAAGGAGAGTTGGCTGGTGGTGAGAATAAGAAATTATTTGACGAAATAAAAACTAAAGAAAGTGAATTGGCAGAAAAGGGAAAGCTGATAAACAAACTTGAAAGCGAGCTTCGAAAGTTTCAGAGGTAATTTTATCCTGTTGCTGAATTTATGATTAATTTTGTTGTTGTTATAATGTAAGATTGAATTTATTCATGTACTTTGGACGTACCGTGGCTTGTTGGTTAAGTATAAGTGAATAAGCAGCATTGGACGATTGCAGCCATTGTTTCATGACCAAAAAGTAGTCACAAAATAAGAAAACCTGGAATTGGGAATCACATGAAAAGGAGGATGAGTTTTGTAGCTACTTGCAGAGTTACATTTGGGTAATTTTAAGCTTAGACATTCAAGCTTCTGTCTTGATCTTTAACATACATATTTGATGTTCCAAGAGAAGCATCCTACTGATGGAATCATTTTGACTTGTAGATCCGGTGCACCAGTCCAGGCAAAAGAGCAGCAGCGCAAGAGCAGCGTGTTTCCTTGGGAAGACGAAGAACTTGAAGTGTCGCCGGAAAAGGACACTGCCAATAAACCGTTGCCACAGAAAAGAACATTTGCCCAGGGAGATGGAATCAAGTCAACAAAGGAGACTGGGCAGAAATCAGGCCAAGGAAGCAGGGCTGCCAAGAAGGACATTGAAGTGAAGATGTTTTCTGACGAAGACGAAGATTCCTTGGACCTCGCCCCGAGTTACGTGCCTTCATTCTTACAGAACCGAGGCAGCGCCAGTGGTAGTAAGCCTGAACAGCCAAAGAGCAATAAACCAAGCTGGCTGCAAGACTCAGTTCAAGATTCGCAAAGAAAGAAAAACCCACCAGCAAAAGGCAGCAAAGAAGATGATATCTTTGATTCGATTGATGATTTATTGCCAATGGGCAAAAAAACAACAAATGCGCCCAGAGAAAGTGGGAACCACGAGGCGAATACAAAGAAATCTGGTCGACGCAGTGACGACTTGTTCTTCTTGAGTGATGAAGGAGATAATTTAGCACAGAAAAAGAACGAAGGCAATGGAAACAGCATCGCAGGAGGAAGAAGAAATGAACCGAAGAACAGAAGAAGGGGACAGAGTGGTGAAGATGCAGCGGATGAGTTGAAAAGATTGGTTGGCTTCTAGATAAGCGCAATCGTTTTGAAATGAGCAGAACTTTGAAAAATATTCTAATTGACATTGAAATACCAGTTACTAACTGCTTTTGTGCAGAAATATTTGTAAATTTATTACTATCTATTTATTCTCAATATTTGAAATTTGAAAAACGTCATAATTTTTTGTGTGTTTAATTCTGCTTCCATCGCCACATTTTGATATCATCGAGCTACATGCAGGATAGTATGAACGGATTATATTAATGGATAAACATTAAGTCTTCTTTCAACATTCTTAATGGACATATACTGTCAAGAATAAACCCGAATTAATAGACTCATTGGCATTCATTTGAAATCTAAAATTCATGTTTCAAGAATCTTCAAGTCCAGGGATACAAAGCCTAGATTTTTCAATTTGCAGGGTTTTGGATAAAAATTAGAGAGCAAACTTTGATTGAGTGCCACTGTTTTTTGTTTTTTTACGAAATTGTTTAACTTCTTCCAAAAATGTTACATGGGAATTGGATTAATGATTTAAATTCCATTTTGACTGGGAAACGTGTTTCCTGGATAAAGTCAAAACCTGTCTATAAAAACGTGTTTTTACAAAAGCCTTTAGGCAAAAGTTGAAAATTTGAAAAAATGTAATATAATCTTGCAAACTGTGTAGGGGATTTTAAACTAAACAAATGGATTTCCAGGGATTTTCACAAAAGACAATACGATTTAAACCCAAAGTATATGAGTTGTCCATGGAGTGATTTCCCTCTCGTATTTTCTCATATGCTGGTTTTTGCTTTACTTCCAGATTGTCACAAATGTGTTCTTTACATTATTATAATTTACGGAATTATAATGAAAACATTTCCCTTATTATAAGTCGCTATAAAATTAAATTATGTAAAGTTCGTATGTAATTATTTGTTTTTTCAATTCTTGTCATCTGCTGTGATCTCTTTATTTATATTAATTTCAGTCCCTTATTCTATTGATTGTTCATTTCAACCTGAAACAGGGTCGTCCTGGTCCGAAAGGAGCAGAAGGAGAACAGGGACCGCAGGTATTTTCTCCATTCTCCGCCAAAAATTATTTGGATAAACATCTCTTATCCATGGTTGCAAGGTTTTGACAAACATTAATCCTATGTTTTATGCTTCAACCTTTAAGGGTTGCCTTCTTTTCTGAAGCTTGAAATCAATTTTAAAGAAGAAATTTCCTCCTGAGTGTCTATGTTCAATGATTTTTTACCCCCATCTCTGGGGGTAAATATTGGTTTGAATGTATTTGTTCATTTAATCACATTGAAGTTAAATTTGACAGGGAGTTCAAGGTGAAGAAGGAAGGAAGGGAAGAATTGGAAATGATGGAGCCATGGTACGCTAGGTTTTGTCGATTTACTAATAGCACGAGGTTTTTTCTCTGCGTCTGTCGCTGATTTTCAGTGGGGGATTTTAATACCCCTGCCCTTCCTGTTCCCGTGAACCATTTGGGTTTTATTTTATGTTTGTTGCGCTATCACGTTTATTGCACTTTAGACTACACCCCTTTTTTACTTTATTACCACTCACGTACATATAAGCCTAAATGTTTTCTATACAAGCGGGGGATGGTCTTGGCATAGTCTGAAATATTTTTTCAATAGTGTCTTCTGATATTTGGCTGGGGACGGCGAATCACTTTTCTCAAGAAAAATGGCGTTTAACTCCTCAATATGAAGGAGAACTTCAAAATCTAATATAACTTGTAAACATTTGCATTTACCATCCATCTCTTTTTTGTTGTAGTGTTTTACTTGCATGCTCTCTGTTGCAGGGTCTACGTGGAATTGAAGGAAAACCTGGAGAACAGGGTCCAAAAGTAAATCATACGCCATTTGCCTTTTTTTATCTTGTAATGTCGCCTCTTTGTCAAAAACTGTGAGATCATAGTTTCTGTTCTTTGTAGGGCAATATCATTTCTTGAGATTACATATACTAGGCTTTAACCCTAATATTATTCTTCGTGGGTTGATTGGTAATCTCCGTTGTTTGCCCGTTGTTTTTATGTGTCCGTTGTTTGGATGTGTCCGCTGTCTGGAGTTGTCAGTTCTTTAGAGTTGTATGTTAATTGAAGTTTTATTGTACTTTTTTAAGACATTTAAGTTGTTAGAATCTTAAGATCTATGTCCTGGATGGCCGCACGTAGAATTCCTTTTCCTTTAGTCATAGGGCCCTGATTCTCATCTCATGTAAGGAGCTTTGACTCAATCTTTGCCTCTATCAATTAAATTTAAAATTTTTGAAACTTGATTCAATCATGATTTCTCTTTTTTACCCTATCCATTCACTTTCTTAAAACATTACCATTTAGAAATCAGAGTCAATAGGTTTATTCTATCCGCTGTGACCGTATAGAGTTTTAAACCCGCTTTCTATTCTTCGCAGGGTTCTCGCGGCGAAGTTGGAAATCTTGGTGAGAATGGAAAACCAGGGAAAGTGGTCAGTGTATGATATCGATAATTGATTTTCAAATTGATCTGCTCAAGATGGTATTCACAGAACATGTTCTCATTATTTATTTTATAAACTCACAAAATTTAGTGATATGGTAAAGTTTTTAGGAAGAAAAACCTAGCTTCTGACTGTTAAAATTTTGTACAATTAGAGTTTACTCGTCTTTTATGCTCATGTTTCGGTTTTGCAATTTTTTTTGGTTTCAAAAAAACAGGCTATTGTTTTAAGATAACACCTTTTTCGACCTAACATTTTCTGAATTACTAACTTTATAAAGACAATGATTTACTTTCCTGTTTGTTTTGTCTTAGGGGTTATTTGGAAAGCCGGGTCCACCAGGACCTGCTGGAGCACCCGTAAGATACTTTCAAAATGTCGTCGATCTGTTGATTTATACTAATTCTTTTACGTTTTTTTCACCACTTTTTATTCTACAAACTAATGTTTTCTTTAGAATTCTTAATGCATCTTCTGGATTCTCACAGTACAACATCTAATTTGGCTTTGTATCAATCTCGTTATATGATTTTCATCTTATGGAGCAATATACAACTTCAAAATATTCTTGAAGGATTAATCTTCACATTCCTTACCATTTCTTTCTAATTCAAGTCTGTTTTTTCCACAATTAAAGTTATTGTCAAATTGGATATATTTAGGTACACCATGCATTTTTACAACACCTTAACTCCTCTTTGAAAATTACCATCATTCATAATTATCAAATCCTGAATGTTTAATCCAAATTGTGATGGTTGCATTTTGTTCCACGAAGTTTTGCATCGCTTGAAAAAGGGATGGTGTATTTCAAATTTAGCAGATTCTTGAAACATTTCATCTCAAGAGCATATACTTCTCACTTTTTTATCAACTCACATCAATGAGTCCTGACTGACCTCTTTACTTTTCAAGGGTAACCTAGGAACTCCAGGCCTTTCGGGAAAATTGGGATTACCTGGCCAAAAGGTAGAAGTTTTTCTTTGATAATTAGTTTTTTACTTTCTCATGCAGCGTAAATTACGAACCATGTATTTTTTGCAGCAAAGGAGGAACTTTCCTTTTGAAATATTTTATATGAAATGTGAATTCGAATTGGTACACCCTCAAATTATTTTCTTACACAGCTTGATCTATTAAATCTTTGTTTTTCTTGTGCATATGATTTGAGGAACTTAAGTTCTTTGTGACAACTTATGTATATCATTAAGGTAAGACAGCTTTCTACAACCATTTTGAATAGATTGAATTTATCTTTTTAACAATGCGAAGGATTTGATAATTTTATAGTTGGCCAGTTGTTTTTGCTTTCATTTTATGAAAGTTTTCTCTTGAACAGAAAAATTTATTGTTTTTGCTTAGGAGTATTTATTAACCCGTCAATAGTGCTAAGATAACCCTGCAATATATTGTAATCTAAAAAAATTTTAACCTTCTCTTCATAAAAAGCTATTTTCTATTTTACAAGTATGTTGTGCAGGTTTCCTCGTAAGCTTTTTCAAATTTGCCTGAAAAACGAATGCATTCAAGCTTACTGAAAATTTTGTTCTGCGGTTTTCACATGAAACTTCCCCTGGTGGTGAAGACCCCAACCTTGCCTGCCTGAAGTATATTCACCACTGATTCCCCTACAGTAAGAAAATTGTTTGTCGTTTTTTGTTGTCGACAAAATTATCCCGCCCATAGAAAGTGCTTTGTGGTAGTAGATCGAGTTTAAACTGATAACAAACTATACGTATTTAGGGTTCCAATGGAGACGCTGGTGACCAGGGGCCTAAAGGTGAAAAGGTAAGTTTTTAAAACTATTTTATAGATTTTGCAGGTTAGGTAGAGATGCCTAATAAGCAAGACACTTAGGCAATGGTTTTTGGGAATTAAAGCTTCTGCAGAACATGAATTGAAATCTGAAACAGGAATGAACTTAGGAAACAATCTTTTGCATTAAGAAAAATTAGAAGTTTCACGGAGCAGTGTGTAATGAAATTGCAAAGCAGATAAATGAATAGTTACCCTGGGTACCAGACTCTTTCTTATTTTATATTGAGTGAGTCTGGTAACTAGGGTGGTGAATAGTCTTCTTGGACCGTAAATTGTTTAACCTGCAAATTTTTCGAATGGTTTGCACATGAAATCTCTTGCGCGAAAATTTATTTATTCAATGTGTATATGGATTTTGTGGTTTTTGGTATCACGAAAACAATTATCGCGTGTATTTCGACCACTGTGGCTCACTCTGGTTCACTCTGGCCCACGGTGGCCCACTGTGGCCCACTGTGTGCCCACTCTCGCCACCAGTGCTAGGACCTCTTTTTCTCTGTCTTCCTTCGCAACAAAGTTTTAAGCCAGTGTTATTTTGACAGGGTAACCGTGGTGAGATCGGACGAAATGGTGCGATTGGAGACCAAGGCATACTGGTAAAACTTCTTTTTCGATAGAAAAATTGATTATAGTGCAATGTGATAATTCGTTTAACTGATATTTGGGGATCTGTCTAATTACTACTGAACCCTCTTAAGTAGCTTTCGCTAATCTAAATAGATATCTATAAAGCTATGAAAAGCAAAGTCTAGAATCTTACATTATAAAGCCCTTGTACACCAGACAACACATCTAAAGGGGTACTGTCCCATGCTATCATAAATGAAATGGAATAAAATAATATAATTGAATGATAAAGCAAGGTTTCATGTAGACTTTAAATATAGAAGACTACTAATAACGTGTCTGTTTACTCGATATGCACATCGTTGTGAGTAGGACAGGGCAGTTCTATGCTGTACTTCTAAGGTTCTACACACTCTGGCCACCAATACTTGACATTTTCCCAGAATTCACTTGTCTCTTCCTTGCAAGATAATTTTGTCTCGAACTTTCAGGTACCCCAGCTTTGTATGATACTAACTGTTTTCATTTAATTTAAGATGTGTTGTTAAGTTGTAAGTTTAATAAGGTGTTATATTGCGTTTGATATGCGGGGTTAAAGGATCTTGTTGTTATTACAGGGTGAAGTAGGAGATGAAGGTTTTACAGGTGATAGAGGACCACCAGGAAAACGGGTAGGTAGTCTTTTCGATCATGACACTTTCAGTGAAATACGCTACCTACTAAGCCAACATCAAGTTGTGTTCTTCTAGAAAATGTTTTGAAAGTCACTAGGATTAGATTCTAAATGTCTGTAGTCTGTAGATTTGTGGAATTAGACATTTTGACATCTACTTCTTAATGCAGGTCTTAGCTCTGTGTATAGGAATGTGATGGGTATTTGGAGCCACTTGTTCCCTATTCCAAATGACTCGAAAATCTTTCTTTAAAATCATATATTTTGATCTTGGAAATGAAACAGAAGGACCGATAAAAAACTTGGGAAATTCACAGCTTGCCACAACAATCAAGAATTCTGCACATACTATTGCCAGTAATTTTACAACTTTAAGTATTTTTATAATAATTCTTAATATATCTTTCATGATATTTGAAATAACAATTTTGCTTTTGCTAACTTATTTTTATCTGTTTAAATGCGCAATGATTCATTGCTCTGGTGTTTCTTTAGATAATTGATTATCCTTTTAAATTAGGGTCAGCCTGGACCTTTAGGACCGAAAGGTTATCCTGGCCAAAGAGGTTACAAGGTAGATCTCTGCATTTTAATGTGTATTTCTTTTGTTTTGCCACTTTGGAACACTGGACTTTTTGGGTATAAGGAGGTGTTCCACAAGGAAAGACATTTCCGACAGGGGAGGGATAGGGTAAAGAAGGGCGTAAAGAGGGATGTGATACCCCAGTTTTAATGAGTTGGTCCATAAAATTGCTAGTTGGTCCGTAAAATTGTTTGTTGATCGGTGAAATTTTGGATGGTAAAGTAGGAACAATATTCTATACAGCTATATCTTCCATGGTAAATTCTACTTTTTGTGAACCCGCCTAAAAAAATAGACCACAGCACCCACCCCCCCCACTCAGTCTACTAAGTCAAAGAACGCCCCTGGCCAGAAGCGCAGTTAAACAGATTTCAAAATATATTTTCATAAAGTTTTCTAAGCAAGAACAAACCGTATTTATTCAAAAAATTCAGCAATTTTAAGATATTCTTAAAAATAATTTGGATAATATTAACAAAAGTAGATACTGTAGCCATGTGTCAACACAGGGGGTAAACCAACAGTTGTTATATTCTGACTTTTGGGATGGATTATTTCCTCAGATTTGATGCTGGTGCTTATTTTCGTTTGAGACATCTTACAAATCCACCAGGCTCTACCGTTTTAATTCGATAGATATATAAGCATCAGAGGAAAAAACAATGCCAAACAGACTTTCAGTCCTAAACATGCCATTATTTTGTATTAAATAGGAATTAGATATTTGATTCAATTTTCTGTTTTCTTTTCTCGCAGGGTGTTCAAGGCCCCTCTGGTGCTCCAGCTCCTCATGGAAAGCCAGGCTTACCTGTAAGTTCAGCAAGCCTAAGAAGCATTTGTTTATGTTCGTTTCTCTCATTAACCTTCAAAGCAACACCGGCTTTAATTCTTTTTGCAAGTAATGTAAAATATTGTTAAAGAATGTTAGATTTGTGTAGGCCGTGGGAGTTCATTTTCGCACTTAGTTTCTTCAACAAGGAGCAACTTTAATGCACCGTTTACCCCCTCTTGTTATTTTTGATCCGTTCCAAAATCTAAATTTTGTTTGCTGTGTGGTCATTATCCATTCAATTCAAAATCAAACATTTAACTCATCATTCAGGTCTTCAGTTATTGCAGTATTACAGTGACACTTGCCTTTAATTAAATTCTTCTCGATGCAATCTACTGAAGGTTGGTTTTAATAAACCCAAAAATAGTACCATAAATCTTCAATTTAGTCCCATCCTAGAATAAACCCCCTTCAAATAATCCCCAAAATAAAATTTTTCTAATGCAAACTCCCAACCTCGAATATGCCCTCACCTCTAAATCCCACATCTAGAATAGGCCCTCGTCGAAAACCCCTCATATAGAAACTTTGAATAGCCTCTACTCAGTGGTGTAGTGCTATCAAAATAACAAGGGGGGCTCTTGCACAAAATGTTGCGAAAAACAATAGCAAAAGTAGAAATTTGCCGATTTTTGGCATTAACAAGGGGGCTCAGCCCCCAGAGCCCCCTAGCGCTACGCCCCTGTCTCTACTTTCTAATAAACGCTTACCTCGAATAAGCCCGAACTTCCTGATGGAAATAAGCCCACGAAGGTTATTCAGGGATTTGGGGTAGAGAATTTCTTCCTTAACAGTGGAACTCTTCATTAAGATGTTAAGCTGTTTGTTAGTTTCGATTCCGATATATTTTGTTTGATTCTCAAGGGTCTAAACGGAGTAAAAGGGGCAGTTGGGGCAAACGGAAACAAAGGAGAAAAGGTATGTTGAAATGTATGACGTAAGAGTTTGAAAATCTAGTTTTTCGTGCAATGTATCCTTTCAAAACGTTATGAGTACTTTATAAAACCTGCAGCAGCTATTATTATGTTATTATTATTATTATTATTATTATTATTATTATGTAGACAGTTGCTGCTTAACCATCTACTTCACAGTACTCGTTGGTGTATAGAGAGCCGTTTGATCTCTGTACTTAACTCGGAGTAGCAGCTACGAACAATCCTCATGCACACTCGAAAGTATATAAGGAAATGTACGCTATGTCTGCCTTTCTTTATAAGCCTGATTTATCGAGCATTACTTCAGTCTCCCTGCCCTCTTCTTAGAATTCAACATTCCAATAACAAACTAGCAAAAACAAATGGCAACAGCTTCTCGCTGGTAATTGTTTAGCTCTCCATTTGCTGCAACCCTAAGCCTGAAACCCTTAAGAAAACTTCGATCGTCTTTTTTGTAAAATCATTGGTCTGGCAACGTATTTAAAATCATTATGATTTTCATAAACCTTTCGCTCAATGGTAATATCACCATTAAGTTGTATAATTAGCAAAAGGTGTATTATTTCGTCGCATTTATATGCAGTCTAAAGAGAGCTGATGTTCGATGAATAGTTTTCAATCGATGATACTTTTCTTTCAGGGTGCCCAAGGCTCTTTTGGACCAGAGGGAGAATTAGGGCCTAAAGTTAGTGTTTTTGAAAATACTTTTGTTACAGTATATTGAGATTTATCGCAATTCAATTATTAAAGCATGATTGAGCCGTTTAAAACCTTGTGTAGCTCCGAAATCAACGATTTTTAGTGTTTTTTTTTTCGTTAAAACGCTGTTTGAGATTAAATAGTTTTTTCCTTTCCTTATGTTATTTCCTTACCTTTATTTGTCTTCTTTATTCTCAAATCATTGGCTAGTTACAAGAGACTAAAGACTTTGGAAATTGTTCAACAAGTCCTTTTTTAAGAAATCTTCATTGCCTTCTAAAGATTAACCTTGCTTTTTTTAAGGGTGAAACTGGAGATGTTGGTCTCCCCGGAATATCCGGCTCGTCAGGACAGAAAGTAAGTTGATTTTGTAAGAAACTTGCATATTTCATAGGACCTTGGTGGGGGGTTAGCTAGTTGTTTGTCATTACTTGCAGATGTCCCTTATTGGCCTTTTTTCGAATTTCGCTCAAAGTTTTTTGCTATGCGTATATTATCTGCTGTGTTTTGAAATATGGTTTAATTGTCGCTCTTTTTTAAAGTTGAAAATGTGAATTCAGTTATTTTAGGCCAGCTGCTTTTTCTAGTTCACAAACCTTCCCAGAACCCAACGAAAACAACAATTCAGGTACCCCAAATTTTGCGCATGAACAGCAAAAAACACTAAGTTCTTTATGGCTGCGATTCGATGCAAAGCACAATTTTGGTAGATTAATCATTTTATCGACTGATTAAATTTTTAGGGCTATCCTGGTGATATTGGTGATTCTGGAGCAATTGGAGGAAAAGTATGTCTAACGATTTTGTTTCTGAATCGTGTTTTTTGGTTTGTTTGATTGGTTTGTTTAACGTTGTTCAACACTGCAAAAGTCACTTGGTATTATCTTCAATTAAGTCATTTTTAGTATCACATGCATTGATAACATTAAAAATTCACGTTTGTGATACGATTTGATGAAAACAATAAATGCTGCAATTATGTTCATTGCCTAAAAATCAATGGCTTTCTTTAGGGAGATGTTGGAACATTGGGGCTACCCGGAGGGAAGGGAGCAAAAGGCGAGAAGGTGATTTCAATCTCTTATTGTCAGAGTGTTACAACCGATCACTTTCGATCGGCATGATCATTCTTTAACATCATAATCATCATTGTCACCCATAAGCATGATTATTGATCACTATGATCGTCATTCTCAAAATCAGTTATGATAAATCATCTAATCGATTTCTATTACGAATCGCCATCATCGATTGTCATGCTTTGCCATGATCAATGCTCTTTTTATGTGTCAAACACTGCAGACTCAAATGCATTTGGCTTGGTGTAGATGTCAGAACAATTTTTTCTTCTTGAAACTATAAACATACTTGTTTCTGACACTTCAAAATGACTTTGCCAATGAATAATGAAGTACTGTTAATTTTAGCTCAAAGTATTAGTTGTTTTATGTCATGATATATAAGTAAGGGCTTATAGTTGCTCGTACAGACATGGAGCTGTTCCCGCTTTTTCAAAAAAGTTTTGTCTGTTTCTGTAATTAGGGAAAGCGTGGAAAACAAGGAGCCGTTGGAAAAAAGGGCGGAAAGGGTATTCCGGTAAGAATTGGCATCTTAAGCGCCCTCTACCATTTTGGCAATAATTATCTCTGCTATATCTTTAAAAGCAAGGCTCCTGAAAATGATTTCCTTGAAAATAAAGCTTGATATATATGTTGAATGTTTCTACTAGAGTTTGTTAAATATTTCAAGTATTTGTTGAATATGTTAAATATTTCTACTTTTGATTGCAGCACTGTACTAAAAGAAATATTTTGCCATGAATAATTTTCTTAGACTTCTAATTTTAAGGATTTCTGCAGACTTTGTTGAGTCGATTTTTATCCAGTGTCAAAGAAACTGTTATTCTTGATTTCCGATTTTAGGGCCATCCTGGTCGGCCCGGCTATAGAGGAGATGCTGGAAGACCTGGTTTAGACGTACGTACCAAATGATTTCTTTTTGTTGAGTGAGATGTTTTTTAAGTGTCGAGTTGTAAGATTGTTTTTAAGAGACATTCAGATGTATGTAAAGTAGTGCAAATTGTCGGTAAAACGCCTTGGGTCACTCAACATCTGTAGTTCCTAGGACAACAATCTTCGAGAAAATCTCAAACTTTTCCAAGGTTATCAAGCTCTAGAAAAAATCGAATAAAATATGTAACTGAAAAGAATAGAAAAATGTATACGATTTTCTTGAATACGATTTTGTCGTTTTGGGTGTCCAAAGTCAGAATTGATTCTGGGGTTGTTGCTCCCCATTTCTAGGTTCTAAACAGCTGGAAGAAGATATTTTTTCTTTAATAGATAGTTTTCTCTGGATTGCTGTTAACGAGTCAATATTTATATTACAAGCAAATGGAGACAAATCTTCCTCTTTATTCCAGGGTGAAAATGGCCCCACTGGCAGGCCTGGCTATCCTGGTTTAAAGGGTTTCCCGGTAATTTTCTATTTCTTGCAATTTTTATTAATTTGTTTTGAAAAATTACATGTTATTTTAGTTTTGAACTTAATTTTTTTGGCTTGCACTGAATAAACGAAGCAATTCTTCAATTGTACTCCTGATCACCCATTCTTAGACGATATCGTTTCAAATTTCTCTTCAGTTATAGAAATCGTGTTTTATGTCATTCACTTTTCCTTCTGTGAATTCTTTCTTCTATAGAATATACTTACGAATATTTATTCCTTAAATATACATCTTGTATTTTCAATTTACAATTTTAAATGTTACTTAACACACCTATTTGTCACAATGCTTTTTTTATATAATCAAAGATAAAAGGCACAATACATATTACCTTCTACACTACTAGCGAGAACTACTTTACAATTCTACTGGGACGAAAACCCCCGAGGAACAAAAGGCTGTGTCTACCCCAAGGGCATTAACATATATATACGCATAAATATAAGAATAGGAGATAAAAATACGTTACAGATAAAAAAATGGTTAAGTGGTGTACATTTTACATTGAAACGACCTTATTCAAACAGACTAGTATCGCGGATGAATTGTAGAGTCAAGTTGAGAATGTTTCTATTGACGCCATAAGGGAAATTTTCATTGCCATATAGTAAAAGCTGAGTTAGAGTCTTATTTGACAGGTTTGTAGGTCCAAGAGGTCGTAATATGTCAAAGACTCCAGCAAGAAAATCTTGTCGTTGAGCAGCTCACCAGTTAACTACGCTTTCGATGTGATATTCATAAATTCTTTAGCTATTTATAATTATTTGGTTCATTAAATCGTTTTTTCAGGGAAATAAAGGCCCGCTTGGAGAGAAAGGCAAAACAGGACAGCCTGGAAAGAAAGTAATTAGTCTCTTTGTCATGGCCCTCAGGGGATTCTTGCGATTCTTTATGTGTCATAGGGTTTACGCTGTTTTCTTTGGTGTAAAACACTGATACTATCAATGTATGATGTAGTGGCCTCCACTCAACTGCCCAACAAAAAAGGATTTTGTCCGTTTTGAATAATTCAGAATTTGAAAATCATAGAAATTCTTATGATTAAAAGTTTAGCACTGGCAGGTCAGGAAAGGCATCCAGAGGTATCAGTATTGATAAGTATTAATATCGATATATTTTTCCAACGTGAATAGAAATTTTGAATTGGTTTTTGACTTAAACGTGCCTGAAACTGAGTGAGATTGATTTATTTTAGGGTCTTCCTGGATTTAGTGGACCAGAAGGAGAGCTTGGACCTAAGGTTGGTGAAAGTTGTTGGCAATTTTAATTGGTTGAAGATCGTTTTGTTTCGTAGCAAATGTTTTTGAAAAAAGTAGATCAATGGTATAAATTACAATTGTTTTCAGTAACACATTGGCCTAGTTACCTGTCCGGTAGGTACACAATCTACAAGCTTGATTCCCAGTTCAGAATATTTGTTGTTGTTGTTGTTGTTGTTGTTGGGTGCCTACCTTGAAAAAGTTAAAAAGAAAACAAGAATAATTGAATAATGCCTCTATTATTGAAACTTTGTTTGCACCTGATTTAATATTATAGTTACTGCCTATATTCTGTTCTTCGGTATTATAGAACTATGATATTTATTGTGTTTGTTGCCTTTACAAAACTCGGAAAAAACCTTCTTGTTATGTTTAGTTGGTTTTTATATTTATTGTGGGTATAAATACGTTTTTGATGAAGAAAATAAAATTTCTAAATCTTTTATAGGGCGCAAAAGGGCAAAAGGGTGAGGCTGGAAAACAAGGCAAACAGGTAATTTTATTTCGTTTAAAACTGGCCATTCTGCAGTTGATGTGCCAGCAAAATTAAGAAAATAATAGGCATTGCATTTAACAATGAAGCTTTATACAGGATTCGTTGAACAATATTGTAGTGTTTTCTGTTTTTTATGTCCATGTTTTCTGCTGTGTTTCTTGCAGACGCCCACCTGATCTGAATAGAGTTTATTCCCCGTCTTCCCTTCACTGTTTATTGCCTTTGGCGTCATAATTCACATGCAAATAAACTACATTTTAATTAAGATAGTCTGTCTATCTTAGCCCATCGATTACGAGTTTAAAGCATTTTCTTTGAAATCAATTTGTTTTAGGGCATAACTGGGGAAGCTGGTATTGCCGGTGACTCAGGACTTATTGGACCAAGGGTGAGAAACGATTTTTAAGTATTTTTTGTCAGTAGTTTTTTTATATTTCATATTGAAATGAGGATATGTCGCAAGGTGGTGTCTCGTTTTGATGTAAAAGGATATGTCGCAAGAAGGTGTCTCGTTTTGATGTAAATGGATATGTCGCAATAAGGTGTCTCGTTTTGATGTAAATGGATATGTCGCAATAAGGTGTCTCGTTTTGATGTAAATGGATATGTCGCAAGGTGGTGTCTCGTTTTGATGTAAATAATTCCTTATGGAAAATCATCTCAAAAATGTATATGAGAGATAAAATCTAGACTCGCTGAATTGACGCACAGATTGGAAATTCACTCTCTGCCGCTTTACTTCCAGTTAAAGGTACCTTCTAATAAGGTTATGCTTATAAAGGTGAAATTCCCCTATATGTATCTGAGCCGAATATTTGCTTGACATGATTGGAAATTGAACTCAAATCCTACCACTTTGTTCCGGTCCTGCAATACAATTTTCATATGGTTGTCTGAGTCATGAAAAAGTCCTTGTAATCTTACATGATTCCTTTGAAAAATGATGAAAATACATCTGGTTAAAAGTCTTGATTTTCATTTATTAGGGACCACAAGGTGCGAAAGGGAAAAGGGGTCAAATTGGTGCTGCCGGGATTACGGTAAAATTATTATCTTCTTTTATTCTTATGCTTAAACGATAATCATTGTCTTAATTTTGAATTAATGATGTTCCAAAATATTTTTGGATTGTCTAATTGCAAAGCTTTTTTTCAGAGTAATCTTGAAAATGTCATTTTTAATGGATACGTTTGAAAAGACCCTTTTAAGTTGTGTTGTTGATATTTTGTGATGAAATCATTGTACTGACATCTTTCTCCTTGCACAGTTACATATTATCCAATGATATAAAGATGTACTTGAATACTAATTTTGATTTATTTCTTGCACACCACTTAGCTAATGAACGCTCGTGGTATGCCTATTTTTTTGGGATGAAAAACATGATTATTTCAAATAACCGTAAGCAATTGGTTCTGATTTGAATCGGTTTCTGTTTTCAGGGGCCATTTGGACTCCCTGGCTTTCCTGGTGAACCAGGGGATGACGGGAAAGAGGTTTGTTTCTTCCATTGTAAGACTTACCCAATGCCTAAAGACATTTCCATGCAAGGCGTTATAGGTATCTTGATGCACGACATAAGATTTTAGCAAATTCTCCATGACATTTCAAACTTATTTTTCAATCAATGTTTTTTTCAGAACTTCAGTGTCATGAGATAAACTCCTTACAAAAGATAGTGAATTCTTCGGCCATCATTGCTTAGGGAGAGATTAGGATGCAGTGATACCTCGATACCTGTTGCTCTGACTGAAACTGTTAATTTTATAAAACAGGACGCAAACTGCAAGTTGGTTTTTTTGCAAGGGTTTTAAACCAATTTCCTTGAGATCTTAGATTTCCACCAGCTTCTGTTGTCCACTCCTTATACCCTTAGCAACTAGGCCGTGTATCTGCCAGCCATACATGTTGGGTTTCTGTACCGAACACATTTTTCTTATTTTCTAGGGTGTCAAAGGAGATAGGGGTGACTCAGGGAAACCAGGATCTACAGGATTTGAAGTGAGTTGAATAAATCCATTTTTTTTAATATCAGCTTGAATGTTCGTTTAAGGATTATTTGTATTAGCGAAAGCTGGAGGTTAAATGGTAACCTTTTGCTATGTCGCACTCCGTTTGTTATTTTGACTGAATTTAACTTATTTTATCATTCTTCGAACCTCACAGAATTTCTAGCTTTTGATATAATTAGCTGAAATTTGATAAAACCTGTAATTGTTTTAGGGATTACAAGGTCGGCTTGGGGATGAAGGTGAAATGGGACCGAAAGGTGAAAAGGTAGAGCTCTCCTTGAATTATGTCAATGTTTTTCCTGTGGAATAAATTATTAGGCTTTTCAAGAGCTTTTTAGACCATTTGATCAAATTATATCTGTTTTGCTTCCAGGGGGTCGCTGGAAGTGTTGGCAATTCTGGGCAACCTGGTAAAGCAGGGGATGCTGTAAGTAACTTTAATTTTCAATAATTTTGCAATGTTTTTTTAAAATATTCTACAAAACCGCGTTTAAAGCTAAAACATTATTCTTTTTAATACATTGTTCGTTATTCCATTAGAAAAGCTTTGATTTTGATTAAATTTGGTTTTCAAATTGGTTAGACTGCCGTACCTCAGAGGAAACAGATAGTTTTAAACGTTCTTTGTAAGTTTTATGCAGCTCATGCCTTTTGCTTTGCACGCATTTTTCTCTAGAACTAGTAAGATGCATGTTATTAATTTATGTAAGTTTGAACTCAATATAAGTGTCGTACATTTCGAAATTCACCAAGGCTGGAAATACAACGGTTCAGTGTCCAAAGATATCGATGAATTTGAGAAAAGTTTAGCAAAGTCAGTCCGGTACAAATTTGACATTTCCTTTCAGGGTGAAGCAGGAGAGCCAGGTGCTATTGGAGACCCAGGATTTAACGGATATCAGGTATTCATTTTTCTGATATAATTTGAAATACCGTAGTTGCTAAAATACTAAAACATTTAGCACAAATAATATTATTTTACTTGTTTGCTTAAAGTATTGTGTCTTACAAAGCTTTCGAAAATGGTGTTGAAGATGAATTAAAAATCAAATAAAATGAAGTTTAGATGTTGTAATTGCGTCCAGAAAAACATTATAAAATCGTTTGAACGTACCATCTTCTTGTAAGGACATTAAAAGAAGCGACAAAAACAGGGGCTTTTCCAAGATACTGCTTAAAAAAGAAGGTTGATTGGCTCATTGTAGATTGAGGGTCATTAACGATTTTTTTAACAACTTAAAACAAGTAAAACTCTAATATTTACATTCTACTGTGCCCCTCAAAGCTGGAAAAGGGAGATTTAGCTGCTGTTTGGAGTTTCACTTAAAGCGTTGAGCAGTCTTAATGTATAGTATAGTGGCATCCATGATCATTCTATTGCTAATTATATTCAATCGTGAACTGCCATATAAAAGAAGATCGCACAAGGCTGTTGTATCCATATCATTAATGTAGAGGGCAGGGATTTCTGAATGCTAACCAAAGAGACCTGCACGCATCAAATCAAACTGTGGGCAGTGCAGGAGATAGTGTTCATTGTCCTCTCTTCCAGTTTCACAAATACAAATCGGGTTTAGGCAGTCAAAGTTTTAGGTATTTGTAGATAGGGGACTCATTGGAAGTGAAGGGGCTCGTTGTAGATTGGGGGTTCATTGGAGATTGGGTGCTTTTTGGAGATGTGGTTAAATGAACAGTGAGGCTAAGTTAACCTTTAAGATATCAGTAGAAGACGACAATTCTCGTCTGGTCAGGCTAAAAGCAGAGTTTATTCTAATTCGAATTTAGCATGCTGCTCGTAAATTGCTTTTCGTTGCATTGAATTTGGGAAACTGTTTAATATAATGGTTTACTGTAAGTTGCCCTTTCGTTGCAGTGATAAGGGGCTGTAACCATTGATCCTGTTATTCTACATTTAAAGGAAATTAATTTTTCTCACCAAATGATGTATATTATTCTTGCACAGTAGACTTTAAACCTGATAAATTTTTCTCTTCTCGATACTTCTCGATCTTTTTCTCTTCAGTTTTTTGCTAACTGTTTTAATCATCTTTCTCCACGCAGGGCGAAAAGGGCAATAGAGGAACACCCGGTGCTGTTGGCATCAAAGGCTTTCCCGTGAGAATTCTATACATTTTTAAAACTTCATCGTGGTTTTTCGTTTATTAATAAATCTTCGCATGCATACTTCTCATGTCGTTTAAGCCCTTTTATACGCAAGTGTATTTTGCTTATGCGAGCTGTTTTAATTTATTCCCTTGAAATAATTTGACATCATTTGTGTGCATTATTTTCTACCATGTTTTCTTTAATTTTATACCCATCGATATAAAACCCATTTCTAATCTATTGCTTTCTTTTTCCTTATCCTCGTCAAATAAAAGTGTTCTAGAGTTTCAAAAGAATGAAGCATGAATTTTTTATAGCAAAAGGGGAATACTTTTTTGAATTGTTTCTTAGTGATTGTACTTCTAGATCAATTTCCAATCCTATTTTCATTTCTCCAATAGGGTGAAAGAGGAGATGTTGGAGCCCCAGGACAAAATGGACTGACTGGAGTTGCTGTATGTTCCCCACTTTGATCCTTTTTCATGGAAATGTATCTTAACGACGTTAGCTTTTTTTCTGTGTGGAAAGCGTTTGTTTTAATGTAAACCTCTCTCAAGCAACAGTCAAGAGCAACTTAAAACGCGGACAAGCAATCCAATATAAATAGATCTAATTATTTTAAAAACCAAAATCTAGAATGTTATCCAACAATTCGCTTAGGCATCCCATTTTTGATCAGAGTAAAAGCCTACTTCAACCTGGTTTCATAAACTAGTGCTTTATTTTAATCGTTGCAATTGGATTTCAAATTTATCTGTAAACAAACTTCATGCCATTTCTTTTCAATTACAGGGGATTACGGGCAGTAGAGGAATTCTGGGTAAAAGAGGCGACCCAGGCCCCCAGGTATGACTGGCCTCAGGTTTCGCGACATTTGGAGTTTTATTGTACAGTGTTAATTGTTTTTCCCACATTCTTCATTTCTTTAATCTTTCGTTGTATGTTTGAACAGCGTAAATTAGGGTGCGAAAAGATCAGAATTTCTGCCCAAGAATTTTATAAGATGTTAAGAAATTTAAGACCATAGTTATGTGTGACGTCATACCGAATAGCCTCTTTTTCGCAGTACGTCTTCTTGATATTCAAAAAGGACTCTTGCAAAAAGGACTGTACATAGATTTTTTTGAGTTTTGCGAAAAAACATGAATAGTAAATGTAAAGCAGGATTATCACAAGTCAATAATGGACAACCCGCTGAAAACGGGTTATACTTTTGTGAATAGAGAATATATCAGTAAGTTTAGATTAGTCAATATTTTATCCAGCCGGAGAAAGTACCAAGCCCTCTCCAAAAGCAACATGGCAGAATGCAAAAGATTTCATCGAGGGCTGTATGTAGAAACAAGCCGATAGATTATCTTTACGGCAAAGATATTTGCAACAGCTTTGATAGTTTTTTGCATAACATTTTACAGGGGGCCAAGGGGTTTCAAGGACCTCGAGGGATTCGTGGCTCGACTGGAGACAAGGTAAGAAAGACTCCGGTTCTTGAATATTTAAATGATAATGTATCTAAGTTGCCTTAATATTGTTATATCCAATCGAATCTATAGAAGGGTTGACGAAAAATACAATTGAGAGCCTTTTCTGCGCCTAAACCAAAGAGAATCTACAAGGAATGTTTCTGGTTATGCTGTAAAACAGTTGAATGGCATGCTACTTTTGTACCTTTTTCCTATCAAGGTTATTATATGCTAAACCTAATTGATATAAACAGTGGTCAAAACGACAATTATATCTGGCTTTAACATATAGCTCAAATTAGAAATTTGCACAGATAAGTGAAAATCTACCTTTATCACTGCTGCCTTTTCGAGCTAATTTCAAATTTTGCAGTACCAAAGGTGCATTTGATAATCCTCAAATATATACGATACTTTTTTTGACATGTGGTGTGGTGATATGATGGTTTCTGTACCCTCTTCCAATTACCCTGTTTAGTTGAAGTTTGGCTCGTCATAGCTCGGTATCTTGATCGATAGTAAGGCCTCGTGATAGAAAACCTTCTTAACTTCATTCCATTGTCTTTTGAAGTGTTCACAAACCATCAGCTTTATGCTCTTGAAAAGTGTTATCAAGCAAATTTAACGAAAAGTAGCAAGAGCTGTCATGAACGTTTTATGCCTTGTTTTATTTTTCCATAGTGTTTTATTCTTTTGAAATGTTGTTCTATTAAAGGGAGTTGTAGGTGACCCTGGAAAAGAAGGAAAAACAGGGGCCCGAGGGGAAAAGGTTTGTTCTGTGAAAATTATTGTCAATCCTTCTGCAAAACTAACATTTTAAGAATACGAAATATAACAATTTAAGATTTTAAGATACGAAGACAATGAATTTTTTTAATGGTGTTTTTGACCATATTTAGATTCTTCTAAATGGGGTTTTCTTTCAGGGAGACTCTGGAAAAAATGGATTGGATGGTACACCAGGGAAAAAGGGACTCGAGGTTTGTTCCCTTGAATTCAACAAAATCAGCTTACTTTTTTCTCTATGTCAATTCCTGGAATTTTATTTAATATTCTACTTACATTTAATACCTCCAATTTAGATTTCGATTCTGCTTTTTTTTCTTGAATTTAATATTAAAGTTAAGCTTTGTGAACGTTCGATCTATATATCTTACATTTGCCATGGGCCTAAAATCTGAGTGTCAAAAGAACTTTTATGACCCCAATCAAGCCAATTTCCTTTTCTTTAAAGGGAATCAAAGGTATTAATGGAGACGAAGGAGACGTGGGAGATGTTGGTTTGAAGGTACGAAAACTGAACATGTCTGTGGCAGTTCCGATGTGTTCTCATAAATTTTGTATTGCTCTTTCTTTTTCATTGATAGGTTCATTTTAAACCCAAAACAAGATATGCTGTATTACATTGTGGAGAAATTGTAGCAAATCCACTAATTTTTCCTTGCTTTACTTCATGTAACAATGCATTCCACTAAAAGAATATAGTGTGTATCCCTAAAAAATGAATAAACCTTTTTCTCAATTATGGTGAATTACTTCTGTTAACTTATAAGATTTAAAAGCTTGACAACTTCCTTTTTTATTTAATTTTTCATTAATCTAACCTTTTGATTAACTTATCAATTCAAACATATAGCTTTCGTATATAGATTCATATATAGATAAAATTGTTTCTTTTCCTTAACCTTGCATAGACCTTGTAAACAGACTTGTTTTTGCCTCCACTGTTGACAGTATATACATATTTATCAAAACAACGTTTCATTCATTTGAATTCAAATGCACAACTAACAATTTTATTCCTATTGTAAGCAAAACTATGTTCTATTTAAGGGTGAGCAGGGATCAAAGGGCTCTGCTGGAGATAAAGGAAGAGACGGGAGCGTTGTAAGTGCTACAAATTTTTGCAGATGATTAGTTGAGATTGATTTGTCATCCTGTCGAATTTGTTTTTTGATATAACTAAATTTGCCCTCCTTCTGCCATTTTCAGTCTCCCTGATTGTATCTTTACTTTTTCTTGATTTAAAATGTTTGAAAATGGATGCATTATCTGGTCAGTCTTTTTTGAATATTTAGATTTACGTGTTGGAAAAAGGCTCGACAGAAAGTTCGATATTTTAATAAATTGATTAATATTTTAGGGTTTTTCTGGAGTTCCTGGTCGACCAGGGCCACCTGGTCCTCGTGGAGAATCGGTAAGGCACTTTTACTTCTTTTGTTATGGTGATCGCATGTTGTGAGCAAGATTTGGTGAATACATTTTTGTAGACAAAACAAAGCAAAAATTAGGCATCAGCTTTTTCACTATATGATTAAAAATTATGATTTTAGAATATTGATTATGATATGTAATCTATGATATTTAAGAAATATGATATGTAATCTTCATTGATATTGGCAGAGTTTTGAAAATAGCAAAAAATTAGCTGATGTTTCTTTTTTCGACCTTAAACTTAATATAAAAGTTATTATTTGGTAAATGCTATTAATTTGACAGCGTTTTTACAAGTCTTAATGACAGGATTTCAAATTTATGATTGCGATATGATTAAATCAAAAAACTTTATTAAACTGTTATTTAGGGTAAAAATGGGAAGAATGGCTTGGATGGACTTCCAGGTCCTCGTGGAGAATCGGTGAGTCCCAAGGTCTATATAATGCAAATTTGTATGGAGTAGGTGATGTGTTTTTGTAATATCTTACATTTGCAAAATATTATTTGGTATTTTTTAGGCCTATTAAGAATTTTAAAGTGCATATGGAATAAGGTTACCTCTAAAAAATACCTATCTTAATACGGGAATTCTCAAGTCAAATAACATTTGTTTTGTATCGAAGACAATGCATATTATTTATGACTTACATTTTCACAGCGGTATTCAAATTATTTCTTTATTCTTATGTTGAGGCCGTGTTTCCTCGTTGCGAAATAACTGGCTTATTGGGTTATCTCATTTTCCAGGGAATACCAGGTCTGAGCCAACGAAAGGGTGCCAAAGGGGGATTTGGATATAGAGTAAGGCTTTGTTGCACATTGTCCTTTTTATTTCAATATAGCATTACTTTATGCTATTCGGTCGTGGATTGATGTTTCAGCCATGCCAATAATGATTATGTTCATATAATTTTATATTTATTGTGCGACTTTGTCTCCAATTGTTAAAATTCAAATAATCTTCTTTCAAAAATTTTTATTTAAATTCAGATTTTGTATGAACTCGGTTGAGTTAATGTGCGATTGTTTTGAACATGTTATATTTTGAGTTTTGAAAATAATAATTTTCTGTTGATGTTGCATGAAAAATTCTCACTAATGTATTGATTAATAACATATAGCTAATTACTTTCATGTTTTCTTATTAAGGGACCGAAAGGATTAAAAGGGGCCAGTGGAAAGAAGGGGCGGAAGGGGGAAAGGGGTGAAAGAGGCCGCCCTGGACCGCCAACATTATATGGACTCACCGGACCTCAGGTTGGACATTCAGCAATCTTTCTCACGCTCTACTTGGTATTTTTGAGCAGAACTAACTCAAGTATTCTGCTGACACTGCATTTTTTATACCATGTTTCTTTATAATATCGTAAAAAATTAATACTTGTTGGTTCTGCTCAAAAGCTAAATACGTTTTTATCCAAAATTAACATAGTTTGACTCTTTCGTTGATGATATTCTGGTAAGCAATCAAAAAGTTTTTTGTACTTGGGTGAGAAGTTGGTAAAAGCAGATTTTTTAATTGGGTTTCATAAGGGGAAACGTCATAAGGACGCCAAAGGTAAAAGCAATTGGGCGGTAGGTGTACCATGAGTGGCATTTTTCTTAATTTTAATCCTTGAATAATTGCTATGAATGGCTTTTTATTCTATGTTTTTAGGGTCCTCCAGGTCACGAAGGGAAAATAGGCGAGGAAGGAAGACCTGGTACTCCGGTAAGACTGACTTTTTAACCTGTGATATTTTGCATTGGTTTTATTTTCTCCACCAAATTTTGTAGATTTTTGAAATATCCTGTTTCTTTTCAAAGATGTAGGCATTTAGCTCAAAATAATGAACCCCGTAGCTACAATCACAGCTGAACTGTATAGTAATCGCTTGGAACACTAACATCAATAAACCTTTATCCAGATCCCATCATCCTCTTTTCTCTTTCAATAGATGTATCTTTGGTATTAGAAATCATATTGTTTTATATTGCTTTTATGATATCTATGATATAATCCACAACATTGCAGAGACGGATCCAGAGTGAGTTCCTTGGTGCACAGAACTCAGTCAGTTTTCCAACATACAGCTAAAAATAGTGTTGCCTGAAACAAGTAATATTTAAATTAAAAAATTGTTTTATCACAGTCTCTTCAAAATCTTAAAATTGCCAGTTTATTCTCTGTGGTGATTTGGAAACGATTTTCCAGACGCTGTGGAGGACAACAGCAGTCAATCCTAGAACTCGGAAATAAATGTTTTTTGCCTCGGATTGAAACAATAAACTTTTTGTTTGGAACACGGATTGAACTCAGTCAAAACAGCATCTGGAACTCGGAAATGATACCATATTTGTAAGAGTGCTGTACAATGGTCCGTAGTTGATTGGCTACTTATTGTTTCTGTTCTATTATGGAACTGCAAAACATTGAAATGGCGACTGCAGACGTCTTATACTCACGACAATCGCAGCATTCTAGCAGATTATTAAGCGTTTGAGATAAAACCAGGAGATATCGTTAATTTTCCAGGAGTGTTAACTACCCTTGCTTTAAATTGCAGTCTTTGATGGCACAGAAAACCTATGCTCAGACGGAACACCATATTTTGATGAATAGGCTGCCTAACCCCCCCCCTCCCCCCTCCCCCTAAATGGTACCAAAATGCATAAATATGAATAATAATGTTGTATTATGCACAATTACCAATGCATTATCTGAAAATTCCTAGCCTTGGCCTGGAACTCAATCAGGTTTTTTGCTGGATCCGCCCCTGCATTGTTTTGGCAGAAAGAGACACAAAATATGAGAAGTGGGGGAGAGGGGAGAAATTATAAAAACAATGCACAACCGCAGAGGGTCGCAATTACTTTTGCTTGGTTTTTCCCCTCCTTCTCTCCCACCACCCCATCACTCTCTTTCTTCCCTTAGCTATAATCTTAATTGCCGGTCTTTCTTACAATTTTGCAAACTGCATAAGTAAGGAGTTCATGTATACTTCGGATTGTGAATCAATGGAATTAGTAAACTAGAAAATTATATCTAGGCTAGATGTCAAATATTTTTCCATTGCTTAAATAGTCATAGTAAAATCTGATTCTCCATTTTTTCGCCAGGGTAGAGTTGGTCCTCTTGGAATACCAGGAAAAATGGGCAAAATGGGAAAAACCGTAAGTTTTAATGAATTCCAAAATATGATTTTTGCTAAACCTTTCATAGAAAATCCATTTGTGATATTAAACCCATTTTCTCCCAAATCACAACTCGCCTTTTCGTAGATATCTGAATTTTTTAATGTTTTGTTGTCAGTTTTAAATATGTAAAAGCAAATGGATAATTATTTTCTGCATCGGTTTTTTGCTTATTTAGAGTAAAGATCACATAATTTATTCTTTTTGTCATGTTTGTATTTCATATAGGGTGCTCGAGGGCCAAACGGGATAAGAGGTATAAAAGGTGTCCTTGGTGAAAAGGTATTTCTAAACTTTTTTTCCTTAAAATGTATTTTAGCATAAAATTTAAAAAAAATACACGTATAAGAAACCACAAGGTTTGCTTTTTTGATCAACAAATTGGAAACTATTGAGCCTGAAATTTTTCAGTTTCTTTTAAGTTCTAATTTCAGAGCAAAAACTAATCGAACAAAACAACTATGAGAAGAGATTTTAGAACCAAACTATGTGATATGAAATCATTTGTAGGAAACACAGCCTTCTTTTAAAGAGTAAAAAATAATGTGTTATTTTATTTATTATCCCTTATGAAGATTTTGTCTTTCTAGCCCGTTGCTGCTACTTTTAGGATCTTTTTTTATAATTCAGCCGATATTTTTTTCATTAAGGGTGATGTCGGTGATCAAGGATTACAAGGGCAAACGGGACCGGAAGGTGTGAAGGTGAGTTGCCTTTTATCAAAAGGTATTGAATCTTTTTTACTTGTGTCATAACAAAGAAGTAAGTCATTATATTTCGAAATCAGAATCCCATGGAAAAATTCATGATGCATTTGAAATAGATACCAATTTGCAAATTTAGCAATGTAAGATAATGCAGTTGATGAATAATTATGTCTTTTAGGGTATTCCTGGAGACCAAGGTGAAAATGGACCTCGGGGCCTAAAAGGTCGAAAGGTATGGCATGTTAGAAATTTCGTATATATAACGGGTTTTATTTATAGAATCCATCCAACAATTACAATTCGGCATTGGCTATTTATTATCAAGGATTCTGAAAGGGAAAAAATATGTTTCATTTTTATGCCTCAGTTTTTGTTTTTGTCGCTACCTAACCTCCAGAGATAGTTTTACGAATCTAAGCAGCTGTGTTTATGGAACGTTTCCTGGTTTCTCCTCTCGATGTCACACCTCATGTCATTCCTTCGCCAGGAATCGCAGAGAGCCGGTGACTATTATCATCCTAAGTGTTAGGTTTGTCAAGGCAGTGACCCTTGACCCGGACCACAGACCCTTTGACCTGTAATCCGCAGCCCTTAACATCTTCCCACCCCATAACCTCAAAACTCTTTTTATTTACCAACGAATTCACGGAAGAAAAAGATTAATCAACTTTCTTGCATCATTATATTTAGGGTAGTAGAGGTTTTGATGGTCGTCGTGGGCAACCAGGCCAAAAGGGTAAAAAGGTTTGTGCGTCCATTTTCTTTTACCCTTTTTCCTTATTCTATCGGTTTGCTGAAAACAGAGTCGAAATGCTTGTAACCTAAATTGCTATTGCTGGCATTCTCAAATATTTTTTATGTATAACGTATATTTTACCATGCATTCTTATATTAAAATCTGATTTTTGCATTGCTAGCTACCATATAATACACACACAATGCTTGCACGCTGTATTGTTATTGCCAGTATTCTTAAATATGCTTTCTGGGGATACCTCCCTGCAATATTTTGGCAACCTTACGTATTGTAATGCATACTTTGAAATCTGACTGTTTCTTTCTTTAGGTCAGATATGAATAAATAGGTTTGGGTACGTAGGATTAGCTTGCCGTAAAATATGTATATTTGCAATGAGGCAGGACTCTTTCTGGCTTATCTCAACACACATTTTTTATAACATCACTTATTTAAAAATGATTTTTTGTAGGGTATTCGTGGCGAAGAGGTAAGCTCTGATGCTTTGTCATACCTTCGAGCAAAACGTCAATTCTAGTTTCAACAAGAGCACGACCTTAGAACCTAAAAATCATGTTTTGCCTTTTTTGATTGTTTACAAATATGATGTGCTCTTACGTGAATAAAATTGAAAGATTGCTCATTCTTGTCTTATTTTTATCTTTCTAACAGAGTTGAACAATTTCCATCCCCGTAGAAACTGCATATTTTTGACTAAGTAGTTTTTTGTCATATAAATATGAGATCCATTTCTAGTTTAAAGCTGATTTATAAGTACCCTTTCCATAATTCCTTTTTTTATCAATTTTTTTATCGACTCAGATTTAAAATAGCAAATTGCAGGAAGTGAATTTATGATGTCTTGTGATACAGAAAGCGTCACAAGATCTGCTTGAAAGGCAACCTTTGCATAACCCTTGGTCTTTCAAATGCAGAATTTGCTTCAAAATCACATTTTGAAGGCCATTTGGCTAACTCTTTCTCTGTCAGATAAATATAGGTAAAGCTAAATTTCTACTGTTTCCAAAATAATGTTTTGCATTTTTTCATAATCGCAGGGAGCCAAAGGATACGATGTAAGTATTTTAACTCTTGATTTGATTTAGCTGATATTGTTTATTCAACTGCATGTGGCAATATTTCTTGTAAACAGGCATTAAATTGTTTATATACTTTTTCATTAATGTAGACAAATAAAAGTTTATGGCTCTTATTTCTGTTACCAAGATGTCAAATTTTGGAGGCGTAACTGGAAACAAGAATCATAAATATATCTGCTATCAGTTTCTCAACATTATGCACTTTTACTGTAGAGGCAGCTCAGCCCTGTTCTGGGAAGTTTAAAGCCTAAAATTGTTGGCTTTTTGACAAGGACTTATGTTCTTACCATGATTTGGCAGATTATATTGATTTTTCAATTCAATATATTCTATCTAGATATTCCTTTTTAGACAAACCATTCTTAAAGTGATGATCAATTTTCTCCTCTGTTTATGCCTACTCAAAAGCCTATTTATGCACCTGTCGCAAATTGTTTTTGGTTTTGATAAAAGCACAACAAACGTTTTGATAAAACCTTTCCCAGAAAAAAACTCTTAATCAAATCGGATAATTTTTAACTGTCTGTTTTCGCTTAACAGTCTGTTCTCAACATTTATTAAATATTTTCCTAAATAGTTTGAATTCGCAATTTATTCTCAATTCTACTTTTGATCATTTTGATTTTTTAATCGATGGATATTTTTGTATTTTAGGGTAGAAGAGGCCCAAAGGTAACCTTTTCCCAAGAATTCTTTATATTTGGCTGATTTTTTTTTTCTTTTTTGATAACTTACATTTTGATTAAAGCACTATCATTGAATTATAGATTCTAAACTTTATAAAACATTGTATTCGGGCAATCAAGAAAACATCAGAGATTCAGTAATCTATCACATTTACAAAGTTTCCTTTTTAAGCTTGTAATTGGATGCTATGGCGCATAGAAAGGGTCAGCTTTAAATTGCAACTCAGATTTTCATGCGTGACGCAGTAGAATGAATAAGCACTGAAGTATTGTAACAGTTATTCTTTTAATGCCGTAAACTGTTGTTCTATAATCAAAACTTTTTTCACGAAGCTCCTCTTAACACTCAGTATTTTTTCCTTATTGCTTTTAGAGATTTTAGCGTTTACGCATTAAGCAGTTAAAGCATTGAGAAGGCAACAAAATTAGTGTGAATTTCGCTCATTTTGTTAAGCTTTGATATTCTGAGATTAACCTTTGCGAATACTGCTCCTAAGCATGTTTTATTTTTCTTGTTTTCAGGGTTTATCTGGAGAACTGGTGAGTTTGCAAAGTTGGCTTTGAAATTAAAATTAAATCATTTTGCTCTTATTTCAATCACCATTTCTGATAAATGTATTTTGTTCTTCTCTTTTCTTATTTTATCTATTTATTTCATTTATTATTTTGTTTTTGACTTGAATAAATGGAGTTTAAATGGAGTAAAATGATTTCTAAACGTTTGTGAATAAATGGATAAATGGTAGTGATACTTCCAGTTTTGTTTTGTAAGCAATAAAATCTTGAAGCAAGAATGAAAGTAATAAGGTAGCATTTTGATATTTGTGTATATAATCATTGCTTGTTTTTTCAATCAAATAAATTAAATTACGTTATTTTTTGCAGGGACCACCTGGACCAAAGGTTGGTATTATATAATACTACACAATATTATATTATATAATACTACACAATATAATATAATATAATATAATATAATATAATATAATATAATATAATATAATATAATATAATATAATATAATATAATATAATATAATATTATATTATATTATATTATATTATATTATATTATATTATATTATATTATATTATATTATATTATATCATATCATATCATATCATATCATATCATATTATATTATATTATATTATAATATATTATATTATATTATATTATATCATATTATTTTATATTATATTATATTATATTATATTATATTATATTATATTATATTATATTATATTATATTATATTATATTATATTATATTATATTATATTATATTATATTATATTATATTATATTATATTATATTATATTATATTATATTATATTATATTATATTATATTATATTATATTATATTATATTATATTATATTATATTATATTATATTATATTATATTATATTATATTATATTATATTATATTATATTTATTATTTTGTTATTCCTTTTGTTTGTTGTTTATCATATTCTAAAAGTCAATTTTTGTCAAGAGCCTGTTTTTTGCTGTTCGATAATTTTTTAGTTTTCTTTTTTTAATTTTTCATTTTCTTCATTACTTTTTAACTTTCTTTATAACTTTTTCATTTTTCAGGGACCAGCAGGAAGTGCCCCCTTATACAGCGTTGTGGTTAGTTGAATACGAACCTTGTATCTGGACTAATTTATTGTGTTTAATCTGCCCCCTGGCACCTTCATTTGCAGCCAAACTTCTCTAATAAACACTTACTTATTTCTGACCGGACAAATGATAATTATTTTCGTTAACGTGCAAAAGGCGTATTTGTTCGGTTAAATGCTGAATGAAACTGTTCTTGGTTGAACTTCCAATGCCTATTTTTTTGGTTTTATTACACAATCAGGTTTTTATCAGTTTTTGTGTCCATCCTTTCAAACCAAGTATCTCTGCATTGTTTTACGGAAGCAACTTACAATCAAAGACGGCTTATAAGTGTATTGAAGAAGTGTATTGTGTTTATGTACTTGTATCTAAGGCTAAGTGGTTGGACATTTTTAGGAAGGGTAGGCAAAAATGAAGGGAACAGCCCACGTCGATTACCGATTTTTCCTCTGTTAAAGAATCTAAAATGCCAAAGATTTATTCTTTCATGCTACATACATCTTTAAATCAAACTTTAATTGAAAATGACGATAGAATGAAAAACAGTTTCTTTCAGTATTCTGGTTCGTCTTCTTGGACTTTCTGTTATACTTGCTTTAACATGTTCATTTGTAATAAAGGTTTTTTTCAACTGGGCCAGTTAATATTATTGACATGAAATTTTCTTTCCAGCCTCAGTCACGTTTTATGATGTACTACTACAGAGGAATAACACCAGCAAATACTCCTGTAAGATTTTTATAAAATATGTCTATTAAGAATAAAATTACTTTACTCAAATCTGTGGCACAGGTGTGTGATTCGTGACTTTTCGATTATTCGGTTGAATTCCTGTTTTGCTTAACCTCTTACTTTGAATTAATCGTCTGCCTTAATTTCAGGCATTGCAACCAAAGGGGTATAGTTGTATAGAGAAGACCTGATTATCATACCCTTCCAGTGTTATGCCAATAAGCTTGCGTTAAAAGATAGAAATCATTCACAATTGTACAGTCAAGACTGAGATTTTGTGTAGCTTATTTTGATAAATATAAAATAATAGATGTTAGACAGCCGATAATAGATGGTTATCAATAGAATAATAGATGTTTGTTTAGAGGAAGTTCTGAACACAAATATGTCTATGTTCTACGGCCTACTCAAGAGCAGAATAACTTTTTAACTTCAGCTATTGCAATGGCACTTAGAGTTACGGTAGAGTGAAGTATACTGAATTTGAATATTTGTTGCTGATTATTTTTGCAGAAATTTGTTATGAGCCATTATCTGATGTATTTAACAAACGAAGTTGACGAAATCAAATATCCAATTGGGACGCGAAAGAACCCAGCAACCACGTGCCTGGAGATCAGTGACAACTTGGAAGATATCAAAGATGGTAAAATTAAAAATACATTGAGCATAGATATTGAATTATTTGACAATATTGAAATAGTTCTCGAACCTATACCTAGAAGGGTTACCTGATGATTGTATTAAAAGTGAAACTCGGAGGAGCAACTTAAACTGTCCTGTTCTATTCACCAAAGAGTTTGAAGCTCTTTGCCTATACGGCATCGAACACTTTATGACAGACTGGTAGACTGTACTTGTCATTTGTTCTCCGGATGTGCATGTATCTTCATAAGAATGTAGTTATTAGAAAATGAAATTAATTTTTAATGTCATCTTGAGCTTTCTTTTTATCATTCAAAGCCGCTCATAATATTCTAGCTTTGAATTGTTATTCTCATCATCACAATCGTTATCATGCTATCATGATGATGATCTTGATTATTATTATGATCATAAGCAATGTCACTGTTGTTATGGCAATCAACGTCTTCGTCATCATAGGATGGTCTCTATTAAACCATAATCCTTGAAAATTCGTCTCCACACTTTTTCCAGGTTTCTATTGGATCGATCCAAACAGAGGCTGCAGCAATGATGCGATCAAGGTTTTCTGCAAATTTTCCGACATCCCCGAGACTTGCTTGGAGTCAAACAGTTCAGATGTATGTAACAAATAGATTATAGAAAAACGATTATTCATCTTTTTGAAATAATTTCACACTTTACGTACCTATCTACTTTTTTAAATTAATGATTTTCAAATCTGTAATTATCATATCAACTTTTTACAAATATTATAGCAACTTTTTAAAAAACATTATAGCAAATTTCTACAACTGATACAGCAGCTTTTTACAATAGCATCGCAAATTTTTACGGATAATAAAGCAACACATACCGTAAATCCTCGAATTTGCCCCCTGGGGTTCATTTATTTTTGATATTTTGGGATAGGGGCTTATTCGAGGGGGGGCTTATACGAGGGGGGGCCTTATACGAGGGGGGCCTATGAAATTATTGTAGGCATTAAGAAGACATTATTAAAATACCTTGTTTATTTTAGTAGGAATTTCTTTATGAGCATTGAATCAATTACTACCAAATGTATGAATTTGTCGTGGTAATGCAGTAAAACGCCATAGGCAACCTCAGATGGCAAAAATCATCAAATTGAGGAGTCCAATTTGAGAATTTACGGTAGCAGTGGTGGCTTATTCGAGGGGGGGGGGGCTTATTGATTTTTTGTAGTTATAGGGTGGGGGCTTATTCGAGGGAAGGCTTTTTCGAGGGGGGGGGGGGGCAATTCGAGGATTTACGGTAAGCTTATGATAAGGCAACTTTTACGAATTTTATAGCAACATTTTACAAGTATTATAGAACTTTTAACATATTTGACATCAACAGTTACCACTCAAAAGATGGCATGATGCTAAAAACCCTGATGTCCTCATGTTGTCAGATTTAATCAACATAGAAAGAGTAAGTTTCAATTATTTTTTCTGCAATTAAGTATTTCCATACTATTTTGCAAACGTTGTAGAAATATCTATTTCTCTCTGTTCCTTGTCATCTGCTTTTATTCATTTTTCTGTAAAGAACGCTTATTTTTTGCGTAATCATTTTAATAATCCTGGATCATTTTAAAGCATTGTTTTTGATATCATCATTAATTTTTTATAATCGCATCGGATGTTAGCTAATTATCCCTGTACGTGAACAAAACAGTTTTCCTCCGTTTATTTGTAGCAACCTTTTCCTTTTATGCAGATAACATATGGAACAAAAAAGGCACAGATCAACTTTTTGAGACTTCTTGGCGTTCAGATTCGCCAGGAAATTACAATTGATTGTGTCAACTTCCCTGCGATTTCGTATTTCGACGATAAACCAGAAGGTTTTCTCGTCGAATTTATCGGATGGAATCATCGACATATTGGATCAAATGATATTGAAAAATTTCGAATTATCAAAGACACTTGTAAGAATGTGAGTCTAATCATTTTTGTGCTTCACCATTTTCAAGTAGATTCACTAAATTTATTCATTTTGAAGATTTAAGATAATTTTATTTGTTCATTAGTTGCCATATAATTCATAGTTAGTTTCTTATTTATAAAAAAATACGTCTTGGCATCATATTTCTACAAACTTTTGCTACTCTCTTGTTTCCTTGCTCAAGCTGGAAAAACTAAACTTTAATTTGCACTGCCGAAAGACAGGGAACTTTTCCGGAGGACCCCTGAAATCCTCAAACGAAGGTGCTGCTGAATTGGGGGGGGGGCTGCATTTTTCGTTTCCCTATAAAGCAACCCTTTTTTTACCCACCAGCCAGAAGTTAATTCTGACTGTTGAGAACTAGCATACTGTCTTTTAGCTCTGTAATTTTAAAGCAGCAAGCTTTATTACGCAATACTGTGACATTCATTATAAAGAAGGACACAAGGTTGCTGGGTTCTCATTGCAAATGCCACTAGCTGAAATAAAGCCAATAGCCTGGTGTCAACCCTGACTCTTTTAAAGTTTCATGAATCTTTTTATCGCTTTATCATATTTGTTGCACAGGATTCGAGACAGAGGGGAGCTGTTGTCATTGAAATTTCAACAAGCCAAAATCTAAAAGATTTACCAGTTATCGATGTTAAAATACAAACCATGGGCAGTCTACGAGAGCAAGTTGGGATAAGATTTGGTAGACTGTGTTTTCAATAATTGAAATTATAAAAATCAATTTTACTGTTATCTTGTAGTTTTTTGAAATCATTACATAATTCTATATTTAAACATTTGGGATTCAAGATCCTTATATTTAATGCCGTTGCTTCAATGAAAATGCTGGGATTTTTGAAAACACAAACACCATACCGAATCTAATAAAAAAAGTTTCTTGCTTCAAACATGTCATGTTTCTATTTTTCTATCCATCAAATGAATTGATTTCTACTGTGATGTCTATGTCTTTAATCACTATAGAAAGGCAATAAATCATGAAGCAGAGAATGAAAATCATTCTTGCATGTTAAGATTCGTTCTTAATGACGTAGAAAGAGAAGCCTTACTGTGGAATATGACATATCACCTTTTACGTTTGACCTATGGAATATGACCTTTAATCTAACAAGTTTGACCTTTGGAATAATAGCTTTTCCCCAAGAAATTCACTTTAGGCCCTATCAACTACTCTCATCTGACTTTTTCTTTTATTTCTAGAAACTTTTAGAAATCGTTAATTTTTAAGGATGATCTTTTTACGGAATTCAATTTTTATGGAAAGTCTTACATATCTAATCATTTTATTTTTTATCAATAACTTTTAGTTTGTAACCTTGATTTTAGAGCGTTTTTTATTTTTATATGAAAATAAAATCAAAGTCTGGTAGTTGACTAATTTTCTATTTAAACGTAGATATTTTTGTGTAAATGGAGATAAGTTATTCACTCATTTTATATATAGTATTAGAAATATATCACTTTTAACTGAGAAGGTTTAAACCATGTAAATTTTAGCTGGGGTTGCATCATTGCTCTCTTCGTTAGTCTAGTAATAATTTTCTGTAAAATTGCAACAAAATATATTGCAAAGTAGCCAAATTACAATTATTTTGTATTCGATCACTTAATCCCTTAGTATTTGAACAATTTTTTTGCGGTACAGAATTTGAAAATGGCTTTGATAAAAGCAAACATTTTACGACATACTTAAAGCTTTTTCGTCTGACACTCCTAAGAGCATAAAACGTCACAATAAAATTCCGAAAGAACACGATGGAAAATATATACCCAGTTGTGGATCGAAATAGGCCAATCAGAAAAAAGCAAGCACAAGACCGGTAGGGTTGACCAATCAGTGCCACGAGCCTAAAGAAAAATTATCAATGGAGTCCAAGAGAGAAAACGAACTCCTTCTGTCTACACAATGGCGGCTTTTTCGATGATGGAAGGACGACCGGGCTCTGCCAATTATTCTAGTATTTATTCTAGATCTTCAGAATTTGATTTTAAATGTACTTTTATCCCTGTTTTGCATTTTGGCTCAGGGGGGGCTGCTTTTTCTGTTTCCGTGCACCCTTTAGCATACTTTTATACAACAAAGAACCTTACGTTTAGGCAAGAACCCATCTAGCCTATTTGATGAGCAAAATCGATGATATATTCGAGTCTGGAACCTTTGATATGAACTGTTTTAAATGAGTTTTCCTTTTTGATTGGGTTTAGCAGGCTTGCATGAAAACCAAGGCTTTTTATTTGCAAAAATCTTTTCTGTTTTACGCTATTCCATGTGAAACGAAGGAAACAATTTTTGAAGTGCAGTCGATATCTCTGCGTTGTTATGTCGCTTAGAACGAACTAATAATTGTTGACAATTCCACCTCTGTGAATTGGACTGCGTATTTATATCTCCACGGGAAAGAAAATTGTCCCAGGGTGATCGAGGTACAATTGTAACACCCCTTTGGGGCTTTTATTTCAAGTGTTCATTTCCGTACTACTCTGTCTGCAATCGAGGCTGTATTAACAGGACTGCCTTACTGCCTATGCTGAATTCAACAACCACGAATTTTTCGCAGATGGATTGGCAGGTTAGTTGTTTGTTTATTAAGTAACCGATTTTCTCTCCGTTGTCTTTTGCAAAATCAAGCAGGCTGTGTGTTTCCAGGTTTCACCAACAATGTATTGCTGAGTAAGTTTGCAATCAATTGTTATCGAAAGTAAAAGATTTGCGATTTCATTGAGTAGCACCGCAGCAATGCGAGTTGGATACTAAGCATTTGCAATAGTTCTATTAACTTCACCTGCACAAGTAACAATCAGATACGAACTGCGGTCACATACAGGTGCAAAGCAGAAGTATGTCTTCTATTTTGTTGATCTTAATGAAATCGTAAATCCAATCTTTACTTTTCAAGGACGCGGCTTTTTGGCATTTGTCTTGCGTGTTTCTCGCAGGTTAAGTAGAGCAATACTTTATTTATTTTTCTGAATATGTGACAAGATGTTTGTTGTCCTAACATTGATGCCAAGCTGAAGTTAGGATGATAGTCTTAAAAGAATATTTCAAGCAGTACGCATTCCATTTCGGTCAATACGAATATAATTCAGAAGATTTTCGAAATATACAAAGAAAAGTAGCCGTTATTTGGGCTTGACCCTGAAAATTAGACTGAGCCTAATGAAACTATCCTAAATCTTTTACGAGAAAAGTTAGACACGTATCAATTGAGATAAGGTGTAAATGAAATTGACAGGACTGCACCACTATTCGAGGAGACTCGACACACGAGTAAACACTTCTTGTGGGTTATACCTTGTTTTTGCTTCCTTAGACCGCATTTTAAGTTATCTTCAACCTAGTCTGCAGACGATTGACGAGCCCTAAAAATTTTAATGAAACAAGTTTAGTTGCGCATCAAAACGGTATCTTGTGCAACCTGCTGCGACTAAATATGTTACCGTAAATTATCAATAATTCAAGTAAAACTAGTCTTTGGTGAATGTAATATAGTATAAGAAACTTACCCTAAGGAACTTAGAGTAAATCTTAAATTCAGGGGCAGGGGTGTCGCTAACTATTGTTCTCAAGAGGTATATCCGTGTCCCATTTGCCGACAGAGTGGGAAAGGCATTCTTCAATTGCCGACGAAGCACCCGTGGATGGCAAAAAACTTCGTTTTAGCAACAGTTTTTCAAGCGGGTGTTACACCCCACACACCCTGTCTTTAGGTATGTTTCAGATTGGGAAAACAGTTAGCCGGCCCAGATATGTAGTATTTTGAAAAGCAAAGGGGCTGTCAGGAAAGTTTTCAAAGAGCCACAGCGATTAAAGATAGTGTTACCTTCAGTTTTAACAGAGAGTCTAAGCTCTCGAACTTTCTTACTCTAAATCCTCGAACTGCCTTAAAAGAAAATATTAGCAACGTTTTCAATATATGAGAATTAGTTTCATAACTACATTCATTAGACAATCTTCTCAAAGAGTGTCCAGGCCCTGTGGAACTGAATTTTCTGAAACGTATATGCGAAGCGATGAAATCGAAGGACATTTCTATCTCAAGACCTTGTTAAAATGTAGTCTTCCAGAAACTGCCAATCAAAAATATAACCTTAATCGCCTAAAGCATAATCTAACTTTTGTTATTGAATTCATCATATTTTATATCAATTAACAATTGCACGGAAAAAGAAATACTTTATGGTGACTTTCTCTACAACATCGCATGATTCTTTGTTTAAAAATCTTATTCGTGTAGAATATTAGCGTACTAATCACAGTTAAAATTGAGTTATCATGTTTTTTAATTATCTTTTCTTCATGATTATCAAGAATATTTCAGTTCTGTTAATCACAAAGACAAAATTATCTTCAAATTTATTGTAAGAACCGTCATGCACTACTTTGGCTAATTTTAAGCTTGAACATTAACATCAAAATCATTTTCTTTATTACAGCGAACAGAATCAGCAAACAGAGAAACGCCTGACTCAATGCTAAGCTCAACGATAGATCTCCTCTAACTTCCGCTGAATGACCAATACAATTCTTTATGCCAAAATTAAAAAACCACGCTTTAGTGGAGATGTCTGATCTTTATTCTCTAATCCTAAAATATCATTGAGTTCTTCGTTTCCAGAGACAAGCTAGTTGTATACAACACCTGCAAGTTGACAGGGAACATTGTCGGGTATGCCGACTAACCTTTACTCGAAACTCAGCAATTCTTTTTATCAGGTATGGAAAAGTAGATTTTGTTATATCAGCAAAAATTGATAATTTATCAAGAGCTTTTTAGAAGACTCTTACTACGGTCTTTGGAGTTCACAGTCAGTAAATAATTTCACAATTCCTGGACTAGAATTGGCCTATTGTTTATGCTTTTCAATCGCTAATTTTGTCGACGTCTGTATTGATACTCCCTGTTGGTGTATTTTTTGAAAGTCTAGATGAAGCTTATCGTTTTCAAGAAAATTACCTCTGCTTTTTGTTTCTTGCAGGTACAGATTGCTAACGGCATTATCAAGCAGATGGAGATGAACTCTGCACATCAATCAATATCCAGACTTGTACGACTGCTGTCATGTTTTTTCGTTGCATGACAACTGACTCGAGAACTTTATCATTAACTACGAGAAGATTATTTGCACTCAAAAGCAAAGAGGAGGGTGAACAATATTTCAAGCGGAGGTTTATCAAGTAGAACTGTTTAAAGAAACCGAGGAAGTAAAATACACACATTTGTGGATCTCAAGTATCAAGTAATTGTAATATTTATATGAAGTATCAACAAAAGATTGGTTCGGTTTCGGAAAGGTAAGAACATTTCTGTGAAAACACTTGTCGTGAATCCTGAAAATTCGTTAAATTTATAATTCTACCAATCGATTTCATTTCACTAGCTTCCCAAGGCCATATTTCTTTTTCAGTTGGGATTGAATCAGTTTTGACTGAAACGTAAAAGAAACACTGATTATTAAGACTGCATACGTAATACTAAGTTTATAGCCTTTTCCCAGAATGATAAAAAAATGCTTGCTTTAAATAGAAATGAATTCAGGTTAGCGACAAAGAATTTGTCATTTTAACAAGCATTGATTAGTTTAGGGTAAAATGGTTCAAGCACATAAGCTAAAGTTTTTGCCTTTGATAAATATAGTAGCCGAACATTAGAGCAATTGAGAATTCACTTTTGAGAATGTCGCAGCTATGGTTTTGGAAACACTTTTTCAGCATTCTCATAAACGCTTTTCAAAAACATTATTCTCGTCAATGCCTTTTGAATGGTTTGCAGATATAGGAAAATCAATTTTCTAATCAATAAATTGCTGACTGATTTAATAAATAAGTAAGGGATTACTTCGAAATGGAAAAAAATTTGCGGGAAATACGGGAATTACATTTTCAAAAGGCACTAGGAAAGTTTAATTAATAAAAATTTCATTAAATTACTACTCTTTAACCATGTTTTTTCGAGTGTTTTCTTAGAGAAGTTTTGTAGCTAAGAGGGATTGTCTTATAGCAGGGTGAAAATTGTCCAGGTTGCTGTAAGTATCCCTTGGCAACATACCTTGGGAAGAATCACGTGACAAAGCATCCAGAGTTACTTAATGCAAAATAGTGACGCTATCACACCATTGAGAAAGTATATCAAAAGTACTCGTATATTATATCATGAAAGATGCAAGAGGGATCCAAGCTGTATGAGCTACCTGAGGTGGCTTAAGACGTGGCATTGTGGTATTTAGAAGAGCATAAACAACTGTTTTTTTTCTGGAAATGAATCTTTTATAACTCTGAGGATTGAGTTACAATTTAACTGGCATTCTTGCAATATGATGGTTTATAATCAATTCCAAAGTTAGTGTTCTAACCTGCATTGTTTGCATTCCAAAACCTTTGATGTAAAGGACAGGTTGAGATGGTGGCATGTAAACAAATTATTGTTTGGTGTATGCATAATTCATTGTTCTAAATGCAACTTGTAATAGTTAACCAATGTATATCAAATGCTTTTTGCTTACTGGGTAATGTTTTTCATTTCCCAGAATTCCATGCTCTTACATTATTATTGATAGGTGCTTACTGTTTTGATGGCGCAGTTAGGTAGCGGCTTTTTTTCAAGAAGCTGGAGACAGCTAAGTTAAAAAAGCAAATTAAAACACAGTTGTGCAGTGATTCGGCAATGCAAAGTAGATCAACCGCACTGAAAACCTACATTGATGACTCCGTACTGTGGCAACAGCACTAAATAAACTATAAAGTACAAAATCCAGAGAAGAGAGTCTGGCTGTTTCTGAGTCTGTCTGTTACTTTCGAAGTAATAGCGAAGTAAAGGATACAACGCAACAGAAAATGTACAATCGTTGGTACAGGATGCAAGACCTCGCTCCTTCTACATTGCCAAACCTTTTCCTGATACTTTTGGGTCTCACTGGCATTGTACATACCTCAAATAAAATTGCACTTGTGTTGTATGAAACGGATCTAAAAGGCTTGAATTCTTCACTGATCGAAAACAAGCTTTCTTTATCTGGGACCAGAGATAGAGCTGTTGAGCTGAATTATCAAACTTTGCGAAAAGCAAGCGGAACTAGCGAGCATATTCTGAATTCGACATTGGTGGAGATTTTGAAATTGAACGATTTTGTTATTTCCTTTTTGAATGGCAAGGGTTCAAGGTTGTTTGATGAAGTCCTAACAAGCAGTGGGTTGAGGCATATATCGCTAAGTCCGCAAGACTGTCATATTGTAAGTCGCATTTTTAATTTCTTTTGTTCATTATTTGCTCTTGCTGTGATAAATAAACCGAACGAGAAATGGTATTGTCCGTGGGATTTAGTAGAAAACCTCTAGATACATTTATATGTGTGTAATAAATAATTCATTCGAAATAATTGTTTCTTATAGAAAAGGCTGAAAATTTACAGTAATTTCAAGCTTTTGTTTGGCTAAATTTTGCAGTAATTTTTTTTACTGAACCATAACATCTCGAGACCATAAACTTTAAGCATCGTTAAAGTCATAAATGTTTGTTTTTAGAATTAATTTAAAGAGGTATATTGTATATTTTTTTCTTTGAGTCCTTTTAAAAGGTTCTAATTCACTACCGATTTCTATTTTTGGTTGATATAACAGCTCTTTGCAATGAGAATGTTTCACATTAAGGGATAACTAGCTCTTTCCATGGCATTTTTTGATTGGCCAAATCTTTCTGGCAAGGAGGGCAGGCTTATAACGAAACAACCTCGATAAGAGACTCTTGAAAGAATAAAATACAGGAGCATGGGACGTGGAGAAGGGAATGCTGTCGAAAAAAGGCAGCATCATTTTATGTTGTATTTCCTCTACATGTTATAACTGGTATGAAACGGCTGCACACAAGCTACAATGCCTGCCAAAAGTCTTACACTAATGGCAGTTTCCCAGGGCAAACTCAGCCATTCCCCTTTCCCCCTTTGAACAATGTTGGTTTACTACAAAACAACCTAGGGGATTAGGAAGAACGCTTTTTTCTGCGACTCCTATGTTATTTTGCTAAATTATCAACATTGTTTAGGGTGCGAAAATAGGAGTATCCGGGAAAAGAAGTGAAAAAAATAAAGACGTAACGCAAATTGCTGGTGGTTCCAAGTACTTTTGGTAATGATTGTAGTTGTGATTGGGTTTTGCAACCAGTAACTTCCTTTATACTCAGTTGCATATTAATATATCCTGTTGCAACCTGTAAACTCTCAAGCTTCATAAAGCTGTTATTGCGTTTGTTGAATCAACTTACTTATTCATCCATAATGAGGATGGTCATATATCAATGGACAATCTTTACCGCATTTTGAAATATTCATTTGTGGTAATTGTAATATGCAGAAAAATTATCAAGAAAGCCAAAATGATTACAATAAAATAATATTTTAGGATTACAATGGTCATCATTATAGAATAGATAGATGTGGGAAGTTGTCATCAGAAGTCAAGGATGCCCTGCTGGTGTTGTATCGTCATCTTGAAGCCTCAAAAATGGCGATCTTATCTAGCCAAGAGCCTTGCAGCAAAGGATTTACGAAGGAGCTAACAAAAGATTTATCCAAGAAACAAAGTACGTATAGTGCCAAAAAGCGTACAAACGTATCTGTATATGAATTTGGTGAAAACCCACTAGATGTAAAGGAAATTTCCAGCCTTCTTCAAAGAATCAAAATATTGCAGCCCAAAGTTATTCTGCTCTCCTGTCCGATAGATGTACAAAACATTGTTCTCAGGGTGAGTGTTCCTTTTTTTAAGGCTAGAATTGTCATCATCAGATATTTTCTTTCCATTGTATATCGTAAATATCTTTGTATCAGATTCTTTTTTTTTTATTGTTCCATGTTCATAATTAGGTGCGAGGATGGCTCAGTTGTTAGAGGCGCTGACTACAGACCCAAGGGTCCGTGGTTCGAGTCTCTGGCATGACCAAACTTTCACCCAGAGTGGGGAGAGTCGCCAGCTCTCTGTAATCCAGGCGTAGGAATCACGAGGTGTGGTCACATCGAGAGGAAGGACCAGGACACTGCTTCTCAGTGTCCTAAAAACTACCTTCGGATGCTAGGTAGCAACAAATACAAAATACAAAATATTCATAAATAAAGCATTTTTTATTTATATAATTTAGTATGCTCTTTAGTAGTTGATATTATTTATATGATGTTTGCATTTTGATAGTTCACTCGATTTCTCTACGAAATTCTTTAAGCTCGAATCCCAGTTCAGGGACTTGATCAGTGGCTTTAGACTCAAGTAATTGTTACTTTACAATAAGATGATTGGAAACAAGTAGGCCATCTAGACTGTAATACTTAAAAATAGAGATGAAGTTCCTTTAACAGATTGTCTATGAGTGCTTTTTTGAAAGTTGTGTTGAGCTCTTATTCTTACGCTTGGCTTTGTAAAGATTAACTGTCTTCCCTATTTCAAATTCTTTATTCTCGCTTCTTTGAGAATAACTTCTACAAACAAAGTGGTAAAAGGGCAAGGTGTGTCCCCTCAACGTCTTTTTATTTTTCAGTACTATTTCAGTATTTATAAATACTATACTGTTGGTTGGTTGCCACATAATGTGTAAAAAGTTTTAAGTGACAACATCATAGGAAGACAAACGAAAGGGGAATCTGAAGGGTCTTGGTCAGCGGAAACAACAAATATGCGCTGTCAGTTGACGAAAAGCCGAGCAACACTCACAGTTATTTTGCTCCTTCGCCGCGTGCACGCGTACGATAACTAGACTATCGTCAGATTTATAATGACATTAAGAACGCAAAAATCTACTTTGATTCAAGACAAGCATTGAATTTTATGTTGATGATGTTTTTTCCTGACACACAGGTAGCAGCAAGGCATTCAATGCTTGGGTATGGAGACATTTGGATCATACCTCAACTCGATAACACACTAGATAGCAAACTGATCCCAATTCAGCTCATAACAGTAAGAAGAACATTTGAGTCCAACCAATTACCTATGCTTGACAATGACCAAGTAATATCTGCAGTGGAACATGCGATGAAAATCATGAAGAGTGACAACCAGAGGTACAAACATTTTCAATAAATCGAAACTGTAAAAAGAAAAATGTAAAAACTAGGAAACTTTCATTTCTGTATTTTTGTTACGTTACTTTTGCCTTTATGTTTCCTGTAAAATTTAGAGTAAAAGCCAACACGAAGAAAGAAAAGAAACAATAGTCCGCGATGAAATTAAAACGATTTTTAACGTTGTACTGTGAATTTTAACCAACCTCAAGATAGCTGTTTCTAAAGTTTTGCTTGAATGTAAACAGATTTCTTGCATTTGCTATTTTCAAATCTTTTCCTTCAGCAGTCATCTACAATATGTAACAAAATCAAGAAAACTTTCTCCGTGTAGAAGCAACAAATTGTCTAAGGTCACAGTGCTAGCAAAGAGTGACAAGACTTCAGATTGGACAGTCGTCTACATGAAAGACAAGAGTAAAAATTATCAATTTCTCGCAGACAACGGACTCGTTATGAGCATTTTCAACACTGATAAAAGGACTACATTTTTACGTATGGTAACAGTAATTGATGCTCCTTTCACAATGGAAATGCCTTATCTTGGCATTGGTGACGGTGATTTTTATCAATGTGAACGGGGACTGGTGTGTCGCCTCCCCAATTCAAATGCAAACACAACAGCTCGTTCTGTGTGGCGGTATTCTTGCTGCATTGGATATTCAATGGACCTGTTGAGCCTACTGATGCAAAAGTTGAGCTTAACTGTTGATTTGTATATTGTTGAAGACGGGTTTTATGGCTCACTAATCAACGGGTCCTTCAATGGCATGATTGGCGATGTAGCCAGTGGGAAAGCTGATGTAGCTGTTGCTGGCTTGACTGTAACGTCCAAAAGATCAACGGCTGTAGATTTCACCTCGCCTTTTATCCGACAAGATATCGGAATTGTCACAATGTCTAAGAAAGATGCACTCCCATTTATCAACTGGCAATTTGCCTATCCCGTTGACAATATAGTGATCATCATTGTCTTCATGGGAATTTTGCTAGGCACCTTCCTTACGTATGGTATGGAAAATAAAGAGCTCGTGGTTAGACGTTTGCTTGATCCGAAGCAAAACCCCCCGCGCTATTCATGGCGGGAAGGCTTCACGTATTATTCTGGGCTGACATTTCAAAGAGATCTGGGAGGGAAGAATCCATCAGAATTCGGGAGCCGTGTTGTTGCTATTGGCTTCGCCTTCGCAATGCTAGTTGTCATGACGACGTATACAGCGGTTCTAACTGCAACTAAAGTAGCCCAGAGAGACCCAAACCCATTTGTTGGCATAAAAGATCAGAGGGTTAGTATTCAAATAATACATAAGTCAAATATCTCTATTTTTTACATCCTATTTCATCCATTTTTACGTCCCATTTTTACATCCTTTTGCATTGCTATAATTCAATCTCGGTGGAAAGTCTAGTCAGATGACAGTCAGATCTTGGGTCTGATAGGATAGAACAATCCCTAACGTCGTGAAAACCTATGTAACTTTTATTTTGTTATGACTAGAGCTACTTTCGAACTGTCACTGGTGTTCTGAGCTACTTCAAAACTTTCAGTAACGTATTTGCGTTTTATAAAAAATGAACTCTGAAAACTTCAACATAGGGCCTGTTTAACATAGCAACTTATTTCCGGATAGCTAGATAAATCGTTTGTTGGACACCGATATCAATTATCCAAAGAACATGACGAGTTAAAAGCAGGCTATTGCACAGGCTTACAAATTTTTGAGAATTTTATGTGATTTTGATTTTAAATTGATATTTCTGCGACTTAGTTTTTGCTTTGGACAAAAAACACTAGCTATTTCTTCCCATTGCATCTGGTTTTCTCTGTACATATTATTTTCCAGTTTCCCTACAATAGACTAAATGTTGAGCAGTGCCTTTTGATACTTTGATTATTCAACGAGCAAATATTCACCAAGACAACACAATTTTCATCAAATTTAAATTGCAAAAAGTCAAAGTTTAAGTCACCAGAATGCTAAAATGACAAATATGTTTACAAGAAAATACAGATCTAGCTTTGCAGAAAAAGCAATTAAATGCATACACAAAAGGGTCTAGAATTGTCAAGAATTTTGCTGTGTAACGGGTAAGTTGAAAGTGGCTCGAAACCTTTGACGTTTTCTCTGTAGGAGAAAAATGGTGAACAAGATGGGAAGAAAAATGGGCAATGGTTTTTGCATAATATTTTCACCTCCTAAAAGAGGATTTTGAGCTCTAACAGTCATAAGAAAAGTGGCTTCCTTTAACACCTTTAGTTGACACAATCATTAATAATTTTTGGCCCATTAGAGGCTTAAACTTACAAGTCAAGATTTTTAAACAGTTGGATAAAGAAAATAGCTACTCAATTGCTCTATGAAAAATGAAATGGAATGGAAAGGTGGCAACATGTACACTTTTTTTTAAACATTGTTTATGAAAATATTTAGGCTTAGAATCATCCAAATTTTAAAAATACTTAAAAACATTACCTAGTCTCAGGTCGCATATTTGCGTCTCCTTTTTCAGCAGTTGCCTGTTTTGCGATGTTTATAACAGGGAAACTCAGAATGAAATATCTCATTATTCAAAATACGTTTAAGAGCGGACGATGTTCCGGTACAACCACATCTGATAACAAAAAACACTTGAAGAATTAAGAATATATTCAGGTGTGACAAAAGAATACTTTGAAAATTTCTTAAGAATCTCGGGGATAGAAAACACTATCCTATTCATATAAGAAAAAGAGTGTATACGTATACACCAAAAGCATATTATTTTTCTTGTGTCAGAGATCGAGCACAAAATTGGTCCAGAAAATGCTGAGGTGCTACTTTTACATCTGTTGCTATATGGGATTGTCAAAAAAACATATCATTGGGCTTTGCAACTCATTATTGTTTGTCTAGTTACGTATAGAACGTGACGGAAACGAAGTTATGCCACAGAGACAAAGTTTTTATTATGTTCTCTCTATGCTTTATAAGCAAAATTGAAATTGGCGATATTCAAGAAAAATGTGAAAAACCAGACATGTTGAAAGCAAATGGAAGACATTGTTCTCCTCTGCATGAAAAATTTAATCGGAAATACTTATCTCCACGAAAAACCACCAGAGCCCCGAGAATCTGTAGACCTGTGATATCATTAGGAGAACGAGGCTAAATTTTGGCAAGGGAACTTGCAGATGTGTATTTGGAGATTTAGCGCATTGAACGGGATTGAATGATAACCTGCTTTGCTTTAACTGCATGGGTGTCACAATGTCTCCTGTTCTTTCAACTTCTGTGAACCATCCTATATGACGCTTCCTCCCCTATGCTATGTTTTCTTAATCAATTTTCCACACTTAGTTTCCTTAACAATCTTTTACTATTATCAGATGAGAAACCCAACTCCTGATTTCAAATTTGCAACTGTTCCAAGCACAAGTATTGAAAGCTTCTTCAAAAATGCTCCTGATGAAACATTCCAAAGAATGTATCTGTTTATGCTGAAATATAATGTGCGCACTGTGGAGGAGGGGCTGAAGCAAGTAAAATCTGGGTATATATTTTATTCTTCTGTTTTTTTCAATTTCTTTAACGTGTTTATTTAATTGCTAAACATTAGTCCGTATTCTAACTACGTATCTTTACTAGTGTCAATCAGTGGTGGATTTAATGGGGGCAACTAGGGGCAATTGCCCCTCCCTCCACGTGTTGAAGCAAGTCTGGCGCCGTTTTTGGAAATTGTGCACCCCTTTTGAAGAATGAGAATCAGGTTAAAAAGTTTCTGAGACCGATCGGTTAATTTGCTTCAAGGATTACCTCAAAGTTATGTTGTTTATAATGAACATGGATCTGAAATTGTTGTATACAGCATACTCTCGTCATCAATTTCAGCGCCCCCACTAAATTTTTCAGCACCACCGATTGCCCCTCCTTCAAATTTGCTCTGGATCCGCTCCTGGTGTCAATGACTACAAAGCATGGATTACTGCTGACATGTTAATATGTCTGAAGTAAATTCCACTTAGTTCACAATCCTTGACTAAGCTTTTGATCATATATCCTCTCACTTACCCTCCTCCATTCCGAAGTTAGAGCATATGTTTTCTAACAGCTCAAATTTGTTATATCTATACGCTGTCTATCAAAGCTTGAAGAAGCCTCGTAATTCTACAATCATTCAAATAGGTTGTAAAAATTTCAACGTTGTAAACAAATTGTCGTTCTTTTAGGAAAATTCAAGCATTTATCCACGAATATCCATTTCTGCTTTACTTTTTATCAAAGCAGTCCAAATGTGAAATGAAAATAACAGGTGAGCCAGTTGGCCAATCAGGATTCTCTCTAGCACTTGCCAAGGGATCACCCTGGACTGACAGGATGTCTTATGAAATCTTGAAATTAACAGAAGCTGGAGTATTGACTGATTTGAATAAAAAATGGTTATCAGCCTCTTGTTCAGAACAGAATGACAATAAACTTTCACCAGAGAGCCTCTCTCTGGAGTACTTTGGAGGTCTGGTTCTGTTTATTTCAATAACTTTTGGGGCGATGTTTTTAATGCTGCCAATTGAATACGCATATCGAAGATATCCGCGGAAACATATAGACAACCTTGCAAATAGCATATCAACGTGGAAGCAAGCAAGGGAGCATCGGATTGCTTTGAAAGCGAGGCCAAAATTAAAATCCATATCATCTGATAGTGCCCTAGATGGCCTCGCTATGGATAGAAGACCAATAACTGTAATTTAGAGAATTCAAATTTTACAAATTGAAACTTTATTGCGATAGCATCGCTGTAAATGTTGTAGGCAAGTCATCCTTAGCATTCGTTTACCCTTTCTACGTTTACGAACTGTTTTACATCAGTATTTGCTTTGAAAGTCTTATGAAGGTCTTTGGAAGTATACAGAAGATACCAGGGACAGATTTAAGCGACAAGGATTGGGGGGGGGGGGGTATTGGATAATGATTGGACGTTGTGCCACACCCTTTATGTGACTATAAAAAACTGATGGAAACGGCAATTTTTAAAACTCAGTTACTTTTAGATATAGAAGATAAGAACAAAAAGATATTAACTTTTTAGTATTGTTTTGCTGCTACTGACTACCAAAAAATGCATTTACCGAATCAAAGCAAAATTTACGGAAGAACACAAGAATATTGGGGGGTGGGATGTCGCACTTCCCATAACCCCCGGTAAATCCTGGAAGATACTTAGTAACTGTACCTATGAATCATATAATGGTAGCTTTTTTGCAAATCAAGATGGCTTATGTCAGCCCTGCCAAGAAGTTATCAACTTAACCAAAAAGAGGCAAAGTTTTTCATTGAAATGAAATGTATTTAATTTGTATGTTTTTATCATGACTGTATATCTCTCTTGTTTAGAAGTAATTAGTAAATGTTTGTGAGTATCTTCATTCCTGTGTTGTGTGTCCTAGTGCTGAATACCCAAATACTGTATATTTTGCAAATAATTGGAGGTGAAAAGAATATCACTTCTAGATCGAAAATGACAAGAGAGGCAGAATAACGTATTTGGTTTGTTTCTTGACTACAGTCTAGATAAAAAGCTTATAAAAAGATTCCGTTCTTCGAATGGCCAACAGGCCCTCAGGTCTCCTTTCTCTCTGCTTGGATATTAAAAATGTATGTTTCGAAACATAAAATGCTACACGAGGCATACCTAGAAAACCTAGAGTCCAGAAAATTTCAAGCTAAAACGGCATCAAGCATTCACACATTATCACTTCTAGATCGAAGAATATGTCGATCATGCTCTTGTGATAGTTCTCTACGTAATTACAGTATAATTCTAAGAGAAAGTCGCAAAAAATCATTCGGCCAACACCTGCACATGTGAAAAGTTTTCATAAAACTTCGTAGGAGAAACAGTAACAGGATCTTAGACAACTCGCTCGCCGTGGTATTGCCTTGTTCTCCTCAAGTCCCTAAAGATACCGCAAATGAGAAACACAAAGATTGCGAAATAGAATGAAACAAGTTAATGTTTACCCAACATCAAATTGTTATTCTACTGCTGCATTGAACATTCTTTCAAAACAAAACCGCAAGCGTATAATTGCTAAGTCGTTTGAGAGAAATTGCTTCGCTCAGCATTTTCTTTAGCCAGCCGTGCAGTCGTGATTTTATATTAGCTCTTCCTTCCATATCGAAAGTGCTTATGCAGCTCGTTAAGTCTGTGAAGAAGTTGCTGATAGAAATACTGTAACTCCCTAACACCCCAACTTCCCAGAAGAATCCCGTATTATTCCATTTGTGATTTCGTCATACTATTATTTATAGAACATGCTTAGCCTCTTCTTGAGGATGGGCGCAAACTTAAAAACGAGACGAACTTCGCGATTGCAAAACAGTTCTAACTTGCAGAAAGTGAGATAAATTTTTTATGTCGGGAAACTGTTTGCTATTTTAACACTCTGTGCAGCGTGTATGGATATTTAGAAAGCTCTTGATGTTGCATTTAAATATCATGCAAGTATATTGAAGTAAAAATTGTGATAGAGCTCCATATTTTTTTAATTCTAAGCATTGCCTAAAAAGACAAATCAAAGTATCAACGAGGATATGCCAATTTTTCGAAAAAGCATGGGGAAAGAAGAAAAGAATTTGTTTGAGAAGAAATTTCAAGTTGTAAGTACAATCTCGAGTTGTTTGTTTTTATAATCATTGCTCAAACTAAAATGTTTTTGATTTATAAGTGGGTAGTAAGTCACGCTCACCGCATGTTTAATTCTACCACTATCTGCCCTGTGGCCGTGCTAGGTGCTATGGATGCGTTAATATTCTCCTTGATAAATTTATTTACCAATTCATTGTGCTATAATTGTCCCGAGACAATAGATTAAGTTTGCATTACAGTTTTCATTGGATCAGTTGGTTAGTTTTATTTACATCTTCAATCATTAACTATACTAATTTCTAAACTTTTAGCTGTTATTGACAAATGATATTTTTCCAAGTTAGCGGAATTTTCGTTTAAAAATGACTAAAATATAGGGTGATTCGATTTGTCACTAGTTTAGGTGTATATAACCAGGGAGATTATATTATGGTGGTAATTTGCAAACAGCTATTTACTAAGGCTTAATTAAAATTAAACATGGTTAGGTTTTGATTAGGAAGAAAATTATATTTTGCTACATAGACTATTTGATAATATATGTAAAATATGAAAATTACCTTTGTTGCAAATGCAAAGTTCATATCTGAATGCAGATGAACCCCCTCCTCCTCAACAGCCATGTTCTGTAAACTGGGACAATAATAATTTATTGATAACCTCTTACAGGGGCATCACCAAGACATTAAATACTGAAGTCGGGGCTCAAAGTTGACAGCATTATTTGACTAAAAAATTTTTTTTAAAAAAGTACTAAATGCATCATGATATTTTATGTAGCAAATAAGGCACACTGCAACGCACCGAGAACAAACAACAATAAACATAGGTAAATTAGCTGTAGCTAATCTTTTGCCCCAGCATACTGGGCTTCATCAGAGCAAAGTGTACAGGGCATCATACATTTCTATTGACTTTTAGAATTCCATCGATTGGAGTCTATCGAGAAATTTGCTTTTGTAACCTTTCCTTTTTTTACACACATGACATTTTATGCCCACGATTCAATGTGAACTCTTTATGTTGAGATATTGCCGTGGTTGCTAAAGGCTTTTCAAGGCCCTATAGCGAAGCTGCAAAATGATACCCTCCTGCAACCGGAACAAACAGAACATTTTTGAGTCTACGCTCTTTAGAATAGCTTAAAATACACTGCGGAAAATATTTTGCAGTAATCTTCTTGCAGTTTTTGTTTGGACATACTTACATTTGATTAATTCCATTCTTAAAATGATATTCTTTTCTAAACAAGGCCCTCTAAACCTGCAGGTCCTGGGGAAGTTCGACCCATTTTTCCACATAAGTTTTTATATGAATATAAATGTAATCAAACCTGCATAGCTTGATTTCTTTGTGGTTAAGTGAAAAAAAGATTTATTGCCCAATTCTTTTCAAAGCATTTTTTATTGCAAAATGAGGAGGACCATAGCTACCCTCTGACACACTCCATGTTTTAATAGAATTTTGAACTAATGGAAACTGAAATATTGAAAATTCAATAGGAACATAGAAACCATAGACAGATGTTTTTTATGCCTTTATATCAATGAAAACATTTCAATCAGATTAAATTCGTGCATTGTAAACCTTTTGTGTTTAGTTAACAAACCTTAAAGAATATGCCTTAAAGGAAATTTTTATTTTGTTTATTAATGACAGGATATGCTAGTTTTCTCAATATTTTATAAGAAACTCACTATAAGAACTGGGTACTTGAAAATCAGGAAATTTAAGAAGCTTCATTACTCGAAACAAAAAGATTAAAAGAATTTTGAAAAAGGCCAGAACTCAGAAATTCCACCAAAACCCACTTCTACCTGCCTGCTCTAAATAAACATCTTGATTTTCGTGTCATATGAAAAATACTATTGGAAACCATCTGTTTATTTTAGCGAACTTTGTTTGAATTGTGCAATCAATTTTCCAATTTTCAGCGATTGCAATAACTTCACACCAGCCTATTGGATCATATTTTTCAGGCTCAAGAGAAACCAGATGAGTTTTTTGACCTCACAAACTGTGGAATGCCTACAGTAAGTAATTTAATGACACTTTTTTGCTAGTCAAAAAAAATTTTTTTTGTTATTTGTAAAATGATGATCATGCATGATGCTTTCAGGATAATTATAATAAATAGCAACAAAAGTCTTTAGACATTTATCAGTTTTATTTATTGAAATGACTGGGCATTACTCTCATTTAAACTGGAAACTGATTTCCGAACAATGTTGAAAATTGATTTTGAAAGTTGCAATAGAATATTAGTTTAAAAAGCATGTAATTGAGATCAAAATCAATAAATAAGATTATTTACACTTCTTTAAGTAGCAGAAATATCTTTTGCAGGTTCCAGATAAAGTTTATGCATTTTGCAAAATTCTGCAGAAAAAGGTTTGAACTCTTTATCCAAATTGATTTCGTAGTTTATCAGTTTTTGTTAAATTTCTTATTTTTTATTTCGGTAGTTGAAAATGTGTAATTCTTTTTTTTATCCAGAAAAAGCAAAAACTAATAATTAGGTAAAGGTGTATATTTTATGCCAAACAAAATATTTAAATAGCACAGGAAAGTTGTATTATCAGTACTATTGATGCTACAGCTTTTCCGGTAGATTTTTAAGCTTTGTGATACCAGAGATTTATATAACTCTTGACTTTCAAGTGTTATAGACACCCACAAAAGAAATTTTTTTATTTTTACTAATAATACATTTTTAATCTAAAGATTACTGAGATTGTAATCAGTTTTGCATTGTTAAACATGCATATGGTGTCATGTGATACCCTAAATTATGAATGCTGTACTTTAAAAATTATTCACGGAGGGACAAGATAATGTTTCCGATAAGAAAAGTAATCTTAAAAGCAAATGATATCGCTATTTTTTTAGATATAGGTGCGTGACAAAATGGGTGCCTTGTCTTGTTTGGGTATATGTCAATCACGCATCTCAGTCTGAGAGACCTGGTTTAAACATTTTTTCACAACTTTTTCCTATATTTTTCAAAGGTCTATATATCTTTGCATCATTTCCGTCAGCATGTTTATTGTGCTACTGAAAAGGCAGTAGGAACTCCATCTGAGATGATTGCTTAAAGAGAAATGATACTAATGAGATTGCACAGAAATATGTTCACAGACTGGTCTTTACCCAAAATTAGCATCAAATTATCAGTAGAGCTTCAAAACAAGAATGGAATTTAAACAGGAAGTTATGAATTGCTCAGCTGGATTAAGGATATTGCCTCAAGGTGCATGATCAGTCATACTTGCTCTAAAATCTCTAGGGAGAGGTCTGTTTTATGAGAATGCTTGTAGTCTCATGAAAATTATGATTACTTGTACGAAATAGCTAGAGGCTTAGGTATACTGCAATGAATTGGAGTTGTGGTGCATTCTGACTTTGCTTCTTATTCAATGAATAGCATGGGCAAAAGTGTGTCTAATTTGCTGCAAAGCAGAGTTAATTTGGGGATAAAGCAATTGTAACATAAAGAATTTGCTGCCAATTATCACTGTTTGTTTTATCAATTTGTTTGTAGATAATGCTTTTGCAATATAACAGAATTCATTCATTGAATGGTGCAAAAATGGAAGAATTTGCAATGTTACAGGTATGTGGAGTCAATTGCCATTTTTTATAATCAATCTTATGTTTATAAAGTATTAGGTCCTTTTTGGTTGAATAGTTATTGTTAATGTTTCATTTCCACTCATAAAAGTCTTTGCTAGCTAGCCTTTTCATTAACAGAACAGGGGTAAAATGTATCAGTTATCAAAGGAAAGTCTAAACAAGAAAAAGGAAATGTTTTCTCAAATTTTTGGTGGTTCAGAAATTAAGAATTGCCTTAAGAAAAAACAATCATTTCAAAACATGCTCATGCTTTTGTCTTTGACCCTTGATAGTGTCAGCTGAAAAGCTGTGGTAATATGTTTTACAACTTTTGATTTTTTAAAATCCAATTTTAAATTTAGTTGTGCTCAGGCTCTTTTGGCATAATTGTGCCTTTTTTGCCTATTTTTACGTGACAGGCTTTTGGCATATTTATGGGACAGGGTCAGTGTAGAAAAAGGTTTTTTGCACAGCCCCCTCACTTTCCTGGTCAGTTGCCCCCCATGCAGGATCTAGGGTGTAGAAAGAATTGTTAGGTTGATATGGCTTTAATGAAGGAATGTACACTGACTGTATTCTGATAAAAAAAGATAAATCATTTTCTAAGGAATATTAATATTACATACAGAAATTTTCCCCTTTGTATGGTTGATTAAGGATGCATTCATGTTTACTTTTCTTGTTATCCATCAAAGCTTGTTAAGGCAAAATTTAAAATTTGTGATTCAAGGTTTTGAGATCTGAGAAGTTTGTTTCAAAAATTTCCAGACCTGAGAAAATAAGCTCCATGATCTGAGATATGAGCTTTCTCATAGTAGAATTTTTTAATTTAGCTTTTAACTTAATTCATCCTTAAGTATTTTTCTACCATTTATGCAGGTTTTGGATTTGTCACACAATGAAATTGGAACTCTTCCAAAGCAAATAAACTGCCTTGTGAATTTACAAGTGAGCTTCCTTCTTGCCTGAGATATTTTTTGCACTTTGTTTTGTCCATTTGCAAGTTAATACTGACTAGAGCAAAGAGCGTTGTTCAATTGAAGAAAATATCACATATGCAATCAATTTGAAAGTATGATGTGATATTTTCCTTATGGTTTAGCAATCTGATTAAAATTGGATGAACAGTGGCAAACTGTATGGTTTTGATAAATTGAGGTTTATTTTTAGATTAAGATTTCTAAATTATTCATTATCTTACCTATTCTATCTGGAGTATTTCATACTTATCCCTTTCTGCTACTTAAAGATTGTTTTTAATAATCTATGATCTGCTGTCATCAAGGTTTATTTTATTATTTTTGTAATTTGACCTTGTTTAGAAACTTGATTTGTCATTCAACAAACTGAAACGGCTGCCAGATGAAATTGGATCTTTGGTTAAAATACAAACATTCAATCTTCAAGGTAATTTGTCTTGTCTTGAATTTTCACAAGCTAGAGCTTGCATCTCCTACATCAGACGTGATTCCCATAAAGTTGTCACAAAGGAGTGATTGTTGTCAACTCATAATTCAGATTTTTATACATGTTAATATAATCAAAAACAAGTTGATAGCATACCTCTGTCCGATCACTACATATTTATCTAGATCACTAATTTGATTAAGGAATCATAACATACTGCAACCCTTAAATACAACTTATCAAATCTGTAACAAAGACTAAGCTATGCCATGTCGCCCTCTGGCAGTTTTAGAATTCATCTACTTAGAGAAAGAAAAAAATAACTGCTTAAAAATATTTTCTTCTGGGAAGCAGTTCTGATTAGGCAGCCTTAAATTGTCATATGCTTGTATTACGGATTGGACTACTTCGGTCTGCAACTGGGTACATATATTTCCTTGCTTAGGATTTTTTGTTCATTATACTGATTTTTGGTATTCTGAAGAGTGTCAGACCATGAGCTTTGAGGTGTCGTAAAATGTTTGTTTTTCAAAGCTGTATTAAAGAAACAGCAAAACCGTAATGTAGGAATTACATATCGGGTCAATTTCATATTCAACCAGTTCCTAAAACAGTAACATGTTAACTGGGTGCTGTTTTTAGGTGTTAAAATCAATATTTGTAAAAAAGTGAGTATAAATAAGAGTCTTTTAATAGGTAAACGCCTTTCCTGTAAGTTGGTTTATCAGCTTTGTTTTCAACTGAAGCACATCGTTTGGGAATTTAGTTTATTTGTTTTTATTGCGTTTTGCATAAATCACATAAAGTGACTTGTTTTCTCTGAAATTTTACAGGAAACAAGTTGACATATTTGCCCCCAACTATAAAAAATATGCGAGAACTACAGACTTTGGATATCCGTGAAAACAAAGATCTTGCTCAACTTCCAGTAAATCTTTGCTACCTTCGCTCACTGGAGGTAATTTAGAAATAATATGATACGAGTTTTGCCTATGTTGATGCTAGGCCAAACAATTTTGTGAATAAGTTTTATCCGAATGTATGCAGCTCGAGAATTGGCAGACATTTTTTCATTTGCGGATAATCATGCACTGCTTTCTATGATTAATTCCACTTAGCATTTAGAAGTGAATGTTTAAAAACTATCTTGGAAGTTGAACTTAATGTTTAAAGATATTTTTTAATGATTGTAGCTCTTGAAGCATTTATGTTAATCTTAAAGTCATTTGTTTTTCTTCCTTCTTAACAATGTTATGATTTCGCACCATAGATTTATCCCCTTTTCTTCCCATGTTTCAACTGAAGACGTTTTGATATAGTGAATTTTCATGACTATTTCTCCTAGGAATTCCTTTATGACAAAGAAAGAATTCGCTATCCCCCAAGAGGTAAATTTGTATTGTTTGGACCGTAAACTAGATATGTTATTTGTCACTTGGGATCTGAAACAATGTTTGTTATTTTCTGGCCAGGTTGTAGAAGATCATCAATGTTCTGTTTGTAATGTTGCTGTCTTTGTTGTGTAAGAAAGTTTTTTCCACAACAAGCGATTGCTGAAAAACTTCATTGATAATTTTTTCCTAGATGTTTGCACCACCTTGATGTTTTTACCTTGTATATAAATATAGTTTTTAAAAACCAAAAATCTTTCTTTTCAAACTTCGTTATTCATCACTAGTTCTTCATCACTAGTTATTGGGTAAATGATTTATACACTGCATTTCTCTATTTTATAGAGGTTTCCAGTAAAGGATTTCTGGAGATCAAAAGATGGTTTATGCTGGGTATAATTCTTCTTCTTCAGTCTCAGAATGCACAATTGCACGATATCATGCTGCACAATATTATGAATAACTCCCCCTACATATATGAAATTGTTTCTAACCTGTCTTGTCGATAACCACACACAATTTTACAGGACATCTAAACACCTTTCTCCCCTCTGATATGCCGTTATGTTTTGTTGACCTTTCTTCTTTTAGTTAAAGGCGATGAATTCGAAGGAGAGCTGGCTGCTCTACAAGCAAGTTAGTGAATTCAAAATATGTTGTGCGTCATTTTTCTATCCGCCTTACAACAAAGGATGATTAGATAGTTTTGTCAGAATATATACTTTTATCGAATTTTCTGATTAGAAGACTTATATCGTAATTTTATCTACAAATACGAGAAATTCAAGCATGAATTTCAGAAACTGTGCTAGAATCATACATAAGAGCCAATTAAATGCGCCATTTTACTTGTCAATATCCCTTTCCCCCCAATTTTAAATAATTTCTAGCCATTTGAGAATATCGCACGATAAATGCTTTCAATATCCTCAAAAATTGGAATTTTGTAGAAAAAATCTTAATTTTTAAACGATTCTTTGTGTCTTACAATTGTAGCTCGTTCTCTAGAAAAACGCACACAATAAGTCAACTTAAGATATATTTAAGATTCTAAAATGGCGTTTCAACCGTAAAGGCCATTCTTTTGATTGTCTGGCCTAAGAGTTGATGTTCACTTCCCACAATCATGGCCAAAACTCCTTGACACTGAGTTAAAAGTTTGGCATACTCTCAATTGTTCCCAAGGAAAATAAGGACATATCAATTTCTCCCCTCCCCCTTTATCAATGTTGGTGTCGTATGAGAGCTAAATGTCCCAGCATTCAATTTTTGCCCATACAATCACACGTTGATATAGGGCGGAGGGGATCATGTTGAATAAGAAATATATTGCATTTGGGAAACAGTCTCACGAGTTTTTGCCAGGATTGCAGTCTTGGCCTATTCACTGCCCTTGATATTTGACAATTTTTTTTCCCAAATCTTCCAACACAGGGCTACCAGAAAAGCAGTCTGACCACTCATCTTCCAGCCTCTCAGATGACGGAGCTGCATACGAGGTTGCTTCCTCTTTAATAGTTTAAAGTCAGTTGTTTTCAAAAAAATGTTTATGAATATTTTCTGTTTTTCTTAAGAGGAGAATTCAGAACCAACCTAAAACTTTTCATTTCCTCTAAAATCATTCATTGAGACACCTTTTGTTCGTTACTTTCCCAATCGATATTTATGATTTTTGAATTGATAAATAGAAGTCCTTTATTTTGAGAAAGCCCTGTATGACGGGGTGAAATAATTGTGTGATTTATTTTCATATATATCTGCTCTTTAAGTCATTACTCACATTGTTAACATGTATCTCAGCTTACTTGTAGCTCCAACCTAGCCATAGGTAGGTTACGGTGATTGCACAATCTTGCTGTTGATTTTAATAAATGGGTACACGACATATTTTATTCATATTTTTACTAATATCAGGCAATTCTTATTTCGCAAAAACTCAAAACGCACCTTTTTACTTTTCGTTGCAGGAATCAATCAAGAAGAGAGAAGAAATTCGAGTATGTTTTTTATGATGGGTCTAAAATATTTGATATAGCGTCAAAATAATGAGATTAGTTAAAGTTTCTTTATTTCTCTAATCTTGGTTTAATCAGTCAATAGATAGTCTGTGGATGAACAAAGAAGTTTATTTCCTTTTTCAATAAAATTTTTATGCAATGAAGCTTTTATTTGTGTTAAAGTGTAAAAATGCCATGTGACGGTTTGGTGGTTATTGCTTTAAAAATTTATCATTTTGTTGTAAATTTGATTGAAAGTCAAATTTGGTTTGTCAAGATATTGTATCTTGTAATAAGAACAGTTCGCCAATCTCTTTTACTTGTTTCAAAGGAAAAGAAAAAACAAAGGCAGCTTGAATTAGAAAAGAAAATCCTAGACGCACAAACTGAAAATGCTGTTCTTATGTCATCTGCGGCGAAAGAAAGACAAAAGCTTTTGGCAAATGTTGCCTTTGTAAGATTGTATTTGTTTTTTGTCTAAGTTGTGCTAGAAGTTTGAAAAGGGCTTTTCAATGCCTGTTTCAAACTCAATCTTGAGAAAACTCAAAATAAATGTTTAGTTACTGTAAGTACACAGAGATTTTCCATTTTGCGTTTTCACGCTTTCTGCAGGGATATTTTCTGAGTTCTTAGAGGCAAATACTTTATTTGCATCAAACTAATCTAGCACAAAGTTTGTTCTTGAGGATATGATCTATTGAAAATTAGAATTAAAATATGACCTTGTTTCTTCAGGGGGGTTTAATAGGTTTTCTAAGGATTGTAAACAATATTTTACACCATATTGTGTGACAGGCATTTCATTTATATACTGCCAATATTGAAATTTGGCAATCGCATTATAATTGCTTTCAAGTATTTCAAGATTTGGTGACCACTGAGACTAAAAAATTGGCATCGTCTAAGACTAACGATTTTGTATCAATCAAAGTTATTTCATTTCCGTTATAACTGAATTTGCAACTTATATGAATTTTTTTCTTTTATTATGTCACGAAGGAGGAAATGAGGAACCAATCAGAGGTTCACCGAGCTTATGAAGAGAGCGAGGGTAGCAGAAAGAAACTACTTCAGGCTTTACGCCAAGGCAGGTTCACAGTTTTTATTTTCAACTTAGTGCTTTGAAATTTAGCCAAGAATATTAACTTTTAGTTAACTAATGATAAAGATACCAGTAACTGTCATTGTAACTGTACTTCTGTTATTATCAATATCTAACTTGTAAAGTTTTTCAAAAAGTAAGCGACTTTTAATAGCTTTTTTATGTTTATATGTGAAATGTGAAATCTTTCTTCATCTTTCAATTCTTTTTTCATTATTCTAGATGAAGAGTATTTGAACGATACAGTATCACTGGTGCTGCAAATGACAGAAAAGTGAGAAGTACATTATTCTCCTTCGCCAGTGTCAACTTGTTTTCGTATCAACTTCTTTATTGTTGTGTATAGCTTTTGTGTTTAGTAATGATTCAACTCCCATTGGTCTTCAAGCCTCTGCTTTTGACTTTTCCACCAAGAGAGTCATTGCTCGACATTACGTTCGATTAACGTCCTTTCTTAAAAACCATCCTTAATTGGCCCACATTTTCTTCCCTCGATTTTCTCCAAGTAAGGAGTTTTGTTAAAGAACCATTCTCATCAGCGCTCAACATTTTTTTCTCTTTCTAAACAGGGCACGAAGGACAGAAGAGCTGCTCGACGAAATGGAGGCAGAGAGGTGTGAACAGTAATTTTTTATTCATTTCCACCAGTATATCAATGTCTGCAGTCTGTTCATCATTCGCTCATTTAAACTCATTTAGTTCGATTTGATCATAAGTAATCACATATCTTGAAAATCAAACCGAAACAAAGATGAATTATTTCAAGTTTCTGTGTTTAATTTGCAGAGAGAGAACAGATATGCTATTCAGAATAACCCAGGAAGAAACTGAAAGGCTGAAGAAAGAAGACGTAATACGTATGTTTACCTCCTTAACTTATCAAACCCCCTTCACTTTCTGAGCAACTTAACTTGGTACACCACCTTCACCTACTAGAACACCTTAACTCACTAGTCCTTCTTTACCTTCTGAAGACCGTAACATACTAGGCCTTCAGAAGTAAAGCTTTGCAGAATCTAATTTGAAACTTACAAAACTTGCATTCGTTTTGCTGCTCCTGTATCGGTTACTTTCTTTCCAGTGCTCCTGAGTTTAGTTGCGATACCTGTTAGCCCCGAGTTTTTTTAAATCCTCATTTTCTCATGCCATTGTTATTTGTCTAACTTTACTGGTAAACACTTTTTGATGGCGATTGCAGCAATATATTTACTTGCCATTTCTAGAACGTTTGTATCAACAATTTTGTTGAATATTTGTTGAAAACTGTAGAAGGGGAGGTAAATTTCTGAATTTTCCTCAAAGGATGCATGACTATTGTTATGCAAGAACTCGAAAAACATCAAGAGAAATTTGCCGAATACGAGAGGTCACGTGACAACACTTCCAAACTTGCTTTAAGGAGGTATGATTTAGGCATACAATTAATTACCTCTGTCTGTGCCCTATGAACCGCAGCAATTGAACATACAGTGTAGTGGCAAAATTTCGTCTTCTTTAAAATTTAGTCGAAGAAAAAATCGTCAAAAAATTTGTCCTCCGAAATTTTGTTACGATGACATTTTTTGTAATTATTGTATTTGGAATTACCTCCGGTAATCTTGGAATACTGTCGTTAGCCCTGGCACAATCATTGCCAGCTTTGCATCCAAGCATTGCAATAAGTGTGGCAAATTTTCTCTTTTTAACCTGAAATGGTGTTACAGTATGAATTCTTTAAATACCATCATATGTAGGTGTATAATGTTCTCAAATACTTTTACCTCTCTCGTGACTCTAAGTAAGTTAAAAGAAGCTCTAAGTGTTTTCTTCTGTAATTAACGAAGCAATAAGCCAGCCAAGCCTTCAAAAGTTTTTCAGATTCTACCAGCTCTATTAGAATGATGACTTGTTTACAATCTAATACTTAGTAATCTAAAAATAGTTTATGTTTTTCATACGAATTGGGCTTGTTTTTGGCAGCTTGCAGTCAAACCAAGACATTGAGACGCTGCTTCACGAAAGAGACGAGCATCGAACTGATCTTCTTCAGAAGATATCAGATGAGGTTTGTGACAGATTTATGTCAGTGAAAATAGATTCTTTGTATTTCGGATTTGTACCAACTGTTAAATAGTGTGACTTCAAAAAAATCTATTCTTTGTTAAAATAGTGTAGTGAATTTGAAGATTGAATTGGCTTCGAAACTGACTTTCTAATATGGATTTTAATTTCAAAACAGGAAGAGAGTCAGATGATGGCATTCAAAGCTTTGCAGTTTCAGAAGGATTCCAAGCTTTCACGTATTAGACAACAGGTATTGATTTATGCTTGTAGCAATGGGTATTATTCTCTCGCAAAATGCGCAGTGTCGTTAAGAGAAGGTGGTTCTGACTGGGTAAAAATCCAGTACCTATATAACCGGATCTCATCAAAACCATCGTTTGTAGTCATTAATTATAAAGTTTGACAGAACTGAAAGTATTAAAATGAATTTAAAAGCATGCAGAAGACTTTTGAATTTTTTTGACAAAGATAATATTGTCGAAAATTTTAAATGTAAAATTAAAATGACCTTTTTGTTTCTATGGAGTTAATGTTGTTCAATTTTGTATTAGATTGACATGATAAATAACGAGCTTCGCCGGATCACAATGTTGGAAATGGAAAAAAGGGTTCAGAAGGAGGAAGAAGAAATGGTTTGTTCTTTAACGGTCTTTCTTAAAGATAACAATTTTCCATGTAGCCTTGTACACGAAGCATCTTGTTTGTCGTTACCTAAGTTAAATACCGATACTTGCCAATTAGCTACACATCGTGAAAATAATCTTTAGTAATTTTTAGTAATTGTTCAGAGTCAGATTCGGTTATGTTTGTTCTGGCATTTGTAGTTGACTTTGTATTTCTGTAAAAATCTATAATTTGTTCTCTACGTAGACTTGGACGTCCTCGAATAAGCCCTTTCCCCCTCGAAAAAGCCCCCACTCTAAAGTAATTTGTGTGAAATAAGCTAATACCCTCGAAGAAGCTTCCACGGCCTAAGGTATTTCCTCGACAGTGGCAGGTTTTTCCCAATGTATCAACATTCATAGAAATTCTGACCAACCTCAAACAAAGAATGAAAATTTACCCTGGAAATATTTGTGGCTGCTGCTAAATAAGCCCCCACCTTCGAATAAGCCTCCTTTCAAATAAACCCCCGCCCCAATTTTTTTTGCAAAACAAGCCCCGGGGCTTCTTCGAACCCACCTAATCGTTGAGTTGCGGTATGTCTATTAAAACCATCAATCTGTCTCCTTCACAGAATCGTCTCGCTGAGATGCGCATCAACACTGCTCTTATTTTGAGCCAGCTTATAGATGAACAAGAAAGGAGGGAAAGTGAATTGATCAAAAGACTGGTAGCTACTTTTATCAGCTTTAATTTTCTCAGCTTTTTGTTCTGTACTTATCTTTCCCTCCCACAATTCATTCTTTCAAGTCATGACAATTTTTTTTCTCTTAAATCTTTAAAGCTTAAGGCTAAGCGTGTTTTTGGTTCGATTTTTAGAAAATTCAAACCCGCAAGCAGCTTTTCGCTTTTCAAAATACACCAACCTATTAGCGTACAGAAGCTCTGTAGTGTAAAATCAAAGGAAGGTCATAATGTTTTGTTTCTTTTTTAATTGGTATTAATACTTTTTTAAGCCTTATATCTATTAGAATTTGACTTGTCTTCAAGTACCTTTTGAATACTGGCGATCATAGTATTGGGAGTCACATATATATAAAGGAGAGGCCAATTTCATTCGTTTTGCAGCATGGTAAGGTAGGGTTATGGTTTTCGCCTTTGTTTCTCACAGTATTTTGTGTATCTTATATAATTTCGCCAATGTTTTTGCCAATTTGCAGAAAGAAATGGAACATTACAAAGAGGATGAAGCCAAGGATTACTGGCTTATTCAGTTTCAAAGGCTACTTGATAGCAAGCCACAAGTTCTTGTTGATGATGTAAGTTTTGTATCATTATTTAAATCCTGGGATCGTTATGGGGAATTTCAGGACCTGGACAGAAGTGCAAAAAGTATCAGAACCTCGAACTGGGTTCCCAGAAAACGGAATTGGCAATAATTTCAACCAAAATAAATATATTTCACCAGTGAAATTTAAAAATTGAGCTCACTGTAAAGGAGCTATGACCATTTCTTTGCAGTATCTTTTAAGCTGAAAGCTAAAATCTTTTTAATTTGCAACACAAAACCAGATTGATAATTTCTAGTGAATGCTTTTTAGAACTATTTAATTGAATACTTTCATTCAGAAGAAAATATTTCTCTCATGTAACAAGTTCCCAGAAAGAAAAAAATTATTTTTTTTAGCCATGGGCCTGCCTATGAACATCAAGTTGTTTTTGTTCAGAGAACCGGGAAAAATTCCGGAACAGAGTAAAAACTTTATTTAAAGGAAACTTTAAACTGCTGCCCATGTAAAATGGTCAATAATTTTATAGTTTTGTAGATGATTTTTGTAGATTATTTGTTGCTTAAGTCTTATCTCTTTAGTGGTTTTTAAGGTGGCAGTTTTTCAAGGATAGCAGCTCTTTATAACCATGATCTAATACCAAAGTGTATGTCACTCCAATGTTTCTTTTTGGAGGACAACAAAACGATTTCCCCCCATATTTGGCTTTTAAGCTTTATTAGGTTTTAGATAATAAACGAAAGTTTAGGAGTAATCCTATAATTACTTTGAGTATTATTCTTATTGTACAGTAGAAACCCGCATAAAAGAACCTGGGTTTTTTTCTGGCAGCCTGAATAGGTTCTTAATTAACAGGCTGCTATTCTAAATTCCAATCTAAAAGGTTCTTAACAAGGCTCTTATATACATACGTACAGGCCTTGCACACATTAACAATGTTTTCCACCGCAAAAATTCTAACAGACGCACTTAAACCAGCTTTGTTTTTCATGATAAATTTCAACCAATCAAATGAATTTGTGTTGTCAGATTGTCCAACTAGAATCCAACATACCATAATCTGATTTACTCTAAGCTGGTTTAGTTTGCCAGTGTTAATAGGGTGTAAAAATACCACTCTAGAAACCCTTTTTTCTTATAGATAGATATATAAAAGAACCTTTCCAAATTTCAGCTTCTTGGGAGTTCTTAATTATGGGGTTAAAAAGAATAAATTTCAGCCTCTAGGTTCTTATAAAACAGGTTCTTTTATGCGGGTTTTTACTGTATTTTTTAAAGATCTTAAATTCGAATATTTTTTATGGTAGGAAAATGAATTGGATATTTACGTTGTCGAAATTCTTATGAATGCGAATGCAAGGGAGTATTTGCCAATATTTGGAAGACATAAGATCACAAAAGAACAGATAAATTTGATGACACACGATGAACTCAAAAAGGTACAAAATTTAGTATATGTTTTTTGATGATATGATAGAATCAACTGATAGAAAGATAAGATTTCTAAAAAATTTGAATAGATACTCTTTTAAGTTTTTTATATGTTTCATTTAATTTATATATATTTTATGTTACTTTGTTTTGTTGGTATAAGTTTTCCAGCACTCATCAATGTCATACAAATATTTTTCAATCTCCGTATCGTTCTTCCCATTTAGAGAATGATTTTTGCGAAATATTTCAAGGCTTTTTTAAGTTGCAACAGCCCAAAGCACAAGCGAGAAATGTTTGATAAAGCTTCTGGGCATCAAAACAGAATATTCCAGAAAATACTTCCATTCAATGGGTGCAAAGCTTTATATCGATTTGCCAATCGACCTTTTGAAATCGATCGAAAAATTGTCCCATTTTAGAAATGTTAAGAACTGTTCAAGAAAAATTTTAGTCAGATTTTTGTTATTTTTTTAAGTGATTATTATCACTTCGGTTAGGCTTTTCTCAGAGTTTTTTATAATTTTTACTTTCTTTCTTTTCCTGAATAGTTCACATGGTGATAGCAGGATATTTTATTGAATTGTTTATCTTGTATAAAGACTTATTATATTATATTGTTTTTTGGAAGCATTTATCTGCTTATTTACTTTTTCAACAAGATCTTTCATAGTCAAAAAGAAATTTGTTGTTTCTCTGTGAAAATTTCAAGCTTCTAGTTTCTAGTTTATAGTTTGACGATGAGGCTTCTTGTTTGTTTTCTTCCTCTTTGTTCTAACTATGTATTTTTTGATCTAGCTAAAAAGATTTTATTTTGTTTGATTGCTGTAGATTGGAGTGCATAGCGAGGATGCACGTGTTGATGTTCTGGCTGCAATTAAAAACAAGATACTAATGAGCCATGAGATGGAACAAAAGCAAAACTTTTCAAAGGTATTATAATCTTTTCTTGCATTTTCTCATTTACTATTTTTTGTAATAAGATCAAATTAGCAACCGAATTTTCATTTTAATTAGATTATAGTTAGGCCTATGTCTTTGTATTTGTTTCTACCTAGCTTTCCAAGGTAGAGTTTTTGAAAGGTTTTCAAAGCCTTCATGACGATTCGATAGTTTTTACATCTGATTTTGTAGCTTGTTTTGGTTGGTATAAAGTCATGTTTTACGCATGCAAGCGACTCTCTTAAATGCGTGAAGTCATGTTTATAATTAAGTTTCTCTTTGAATTACTCTTTGAAATCTTTGTCTACAGTCTATGTCTTGTGAGGCAAGCGAGGTGAAAATGGAGGCATTGCCGAGCGCCCCTCCAGCTGCATCTTTGATTGCAAGGTTTGAAGGCGAATGCGTCGTTTGCTTAGAAGAAAAGGTATTTTTTTTCGTATACATTTTGTTGGTAAAACTGAAGAAACCGGTTAGGATTAAATCGTGTCATACACGACGAGGAGTTTTTTGACGGCATTAATGAATACGCCTAGAGTCAGGGAACGCTTTCCTACGAATTTGACATCCAGGAAGGCATGATACCTTGAGGGCAGCTGCTGTTTAGCGTCGTTATTTTGTTTTTTCATCAACTATTTCATTCTTTAAAGTTTGTATCGAATTTACACAAGTATTCTCATGAAATACATGATTTCTGCGTTCAATTAGTCGGACACTCCCTAATCCATGATGTACTGCGGCCCGCGCAGATAATCTGGAGCACTGAGTCTGTGTTTTAAAACCTTTGAAAAAACGCTGACCACATTGTAAATTACTACGAAAAGATTGTTTTATTTTCCTGTTTGATTTTAGAAGATTTATCACAGAGTTTACAATTTCAAAAATTAATTTTTTCACACTGCAACTCATTTACCTGTCTTCGTATTTGTAAAATGAAACATGTTGTAAAATGAAGCTCTAACCAATTTGAAAAAAGGACCAACCTTCTTCCAGTCATACGTTAACGTAGACTGGAGCTTGCAGTTTGTTGTGAACAGTTTCTCTAGAATTTTTAATAATTTTTTTGTTACGAAAATAAACGATCCAGGTTTTAAAAGGCGTTAGAAAGTACTGACAACGACGGCAATTAAAAGTTTATAACTTTTTACATAATTGTTACAAATATTTTTATTGCAATGTTAAGAATACATTATGGTTTTTTAATTCAGTTTCTGCTTAAAGCTAGAGTATAATAATATATAATATTTGATAATATTTTTTAGAAGCATCAATTGATTATCATAATTTAGATCGAATTATTTGGATTTCAATGAATTGCTCTTTATAAAATCACGTACTTTGATGCGGTCAAAGAAAGATTATGTTTTTAAATGTTTTAATCTTATGTATATCTTCATTTTTTTGTGATTTTCAGCCCGACACGATTTTCCTGAACTGTGGTCATGTTTGTACGTGCGGAATGTGTTCGAGGCCACTGGAGCTATGCCCTTTGTGCCGGGAGGTTATTGTGCAAAAGTGCCATCTATACGGAGTGTGACTCGAGTGACAGTGGAATTTGTAAATATTGGTCTATTTGCTTTTAAATATTTAATCTTTTAGTCGAACAAAATTTGCACACTGAAAATGGAATATGTTATGCTAGAAGACCCCAAGGCAACCAAAAAGATTTGTAAACAATGAATACAATTGTGACTTGAAACTTAATTTCACCCTAATGTATGTTGATTTTGCCTAGTGGTACAACCATTTTTATATTTACCATAACGAAATTCTCGTCTTTCTCGCAGTGCTTTAAAACGCCAATGTAAGGCGTAAGGCCATCATTAAGTTGGGTCCAGGATGCTGTTTCTGAATCACTGTGATTTAGGGGTCCAAAAATAGATTAAAAACCCCTAAAAAACTTTGCAAATAGAAATATTTAAATGTGTCAAGAAATCTATATTCCTTATCATCTTTTTTGCGATTTTAGCCATTTTTTAATTTTATGCCCCGAAAAGTAGTATTTGTATGAATCGCCACTGTGTAGTGAGTTCATCCCTACAAAGTTTGTAAACCCCAAACCCTTTCCTTTGTCCACGATGTCTAGATTGACCCCCATTTATTTTGAATTGGTTTATCAATTACAAACAATATATTATGAGTCTTTGAAAATCCTCACAGAAAAGAATAAAACTAATCCAAAATTTTTCTAAATATTTTTTGCTTATTGTTTTGCTAATGCTAAGGGAGTTTTTACACAGGTTAAAACTGTTTGTAGAAAATGCCCCTTCTTTTTACTCTCTGACTGTTATTTTCAAAATGTATAATTTTTAAAGAATCTATGTCCCAGATTTTCCAAAATACGGAACCCAATATCAGAGAAATTATAGATGCACGTGAGGTAGAATATTCTCTCATTTGCACCGGCCAGGCTTGTTTTCTCACAGAATATTTTTTAAGGTGATTAGATTAAGGTGGAGACTCGGTAGCATCCTATTTGACTTATTCGAGCCTCCATGTAGCATACATCTCTAGCCACAACCACTGATCTATGAAAAAGAGTTGGTCGAGCTTCTGTTGTGGCAAGAGTGTCGCCATCCTAGAGGGAGCCCCAGAACAGTCCATGCGAGGAGAGGGCATCCACCGTCCCTCCTAGCAATCAGCTTCTCTGGTCTTTTTCTTTACAGCACTCATAACACAGCATTGCAGCTCTCGCATATCCATATCATTCACGTATTGGTTTGTGGAGTGGCCTCCCGCTTTTTTGAGGGCCCTCCTTCTTTTGAAGTTGAGTGGGCTTCAAGCTTTCGTGTTTCAAGGCAATAGAGAGCTCGATCCAGTCTTTTTTAAAAATCAGGAGCCACAGCATGATGAGCTGTGCCATGAACAGCGAGCCTCGATGTGGAGAGGAGGCGATGAAGAAATTCTAGACACGCAATTGCTTCGTATTATTTAGCATAAGATCTGTATTTACCATATTTGCAAAGTTAAGCAAAGGTGTTATATCAGATTTATGCTTAATGATAAACCACGTATCATACCTTTTCTAAATTCAAAATCTGCGCATAATTTACATAATCTTATATCACATATTTCCATTTCAATATCCAATCACCATTTAATGGCACATCATAATTTCTTTAAATATTTACCCAAACTGTATTTGACGCGAAATAGTATCAAATAATCAGTGATTGTTCTCAGTGATTATATTCTTAAGATGCATCATGAATATCACTATTTTCTTGACGTATTTTATTCGCACTCAGTCGTTTTTTTGTTGATAATTTTGAACAGAAATGTTATTTTGAATGTTAAATTATTTTCGTAAGTTTTTGGGGCGGGTCTGCTAGATGCCTTTCCAGTCGAAAATCTGTTCTAATGGTCCAGTCACTTAAGTTCGAGATACAACTTTTTGCATACAAACATACAAAGATCGAGATACAACTTTTTGTTTGGGGGAGCCAGCCCTGATAAATAAGTGTAAAAACAGCCATATTTTAAAAAATAAAAGTATTTTGGTTAAGTTTTTTGGGGGGTCAAGACCTTATATTCATAACACTTGGGCTTGCTAAAACCTTCACCAAAGTCTAAGAATTATATAACAGTACATAAACGACTAACACTTGTGCAATACACGACATTCCACATGGGTTCCAAATTCTTCGATAGGCTCCTGTTACACTTTTTAAACCAATGTGTCCCTTACCGATTTACAAGGCAGGATTTTTTTTCCACGCTTCTTGTCGAGGGTAAAGGTAACACACTTTTTCCTTAGCCACAAAAATTAACTCAGCAACTTTCATCTTTTGCATTGCATTAATTTAATTGCAAAAAGGTCGTAATGTTTTGAATGATTTCTTTACTAAGTAGGCAGTTGATAAAGAAGAAACAACGCCCACACAAAATTATGATCATTTCCATGTGTTTTGAAGAGGTGTTCGTCTAGAACCATTGTTTATTTTTGAAAAACATTGTTGATTATTCAGCTGAATAAACACCCACCTTATGAAGCTCCAATTTCTCAGCTGTGTCGCATATCTTTTTTAAATGAAACCTAGGAAGTTTTCAGAAAACGCTAGATTTATATAAATTCTCGAAACTGTCGTCATAGCTGTGAACATTTAAGTCTAATAATTTAAAAAAAGAAAAAAAGCTTAAATAAGAAATACATCAATAAAATGCTTAATGGGGAATTTGAAAGGGGTTCTTGATCATATACCAGCAACAAAACATGAAAAAGTTACCTTTCCTCGCAGTCATTTCCTTATATTCTAATAAAAACCCTAGTGTATCTTTTTTGACAGTAAAAGGGTAGAATTATTAGGGCGCTATTGTTTTGGAACAATAGGAGCAAAAGTTTTGTTCATTGGAAACAAAGGATTCTTAAATATTTTTAGGGGTTGTGCCCCCAAGAATGACGTTAGCTGCGGTTCTGTAGTCTGAAATAAACGGGGTTCGTAAAAAATTTCCCATATCATAACAAACGGGGTGAATGGTTAGCAGTCTATTTTAATAGGTAACACAAAGTATTTACAGCAGACAATCTTATCGAAATATTCAGTTATGTTTTCTTAAGTTTCTCTGGATGAACTTAGTTCGATTGGGGACGGGGAACGCTTATTTCTGACTTTAGAGAAGTAAACTTTGGTTTGAAATAAGAAACATAATTTCAGCCAATCAAGTTGTCGAAATTTCCTGGCCTAGCCAATCAAGAAGCACAAAGTTGATCAGCTGATCTCTCGACGTTTGCCGGAAGATTAGGTAGCTGTACCCCTGATAACCTTTATCACAGGAAGATATCTGTGACACTGTCGCGACGTGGGCCACTGTCGGCTTAGCCTGACAATAAAGAGCAGTTTGGTATAGAATATTCTTCCTTGCTCAGATACTATCTACATGTCATTGTATTTGGTTTTAGAAAGTTGATAAAGTCGAAGAGCACCTGCCAGGAAAAGGTAAGTTGACTATCAGCTGTCGACAGAACAGATTTTAGGCCCGCTCCGTAATGGACAAGAGTTTATTTTGGATGAAAAATAATTAAATCCCTTACACTTATTTGACAAAAGCTAACTTAAATTGTTCGAGACTGGAGTTAATGCAATCTGCATTTTTCACTCTCACACGAAATAATTTTCGTTTGGTTCCATCGATTGCAGCATGCTTGCTCACTGTAGAAAAACATCTTGCCTTATTCACACGACGCGATGTGGGAAGCGATATCGGTTCCAATAAACAACTATACTTTCTAACTTGCTCTCGTCAAATCATTCAACTCAGAAAGTTGATAAGTTGGTCCAATTTAAATCAAGCTATTTTAACTGCCAAGTGGTCATTCTAAGAATTGGATATAAACTTGAAGATCGAATTTACGCCAAGAATTTGAACTATTCTTAAAATATTCTTGAAAAGGAACTCTGAACATTCACGTAAATTCTAATGCGCAATGAAATTTATTAAAGCCTCCATGTTTAAAAGTTAATATAATAAAAGAGAACAATAATGGATGTTATAAAGCTGTTTAATGTATTCCTTTCCTAGTTCAAAATTATATGTTTTATTCTGATTATATAGCTAAAATCAGAGAAGTCAGCCATTAGGGGGCTTGTTGGGGGCAAAAGTGACCCAGGTTTTAGAAAAGATGTCATGACTTTAAGATATGTTATTGAAAATGTATAAACAATTGATGGAATTTATTTGTAGATGAAATTTTGGTCTGTTTCCCTACAAAAAATTTCCTTTTACAAATTTATTTGAAATGGTTGTCACAGAGAGTCAATCTACTTTAGAAAATTTGCTCATTATAATATTATTTTTGATATTATGATATCATAATTTCATATTATCATCATTATTTTAACTTTTTTCATAGTTTGAGATTATTTCTTTAAAATAATCTATAGGGTAGAATATTTTGACTACCAACTCAATATTACAATATTTATATATATATTGATAAGACCGATTCACATTTATTAACAATAACAAGAATAAAACTCAAAAATAATTTAAAAGAGAGTGAGAAGGAAAAGAGATTTTGTCATGACAAGCTAACTAGAATAAATGGATTAGAGGAGATTTAACAGAAGTTATTAGTGTGCATAATCAATTTTTATTTGTTGCTACCTAGCATGCAAAGGTAGTTTTTAGGACACTGAGAAACTATGCTTATCAAGCAGTGGTCCTTCCTCTTCATGTGACCATACCTTGTGATTCCTACGCCTGGAATTACAGAGAGCTGGCGACTCTCCCCACTCTGGGTGAGAGTTTGGTCATGTCAGGGACTCGAACAACTGACCCTTGGATCAACAGTCCATGAATCTAACTATTGAGCCATCCTCGCATAATATATTCACGATTTTTGTAATAGAAATTTTTCACCAATGTTTGTTTGCTTTGTCTAGGCAACATTTTTTACTTAATCAAACAAAATTATGATGCACAATCACTCAATGATGCATATGAATCACTCCATGATGACCCACCCCCCTCATCATGGGGGCCATACTACAAATTCCCATGGAGGGCATGGTAGCCATAATATGAGCAGCCATGGCGGTCATGGTGGCACTGGCCACTCTGCTGGTCATGCTGGGATGATGGTATGCATAGAATATTTTTATATCTTTCACATCCAATAAACTAATAAGTCTGATTTAAATAATAAAGGCAGAGACAAAGACAATGATAAGGCAGGGACAGATTTTATTTAATATTGCTATGCAGTACTTTTCATTAATTTCATTCTGAAATGTTAAAGGTAAATTTTTTTTCCAAGTTTAAAACTTAGGTTAGCAAAGTTGAGAGATGCTCTCATTCTGAGTAAAACATTTAATATGACTTGAAAGTTCTTTTCTAAATTTTTTTCATTACAATCTTCAGTTTATAGCATTTAGCCTTGCAATTTGTGTATGTTGTCACTTAATGACTGATGTGTCTGCCTGTCATTCAATTTATTGAACTTTAAATCAGTTAATTTATTGCAATTAATATCTTAAACCCATTTGTAGATGTGGTTTCATGCAGGCCATGATGCAACTGTTCTTTTTAAAACTTGGAAAGTTGACTCAGTAGGAGGTACCATTTTTTATTGTCATTACCCTGTATTGTGTTGTGATATGCCCCTTAAGTAATGTCATTTATGTTAGGACTTCCAATTAAAAATCAAATCCAAAGATTGCAAGTGAAATCCTTAACTAGAAAGAGGATCTCACTAAAAATTACTTTTTTCAATGTTGTTATATTGACTCCAAGTCACAAAGTTTTTTTTTGAGATTCAATTTTTCAAACACGATTCTTGTCGGCGTATACACAATTTTAAACCTTGTGAACAACTTTAAAAATGTTTGGAACCCTGTTGTATTTTACTCTTGATGGAAGAGAAGCACTATTTTTTGCTACATGTTTCATTTCTCTAAAGTTGCTAGGCATAGTGTGACAACTTTGACAAAACCATTTTGTTTTCCTTTGTTAAAACATAATGTTTATGATTGTCTAAATATTTTAGATCTTGTGGGGACAATGATTGCACTCTTCGTTCTGGCAATTCTTTATGAGGGGCTGAAAGTTGGTAGAGAAATATTGAAAAGAAATGCATCCAAGCCCCTGATAATTAGAGAGACTTTTGACTTAAATGGTGATACAGGCAAAAAATGCCCGGAAGCTATGACGGTTGTGAAATCCCCCAGGTAAAATTTAGAGTTTTTCTTTTGCTCCATAGCTCTTCTCTTTCAGACAGTTTCTTTTTTAAGTCAATGTATGACAAGCCTGATCTCAAGCATTTTGTGTACAGGCCCTTTGTCAGAATATTAGAAAAACATCAAAAGCAAAAGAAAGGGTTTCAGTAAATAATGATTGAGAAAAGGATTATGGATTAAGATTAAGAGAAAGAAATAGTTAAAAAAGTAATATGTACCAAACTTGGAATATTTAGTAAAAAAAGCTCAACTCATTAGGTTGATGTTAAAGGTATTATTATTTATTTAAAAAAACGGTCATTAAGACCCCCCTTTTTTTGAGAAAATTCAGGCTGGTCTGAAACTGATATTAATTTGAAGTACTCAAATGAGAGAGGGTGAGTGAAACTCAGTTCAACCTGAATTTGTTTCCTTGACAAAAACATGTGATTATCATGCCAAATTTTGACTTGGGAATTTTTTCTAAAGTCTGTAATTGCAATCACTATGAAGATTCAATTAAACTTATTCTAAAATTTTGAAATGTTAACCTTTCTATCAAGGTGCCCTTTTGACTCGCTGTGCTCTAACTCAATTGCCAGAACTCCGAGTACAACAAGACTCTTTGGCCTGCCTTAAAATACCCATGAGTGCAACAAGACTCCTTGTTTTCCCCTTTTCTTTTTGACTTGCATATATAACAAAAAATTAAAGCAAAAATTCTTTGATACTCACAGGGAATTGTTGATGTCTAAGCTACACTTGCTGCAAACTGTTCTTCACATGCTACAAGTATTTCTTGGATATCTACTCATGTTAGCATTTATGACATACAATGTCTGGCTTTGTGTGGCAATCATACTTGGTGCTGGCTCTGGCTATTTCCTTTTTGGTTGGAACAGTGTTGCAATTTCAAACCTTGGTGACCACTGTTTTTAACTCTCAGTTAAGTCACCTAGTGCATTGTCTTAGTGTATATGTATATGTTACTTTTCTTTGGGGTTTCTTAGGTATTCATGCAGTTTTAAACTACGTTTTGCAAGTTATTCGGCTAGTTTTTAGAATGGATTCAGTATCTTTTATATGTAGGAATTTAGCTTAATATTTTCTGTGATTCTTTGAGACTTTATGTTTCTTTCTGCTGAGATACAAAACACTGAAGCTGGGAAGCTGAAATTGTCAAGTTTTATAAATTATTCTAGGCTAAGATGTCTGTAGTTCCAATGGGCTATTATAACATTCCATTGGACACAAGCAGGTGAATAACAGGTTTGTTACAGATCTTAGTTTATACCGTGCAGGCATGGGCAAAAAATGTCATAGAAGCTAGTCATGTGAAAGTTTCAGTGCCCTGGCTCTTTGACTGTTTCAACTTATAAAGAATGCTTGTCCTCAATAAGTCAGCCTTGAACCCTATCAGTTATATCCTAAATTCATTGCTATAACTTTGGTATATTCCTTTCTTTTGTAATAACCCTCATGGAGGGTTTGGTGCTGGTGCTACAGGTTTGAATGCCATTCAGTATGTACCTAGCCATACAGTAACAAATTGGTAAATAATGGCCTTTCCTTTCTAGAAATAAAGGGTTTCAAAAGTGGTCATGGTATATGGCTTTTGATGTCAAGTTGGGATAATAAATGTATTTATATAAGGTTTATTGTAAAAGTTTATAATTTCCTGCTGAAGTAGCCATCAGTATAGTGTAATTTTATGCTCAATTTCCACTAGGCGAATTCTTTCATGCCAAATGGATTTTAGCCTATGTTTAAATCCCTGGTATGATTCTTACAAATTTAGCAACAGAAAAAAAAAATTCACAGAATGATTGTCCAGCTCTTTGTCTGTGGATCTTTTCTCTTCAGTCACCAATCCAATTTTTATTTGTGACTGAGAACAAGGTGAGTACTTGCGTAGAGAAAAAAAAATTGCAGCTTGGCTCGTGTGCTGTAATTCTGATTTTTACTCACAGGTTTTTTCAGATATGTTCCCAAAGAGTCTATTTGGCAAAACAAAATTTATTGTATTCGTTAGAAAGCATTCGCCTTGTGGAAGTCAATCAATTTAAGTAATTTGTGAAACATTAATTTTGATTAAATTACGCTGATGCTGTATCTGTAGCTAAAAGATGCAGCTTGATTTATATTATGTTGTTAGAGAATTATTTACAAAATTTACCGGATTTAGAGCAGAAAAAATGTATGAATCTAGACTGGTTTTGACTTTTTCTTTCAGAAATTTTCTGTTGCTTGAAATGCTTAGGTCAATAAAAGAGAGCAAATGGTGGTCCTATTTTTGTCGCAACTAACAAACATAGATCTCATAAATTTTTTCTTAATTATGAATTATTTCTTAAGTTCTACAAAATCATGGCATTATCAAGGGCTGATTTTATTTCAGCATGTTGAAAAAGCCAAGGCAGGAAATTTAAAACCACATAAGTTTGAAATTATCTTCTTGTTGTGTAGACTAATCTAAATTTTTGATGCGCATGGCGAAGATACAGAACGAACGACCGTCTTTTTGCTTGTCCGTGTTTTTTTAGCAGAAAGGCAAGGCAGAAAATATTTTCTGAATTAATCTCAACTTCTTTAGAAACGAACCTTATCTCCCTAGTCTTTATTTTTGGCAGAACTCTGTACGAACTTTCTGTTGAAAGGATAACACTATCAGAAGACATTCTAAATCCAGAGAAAGGTGTTAATCCAAGGCGTGAGGGGAACGGAAAGTAATTTTTCAAAATATTTGCTCTCAAATCATATTTGCTTTGTTTAACTATCCTGTCCTTTCAAAATTTTTCTCACGCGCATTAAATTATATTTCACTGATTTATTTACAAGTTATATAAATGATTGCTTAGAGTGTATAAAAGCAAGTTTAACTACACAATATTAATACAATGGCACCTAGATGAAAAAAGAAAATCCAGTTCAAAATTCACTAGGATGTTAATTGTCTGCCTGATTTTCTAAATACATTGGGCGATTCAGTTCCCATAATGCACTGTGTATGATAACATTTATAATTTGCATAGGGCCATGTACCACAACATTAGTGCCCTGATAACAACATAATTGTTTTAATCTTCAACATATCATTTCTTCTTTCAGGTAAAAAAATTAATTGGTCACCAGGTTTGTTGACTTTTTTAATATAAGCAAAGAAAATAAAACCTGATAGTTCATCTCGTTCTTTTCTTTTGTACTTAGTTGTGGTGACTGAAGTCGTCGGGAAAATCTGATTCTTGGTTTTAGTGTTTGCATCAAACTGCTTATTGTGTTTGCTATCGCATTTCTTTATTTAATGGTTGCGTGGTGTGCACAATTTATTGTATTCCTTCACCTGCATCTTACTGTTTGTTAATTTGACAATGAAAAATCAGCGTACCAGTCGTTCATGAACAGCATCCTCTTCCTATAAAATTTTCGTAATTGGGCATTCTCTTTGCGAAACAAATATATTATTTGCTCGCGAAGAAGGTTGATTTGAAAACTTTTCTACTGGATACTTAAAGTTGACATGCAGATTGAGGCTCATAAAGCATGGGAATGAACCGAAGCAACATTAGCCAGTTTTGACATGTCAAGCTCATGTCAAAATTGGTTTGGAAGTATTTCCTGGAACTTGTCAATATCATGGATGATACCGAAAGGAAAGTCGATATTTTTGGTGGCCTAATTTTGGGTACGATGGCTTTTATCACTAATTTGCTGCAGTTAACAGTTACGATTCGGAAAAGACAATATCTTCTTCCATTTGATATCTCAGTTTTGAGTCTTTGTATGGCAGATGTCGTGACGTCGGTTGTGGTCTTAGTGTTTATCACGCTGGCCTCTATTCTTTTCTATGAACCTGTATCAGAGTTTATGTTGATAAACATGCCAATTGTACTTTCATTTGCAGTCACTTCATCGGCATTCCATGTGTCATTTATCGCCATCCAGAGGCTGCTGGCTGTTTCTAAACCAATAAAGTTTCGAATTTTATTCAAAAGAACACATTGTCTACTCGTACTTATTTCCATATGGATTTTATCCGCTTTACTTACCTATCCATGGAAGGATTCTTCCACAATGATCGCAATGAAATGTTCCTTTATTTTATCCGGCTCCACTCTTATTCCATGTTATCTATATATTTGTTGGCATATGAAAACGAACCGCTATGTACCATCTTCTTCAAATGCTGTCAACCAGAAAGTTTATATCCATTCTTTGGCTGTAACAATATTGTTTCTGATATGCAAAATCCCACCCATTGTTTATACTTTTATGGACACGAAATCTGATGTTTTTCAGTTGGTTGCGGAATTTTGTTTCTACTTGAATGCCAGTCTAAATCCAATCATTTACTTCTACTTAAACAGGTGTAACATGAGACGTTGTTTAAAGTGTTTAGGGCGTAATAAAGTGGATCTTACCACTGGGACGAGGATAATTGCTGCGATACCAATAAGAAGATTTATAGGCACCCAGAACCTTGAAACTACTTCAGTTTAATTCAGCATCAGGCAAAAGGATGCAGATTCAAGAGGTTTCTTGAGCGACCAGATGATAAAGGCTTACCCAATGTTAGTAGCTAGCAAGCGCAAGACCGTATTTGTGTTACCGTCACTCGCAGTTCAAAGGCTGATTTGTCCAGGAATCCATAATTGCTACTGACTTTGGATAAAGTTTTGGCTACGCATTGCAATGAAGGTTTGGTTGGATGAAAAACTGAGCCTAATCTCGTTAGGTCCAGTTAAAATCGGCGGTAAACTCTTTTAGCTCTTGAGTGAAACTGGGAACATACATTTATAGCGCTATACCACGTTTTAAAGTATTCCCTCAGATAATTCATTGAAAAATTGATATTTTATTGAATCCAGTAAATTTTCATGCTGTTTCAATCGTTTGTGTTGCAATATTCATATTATGTTAACTTATATTCACGCTTCTAAAATCAATTGAAAAATGCTTCTTCTAAACAATTGTTTCATAAATATGATGACTGACGACAAAGACTTTCTCATCATTGCATCGTATCATGGTAAATCTATTGCAATTAGGGTCCCTTAAAGTGTTAAAGATAAATTTAGTCATATTAATTAGCATCAAAACTCAGGGACATGGTGACAAATTAAAGAGATTTCTTTGGACAGGGCATTCAGCAGAAGAAGAGATAAATTCCTTTCATTATCTGCTCCCGCAAGCAGGGCGCGTTAGGCACAGTGCAGATCCACTTTCAGTCCAGATATATTTTGGCATAATTGTGTCATAATATTAATCAGGGGATATTCATGACTTCCATGGCAATGATTCCATTGTTTTGATAATGCATACGATAGCGCACGGTAGAAGGAATAAGTAACTGTTCCTCCAAGTCAGCTTACTTTGTTTAGTACAAAGATGATCTAGTTTTCATGAGAACATCACTTTATCACAGCTTTTTCCTTTCAGTATCCACAAGGGGATGTTTGGTGCTAGAATTGTATCAATGACCTTTCGGTATCATAATTGTTGGTTAGTTAATCATTATCTCTCCTACCAACAAAAATATATTCTTTCCAGCGAGTTGATGATATCTATCTTGTTCGCTTAAAAAATGATTCGATTGCATCTCGCATCAGCCATAAACTCATAGCCTCATACATAATAAATATTTAATCAATCATATGTATCAAACCAAACTGAATAGCTATTATCGACAACTGTTAAAAAAACCAAAGATGTTTAGCCCCTAATTATTTTCTTCAAACCTGTTTTGTTCAAGTCAACGACAATCTTTTGGCACAGTTTTTTAAGCTTTCCTTGTCGTTCCGCCAATATGAGCTTTTTTAACAACAAGGCCTAATTTTGAAGAAAACATTTAAACTGTTTACTCACTCCATCAATGGCGGGAAAAGACACAAGGTCGTCTTGTTCTCATTAGAAATGACAGCAATTCAGATTCAAAGCAGTTGTACTTGTTGAGGGTACCCCAAATGTTTTTAGGGGATACGGGAATCGTCATTTTTGGAATCGGGAATTTGCAAATTTTTGTGACTAGGATTCGGGAATCGATAACACTGGAATTAGGGAATGGTCGGGAATCGTTGAACAAACGTAGCGGGAATTCGGAAATCTTGGGACCTATTGGGTATCCTCTTTGTTCTACAACACATGCTTAAAATGCCTAAAATTATCTCTCTTTTATTGTGTTGCATTTTATAAACTTTCACCATATCTTGAGTTGCTCATCCATGTGCGCAGTTCTATGAGCCGGTGAGTGAGTTTCTGTAAGCATGGTACCCGAATTATTGTTTGCTGTTCCGCGTTGATAGACCGAGAAAGATTTCTTACTTGCCGGTAAAGATTTTACCAAAACATGAAGATGCCACTGTAATTAAATATAAAATAAATAAGATTGAGATACAATATCTCACCAAAATGGCTCGTGGATACTTTGGTGGACAAAAAATCAATATTTTCGCAGTCTCGTTAGCGGCCGTTTCAGCATTTCTGCTTGGGTTTTTTGTAAACGATAAATTTGGTAAAGATTTTAGACTATCTCAAACGACAGAGAATTTGAAGAAGCGTGAAGCTGGAAATCAAAAGTCATATTATCACGACAAAGCAGCTGAAGATGTATCTAGTTCAAGTATTAAAAATTATTTCAGGTAAATATCCCAAGTTAATTGTTTCTAAACGGATGAGACCACGTTTCTTCCATTATGAGTTAAAGATATCATATAGCTAGATTTACGTTAATTACGTGCCTGTTTGTCAGAAACAGACAAGTAAAGATCGATGTGATTTGTCATATGATCATATGATAGGTTTTTGAATATTACGCTTTTTGCAGTTTATTCTGGTAGTGTGTAAAGGAGTTAATTTCATTTCTAAACATGAGCTGCCTAGGGTTCATGTCGTATTTTATCAGATACTAGAGGGAGGTAGTTGCCAGTTTCCCACAAATGCGAAAACTGGTTTTATTTACTTTATCAGAAAGGCAGCCTGATAGGGTATGTTGTCATTCAATGCTGACATCAACTGATAGCTTTTCACAAGGTTAACGATAGTAAAAAAAATTGTTGAGAAATTTAGGCCCATTTTTGTTTCTTTTAATGCTATTTCCAATAGATCTATCTAGTATACCTACACCCCGAAAATACGCTAGCTTTTATGCTGTTCACTTCACAATATTAGTAAGCAACAATCTGAGTCAGGTTTCGTGCAAAAAAAATTGGTCTGTGACGTCAGAGTTGGCTGTACAGAAACATGTCCTCTTCTTGATTTGAAGAAAGATGGTTAATCGAATCAATTCTTTTTGCGTAAAGACGTGCGTGTTAGCCGTTGTCAGAGAATCCGCTGTATTTGTGATATAATCTTTTTAGGCCAGTGACTTTTAGAGTGCGGTTTGAGTAGCCATGAACAAAAGATGCATGCTAATGTCAATTGGAATCGCTATCAGTTTGTTTCTGAGTTGTGTATACAGACGTTAAAGCATAGTTTAGTAAGGATTGTCTTCTTAATTATGCTTACTTATTTGAATCGAACAACCATTCCGAAGTCTTACTACAAAGCAAATTCTTCCTAGAGATCAACATCGGGTCCTTTCAACAGGTTGTATATATTCATCAAAAAGTCGCTGTCTTTGGTTAATTAATACCTTAATATCGCTTGCAGTGAAATCATTTGAAGTATTTTTCAAAGGTCGTGAAACTCCTTCTCATCCCGCTACATTTATGTGGCGGAGCGATCTCACCGCCCTCTTTTTTTTCTTTGTCCTTCTTTCCTTTGTTAGAACGTTGGTGGCCCCTCGAGCCTTGCCCTACCATATCAAAAGAAAACAAATAGTAAATTATTTGAATTGTGTATCTTGTGGGGTTCTTTTAGTAAACATCTATTCTTTGCACTCAGTTGGAGTACAAAATCTTTGATTGATCTTCCATCAACGAAAAATCTGCTCGCTTCGATCAAGCACTTAAAGGTGTGAATTCGTTAGTGACTCGTTAGTTTAAAGAAAATGTATATTTCAATCTTATGTTGTATTATTCTATGATAGTCGCTAAGTGACTGAAATCATTTGTTACAGGTACTTCACGTCTGTCCCACACATCGGTGGCTCAAAAGAGTCCTACGAGCAGGCAAAATATTTAGCAGACCAACTTCGTAAATTTGGTTTTGACAAAGTTGAGCTGAAGAAATATTACGCATTGCTATCAGTGCCACGATCACCTGGAAATGTAAGCCTATATGATGAGAATGGAACTGTGCTCTTCCACGAAACCATTACTGAAGAGCCTCTGCATAGTTCCGAGGGTGATCCAAGAGAAGTGTACCCATTCAATGCTTATACTGCTTCAGGACAAGCAGAGGTACGGTGTCATCGATATATTTGTAATCACGAATAACAAGTTAACATTATTCCTTTTTACCGTTTGAAATAGTTTGATATCACGAATATTAAAATCAATGTGCCTACTTTTTTCATATCATCGAAGGTTGTGTTTACTTTTATTTGACGTTTTGGAAAAACACGAAGAAGAAGCTCGGCCAAGTTTCAGTTCCATCGAATGCTGCAATCATCAAGCATTTGAAAACATAAAACATTCGTTTGAATATACAATTAATCTTTGGTAAATGAGGACATAAGATAATTTGGCTAAACATTTGTTAAATTCTAGTTGTTATATAAACAAGTCGAATAATTAATATATCTCCTAACGTGATGTTTTAAACCTCTGTTTCCAATAGGGTGAGCTGGTGTATGTTAATTATGGTACTGACAAAGATTTTGAAGAGATAAAGAGAATGAATATAAGTCTTAAAGGGAAAATTGTCATTTGCAGATATGGGAAGAATTTTAGAGGTGATAAGGTGAGATTCACATACGAGTGTTTAAGTATTCTTTAGAGCTTTGTTGTCTCAGACTTTTCAGGTTTAAAATTTTACATAGAATATCATTAATTCAAATGACTTTTTCAATTCAATAACGAAGTTACAAACCCTTCCTTGTGGATTAGATTTCTCTACAATTGATAACTTTTCACTTGACGATTACAGGGGTTTGTGAATATGTAAGAAAATTAAAACACAATTTGCATTCACAGGTAAACTTTGCCGAAAAAGCTGGTGCGAAAGGTGTCATTCTTTTCTCTGATCCTCAAGAATTCAGCTCCGATGTGAATTACCCAGATAGCTGGTTTTTGCCTGATACAGCAGTTCAGAGAGGGAATATATTAAAACAGAAAGGGGATCCACTCTCCCCAGGATACCCATCCACAGGTATTCAATTGTACATATATTCTGATTCATATTTAGATATTGCACTGGTGACGTTTTAGTTTTACTCCATGGAGAGAAAATTCGAGCATGCTCGATCTTCTGTGTGTAATCTATTCAGGTTCTGGCCGCTTCGGCCTGGCCCATCGATTTGCTTAGATTAGAGCGTCTATACATTTCAGTTACCATTGCAAAACCTAGTTCATCACTGTAATAAAGTGACGTCAGTAAAAATGTTGATCTCGAAAACGATTTTGGTATCTCCCGGATCCTAGGCAACTTAACATAGTAAATGTTATGGAAGATGTAAAATTACCATTTTTCATACCTTGTTATCTTGTACTTTGTTGCAGAATTTAAGACCAATTTAATGTCATAAAGCTGTCTTAGTTTTATCACTGTCCGAGAAATTGCATCACTATGATTGCACTAAGCAAAGCTCTGTACGTGTCTTCTGTGTTTATTTGAATTACTTTATTTTGTTTTTGTTTCTTTCCAGTAGTCATTTCTACGCCTTGACATTTATATTTACCTTTATTCGTTTATCACAAAGTAAAACTTGCTTTCCTGACGTACAGCTTCGCTTGCAGAAGAATGTAAAGCTATTTTCATATCACCAATGACTCGAAAACCTTATAACTTGTATTTTAATGACCCTTTAGATGGAATGTACCGAATGAAACCCGAGAATGTGAAATTTCTCCACAAGATTCCATGCCAGCCAATCAGTCAACGGCATGCCACAGCTCTTCTGCGGTAAGATAAGAAAAGCTGTTTAAAAACTTTATTGCTCAGGTCTTTATTGATGTTTCATACTTGATGCAATCATCGAGCAACTAGTAATTTAGGCCTATAATCTGAACTTGAAGTTTCTTTGTTTCGATTTAACGTTTCTGTATGATTTTATTGTTTAGATGAAGATCGTCGTGTCGCTTGTTTCTTTAATTCGATATAGAACAATGAAACTTTCATTAACAGTTAACACCCTACTTGTTTGGGAAGTTGTTGTTCTAGTTGTATAAAGATGCAATTGATATACGTGAATATATCTTTACATAATTCGCACAGAGGCTTTGTAAAGAAATATTAAAAGTGCTTGATAATGTTGCAATATTATCAAGACATCCTGATAGTAAAATGTGGCATTATAGTACTTCCTTGTAAATACAAGCTCACTGAAAGTAATATTAATGCAGCTAGATAATGTCTCAATATAATCAAGATATCCTGATAGTAAAGTATGAAATTGCGATACTTTCTCGTAAATACTTATTGCTTAAAGAAGTATTAATGCAGCTAGATAATATCTCAATTTTATCGGTTTATTCTGATATTAAAATAGGACATTATAATACTCGTTTGAAAACATCAACTCACTTCAAGATGTACTAATGCCGCTAGATAATATCTTAGTAATATCGATATATTCTGGTAGTGAATTATGACATTTTGATACTATAATGTAAATATAAACTCACCTGAAAATATATCAATTTAGCTAGATAATATCACAGTATTATCGAGCTATCCTGATGTAAAGTATGATAATTAGTACTTCCTTGTAAACATAAACTCTTCTAAAGAAATACTAATGCGGCTAGATGATATCTCGTTACTATCGACATATCCTACAGTAAAGTACGAAATTTTGACACTTCCTTGTAAACAAAAGCTCGCCAAAAGGGATATTAATGCAGCTAGATGATATCTCAAATTATTAAGGCATCCATATAGTGAAATATGACATTATAATATGATAATACTTTCTTGTAAATACCAACTCACATCGCTAATTGGTTTCGTCATCGTTTAGATATCTAGATGGTATTGATCCTCCTCACGACGGATGGCATGGACGGTTGAATGTTACGTACAAAATCACATCCAAGGCAAAATTGTAAGGATTATTTTTACATCTTATTTTATATCAATTTCTTACTTTGGTTTCAATAAGCAGTTGTTTTGGTGTATTTTTCTGGTTCTAAAATACCATTATACAAGCTCTGTGCTTAAACAAGATCTCTATTTTATGCTGACATGACTTTTCCTTCAATATATATATATCTTTTTCGCTGCTTTAAAATATATTTTGATATGAATTTTGATGCAATTTTTGCTGTATTTTACGAAGAATGATGTTTCGTTGAACAAGACCTAATAGTTGTTCGATTTATCATTTTGTCAGTCATTTTAAGCAATATTTTTTTGTACTTTTGTTTTTTCCTCTCAGTAAAGCTCGTATAACTGTCGATGTCCCATTGGTGGATAGGCCGATTTACAATGTTATTGGTACAATTTATGGCGACGAAGAACCAGGTTCGAAAAAAAATTCGTTAGCTTTATTAAAAACAGTAAATTCAACCGTTGATGCCTTTTTATGTTTTAAAGATATTTATTTCACTGACACAAGTCAGGTTATGAAACGAGGTCATATTTCTATGATTTAAAGATTTAAAGCTTTGAAACATTTGGAAGATGATTATAAATTTTACATAATGTTTCCTGATAAACAGGAAACGGGTATGATCGTATATCAGGAACATCTCAGCAGGTATCACTATGAATGGATTGTTGAAAACATCAAAGATTTGAAGAAGTTCAAGCAAAATTCAATTCTCGTTATGTGCATGTACTTAAAGTATCTTCCATAGACTTTCTTAAATTCATTGCTTAATTATTTGTACTTGAATCGTTGCATTTAATCTGACAAAGCCTTATACGTCTGGGTAAAATATTTACTAGTTGCACTCCATTAACATATTTTTGTTTGAAAAAATTATTTGCCCTTAGAGTGTGTCATTCTTCCCCAACTTGCGCTGTAGCTGCTCACTGTTTTAAAGAAGGTAAAGTTTCTTTTTGCTCGATGCTATTTATTGTTCTCAATTCAGATAGAATGCTTCTCATTGGAAATCACCGTGATGCTTGGGTGTATGGTGGCGGGGATCCTTCTAGTGGAACTGCAGCGCTGGTGGAAACATCCAGAGTGATTGGCAACATCAAGAGTTCTGGTATGTTGTAATAGATTATTGTGATACGTTTTGTTTACAGTCAATGTTTACAGTTAATTGTTAGCCACGAGTCATTAATAGGACATCTTCAGCCCGTTAAGTCGTACCCTTGATAACTGAGTCCGGCTTTCACTGTGTCGGAACGATTTTTAATTTCCATTGGATTTTCCTACCTTCTTTTTTCAAGTCCAAAGTCCGATCTCGGATAAATCGAACGCTTACTTAGGCGATTGCCTTCCCCCTTAAAGGTCTGCCATGATAGGATTCAGTTTTTTTAATCCTTGTAGGCTACCCAGTAAAAGAATTACAACTGAAAGCTAATGGCTAAGGCTTTATATTTATCCCACGTTATCTCACTTGTCACATAACAACTAATTTCAGGTTGGAGACCAAGAAGGACATTAGTAGTTTGCAGCTGGGATGCAGAGGAGTATGGTCTCATGGGGTCAAAAGAATGGGTGGAGGTACGTTCTTTAGCTGGGGTTTTGAACTTATTGGCATAACCCTGAATACTAGTGTGATATAAATTCGAGCACGGAAATAGAGATTAGGAGCGGAGCAGCATCTTTCTCAGAAGAATGGTCTTCTTCTCAGGTCGATGCTCCTCCGCTTCTCCGCTTCTCCGCTTCTCCGCTTCTCCGCTTCTCCGCTTCTATGCTTCTATGCTTCTATGCTTCTATTATCTATATCTCCGATCAAAATTTTGTAGCCCTGGACCCAGGGTAGGGATACCTATACAGACTCGTCAGTCGTCAGTTCAAATATTTGCGTAGAATCATCCATTCACATCCATTATCTGTAGAATGTCCAAGGAAGAGTCAAAATAGAGAAGAGTGAGAATTCACATGTGGTTGTTTATATTTGTCTTGTATATAGTCCAGTATGCTGTATGTGCTTTAAAATGTTTTCTTTGATCAACGTTCTCAAACATGTTTATAAAGCATACCATAAAGATTTCGCTTGTATATTATTGTGTTAATGCATTCTTGAAATAATTTAACAGAGCTCGGAAAAGTTATTATTTTTGTAACAGGAAACTTTCAAATAGTCTTTTGTTTGTTCTCGTATATTTTGCAAGAAAATGTCTTCGCTACGATAAAACAGGATGGCTGACTACTATAATTTTCTTATGAAAGTTACACTTTATGCAAGCAAGGTTTTTGTAAAGAGGAAGGACAGTAAAAAAAGAAATGGCTACAGATATTTATTCAGAGACTTGTAATTGAGTGGCAATGTTTTGTAAATACGTGGCAGCGTTAAAGCCATTAGTCGTTTGAAATATGGTTTATGGCACCGTAAAATTTGAAGTGGCCTATCCTTCGTTTTAGGCCTAACCCTCGAATAAGCCTGAATCCTGACATTCTACTGATGTTAGTCCATTGCAAATAAATTGATAGGGAAATTATTTTGTTTTAGAAAGTGAAGTTGAAAAGAGAGAAAATTTCTTTGAAAAGAGCATCTATATGCCAGCCTAATTGGCAGCCTTTCACCATCGTTTAAGTCCTTTCGAACTAGCTCCTATCCTGAATGGTCTCAAATAAGTAAGTTCTTGGAGGGATAATTCGAGGACTTGCGCTATTGATCAAGTATGTTTGGGCAAAAGGCCTTTACCAAATATTGAACACAAATTTTTGTTTTAGGAGTATGCAGCCATACTTAGTTACAGAGCAGTTGCTTACATAAACATTGATATAGCTGTTCAAGGTTTGTCTTTTTGGAAAATTTAATTAACAGCAAGCAACGCATTTTGTACACGTCAAGGTGCATTCATTGCCATATTTTTTAACTATTCAGAAAAATGGCTTCATTTATGATTGTAGGACGTAAATTATTCCTGTACCATTGGTTATAAAGGGTTAAGAAAAGTTAAGAGTTTTTCAGGTTCTCAGTATATTGGTGAATCCCTCTTAATGAATTGTTTACTGTGTCTGTTTCAACCGTTAACGTGAACCACTCCTTTCTGATCTGGACTCCTCAAGATCTCGTTTTGTTGCATAGGTAATTACACTCTAAGAGTGAAATCAAGTCCTCAGTTGGTAACACCGTTCATTGATGTCGTCAAAGAGGTAGGGAATTTACAAGAAAAGATTTTTTCTTTCCAGAAGTGCTTTGTCGTTTCGAAAAACGCTTTTATAGGTTGGAGTTCAATTTAGAGATTAACTATGATTCTCATTCTAGCAATTTTTGTTAAGCTATTTATAGCTCTGTTTGATTTTCTTTGAAAGAATAGTTAAAATTTAATTGTGACTGGATAGGGTCCTAGAAAACAGAGAAACCCCTAAACCCTTCTCTGGATTTTGCCCTATTTTCCTTTCTCAGAAATAACCTTGCACTTTAAACATAATTTTCTTAGAAATGGAATTTTAGTAAAATTATCCATGATTTGGTCACAGAATAAGAATAACTGTTATTCTTATTCTCTGATTTGGTCTCAATGCTTTGCCAAGAAAGGTGCAAGGAATTTACCACCTCATATATTATGTCAAGTTCAGAATTGCTATTCTTTAAAATTACTGCATCATTTGATAATGGTAATGTTTTCTGAACTCTGTTGACAAATGACGTCACAAAATGGATTTATATTTGTTCAAAAACTTGTCAACTTTGGTTTCCTCTTTCCCTCTTCTCAAAATTTTTCGACATCCGATATCGACATATCTTTACTTGATAGAGAAACGACTTATGTTTTATTACCTCTTAAACTATCTCATTTTGCAAGTACCTCGTTTTGAATCGAAAGTAAGACCTGGTAGTTGGTGCTTCTGAATGTGTGTGCTCTTTCAAAATTTCATTTTCTTTTTGCAACTATGTTTTTGAATTTATACTGATCGTTCGAATTGCAGCTTAAAGTGCCTGACTCTAATGTAAGCCTTTATGAAGACTGGGCATCAAAATTCCCCGATCCGCAACGAGATCATTCTCCAAAGTAAGCATTTGTTACTTTATCTCAGACAACAATTTGAAACATATGCTATCTGCAAATTAGATTAATCTTTGCGAATCAGTTTTATTTTCATGGCACTTTTTTTGTTTACTGTTCCTCTGTTGGCATTTATTCACCAATTTCTCTTCTCAATTTTTACCAGAATTCACACACTTGGAGCCGGGAGTGATTTCACTCCATTTTATTCCGTTATTGGTGTCCCAGCTTTAGATTTCCGGTACACATACAACGAGGCAAGGCTTCTTCTTTTTACTCGCTTTTTAATCTTTCCCTTTTTTTCCCTTTCCCTTATTCTCTTCAACTTTTTTCAAATTATTTTTTCTAAAAATTTTTTTTTCACAACTGGTCATGTTTGAAAGAGACATTAATTCCATAATGACCTATGCTTAGATTAACAAATAGCAGAGGCTCCAATGGGGCTCCTTGTGGGGAAACAATTTTGATTTCCTCTATATCTGAATTTACTCTGCTTTCTATTCAAAATTTCAACGCTCAGTAAGACCCAAAGAAATGTTTAAATGCCAAGAGCCAAAAGCCTTTAATGTAAAGGATGATTTGAATGGACGGAACTCGTTGAGAGTAGCACGTGAAGATAGCCAAATCCAAGGGAAATAAGCTGCGGGGGTAAACCTTTGTTTATTTTGGGAGAAGGACAATAGCCTATTGCTTAAAACAATAGAAAGTCATTAGGACTGCGGGGGCAATTGCCCCCCCCCTAGTTCATATGTTAAAAAGGCGCTGCACATGGAGAAGGTCAAACCCAAAAAAGCATTTATAGTGTCAATTACGTTAAGATGAAACCCCCCACCCCCACAATTGTTAACGATTGTAAGACCATAAACAATGATAGATTTAATGCCGAGAAGAGCAAAGCAATGTTCATGATATGTTATGTGTTTGATAGCTTATAATGTGAAGGACAACTTTAGTGGGTAAAATTTTCTTGCATAGTATGTAGGACAGGTGATAACCGAAAACGCTTTTACAGTATTAAGTAAGGTGAAATAATACTCTCCCTCACACCCCTCTCTCGCTTAGATCCAGTAGTTTTTCGCGGTTCATTTTTCAAGAGGTCGCTAGTACTAAATAAACATATTATTAACTAAATACTTATTTCCTTGTAGAATGCAATGCACCTTGGAAGCTACCCCGTCTACCATTCGATTCACGACAACTACCACTGGATGTCGACCTTTGTTGATCCTGATTTCAAATATAATAAAGTTGTAACACAAGTATGGGTCAAATACACATTGAAGCTGCTGGACGGCGTCATCCTTCCCTTCAACTCGACAAGATATTGTGAAGATCTCGTTAACTATATCAAAAGTTTTGAAGCAGGCTACAGTGAACTTCTAAGAGCTAACGACGTTGATCTCAGTAAGGAGCCTTTTTACTTAGTAACTTTTTACAAGCTAATTCATAAGTTAGTGATATGTTAATCACATTAAATAACAAGCATAGTTCAATCACGTTAAATAGAGTGAATAAAAAAAGGAAAAGGTGAAGATAAGAGGATATACAAGATATTGGGATAATGGGAGATTTCGGGATATTTTTTATGGTTGTGCCTTTTGATAAAATGACACAAAACGGCTATTTTGATTTCAGACGTGTCAAACGGTTATCACAAATGGGCAATACTTATAATACTTGTTTATTTTGCATGAAATCCTTAAGCTATACCCTGTCCTTAGGCAGGAAGTTTGCCTGTCATAATGAGATTTCACTAGGTTGCACACATAAAGAGTGAAACTTAGAATTTTGGTCACCTCTAGATGATGGATACCCCTAAGTATAACCACTTGGTATACATAAACAAACGATACTTGGAGCACAAATATCGACTTCTTAATTCATAACAGAACACTCACTACCATCGTTGACAAACTTAAGAAATAACGAACTAATTCAGTGCCTGTGGAGGGGCGTTAATCTGTTTTAAACAAAAGTAGTTTGTTGCCATCTAGAGGTGCTTAGTCAGTTTTCAAACGTAGACCTCGACACCCTTTTTTAGTACAAAAGCTAGCGAGGGATCGTTGAAACACTATCTGACGCTAAACGCAATAATTAAACGGCGTTAACACTCTGGAATCATAGGCCTTTAAATCCTTAACGACTTACAGCGACATCCAGTTGTCAAATCTTAATGTTACAAGAAAGAATATCTTGTTTTGTTGCAGAAATGCTAACAGTTGCAGCAACAGATTTCGTGGCAGCAGCTTCAAAATTGCAAAGTAGAATTGACAAAATAGATTTTAACAAGTAAGTCATGAATCCTTGCCTGAAATTCCATGCTCTTGCAAACGCTGTTGATAATTTGGTTTCGTAATGCTGTTGATGTTTTGTGTTTTGTGCGGTATAAAACATTAATTATACTCAATGCTTTTTGCAAAGAAATGTATTTACGTGAGTTTTGAAAAAGACAATACAACTTTTTTTTGATAAGCGAATAAAACTGAACCCTATGTGATAACCTTTTCTTAAGCTGCCCAAATGTGATATTCAGCAGAATCTCAGTGAAGTCTGCCCCCAACCCCCCCTCCCCCTAACAGTGGTGAAACGACATTGGACATAATGTCTAATAAAACACCCTTCACTTTCTTGCACCTTAAAAAAATCAAGTTTAAGGCAATCCTTAAACTCGTCTGAATCTTCAGTTTATAAATTCTTATAGGTTGCATTTTTCAAGAACTGGTTAATAATCCATACAATCTTTTATCTTGCAGTGCGATTGCAGTAAGGACATTAAATGATCAGTTGATGGAAGTCGAGCGATCATTCATAGTCCCTTCTGGCCTGCAAGGGCGCCCACAATTCAAGTATGTTGCTAGTTAATCTTATCAACAACCTTTTCTTCAAAGACTTGGTTTGAAGGCCATTAATCCTACCACGCTAATCAAAGGAATAGAGAGCAAACTAAGAACATTTACTTTCATTACCCTATTCCCATCAAAATTTTACCCTGGTTACAATGTGAATAAATTCAGAGAGATCAAAAGGAATTATCTAGTTAATTTTAACAGACCTTTAAAATGTGAAAATAGCAATTTTTTCAATATCTCCTGAAGAAATCAAATAAAAATTTCAAATATCCCATGGAGATTCGGATACTGGAGATTAGACATGATATACTGGAAATTCGACAAAATTCAAATAAATAAAGTAGCAAGTAGAGAGTGATAATAAAGTAGCAAAGTCTGGCTACACAAAACCATACAATATATCAAAATAGGACTGGATCTTTTTCTTTCTGTTTTGAGGGACTTTCTTTCTCTCTGGTAACTTTGATGCCTGCAATACTAATGGAAATTTTTTAATCTATATCTCAATTCCACATTCTTGCCATATTCAAACAGTTTACCAACATCATATTTATTTGTTTTAGGCATATACTCTACTCTCCAAGCAGTGTTAACATCTATCTTGGGCGGTCTTTTCCTGCTGTTATTGAAGCAATTCATAGGGTGGAAACAGGAAAAGATAAAGATTGGAATAATGTAAACATTCAGATTGCTTTGGTTGCTCATCATACTCAAATGGCTTCAAAAATTTTAGATGAAATAGCAAACAGATAAGCTTCCTCTTTTACATTTTTTGTATGTTTATAAAAGTGTAATTTTAGACATTAATCTTTCTTATCTTAATTGGCAAAATTAATACTGCTATCAGGGGCTAACACGAGTCTTCAGGGGCAAACATAGAAGCAATATATTTTTGTAATTCTCTGTTAATAGGGCAACTGACAAATAAGTTGAAGTTTTGTTTCATTTAGTTTCTGGTTGCTTCCAGGATGTAAGACTGTCATCATAACTTAGGTGTCTGTCCTTAGCAAATAATTAACCTTCATGCAAGAGGTTGCTTTATAATTTTGATAAAAAATAAACAACAGTTGTGTTATGTTTCCAAATAAAATTAAGAGAGAGAGAAAGAGCAAAAAAGAAAGCAGTTTTATGTAATACTAAATCATGAAAAACATGGAACTCTAAGTAACACTAAATATAAATCAATTTGATCAAATAAATTAGTTAATTTTCAGTTAGTTTATAATTGCTCAGGCCCAATTTGCAATATACCAGATAGTTACTGGAGTACTGAATTATAAAGTGATGAAGCATTTGCATCAGGTTCAATGAATAACCTTGCATGTTTTCTATCTCTATGCAGGAATCAATAGTGACCCATTTAATACATTTAGATTATGTGAAAGAAAGGACTGTGCAAGGGGACCTGTCATAGACACCCAGAATGTACTTAAATTGTACAAAAATTTCTTGCTCTTGGTTATTACCAACCCCCCCCCCCCCCCTGCCTAAAAATGTTTTAGCGTCTGTAATATACTCTGCAGTCCTTGTTTGGAAGCATGTTTTAGCACTTAAAAGCCCCTAAAAGCACTATGGTTTTCACATAAATTTACAAAACAACTGTAGTTTATGACTGACACATAGTGAACAACATACCTATAAAATAGAAAAATTGCAGTATACCAGCAAATATCTTGTATAGCGTAAATAGGGCCTAATATTTGTATTTCAGCCTTGCTAAATTTCAATCGAAAGGACATTATCTTCAAATAACAAAAGTTTTCCTTACTTGGAACAATAACTGCCTTACATGTTCACTGCAAATGTTGAGAATCTACAGATATTTAATCAGAATATATTTCTTTATAATTATCAGCACTAAATGATTGCAATTCACAAACGATACAAAATGATCAATTTATAAAACTACTTAACAAACAGTACTAAGTTTATGAACAAAACAGTAACAAAAAAGGACCTAATTTACACTGGCGTCTTGACCAAGTTTAACATGAACATGATGTATACACACTTATTTAGTCAAACATTTCCATTTTTGAAACTTTTTGAAAGTTTTCAGAAACTTTGTCAATACTTGGCTGGGGCTGGTGTGGGTAAGCAAGGCATTTCAATTCTATGCTGAGTAATTATTGGTTTTTATGCTTAGGTGCTGCTCTGATGATGGTAATTAGCTATAACAAAACAATTTGCCAGGTTTATTCCATCCCAAAAACAATTCCTGACTTAACATTTCTGCCCAAGATGAGAATGGTGATAAGTCTTGTAACAAAAGGTTTATGACAAAATGACCAGGCCTGTCTTTCAGAAAACTATGACAAAAACAATTGTTAATATTTCAAACAGTAAGCCTATATAAGTTCATGTTCACCTTGGTCAGACTCTTGGGGTATTTGCATTCAAGACAACATGATTTTGAAATCTTCTAATTAAAAAAATTCTTCAACTGAAAAAAATTGTAGCAAACACAAGCAGATTTAGCAACACAACAGCCACAAAAGTTGAAGAATAATAACCTTTCTCTAGATACTACAAGTAATAGCATTCTTTAAGAAATCATACTCCTAATTGAATTTTTCAACTAATGCTAGGATCATCATGCTAGGATGCTAGGATAGGAGCATCAACTATTTCAAAGATCACTAGGAAATTTGGTTATTTGAAGCCCATACCCAAAATAGTACGACAGCAACCCATACTCGCACACACATGATCATATGGTGCTCCTGTCAACACACATGCAAATGGTTTCATAGGATCTAAAAAAGTACTCATGCTTTTTTCAAGTGCAGAAAATGCCAGGGTGAAACCAGTAAATAGCCATATGTGCAGCACGACCCTGCATGTGCAGTACCCCATAAAATGTATGTTACAGGTTTGAAAACCATGCCCATTGACAAAATGTTCTGCGTATGGGTTGCAACGGTCATTGTCAAGTACAAGACATTTCTAAACAATATATTGAAAAACAATTTTAAACTAAAAATTTCTCTAAAGATTCTAAGTAAACTTCTTAGTTACAAACTAATTAAGCAGTTTCTTTTCAATTATGAAAATTACCAAGCACATATGAAAAACCTTTTTGGTTCACATGCAGTGATCTGAAGAATCAGATAATGGCGTATCCACAAGCCATGTGAAGAGAAGATGGCCAATGCCTCCACCCAGGAGAATGCCAATACAAATCCATACATTGTATGCCATAAATGCCAACATAAGTATATAACCCATGAACATTTGTAAAACATGCAGCAGAGCTTGTATCAAACGATATGTAGTAAAAAATGATGGCCTCCTAAAAGCAGAGATCAAAAACTTTATCTCTTAACCTTGCATACATTAAGATCATTGATTTTGTCTTATGATTAGTAAATAATAATTTGAAATGGGTCTGTCCAAGGCTTAAAGGCAAAACATAGGAAAGGACTTCTATGTCTATGGTGAAGATCTTTTGGGGTGATTTCAAAAGCAACTAATCATTTCATTGAGTCCTTTAGCTCAGTGAGACAATCCTTTCTTTAGTGATGTAGTGAACTGGAGTTCCATTCTCACCAAGTCCAGTATTTATAGCTGGACAATAAATAAATAGTTTACTCCTGTCCCCCCCCCCCCCTTCCCCCATGTCTACATACATAATCATTGAAGGCACATATGTGTCACTTAGGGGAATGAAGTTCACAAATTTAATATCAATCAATATTGATTAAATCTCATAAACTAATATGATTTACACTAAAAAATAAAATATTGAACATTAAGGAGAATGATAGATACACATCAGCAAAATATGCTATAGACAAGAGATTTTACTAAGGGCTGTATAACTTACACAAATTTAACATGGTCAACAAGTGGCTGTGTTTCACCATAGGTTTTCACGTTGTTGTGATTTGTAGACAGTACTCTCCTTCCTTTCATCTCTTTTAATTTAATGACCTCTCTGCAAGCTTTCAATCCTTCATAAAGGATAGCAAGTGCCAAAAATGCAATCATAGATCCAATTAAATCTGCAAATGAATAATATACATTATCATACAAAGATAATTAACATTCAATTCAATTTTTAATTCAATTCAATTTAATGTTATTTGTATACTGCAGAAGAAGCATACTAAATTAATACGTAATATACCTGTTTATGGTGCCCTAAAATGTCCAAAAAGGCAAAATAGAATCTATTACATCATCATACCTGCAACACTACTGATGTTCCAGTCTTTAAAGATCATGTTTTTCTCATGAAAGCCAAGATGGAAGTACATCTGAAAATTAAAAAATTCAGCATGTCACCTAGGAGTTTCAAGTATTGTTGTTGCATTATAATGTTGTGTAGTATACTCCATTTTATTTAAAACTATGGGAACAAACATTTTATCTCATGTTGGCTAAAAGCCTTTTTGTCTGACACTCCTTTTCGTCTGACACTCCTCAGAGCATAAAACGTCAGAATAAGGGTTTAAAAGAAACTATGGCCCTATTCACATGATAACAGGAAGCTATCTTTACTTGATGCCTTTCATGATGAGAACCACACATTGTGGGTTTTCTTGCATAAGTTCAGTTTTATACAAAACATAAAGATTTGAACCTGTGAAATTCTCAGATCCTTTACACTAAATGCTTTAAAAAGCATTTTAGGTTCTTCGTAACAGTGGGCTTAAAATCTTATGGTTTCAGATGCTATTGGTTGCCAATACCAGGTCATGCAAAGCGAAGTTTGAAAGTTACAATTATTTTCATTGCTCTCTTAAAACAGTTCCAATGCTGCTGAATGGCTTAGCTTTTTGAAAAAAATTTGAAAATCTACTTTCAATTTTGTGGTGCTTTGAATTTTCCCAATCTTTCCTTAAGGAAGTAAGCAGATTTCCTTGCTGCACTTAGTTTTCTCCCTTCCTTGAATTTTTCTAACTTTATAAAAGGTTTCTCTTATTCATGAGTAATAAGCATAAGACTACAGTTTGTTGTAACATGCATTATGCTATCATGCCAAAACTATTGATCTAAAAGTTTTTATCCAAAGTTCTGATGTCTGAAAGTTTTTTGTTTGGATTTGTTTCCTGACATTTTTTCCTGGATTTTTTTTATAATTTCAATGATGTCTTCCAATTGTTTTCCAATCATAGACCGTAAACAGGGTCAGATTTCAACTTCGCTTCCCTCATTTCTGACAAAAGGCTCTCTCTGGACTAGTTTATCTACTTAGAGAGCTCCTCCTTAATCAGTCAATATTAAATTCAATCATGTAAAGTAATTTTTCCATTTGTTTTTAGTTCTGTTAGTTTTTAGTTCATAGTGTTGTAATATATCTTAATTGTAGAGTTTTGTGTATAAATTGTATTTAGGATTGATTGATAATGAATGAAACTGAAAAAACTGTATGAACGAGCGGCTAATTTTATTTTGTTGATAGAAAAATGGAAATAAGATTGTTATTGGAATTATGGAAGCAGTAGGCCATGGTCAGACAGACTAAACCAACCTTAAAGGAAAAGGACAATGCTGGCTTACTTAAGAATATTCAGCAAATTATAACCTAATTAATATCATTAATTTACAGAAAATATCGATGCATTGTACAGAGGGTAGTAAGCCTAGTTCAATTTTCATACCTTCATCATATCCATATGTGGCATACCACTGTTGTTTTTCGGCATATGCATATTCATTTTGATATTTTCTTGGCCTTTGTTCCTTGATGGAACGATGAAAACATAGATTAGCTGTTAACCACAACAGTGAAATACTTAAAGTGCTAAAATGCACTGACAATTTATTTTCAGGATCCAGCCTGGAGTCAAGTTTGCCCTTGGTGGGCCTAAAGTGCTTCTAGCTACGCGGTTATGGAATACAACAAAGGTGCTTCTACAGCGAAAACACATATAAACGAATACCTGCTGCTATTATATTAATATTGAATTCATTTGCCTTGCTTCAGAAGACGCTATTTTCCAGCAACTTAAAAGTAATGCATTTTGTATGACAAGACGCTACAACCTTTTCATCAAAAATTAAGGTCTTGTGACAAAGCCGCACGTATAGCTCACAGGCTGCTGCGAAGGCTTTTAGGGGATTCCAATGAGGTGAATTAACGATATTCCGCTAATCCTCGAATTGGCCCCCCTCCTCGAAAAAGCCCCCTCGAATAAGACCCATCCCTAAAGCTAAAAAAATGTCAACAAGCCCCCCTCGAATAACCCCCCATCCAAAAATGTCAGAAATAAATAAGCCCCTAGGGGGCTAATTCGAGGAATTACGGTATTATCCTGTCTCTATATGGGCTACAACATCAGAGAATCTATAAGAATACTTGCATAGGACTACGTCTAATTACAAGTGGTTTTGGCAAACATTACTTTCAGATTTAGGGTCGCTTGTGATGTGGAGTTACCAACAAACACCCTCCCCCTCTTTTCCATACTAAAAGAAATTACATATCTGCCTTCAAAGCTATTTGTCCAATTAACACCCTGCGTCTCTCTTGAACCTTGGTATAGACTGGGATTTAGGTTTGTGTTAACTGTAACATGGAAAGTTACTTTATTTTTGCTACGATACGAAGGATTCTTTAGATCTCTATCTTCTTTATCTAACCAATTCTGTGATCTAACTCTCCCTCTTATACATATTACGTCATTTGTATAGTTTTGACGCGAGATTGCCCCGAGAGATTGCACCACGATGTGCAAAATAAAGGAAACAACTGATTCTAAATTTTTGCTGGATATGTTTAGAATTAACGATTGTAAAAAATAACCAATCGGATAATTTCAAACTTAAAAAGTACGTCGGGGAATCCCAGGTTGTTGCAGTTTTTAGCCAGGCAAAAACACTAGACACAACCAGTTATCTCATCCTGCTGCCACAAGAGGCTGTTTCAAGCAGAGGCTCGTGCGAAAGATTTTTCATTCATGTGCTGTGGCTAGGCCATTAGTGATAGAAAGACTAGCAAGTTACTACGATTCTCGTGTTTATAAAAAACCATCCACCGGAGGAAATATCTGAATTTCTTTAGAAAAAATTTATATAAAGATGGGTAAGAAGAAAGACCGTAGAAAAGGAGAGGCCATAGGCGCTGAGGACAACGAAATCGACGATAATAAAGACGACGTTGTTGGTGGTACTGACGTAAAAAGTAAGTCCAAGTCAAAAAAACGATCAAATAAACTAGATATGCTGAAACAGGCCATAGAAGAGGGGGATTCTGATGGTGATGATAATAAAGAAGCTCCGGTGGATGAAGCAAAGCAGGAAGAAGGGAAAAAAGGAAAGAAGGGCAGGAGTAGGAAAGCCGAAGGAAAAAAATCCGCGGAAAAAGGAACAGAAGATTCGCAAATGGAGAGCAAGGACAACGAAGACGAAATGGATGATTTAACCGATGATTTCAGTAAAACTCGGTTTGACCATAGTTCAGAAAGTGAAACAGAAAAAGATAAGGGCGAAGAAGACGAAAAAGGTACGCTTATACGATTCTCGTGTACTCGATATGAAGCTCGTATGTATGATAAGAATCACAATAATTTTTTATGTTCTTTATCATCAAAACAGAAGTTACAATACAGATTGCAAATTAATTTTTTGAAAATTTTCTAAGCTGATGTCAGAGGTGCAAAAAACTGTGTCTATCCCCACGGCCAATAAACGACTTAAGTCAGGCTCAATAATGTTGATTTCTGGGTTTTTCTAATCAAAACTGGTCTTTTTTGCTAGTGAATTTTTGAGTAAGCAGGAGAGTGTTTTTTTAGGTTTATAGGAAAGGGTTTAGTTACATTACATCAAAATCTGCATGAAAAAATTCTTAGGGAGCCTAGTATATCTGCATTGTCATAATGGAGCAAACCAATCTATTGAGATACCTTAAAGGAAGGACAAACAAGCAAAAATTATTTTATATCTTTATTCCATCGTTCTCTAATTTTTTTATGATACAAACTTGTCCTAATAAAAACATGTTTTTGTTACCCCCAAGTCGAGGAATCAAGCAATTTTTCAAGGATAGTGTATACCAGTCATGCTTGATTTTCATTTCAGGTCCATAAGCTCCCCTGGACAGAAACATCATGTTGAGTTAGCTCAAGTTATTTTTTGTTTAAAGTAAAGTTGAGCTTTCATGTTTCAGACACCTATTTAAAAACCCTATATAAGAAAGAAATAGAAAAAATTTTAAAATTCCTAAATCAATTTTCTCAGTAGATGAATTTCTAAAGCCTTCATATGATATAGGTTTACTTGAAAAGTTAAAGTATTAAATATATTTAGAAATGGCTCTTTTAATCATACTATTTCAATAGTAAAGAGTCAGGTTGCTTTAGTGACCATAATTAAAGACAAAAATCACTCTTTTGCCACATACATTGTTTGAGACTAATGGACCTATTGAGAAGAGTCTGTGTCAGGGACTGCAATATCTTTGTGATGGCAAGTGATGAACCTTTATGAGATTATGAATTTTTGCAATAAACATATTTATGTGTCTAGAAGTCATGTTACATAGTTGTTTGCAATTTGAAGTATCAAATTGATGATCCATCTTTTACTCAGTTTTGTTGTTTAGGTCTTTTGTTCCTTTAATTTCTATCAATATATTTTTGTAGCCATGAGTAAGAAAATGACAAGAAAAGAGAAAAAAGAAGCACAGAGAAAGGTATTTAATATTCAAGGCATTGAATGCTTTAAATCACACAGAGTTTGTCAGTACATTTATGCTATATTGAGAGAAAGGAGGGCAAGCTGATGTGTGAGGATGGCTCAGTGGTTAGGGTTGCAGGCTATGGATCCAAGGATCTGGAGCTTAAGTTCCTGGTATGACCAACCCTTTGCCAAGAGTAATGGGAGTTGCCAACTCTCTGCAATTCTAGGTGTAGGGACCATGAGGTATGGTTGCATTAAGAAGAGGACCAGGACATTGCCTGATATCTTCTCAGTATCCTAAAACTACCTTCCGATGCTAGGTAGAAAACAATAAAAAGAAGAGTAAGGCAAATACAATATTGATGTTCTAGTTCATTTATTTTCTAATTATACTTGTATAATATTCTGATGAATACTATAAATGCGATTTCATTAATATAAATTCTATGCTCAGTAATCTATCCAAGGGGTATAGCTGGTAAATATGAAAACATTCTAGAAGCATTCACAGGCCTGTCTACCACATCAAACACTTTTTACAAAGAGAGTTAATATTCTTCTATTGAAACCTACTTTTCATGATATTGTTTGTTTGTTCCATTCCTAAGGTGTTTAAATGATAGACTTGAAAAGAGATTTATTTCCATTGTTGAATTAGTTCAATATTTTTATGAACAGGCAAAATTTGAAGCTGAAATGGGCAAGATTGCTGTTGAAGGATCACAGTTCTCAGTCTCACAACAAGAGCAATCAGCCAAAGGAGCGCTGCTTGAAAATGCAATGGACATCAAGGTTAGGAATCAATCAGCTGAATAAAACTGCCTTGTAATATAATTTTTCCTGCTGTCATGTGACAGATTAAATGCATGGGCAATATTAAATGATGCAGACAGTGTAACTAAAAGCAATCAGATAGCTTAAATGGAAACAGAAAACTTCGAAAGTCAAACCATTGACTTTAAAACACCTTCTAATCTCTAGACTATCATTGTTTGATGAGGTTTCTGTGTTACTTTACAATGAGTTTTGAGTTTGTTTTAGTTCCTATTAATTAATATGCAATGGCAGTAATATCTATCTACCTCTGTTCATATTTAAGTTTTTTATGGTTTTTTAATGTTGTCAAAAAGTAGTACGTATTTTGTTTTCAAATACATCTCTGCTTGTTTCCAGATTTAATTTTTGGACTCCCACTCTGTCCAATCTTTGTGTTCTTTTTAGTATTTTTTCGTTTTGCAGATTGAACAATTCAGCATAGCAGCTCGTGGAAAAGACTTGTTTGTTGATGCAGAGCTAACAATTGCACACGGAAGGAGATATGGCCTTGTAGGCCCAAATGGGTTTGTATTTGTCGCAACTTTGATGTCAATGCATGGAGGTAAACTTTTTTCCCTCGATGGCAAATTTGGCCCTCTGACTTATAAATAAATGAAGGGCTACAAGCCCTGCTAACGAAATTGGGAAAAGATAATTCCCATAGATTGACGTACTACAGTCAAGACGTAGTTTTAAACTTTTTTCATAAGGTATGTGCAGATATGTATGTATGTTTCATAAGATAATTTTATAAAGTTTTGTCGAAACCTTGCCAAACTTTGTAAAAACATCGCTATATCTTTGGTTAATAACTTCAGTTGCACTATACATTATACTTTAAACAATTTATCAAGTTGTTATCTAATAATTATTCAACACAATTGCACTTGGTGAGAGGTAGAACGAAGTATTGGAATTTCTCTCAGTATGTATTCTTTAAATATTCTGAAACATAATAGCACTGCTTAATGTATTTGGTTTGATAGATAGAACATTTCGACCGCACATTCATGAAGATATTCGGTTCCTTATTCATTAATTTTTTCACCTTTTCATATCTTTCCATTGACCTAATTCTGCTTATTCATTTAGCAATAAGTAACCCGCTTACTGCGATCAACAGCATATATATTTATTCAATATATGAATATAATGAATATATTTATTTCAATTATTGTGAGGATTTACAATATTTTTAGATACATGATACGTTTATAAGATAATATGTTCATAATTCATGGTGTATTTTTCAGAATGGGTAAAACAACCCTCTTAACACACATTGGAAGCCGTGCCCTAGCCATTCCATCGAGTATTGACTGTCTGCTTTGCGAACAGGGTTCGTCCTTTTTAACATCGTCATTCTCGCACAATTCATTGTTTGATTTCTTGAAATGAATTTTTCATATTCTCATAAAATTTTTACAAAACAAAGAAATTACAAGACGATGCCTCAGGTAGCATGGAAACACATAGCAAATGTACTTGTACTTAAAATGGCTTGTTTTAAGGCTAATGTAAAATTTCGTAACTTATATGCAAGTCGTTACAGCTGTGCTTTTACCATATAGTTACTGTACTTAAAGTAGAAGCTACGATTGCCTCTTTAGGTAAATTTGACGAAAGCTCTAAAAAGGAGAACATAGACTTCTAAATAGAATTTCCAGATCCGTTGTTGAGCTCTTTGGCAGAAAAACTAGAATTCTCGCAATGTTAAGTCACAATCACTAGGCCGCTGCTACCAAATTTGGCTGAAAAAATTAGCTTGGTGATTTCTTATATGGCGGACATGAAGAATCCGGATAGGTAGCATGTTTTGCTAGATGTCATATTTTTAGGAGAGCGTTCCCTGACCCTAGGCGACCTGTGCTTCGTTGATGTAGTCAAATAAACTCCTCAACGTGTATGACATGAGGTTAATCGGATAATCCGAACCGGATTCTTCAGCTTCGCCTTCTTATCTTATGTTCAATTTGTTAACAGATGTACAGGCTGATGACACGCCCGCCGTTGATGTTGTTTTGAAGGCTGACAAGAAAAGAACAGCGCTACTTGAAGAAGTGCGTTTTCTTCGTATCTAAATCTTGCTCTTTCTTCCAATCACAGTTTATTTGTCAATGTGATAAACTGCCATGTACTTGCATTTATCGACTCCATTTGCATCTAATTGAAGAAAGTTTTTGTATAAAAACCCAATACTTTATTGCAATGTCTCTTCTGCGCATCATTCAAAATTTGATAAGTGAAATAACACCCTTATGGCTTTATTTGAATAATTTGATCAACGAGAATTGAAAAGAAAGGTGTTTGGGGGCTGAATAGGCACCGTAAACTGGAAGTAGGTAACGGAAAAGCTTTTTAAGGCTGTTCATGTAAAATGTTATGTTAATTTTTTTATAGGAGAAAAAGTTGTTGGTTGAAGTAGACAAGGGTTCAGACGCTGCAAACAAACGACTTAAAGAGGTAAAGGAAAATTGTCATTGAATAGCAAACCTAAATGATTTTTAGAATTTGTAGATATATTAAAGGCAGTATGTCGCACTGTTTGTTGAGTCACGAAGGTCTTCTGATAATAGCAAGTAAGAAACCTTCTTTGTTAAGAATTGAAAACTCACTGAAATAGAAGTTTGATTCTTTTTTCGGTAAAGCAATGGACGGCGCGAAAAGTTTTTTTATTTTTCACATATATATCGAATTACATTATTGATTGATGTCGAGTTTGTAGCTGCCTGTGTTGATTACTTGGCAGCTTTTTACTGGCATTGTTCGCAATGCGAGTAAGCCAACCAATGTATGTTACACAGGCCATAAAATGTAGCTGTTTGTTTTATATTGTACCACAAATGAGACCAATACCGTAATGTCTCGAATAAGCGTCCGGGCGCTTATTTAATTTTTGAGGCTCCAGGGTGGGCTCTTATTCGAGGGAGGCGCTTAATCAAGGGGGTGCTTATTCAAAAAGTAGATTTGGGTACAAATTGTGTTCTTCATTAATCTTTCGTGTTGAATTGCTTTCCAATTATGTTTTCGTTGGAAATTCGAATAAGCGCCCATTTCTGAAGGTCAAAGGATGGGCGCTTATTCGAGGGGTGGGCGCTTATTCGAGGAAGGGCGCTTATTCAATAGCTTTACCTCGAGAGTGGGCGCTTATTCGAGCGGGGCTCTTATTTGAGGGGGCGCTTGTTCGAGGCATTACGGTAGTTCAAAGAGTCGGTGGCTAATATCTAATAATATAAAGTTTAGATTTTTATATCCCGGTGTTTGGAATCTGTTTGTATAAAAACAAAGGGACCCGAATTGTGTAGATAGAAATAGTTCGTTTTCTCTCTTGGACTCTTCAGGTGGGAGGTTGGTGTTCGCTGATTGGTTAAAAAAAATCAAATGGCCAATCAAAAGCATCTTTCTCCCTTTCACATTGTTTTTGGTGCACGCCTGGATATAAATTCTCTGCTTACTTTCGATCATTATCCGATGATTATATTTATACGCATATACAACGGCTTACTTAAAATCTTATGTGATACTTTCACAAGCAGTTATCAGAGGTTCAAGAGTTATTGATTATTTTCATTGAATTCTCGATTGCAAATTTTTACTTTTTTGTCTGTTCAATGTATTATTGTTTTGTAAGATTGTTCTAATGTGTGGAATTGTTGATTTTATGATAACAGAGTGTCTTTTATATCTGCTATCCAGTTTTCCGACAAAAGGTTTCTTGTTCATATAAAGAATTATTGATTTATGGAGTTTTGTCTCATTAGGTGTATACAGAGCTAGAAGTGATCGGAGCAGACAAAGCAGAAGCTAAAGCAAGAAGGATTTTAAATGTTAGTTGAATTTATGCCTTTTTATTTCGAAAATCTTACTTGAAATTTATAAATTCTATTTTCAATTCAGCTATTTCCTGTCATTATTTATCTGTTCTGTCAAACAATGTAAAGTAAAGAAAGAAAGGAGTAGAGGAACGGAAAGGAAACAATGAAAGGAAGCGAAGAAGGGAAATGAAAGAGAAAGGAAGAAAGGAAAGGAAGAAGAGAAGCGAAGAAGTGAAATGAAAGAGAAATCCAGGAAAGGAAATAAGAGAAATGAAATGGGAAACGAAAAAAGAAAATGCAGATAAAAAAGGAAGAAGGGAAATAAAGATAATTGTAGATACAGATTTACCTTTCACAACATTTAGGCATTTTTCAAATGTTGTAGACGAAGAACAAGGAACTGCAGTAATAAATTTAAACGCAGAGTTGATAAACTGGTCAACTAGTTATGTCTTGGTGATTGGCGAGGCGAGTCGCTTACTTTGCCAGTCATTTGGCAGCTGGCTTGAAAATATATCTGAATATGTTTTTGTGACATTTTAGGGTCTTGGGTTCACGATCGAGATGCAAAGTCGACCCACGAGACATTTTTCTGGAGGCTGGAGGATGCGTGTCTCATTAGCAAGGTAATATTTTTCAACTTCCTGGTGGAAGCTGTATTTTTAAAATGTTGTCTACGAGAGGGACCTACCCAAAGGTTTAACGTAGTGCTTGGTAATAGAGAAGGCAACCAATTGTAGGCCATCTGCAGTCGATCATAACTGCATCTTGGTGTTATCTCAGTGCCGTATTATGGGTAATTTTTGATCATGCTTATACTCTTCATTCACGTCGCTAAATCAGAAGCGATATTCTTTTTAAACAATAATCTATATGTTATTTGGAATTGTCCGATACTTGCAGGTGTCCGTTGAACTGAGACTTTATTGTGCCATTTCTATTAGAAATTTTTCATAATCTACATTATTTTCTCATCTTCAATTTTATTTGCAGGGCTTTATTTGTTGAACCTACTTTGCTGATGTTGGATGAACCAACGAATCATTTGGATTTGAATGCAGTTATTTGGCTTGACAAGTAAGTGAAAACCAGAAACCCCCCCTCTCCCCCTCTCTTGTGTCCTTCGTTTACTCCACTCAAAATTTTTCTTATGGCTTTTATAAATCAGAAAAAGCCTGTGCGGTGAATGCTGAATTTTTATACGTGAAAAGAATCTTACAGATCCTTAAGAAGTGATATTTAGATTGCCACCCCTATTATAATATAATGCTTTACATTCAAGTTTAGGATGGAACTAAGGGTATATTAAAGCGTTGCTCCCATCCCTCAGATCGCTATCTTCCTTGAACCAGTTTTCCAAATGCTGAAGTTTTCACATCCTATCTTGCAAACCTGTTGTTGGTCTCAAAAAGGTTAATTTTGAAATTTTTAGTTCATTTTAAACCCTTCCGGGATATCCCCAGCGAAATATATTTAATATACCCCGTGTAGTGCCTGTTTTGATATCCTTGTCGTCAACCTGTTCAAATATTTGCAAGTGAATTTTGTATAAAAAATCCTGTTTCGTGTTTTCTAGCCTTGTCGATTCACCTTCTCGATATTTCACAGCTTCTTTAGCCATTCAACTTCATTTATATATTCAAAATCAAACTTAAATAGTTGTTTTATCATGTTTATTTGATTGTTTACATTCATTAAATATAAACTAGATGACACCTTTCTTTTAGTTACCTACAATCATGGAAAAACACACTGTTAGTTGTGTCCCACGACCAACACTTTCTGGACAATGTTTGTACGGATATTATTCACCTAGGTAAAAGATTTTCCTTTTTAAGTTTTCCTTGTATGGTTTTAATAGACATCGGTGAATTTTAATCCAAAGATTGTGGTTGCATAGAAGTGGCTAGACCCGAGAAAGGTTATTAGGCCATTGAAGACCAATGAAATTCGAAGGTTGTTTTTCTAAACACTTCTGTTTTCAATATTTTTTGAAGCTTTTGCCTATCGTCAAGAAGAAAGACGAAGAAGATTTAAAGGAGTCGTACTATAGATTCATACTTATGCCAGTTTTTATCATACTATTTACACTTGTTTTTGTTAACCAAATCCTCTAAGTTTCTGTCCTTTAAATTTGCTTCTAAGTTAGATACTACTTTCTTAATCTATATTCTATATTCTTAATCTATATTCCTTGTGTATAGTTTTTAGAAGTAATATTTTGATTCATCTCTACCCCCAGATGACCAACAACTGTTTTATTACAAAGGGAATTACTGTAAGTCATCATTACATTTCCAGCTTACGTTGGTGTGCATGTGTTGTTATGGTATGGTGCTTTTCAATGTTATGTTGAAGTGTGTTGGTCACATCGTCAGTTGCAGACAAGAATTTTTATCCTGCCTGTTTGAGATACATTTGATACGGTAAAGCCGCCCTTTGCCCATGGTCCGTTCTTCAAAAAATTAGTTTATTGATTCAATAATTGATTCAATAATTGATTGATTGATTTTTTGAAAAAATAAATTCTCATCAATGATTCAACATTTGGCGCTGTTTATATACCGAAAGGCCGCCGGTTCACAAATGTTTAGAACAAACCTTGAAAAACTTGAATCTTTTTATTTTTCCCAACAATTGTAACTAATCAATCCGGGATATTGTTTGTACAATTTCTATGTTGGCTGTGTCCACTTGAACTTTTGTTTGCCTATTTCTGGAACCGCGTATGCACAGTATGGCACTTCGAAGTAGTGCAAATGACAGCTTGGTACGAATCCAATTGGTAACCAGTGAAATTGACAGATCACGTTTCTCTGATATCTTCGTTGATAAAACTGATATAAACTTTTCAGTTTCTCTACTTGAACCACCACTGTGAGCGAAAATCAATGGCGTAAAAGAACCATGCTCAACTTGTAAAACTCTTTGACTGTACGCGCGTTTCTTCTCTCTTTCATTCCCTGCAAAAGTGTTGTTTAGTTTCTGGTTTCGGTATGACGGTGCGAATGGGTTGAATACCCTTACATCAAAAAATGCACTTTGTTCCTTCTGCCAGAAGCCACGTATGCTGATGTCAAGCCTTGCCTCTTCTGATATGTTGGAATTTCTTGGGAGATTTTCACCACTGAGATGTTGTAGAGGTGGCTCAATTCTAACATCATTTGAAATTTCTGTTGCTAACTTGCCGAGTAGATCACGTACTTCATTGTGTCGATGATGAATGTATCCACCTCAAGACATCGCATGGTCAACGGAAAAGTGTTTTCCGCATACACAAATAGTTGGCATGAACTTTAGATGCCATCTATATCTTAATCGGATTGCGTCGTGGAATTCACGCTTGTTGAGAACAAAATTTTCAGCCTTCAAAGGAAGAGAAGTGAGCC